>NC_044552.1:84915943-85573800 GCF_007565055.1 Rhinopithecus roxellana | reverse complement strand
TCAAGGAAGAACCTATGTGCTCTTACGTTCAGACCTACTAACCTCAACCCAGTTTCAATTCTTTCTAGTGGAGAATGTTGACAGCTTATGTTGATAGGCCAGATTTTAGCATTGGGTTTTCGTGATCTTCATGTTTCAAACGTAGTAACTTACCATTTATCTTTTAGTGTAAAAGATTTCATTTAGCTAGAACCCCTGAAATTCAAATGTACTTTTTCTCATCTAATTATTTGCAATTAAACATTTTTATCATTTACTTTGGTACTGTTTTTAGCAGGCCCATGGATCTCAGGGTTTAGTTTGTGGGCTCTATGGGAGACAATGACAAAGATGTTGCAATAATTTTAAGCAAGGGATATTAGAAAATGAAGCAGGCCAGGTGGTGGCTCATGCCTGTAATCCTACCACTTTGGGAGGCCGAGGTGGGGGGATCACAAGGTCAGGAGTTCAGACCAGCCTTACCAACATGGTGAAACTCCATCTCTACTGAAAATACAAAATTAGCCAGGTGTGGTGGCAGGTTCCTGTAGTCCCAGCTACTCAGGAGGCTGAGGCAGGAGAATCGCTTGAACCCGGGAGGCAGAAGTTGTGGTGAGCCAAGATTGCACCACTGTACTCCAGCCTAGGCAACACAGCAAGACTCCGTCTCAAAGAAAAAAAACACCAGGCACAGTTCCTTGAGTCCTAGTTCCTTGAGGCCCAGGTGAGAAGATTTGTGAAACCCCATCTCTACTAAAAATACAAAAAAGCCAGGCATGGTAGCACATGCCTATAGTCCCAACTGAGGCAGAGGTAGCAGAATCCCTTTATCTTGGAAAGTGGGGGTTGCAGTGAGCCAAGATCTTGCCAGGGCACTCCAGCCTGTGTGACAGGGCAAGACTCTCAAAAAATAATAAAATTGGCTGCGGATGGTCATGCACACCTGTAGTCCCAAGCTGCTCTGGGGGATTTAGGCAGGAGGATCACTTCATCCTGGGAGGCTAAGGCTGCAGTGAGCTATGATGGTGCTACTGCACTCCAGCCTGGGCAACAGTGAGGCCCCATATCAAAAAAAAAAAGGTAAATCATAGAAAACTTTCAGCAAAAATATTTGGAAGGCTCCCATACTTTATATAGATATATATATATATTATAAATACCTATTTTTTTTTAGAGACAGAGTCTCACAATGTTGACCAGGCTGGTTTCAACCTCCTGGCCTCTAGTGAGGTGTTGGGGTTACAGGCATGAGCCGCTGCACTCTGCCACATCCTTTAAAAGTATGTAGTTATGCAGGCCAGTTGGGGTGGCTCATCCCTGTAATCCCAGCACTGTGGGAGGCCGAGGCAGTTGGATCACCTGAGGTCGGGAGCTTGAGAACAATCTGGCCAACGTGGAGAAATCCCATCTCTACTAAAAATACAAAATTACCCGGGCATGGTGGCGCATACCTGTAATCCCAGCTACTGGGGAGGCTGAGGCAGGAGAATCACTTGAACCCAGGAGGCAGAGGTTGTGAGCCGAGATCGTGCCGTTGCACTCCAGCCTGGGCAACGAGTGAAACTCCATCTCAAAAAAAAAAAAAAAAACATATATATATATATATATATAGTTAATGCAAATTTCAATATGTATACAAATTACCACAATTAAAATATGGAACAGTTTTGTTACCCTATAAAATTCACCTGTGCCCCTTCAAAAATTAAAATTCCTTCAGAGAAGAAGTCTCACTCTGTTACAGAGGCTGGAGTGCAGTGGCCTAATAGCTCTCTGCAGCCTCGAACTCCTGGGCTTAAGCGATCCTTCCACCTCAGTCTCCCAAGTAGCTATGACAACAGGCATGAGCCACTGCACCTGGCAACCTGCGCCCCTTTGTAGTCAACCTCTCTACCCCTAGCACTTGTTAGCCACTGGTTTATTTTCTATCCTCATTGTTTTTGCAGGACTGTCCTATACCTGGACTCACAGTTTATAGCATTTTGAGTCTGGCCTCTTTTTTTTGAGAGTCTCGTATCATCCAGGCTAGAGTGCAGTGGCGCGGTCTCAGCTCACAGGAATCTCCGTCTCCTGGGTTCAAGCAATTCTGCCTCAGCCTCCTGAGTAGCTGGGACCACAGGTGCCCACCACCACACCTGGCTAATTTTTGTATTTTCAGTAGAGACAGGATTTCACCATGTTGGTCAGGCTGATCTCCAACTCCTGACCTCAGATGATCTGCCCGTCTTGGCCTCCCAAAGTGCTGGAATTACAGGTGTGAGCCACCGCGCCCAGCCGAGTCTGGCCTCTTTAACTTAGCATGATGCATTTGAGATGTATTCATTTTGCATATATCAGTAATCTCTTCCTTTTTAATGGTTGTATGACAGTTTGTGTATTCATTCCCAGCTGAGGGGCATTTAGTTGTTTCCAGTTTTGGCCAATTATTAATAAAGCTGCTATAAATGTCCACATAAAGTTTTGTGTGTAATGATGTTTTTGTTTTACTTGTGTAAGTAGCTAGGAAAGTGATTACTAGGCTGAGTGGCAAAGTGTATGCTTTATAAGAAACTGCCGAGCTGTTTCCAAAGTGGCTGAACCAAATGGTAATTAAGAGATTAATTTTTTTGAGGAAGACAAATAGACTACATGAGTGTTAAACTGAGATTTTGCAGGTCAGTGAAGTAATTTGTTTAGAAAATATTGTGCTTACTATGTTCTAGGCACCGTTCTAGGCACTGGGGATAGAGCTATGAACAAAATGGACAGTTATTGACCTTTGAGTTTATAGTTAGTGGGGGAGATAAAGATTCAATAAATAAAAGTAGCTAATTTTGACTTGTGGTGGTACTATGAAGGAAAAGAGAAGTACACCATGAGGGAGAAGAGTAAAAGAAAGGGACATAATTTAGACTGGACAGAGAAGGTATCTGCCAGGAATACCTGAGACCTGAAGGTATTAGGAGTTAGGGGAGAATATGAAAACATTGTGTGCATATACACACACACATTTATTTATTTATTTATTTATTTATTTATTTATTTATTTATTTATTTATTTATTTATTTATTTTCTTGAGACAGTCTCGCTCTGTCGCCAGGCTGGAGTGCAGTGGCTTGCTGGAGTGCAGTGGCTTGATCTCGGCTCACTGCAACTTCCGCCTCCCAGGTTCAAGCGATTCTCCTGCCTCTGCTTCCCAAGTAGCTGGGACAGGTGCACACCACCACGCCCAGCTAATTTTTGTGTTTTTAGTAGAAACGGGTTTCACCATGTTGGCCAGGGTGGTCTTGATCTCTTGACCTCGTGATCCACCCTACTTGGCCTCCCAAAGTGCTGGGATTACAGGTGTGAGCCACCACACCTGGCCCTGTATATTTTTATTTTATTTTATTTATTGTTTTGACTTTTTTTTTTTTTTTCTTTTTTGAGACAGAGTCTCACTCTGTTGCCCAGGCTGGCATGCAGTGACACTGTATCAGCTCACTGCAACCTCCACCTCCCCAGTGCACGCGTTTCTTGCGCCTTAGGCTCCCAAGTAGCCGGGACTACAGGCATGCACCACCACACCCAGCTAATTTTTGTATTTAGTAGAGATGGGGTTTTATCATGTTGGCCAGGCTGGTCTCAAACTGACCTCAAGTGATCCACCTGCCTTGGCCTCCCAAAGTGCTTCGATTACAGGTGTGAGCCACCGCACCTGGCCTGTATTACTTTTTAGACATCTCAGTATTTAAGGCTTAATTCGGCCTCAGGACAATCACATAGAATCAGAAAATCTGAGAATAAAACTTAAAAATCTTTGAATCTAACCTACTCAAATAAACTTTGAATATATTCATTGAAATATTTAATTACTTTATTTTTTAATTTTTTATTTTAGAGACAAGGTCTCACTAGAGTGCAGGCTAGAGTGCAGTGGCACAATCGTGGCTATAGCTCACTGCAAGCTCAAACTCCCAGGCTCAAGCAATTCTGTTGCCTCAGCCTCGCAAGGAGCTGGGACTACAGGTGCCATCACACCTGGCTTTTTTTTTTTTTTTTTTTTTAAAGTAGAGAAGGAGTTTTGCTATGTTGCTCAGGCTGGTCTTGAACTCCTAGCCTCACATAATCCTGCTTCGGCTTCCCAAAGTGTTGAGATTATAGGCATGAGCCATGCGCCTGACCTTGATTACCTTGATGATGTGTGTGTCATACATTGGAGGGCAGAGACATCTCTGAATTCCTCACAACCACCATGGCAGGGGGCAGGTACCCATGTTACAGATGACAGACTGATGCATAGAGAAGTTAGTAGTGGGGAGTTTACCTTCTCCTAAATTGTCCTATTACTAGATGAATTTGGTTTTGTTTTGTTTTGTTTTTGAGACAGAGTCTCATGTTGTCACCCAGACTGGAGTGCAGTGACTCGATCTTGGCTCACTATGGCCTCTGCCACCTGAGTTCAAGTGATTCTCCTGCCTCAGCCTCCCAAGTAGCTAGGACTCCAGGCGCATGCTACCATGCCTGGCTAATTTTTGTATTTTTAGTACAGATGGAGTTCACCATGTTGGCCAGGCTGGTCTCGAACTCCTGACCTCAAGTGATCCACCCCCCCCCCACCCCCCCACCGCCGCCTCCCAAAGTGCTGGGATTACAGGCGTGAGCCACCACACCAGGCCGTGAATTTGTTTTCAATATTTATTTATTTTGTATTTTTTATTTTTGAGATGGAGTCTCGCTCTGCTGTCCAGGCTAGAGTGCAGTGGTGTGATCTTGGCTCACTGTAGCCTCCACCTCCTGAGTTCAAGTGATTCTCCTGCCTTAGCCTCCCGAGTAGCTGGGGTTACAGGCACCAGCCATCACACCCGGCTAATTTTTGTATTTTTAGTAGAGATGGGTCTCACCATGTTGGCCAGGCTGGTCTCAAACTGACCTCAACTGATCCACCCACCTTGGCCTCCCAAAATGCTGGGATTACATACCTGAGCCACTGCGCCCAGCCCTTCAATATTTATTTAAATTTGCCTGCTGGCTAACTTCTCATTACACCTAGGCTCTAGTGTAATTAAATTACTTCATTCTCTGTTTTAAAAACTTTTGCCTTTTTTCTTTTTTGTGCTTTTCATTCTCTTATCTGCAAGAGCCACAATACTTGAAGACACCAGTTGATACCCCTTAGTCACATCTGAGCTAAATCTGAGCTAAACACTTTCAGTTCCTACAGCTGTTTCTTAATCTAATCTTAGGTCACATGGTTTCCAGATGCTTCCCATGCTGTTCTTCCCAGACAGTTTTTTTTTTTTTTTTTTTTTTTTTTTTTGAGAGAGAGAGTCTCACTCTGTTGCCCAGGCTGGAGTGCAGTGGCACAATCTCAGTTCACTGCAACCTCTACCTTCTAGATTCAGGCGATTCTCCTGCTTCAGCCTCCCGTGTAGCTGGGACTACAGGAGCGTGCCACCACGCCCAGCTAATTTTTGTATTTTTAGTAGAGACAGGGTTTCACCATGTTGGCCAGGCTGGTCTTGAACTCCTGACGTAAAGTGATCTGCCCGTGTACGGTCTTTTTCTTATGTTTATTTTGTTTCATTTTATTTATTTATTTATTTATTTTGAGATGGAGTCTTCCTGTCACCCTGGCTGGAGGACAATGGTGTGATCTCAGCTCACTGCACCCTCCACCTCCCGGTTCAAGCTATTCTCCTGCCTCAGCCTCCCGAGTAGCTGGGATTACAGGTATGAACCACCACACCCAGCTAATTTTTTGTATCTTTAGTAGAGACGGAGTTTCACCATGTTGGCCAGGCTGGTCTTGAACTCCTTACCTCGTGATCTGCCTGCCTCGGCCTCCCAAAGTGGTGGGATTACAGGTGTGAGCCACCACGCCTGGCTCTTACATTTATTTTGGAATAACTTTAGATACACAGAAAAGTTGCAAAAATAAGATTTTCCACATAACCCTCAACCAGTTTGCCTTCCCTTATGTTCATATCTTACATTATTATAGCACATTTGTCAAAACCAAGACACTTTTTTTTCTAATAAAAATAATAGAGATGAGGTCTCACTATATTGTCCAGGCTGGTCTCAACTTTGAGCTCAAGCAGTCCTCCCACCTCCACCTCCCAAAGTGCTGGGATTACAGGCATGAGCCACCACACCCAGCCTACATTGTTATGTTACTACTCTCCAGACTATTCAGATTTCACGGATTTTTCTATTCATAGCCTTTTTTTCTGTTTCAGGATCCAATTCAGGACACCATACCACTGTATGATTAATTTTAAAAACTCCAGTGTTAGGAGTTTGCTTTATCACTGCTGTATGTTATCATCTCATTAGATAATTTTGTATCTGGAGCCTGCTATCTAGCATGAATAAGTAAAAATGTGGACTTTGTGATTTACAGATCTGATATTTATGTTTTTGTGTTTTTAAGTACTAGACAAAGTAAATCTAAAGACAGAGGTCTGTAGTACTGCACTAGAGAACTGTTATTTGATTATGGTGGGCCAAGTGGTTGAAAATTCACGTAACAATACTATAACATAGGCCATATTTCTTAATTTTAATCACAAGGCAGTTGTGAACATTTTATCAAATGTTTAATAAAAACAAAGTGAAATAGGTGATAGCTTTAAATTCACTTGCCGTTTTTGGGCACACAAAAGTAATTTGCTCTGCCACTTAGACTTATAAGGTCAAGGTGGGAGTAAATAATCTTTGTACTAGGAATTAAAAGTTTCTGTCTTAGCCAGTCATGGTTTCCCTAAAAGAGTTCCTGTAGTTTTGCTTTTGTCAAACTTTACATTTAAAGCTAACTCAAAACAGATAAAAGCAACAATATGCAGTGTGGATATTTCCTTTAACACAATCCCTTTTGAGACATTGTCTAAAATGTGGGTTATTGCTTGTACAAAGCCAAATAGACCTAAGTCAAAAGTAAGCGGTTTCATGTATTCCAGTGAAAAAAGCATATAGAAGATTGTGTGGTTTTCGGAGGTCAAATGCCAGATGGCTAATACCAAATGAAAAACATAAATATCAAATGAAAAAACATAAATAAAAACATAAATAAATAAATTTTATTTATGCGATTGAGGGAATCATGCGATTGAGGGAATATCCTAGTTGGTGTTGGAGTAAACTAGGGTTACCATGTAAGCGACATGAGTTTGAGTTCTAGTGCTGTCTGGAGACATGCAAACTGAGGAACTGGTTCTCAGCCTTCTGGTGAGGGCATCTGCAACATTTTCTGAGGCCTGGATTGTAACCATATGGGTTTAACAGTGCAGCTATATTGGTGCAACAAAAGAAGAACCTCATGGAGCATTGTCCCCCACTTTAGCTATGATCCTGATTGGCTCTTTGGACTTCCCTGTTGAGTCTCTTGCAGGATTCTATATATAACTGGCAACTCAGTAAACTTCTGATAGAAATGAGGTGATTTTTATTCAGTTATGGTTGGGTACAAAGAATGTTTTCTCATAGCTATCTTTATGGTGAGGTTAGGGATACATTTCTTAGAACTCAATTTCTCATTTTGTATAACTGCTCATCAGTATTTTTCTTCAGAGCTATAATTAATACCTCTAAATTTTGAGTTAAACTGCCCTCGTTGAGGTTGTTTCTTGTGAAATTGGAAATACGGAAAATTCAAGCAGTTTTCTTAAATTACTTGAAACACCACATACACATAGCACAGTCTGGTCTTGTGTCAAAATACAGTATATTCTAGAAGTATTTCCTTTTAAATTTAGGCAGTTTTTTTATGTATCTTAATTTACTGTTTTAAATTTGGATTGCCCATGTTTTAAAAGGATGTAGACCAACTCGAAAAGATAATTCTAAAAGCAACCAACATAATGAAAGACTAAAAATGACTTAATTACAAGCCACTGGACTAAAAAATAGTTGTTTAGCCTAGCAAATTCTAAGAAATTATTATTGTCTTCAGATATAGGAAAAGTATTTTAAGTCTGCAGAGGGTGCTGTTGAAGTGAAATTCACACTCTCTGAATTCCCCTACAGGCTCCAAACTCTGTGATAACCTTTGAAATAGAGTGAGTGCCCTAATGGCTAATTAAGCATGGCAACTCCATAAATGCTTAACCTGAAATATGTTACAAAGGGTGGGAGTGGGAACTGAAGGTTAAGAGAAACAGACTTCTAGATTGTTCAAAAGGGATGGAGAAACTTTTAATCCTGTAGAGAACCTCTGGTTCCTAGGAGGGAAAAACCCACTGAAAGTAGGAGAAAGGTGTTGTGAAGTTAGAAGACCTGAGATCTATGCTCAACAGCAACTTGACCTTAGACTTTAATTATATCACCTCGCAAGGCTGTTATATCTATAAAACTGGAGCATAGGAAGAGATCAGTAAGACTTCAAGTTTTTAAAAACTTTTTAGAAAAATTCTTACTCTGAGGAATATACAGATTCTAATCCTGTTGGGGTTTTCCTGTCAGAAAGTAGTGCTATTCAAACAGATTGTGTTTTTTCAAACTTTTAACTGTGATCCACAGTAAGAAACATATTTTCATTTATTTTTTAGAGACTGGGTCTTGCTCTATTGCCTAGGCTTGAGTACAGTGGTATGATCACAGCTCACTACAGCCTCAAACTCCTGAGCTCAAGTGATCCACTTTGGCCTTCCAAAGTGCTGGGATTACAGGTGTGTGACACCATACCTGGCCTGAAATACATTTTATATTGCAGCACAGTACAAACACACACACGTATTTCATTGCATCTTACATGTTTTTCAGTCACAAATGCTGCCAGTTATAACTGTCAGATGCCATTAATTGTAAGACATACTCCAACTTAGAGATACTAAAATATGGAAAGATGTGCATCTTAAAATTGGTGAATATAGGCCAAGCGCAGTGGCTCACACCTGTAATCCCAGGGGTGATCCACTCACTTTGGGAAGCCAAGGTGGGTGGATCACCTGAGGTCAGAAGTTTGAGACCAGCCTGGCCAACTTTGTGAAACCCCGACTCTAGTAAAAATACAAAAATTAGCCGGGTGCGGTGGCTCAAGCCTGTAATCCCAGCACTTTGGGAGGCCGAGACGGGCGGATCACGAGGTCAGGAGATCGAGACCATCCTGGCTAACCCGGTGAAACCCCGTCTCTACTAAAAAATACAAAAAAACTAGCCGGGCGTGGTGGCGGGGGCCTGTAGTCCCAGCTACTCGGGAGGCTGAGGCAGGAGAATGGCGTGAACCCGGGAGGCGGAGCTTGCAGTGAGCCAAGATCCGGCCACTGCACTCCAGCCTGGGTGACAGAGCGAGACTCCGTCTCAAAAAAAAAAAAAAAATACAAAAATTAGCCGGGCATTGTGGATTACAGCCATGCGCTTGTAATCCCAGCTACTCAGGAGGCTGACGCAGGAGAAATGCTTGAACCCAGGAGACGGAGGTTGCAGTGAGCTAAGACCACACCACTGTACTCCAGCCTGGGTGATAGAGCAAGACACCATCTCAAAAAAAAAAAAAAAAAAAAAAAAAAAAAAAAAAAAAAAAAATGTGAATTCAGCTTTCCGCACAATCAAACTGCTCTGGTACTTCAACGAAACAGATTATCTGTTTGTATTCTGGATTCCTGAGCCCGCACACACTGTTAAATTAATTGCAGTCTAGTTTCTGCCAAAAGTAGCTGTGACAATGGATATTTATGGAGGCAAGCCAATGGTTCTCACAGTTGGCTGGGCATCAGAATAGCTTATAGAGCTTGTTAAACATAAATGCCAAGCCCTTTCCAACTGAATCAGAATTGTTTATGGTAAAGCTTGACCATCTACACTTTTAGCAAGCTCTATTGGAATTCTGATGTCCAGCCAGGTTTGAGAATCAGTGCTCAGGGCTTGTCAATCATACATTCCATTAGTGTTTTCTAAATAACAGCTTTATCGATACATGTCACATACAATAAAATTCACTTATTTTTTTTGGAGACAGAGTCATACACTGTTGCTCAGGTGTCGTTCACTGCAGCCTCAACCTCCTAGGCTCAAGCCATCCTCCCACCTCAGTCTCCTGAGAAGCTGGGACTACAGGCGCAAGCCACCACGCCCAGCTGATTTCTTAATTTTTTTGTAGAGATGGGGTTTCACTACATTGCTCAGCCTGGTCTTGAACTCCGTCTCAAAAAAGAAAAAAAAAAGTGCCCTTAAAAAATATATATTTCTTTTGATAAGAAGTGCCCTTTTAGGCCGGGCACAGTGGCTCACTCCTGTAATTTCAGCACTTTGGGAGGCCAAGGCGGGAGGATCACCTGAGGTCGGGAGTTTGAGACCAGCCTGACCAACAAGGAGAAACCCTGTCTCTACCAAAAATACAAAATTAGCCGGGCATGGTGGTGCATGCCCGTAATCCCAGCTACTCGGGAGGCTGAGGCAGGAGAATCGCCTGAACCTGGGAAGCAGAGGTTGCGGTGAGCTGAGATCACGCCATTGCACTCCAGCCTAGGCAACAAGAGCAAAACTTCGTCTCAAAAAAAAAGGCCCTTTTTTTTGAGTGAAGTCTCACTCTGTCACCCAGGCTGAACTGCAGTGGTGCGATCTCGGCTCACTGCAACCTCCGCCTCCCAGGTCAAGCGATTCTCCTGCCTCAGCCTCCAAAGTAGCTGGATTACAGGCACGTGCAACCATACACTACTAATTTTTGTATTTTTGGTAGAGATGGGGTTTCACCATGTTGGCCAGGCTGGTCTTGAACTCCTGACCTTGTGATCCACCCACCTCAGCCTCCCAAAGTGCTGGGATTACAGGCGTGAGCCACCAGGCCCAGCCAAGAAGTTCCCTTTTTAAGGGCAAAGAAGCCACCCAGAAGAGCCCTTTACAATCCATTAGGTCAGTTAATACCCCAGCCTCAGGCCTAGAGCAAACGCTAGGGGACTGCAATGACCAAGACTGGTTTAAACTAATGAAGATTTAGCTTCTGGGACTATAGGGGGAAGAGAATGAACAAAATCCAAACTCTTTTGACAAGGAAGAGGGTAGAGGACAGACATGATTATTGGGAAGACAACCAGCAGTATTCGTCATAAGCAAACTACTTCTAATCTCCAAGTCTTGTTTCCTTCCCTTGTTTCCTAGAATGGGAACAGTTTTATCATGTGGTTAAATGCAATATCATATTTAAAGCACTTCACGTATGGCACTCTAAACATTTATTAGGTAGTAGTTAATTTTGCCTTTTATAAAATCTCTAATGAAGGTATTATTTTCCTTAAAGGGTCATGTGATACATTTAGTAATATGAAAAAGTTTTCTCCTGGTCCCTTTGAGCCAGAAATAACGTTAGTGCCAGGAAGCTCAAAGTTGGAATTTGACATTTAAGTGTAATCTGCCTTTTCCTCAGCTGATCTTTAATCTTAAACTGTTCTATTTTATTTTAAAATGTCTCAGCTATGTTTTTAGAAACAGGCAGGGGATAAATTATCAACAAATAAATGAAATATATTTGGGGGGCCGTTATACATACACAAATTAATCATCTGCCTTTAAATTTTTTATTATGCATATATTATTTTATAATTATATGTAACATACACACACACAGACACACACATATATACCTTTGTTTGTTTTCAGTTTTGCTATGTTGCCCAGGCTGGCCTCGAACTCCTAGACTTAGTTGATCCTCCTGCTTCACCCTTCCAAGTAGCTGGGACCACAGGTGCATACCACCATGCTTAGCTTCAAATGGCTTTTTCAAAAAATTGTATCTGGTGTGGTGACTCAAGCCTATAATCCCAGCACTTTGGGAGGCTGAGGCAGATCGCTTCAGTCCAGGAGTCTGAGACCAGCCTGGGCAACATAGCAAGACCATGTCTCTACAAAAATAAAAATTAATTGGGCAAGGCGGTGCATACCTATAGTCCCAGCTACTTGGGAGACTGAAGTGGGAAGATTCCTTGAACCCCGGAGGTCAAGACTGCAGTGAGCCATGATCACACCACTGCACTCATCTTGGGGGACAGAGTGAAACCCTGTCTGGAAAAAAAAAAAGTGATAAGGCTGGGTGTGGTGGCTCACGCCTGTAATCCCAGCACTTTGGGGGCTGCGGTGTGTGGATCACCTGAGGTTGGGAGTTCGAGACAGCCTGACCAACATGGAGAAACCCCGTCTCTACTAAAAATACAAAATTATCCAGGTGTGGTGGCACATGCCTGTAATCTCAGCTACTCAGGAGACTGAGGCAGGAGAATCGCTTGAACCCAGGAGGCAGAGGTTGCGGTGACCTGATATTGCACCATTCCACTCCAGCCTGGGCAACAAGAGTGAAACTCCATCTCAAAAAAAAAAAAAAGTGATAAAACACTGTATTAGTTCGTTTTCACGTGCTGATAAAGACATACCTGAAACTGGGAACAAAAAGAGGTTTAATTGGACTTAAAGTTCCACCTGGCTGGGGAAGCCTCAGAATCTTGGCAGGAGGCAAAAGGCACTTCTTACATGAGAAGCAAGAGAAAATGAGGAAGAAACAAAATTGGAAGCCCCTGATAAACCCATCAGATCTTGTGAGACTTATTCACTATCACAAGAAAGCATGGTAAAGACTGGCCCCCTGATTCAATTGCCTCCCTGTGAGTCCCTCCCACAACACATGGGAATTTTGAGAGATACAATTCAAGCTGAGATTTGGGTAGGGACACAGCCAAACCATATCAAACAAAGAACATAAACATTTCCATCTTGGCCGTGTGTGGTGGCTCACGCCTGTAATCCCAGCACTTTGGGAGGCTGAGGGGGGTGGATCACGAGGTCAAGAGATCAAGACCATCTGGCTAACATGGTGAAACCCCATCTCTACTAAAAATACAAAAAATTAGATGGGCGTGGTCATGCTCACCTGTAGTCTCGGCTACTCGGGAGGCTGAGGCAGGAGAATCGCTTTAACCTGGAAGGCGGAGGTTGCAGTGAGCCGAGATAGCGCCACTGCACTCCAGCCTAGGTGACAGAGCAAGACTCCGTCTCAAGAAAAAAAAAAAGAAAAAGAAAAATTTCATCTTAGCCATCTGTAAATGAACAGTTCATTGGCATTTAAATATTCAAATTGTTGTACAACCATCACCATCAACCATCTCCAGAACTCTTTTCATCTTGCAAAACTGAAATTCTGGGCTAGGTGTAGTGGCTCACACCTGTAATCCCAGCACTTTGGGAGGCTGAAGTGGGTGGATCACGAGGTCAGGAGTTTGAGACTAGCCTGGACAACATGTGAAACCTTGTCTCTATTAAAAATACAAAAATTAGCTGGACGTGGTGGTGGGCACCTGTAATCCCAAATACTCGGGAGACTGAGGCAGAAGAATCATTTGAACCCAGGAGGCGGAGGTTGCAGTGAACCAAGATCACACCATTGCACTCCAGCCTGGGTGACGGTGCAAGGCTCCATCTCAAAAAAACAAAAACAAAAACAAAACAAAAAAACTGAAATTCTGTAACCCACTAAAGAATAATTTCCTGTTTCTCCCTCCCCCATCCCCTGGTAACCATTTTTACTGTCTCTATGAATTCCAGTGCTTCAGGTAACTCTTATAAAGGGAATCATACAGTATTTGTCTTTTTGTGACTGGCTGATTTCACTTAACATAACTTTTTCAAGGTTTATCCATGTTGTAGGAGGTATATGAATTTCCTTCCCTTTTAAGGCTGTATAATATTCCATTGTATGTATATGCCTTATTTTGTTTATCCTTTCATTCATTGGCGGATACTTGGGTTACTTCCAGCTTTTGGCTCTTGTGAATTAATGCTACTTTGAACATGAGTGTACAAATTTTTTTTTTTTTTTTTTTTTTTTTTTTTTTTTGAGACAGAGTCTTGCTCTGTCACCCAGGCTGGAGTGCAGTGACTTGATCTCAGCTCACTTCCATCTCCCAGGTTCAAGTGATTCTCATGCCTCACTTGCCTGAGTAACTGGGATTACAGGCGCACGCCACCATGCCCAGCTAACTTCTGTATTTTAATAGAGATAGGGTTTCAACATGTTGGCCAGGCTGGTCTCAAACTCCTATTCTCAAGTGATCTGACCATGCTGGCAGATCTGTAATCCCAAAATGCTGGGATTACAGATGTGAACAACTGCATCCGGGCTTTTTTTAAGGCAGGGTCTCGCTCTGTTGCCCAGGCTGGAGTGCAGTGGCATGCTATCAACTCACTGCAGCCTCAAACTCCCCAGCTCAAGTGATTCTCCTGCCTCAGCCCACAAGTTGCTGGAACAACAGGTATGTGCCACCATGCTTGGCTAATTTTTGTATTTTTGGTAAAGATGAGGTTTCACCATGTTGCCTAGGCTGGTCTTGAACTTCTGAGCTGAAGTGATCTGCCTGGCCTCCCGAAGTGCTGGGATTACAGGTGTGAGCCACCATGCCTGGCCTGTCACAAATATTTTAATCTCATTTAATTATTCATTTGAGTATTAGTAATACCATTTCTTGCCTTTAGTAGTATTCATTAATCTATTTAAAAAGCACGAGCACCTACAACTGTGATGTTGCTTACATTTGTAAGGCTTATATCTTGTTAAGGTAGACAGATATTAACATTAAGGTAGGGCCAGGCACATGGTGGCTCATGCCTGTAATCTCACCTACACAGGAGGCTGAAGAGGGAGGATTACTTGAGCCCAGGACTTTGAGACCTCCTGGGAAACATAGGTAAGACCCCATGTCTACAAAAACTTAAAAATTAGCCATGCATGGTGGTGCACACCTGTAGTCCCAGCTACTTGGAGGGCTGAGGTGGGAGAATAGCTTGAGCCAGGGAGCTTGAGGCTGCAGTGAGCTGTAATCATGCCACTGCATTCCAGCTGGGGTGGCAGAGTGAGATCTTGTCTTTAAATAAAAACATAAAATAAAAACATAAGGTAGAATGAAATAAGTATAATAATAGAAGTATTGTGGAGAGGGAGTGTAAGAAGAACAGTTAATTTTCACTGTGTGCATTCCAGCGTTAAGTGGCTCTTCCAGATCAGAATAAACGCCTACTCTCTGTTGGTGGCTTTCCTGATACTCCTGACCACTTCTTCTGGACAGGGCATTCTTCTAGGAGTTGAAATTTCTGAAGTGGAAAAGCCATGGCTATTCCAATCTAGGTTGAAACTAAAAAAATGACAAAATACTTTTAAAACCATCAGTAACAAAATTTAAGCTCTTGGCTATAAAGGAACTTCATTTTCAAGGCCATAATGATTTAATTTAGCATGAGTTCGTATCTTCATCCTTCATCCTTCCTCCCCCAGTAATTTTACAAATGCTTAGTGTTTCTTAGCCATTTCTTATTTTTTGGTGTTCCTGTTGAATTGAATTGAAAAAATACCTGGCTCTTTTAACTGCTAGGCAGTCTGGTCTGTGGTGAATAGAGGAAGTCACAAGTACGGCGAGCTTTCATTGGCAGCTGATTATTGTCAGTGACGGGATTTCTATGAAGTAACTATATTGAGTAAAGTTACATTTTTAGCTGATTTCTTCCTAGGGCATCATATTCTGTAGCACTTCTGGCTAGCAGCACCAGAGGGTAGGCTGTTTTGACATATTAAGTGATGTAATTTTGTTTAACATACAAACATTGTGGATTTAAAGAGGTTTCAGGCCAGGTGTGGTGGCTCATGCCTGTAATCCAAGCACTTTGGGAGGCCAAGGCAAGAGGATCACTTGAGGCCAGAAGTTCAAGACCAGCCTGGGCAACATAGTGAGACTTCACTCCTACAAAATTTTTTTTTAAAACTTAGCCAGGCATGTGCCTGTAGTCCCAGCTACTTGGGAGGCTGAGGCATAAGGATCACTTAAGCCCAGCAGATCAAGGCTGCAGTGAGCTATGATTGTACCACTGCACTACAGCCTGGGCAACAGAGTGAAACCCTGTCTCTAAAAAATAAAATAAAGAAGTTCAGGCCAGGCACGGTGGCTCAAGCCTGTAATCCCAGCACTTTGGGAGGCCGAGACGGGCGGATCACGAGGTCAGGAGATCGAGACCATCCTGGCTAACACGGTGAAACCCCGTCTCTACTAAAAAAATATAAAAAACTAGCCAGGGCAAGGTGGCGGGCGCCTGTAGTCCTAGCTACTTGGGAGGCTGAGGCTGGAGAATGGCATAAACCCGGGAGGCGGAGCTTGCAGTGAGCTGAGATCTGGCCACTGCACTCCAGCCTGGGCGACAGAGCGAAACTCCGTCTCAAAAAAAAAAAAAAAAAAAAAAAAAAAAAAAAAGAGGCCGGGCGCAGTGGCTCAAGCCTGTAATCCCAGCACTTTGGGAGGCCGAGGCGGGTAGATCACGAGGTCAGGAGATCGAGACCCTCCTGGCTAACACGGTGAAACCCCGTCTCTACTAAAAATACAAAAAACTAGCCGGGCGCGGTGGCGGGCGCCTGTAGTCCCAGCTACTCGGAGGCTGAGGCGGGAGAATGGCGGGAACCCGGGAGGCGGAGCTTGCAGTGAGCCGAGATCGCGCCACTGCACTCCAGCCTGGGCGACACAGCGAGACTCCGTCTCAAAAAAAAAAAAAAAGTTCACATCCTAAAGCAAATCATAGAATCTAAAATACATATTTTCCATGAAACATTTTTCAGTGAGAGTTACTATTGTAATGGAATAGCATTACAAACCTTCATTACAAAGAAACTTTAAAGTTTCTTTATATGTATAGTGTCACTAGCCCCAAATTGTAGCTGTCAAGAACCTCCCAAAGCATTTGAACTTCCTATTTATTTTTTTGAGACGGAGTCTTACTCTGTCACAGGCTCTGTCTGGCTCACTGCACTCCAGTGCAGAGTCACTTGGCTCACTGCAGCCTCTGCCTCCTGAGTTCAAGTGATTCTTTTGCCTCAGCCTCCCAAGTAGCTGGGACTACAGGCGCATACCAACACACCCGGCTAATTTTTGTACTTTTAGTAGAGATGGGGTTTCACCATGTTAGGCAGGATGATCTCGATCTCCTGACCTCGTGATCTGCCTGCCTCAGCCTCCCAAAGTGCTGGGATTAAAGGCGTGAGCCACCGCGCCCGGCTACTTCCCGTTTCTTTAAGATAAATTTTTGTTATATTCTATTCAAAAGGCACTCCATTCGTTGCTTTTACTCTTGTATTTAATCAGAAAAAAAAGTTTAGAAACAATGAATTTCACTATTTTGCTAAATAGGTAGCACAAAAACACAAAATACCTTCTTTTCTTTTCCTTTTTTTTTTTTTTTTTGAGACGGAGTCCACTCTGTCACCCAGGCTGGAGTGCAGTGGCACAATCTCAGCTCACTGCAACCTCTGCCTCCCAGGTTCAAGCGATTCTCCTGCCTCAGCCTCCTGAGTAGCTGGGACTACAGGCTTGCGCCGCCACGCCCAGCTCATTTTTGTATTTTTAGTAGAGATGGGGTTTTGCCATGTTGGCCAGGCTGGTCCTGAACTCCTGACTTCAGGTGATCCACCCCCCTCAGCCTCCCAAAGTGCTGGGATTACAGGCATGAGCCGCTGCACGCAGCCTCTTTTCAAAATATATATACAATGTGGTATTGTAATTAATATTGTCTCTGTAATAAGAATTTTGCCCAGGAGTAGCTATGACTAAAAGTTTCCACCTTTTGAAATTACTAAATCAAGTATTAAAAAGAATTCAGCATTGCTAAATTATCCAGCATTACAAATACTTTTTACTTGTTACTGATCTTATTGCTTTCTGGAAAGACTAAAATTAGATAAAATAAACCCATGAAAACTAAGCTACATCCAAGTTGCTATATGCAATTACAGTAACAAGATACTTGGTTGCCTCACACCCATAATCAGGCTTAACATACACATCTATAGCCAAAGTGACTTTGGGGCCCTCAGAACTCAGTTCTGAGTACCTGCTTTGGCCTGAAGCTGACATGGGAGCTTCTCCCTAGGCTGACACCAGAGATCCGGGTTGGAATTCCAGAGACAAGCAGGGCTGTCTGGCCCATTTGGCTGTATTCATCCCTTAGTCTATTCAGAATGGTTGAGGTATCTGAGGTATCTGAGTCAAAAGACCCAGCTGATTATCCCACTCTAACCCCTGTGACAGCATACCATCAAAGTACTAGAGAGGAAGAGGGGTACTAGCACTATTCTGTTTTTTCTGTCATTCTGACTTAAAAACAGGGAAACACCACTCAGCAGTTACTATGGATCTGTCTTCATTGTTAAGAAATGATGGCCATGACAGTTTCTTAAGAAAATATTTTTATGGTATGATATAAAATCACTAACGTTACTTAATTCTCCCATAACTAGGTCACCAAATAAGTATTCACATTGCGGATAATAGGAAACAATGGTGATTTCCAATCTTTCTATTTTATAGGGCTTTCGTTAATGTTCAGAACAATTACCAGTGAGGATTTCCTGAAGAAGTACAGATTTCTGTCAACTTTCACCCTACATTCTATATTTCAATAGTATTAGCTGAATGATTCTGGATAATTTTATATAATCTCAAGTCTTTAGTCTTGAGAATTTAAGGGCTTTGACATTGCTTCCTAGACTAGTATAACGAAGCAAAAGATTACTAACTCTCAAAACAAGTTGAATGATAAGACTTTTAATTTGTTAGATTTAACAGGCAAAGTCCCTATGAGTAGGCAAATCTGCATGTTGAGTTTTTTTCCAGGTTTAGTTTTAGGTTCATTCTCTCTCTCTTTGATGAACACTGCACAAAGTTATTGTATTAGAGCTCCTTAAAGAAAGAATACAAATTGTTTACAACTAGTTTTTTCATATACACAAAAAAGCACAATTTTAATTTCTATTCCATTCATAAATTAATGGCAAACCCACAGTAACCTAATAAAGCTATTTTAACATGTGCTAAATAATTATTTTATCTATATTCTTGTATATTGATCAAATTATTTACATGCTCTTTAAAAATCTTTTATGAATTGAAAGCTATAACTGTCTCTCTTGAAGTCTATCTGCATCACGTAAGCATTGATCAGTCTTGGGTGATTCATTCATAGCTGCCTGTCTTTGTTGAGTGGTCTTCACAAATCTCAGCAGATTGATGATGGCAGCAGGTGTTACTCCAGGTATACGACTAGCAGCCCCAATCTAAGAATCAATACCACAAGAAAAACATAAGTGAGCTATGCTATGTCAGATCAAATCTATTTTCCTCCAAATAACAATCTGTATAGTTTATACAATATTTTCTTAATTATTATTTTGATGTATTATCAATGTATTACCTCATAAAGTAGATAAAAGAAATATTATTTATGTCTTCATTTTACAAATGGGAAACTGAGGCAAAGAAATGTTAAAATAGCTTGTGTAAGATTACATAACTAATAGATGTTAGAGTATCTACTTTTTCTTCCCATTAAACTAAGAAAAACTGTAATCAAGTTCCTTTCTTCAAATATAGGTCCACAGTCCCTTATTTGAAATTCTTGAGGCCAGTCTGGGCAAAATAGTGGGACTCTGTCTCTACAGAAAATAAAAAAAATTAGGTTAGCATAGTGGTTAGCATAGCGCACACTTGTAGTACTAGCCACTCAGAAAACAAAGGTGGGAGGATAGCTTGAGCCTGGGAGGTTGAGAATGCAGTGAGCTGTGATTATGCCACTGCACTCCAGCCTGGGTGACAGAGTAAGCCCCTCTTTCAAATAAATAAAATGAAATGAAATCCTTGAGGCCATATGTTTTTACAATAAGATACATATAATCCTTGAGGCTGTATGTAACATAACAGCCTCAATAGTGTGTGGGGCAAGCACCCCACATTTTAAATGCTATTAATACTTCTGCAGTGTATTTTTACAGTGAAAGGTATGAATATTCACTCTGAACAGTATAAAGACCATATAGCCTCATGTGAACTGAACTCAGTTTTGCTACCAAATGAGCTAGTGCAAACTTCTGCCAGAGCCTTTTGTATTACGGAATTGTGGGTAAGGGGTTCTGAACTCCTATGACCAGTGCTGTTCAGCTGAACTTTCTGTGATGATGGAAATTTTCTATAACATGTGCACTGCAATAATGCGGTGTCCAGTATGGTTGCCACTAGTCATATGTGGCTACTGGGCACTCGAAATGTGGCTAGTAAGACTGAAGAGCTAAATTTTACATTTTATTTAATTTTTTCTTTTTGTTTTCTTTTTTTTTTTTTTTTTTGAGACAGGGTCTCACTCTGTCACCCAGGCTGGGGTGTAGTGGTACAATCATGACTTGCTGCAGTCTCTACCTCCTGGGCTCAAGTGATCCTCCCACCTCAGCCTCCCAAGTAGCTGGGACTACAGGTGCGTGCCACTGCACCTGGCCTATTTAATTTTAATTAATGTAAATAACCACAATTGGTAAGTGGCTATCATGTTGGGCAGTGTGGCAGTGTAGCCTATGATTATCCACACAAACATGACCTGAAATCAATAGGAAAGGACAGAGTTATAAAATTTAAGGCTTATTTTCCTGGTTTCCGTGATGACTGTTGCTAAGAATACCATGTTATATTAATGAAATCACTCCTCCCTATAAAAATAGTTTTTTTCAAATTTTTCTACAGTCTGTACTTTTGTAATATGCCCCTTTATTTTATGAACCACTACTAAAAAAAAAAAAATGCCCATTATACTGTGACACACCATCAACTTTTGAGATATTAAAGATGCAATTGGCCAGGCGCTGTGGCTCACGCCTGTAATCCCAGGACTTTGAGAGGCCAAGGTGGACGGATCATGAGGTTGGGAGATCGAGTCCATCCCGGCCAACATGGTGAAACCCTGTCTCTGCTAAAAATAATAAAAAAAAAAATAGCCAAGTGTGATGGCGCGTGCCTGTAGTCCCAGCTACTTGGGAGGCTGAGGTAGGGGAATCGCTTGAACCTAGGAGGCAGAGGTTGCAGTGAGCCGAGATTGTTCCACTGCATTCCAGCTTGGTGACAGAGTGAGACTCCATTTCAAAAAAAAAAAAAAGATGCAATTTCAGAGATGTTAAAATGTGGAGAAAAGTGTATCTCAGAATCAGTAAGTAAAGTTTATCAGTCTTTAAACATTTATTAGAAGCCCAATACTAATTACTATATAGCAAATTAAAGGTTTATTTGTTTACACAAAGGAACATGCATACACCCTTTCACAATCAGTCTGAAGTATGTGGTGGGGGCACTCTTTGGCTCCCCTCTTTCTCCCATTGGTTCCCAAGGCAACACTATGGAACTCCTAGGGAGGACTCCAAGTAGTGACTTGAAAACCACTAATATGAGTTATATTTTAACCTAGTATGTTTTCCTTTAAGCCATACACGTGTACTATCTTGCATAGTTTGCACTGATGCTTTATCACGTGGTTGGGACTAGAGAATAGTTCCAATCAAACCAATTCTTGACTTCCAGTTATCTAATTAAAGTTAAGCTTTATCATCTCTCATACAGACATACCAACATCTGTCTTAGAAACATAAGAAATGTTTCTTATGTTCTTAGAAACATAAAAAAAAATTTGAAGTCAAGTTTTTTTTTTTTTTTTTTTTTGAGACAGGGTCTTGCTCTGTTGCCCAGGCTGGAGTGCAGTGGTGCGATCATGGCTCACTGCAGCCTCAGTGTCTTGGGCTCAGGTGTCCTCCACCTCAGCCTCCCGAGTAGCTGGCACTGCAGGTGCATGCCACCATGCCCAGCTAATTTTTGTATTTTTGTACAGATGGGGTCTTGCTGTGTTGCCCAGGCTAGAAGTTTCTTATTATTAAATAAAATGTCATATAGCCATTGTAACCCCAGGTTTAAAAACGCACTGCATCTTTATCCGTAACTTGTTTCTATTCCCCTGCCTGTTTTTCTTACCGTCTGCGGACGACTAAAATGTAGTTTTTCTCGAACTTCATGGGACAAAGACACATCCCTGATAGTCAAATAATCTATGTCTTTTGGCAGTTGGAGAGCTTCATCTTGCTGAACTCCCTTTATTTCTTGTAGCTGATGGAACAACACTGATTCATAAGTGGCTGGTGAACAAAATCGGAATCATGTTGTAATACCCAGATTATATTATACTAACAACTTACATTTATGTAGCCTCTTACAATTTATAAAAAGCTTTTGTGTACATCATCTCATTCAACATTCACTTCATGAGATGGGTTGGGTAGGTGTTCCCTTTTACATAGGAGGAAACTGAAGCTAAGATAAATGGAGTGTCTTGCATATTAACTACAACATTCTGTCTAGTAGTTTAGTGCATGTCCTTTTCAAATATCTGGAAAACTAAAAGTAAAAAAAAAGAATTTGTGGCCAGGCGTGGTGGCTTACACCTGTAATACTAACACTTTTGGAGGCTGAGGCGGGTGGACTGTCTGGGCTCAGGAGATCGAGACCAGCATGAGGAACATGGTGAAACGCCATCTCTACTAAAAATACAAAAAATTAGCTGGGCGTGGTGGCATCCACATGTAATCCCAGCTACTCGGGAGGCTAAGACAGGAGAATCGCTTGAACCCAGGAGGTGGAGAATGCAGTGAGCCGATATAGTGCTACTGCACTCCAGCCTGGGCAACAGAGCAAGACTCCGTCTCAGGAAAAAAAAAAAAAAAAAGAAAAGGCTCACTGCAACCTCCGCCTCCTGGGTGCAAGCAATTCTCCTGCTTCAGCCTCCCGAGTAGCTGGGATTATAGGTGCCCGCCACCATGTTTGGCTAATTTTTTTGTATTTTTGGTAGAGATGGGGTTTCACCATGTTGGCCAGGTTAGTCTCAAACTCCTGACCTCAGATGATCTGCCCACCTCAGCCTCCCAAAGTGCTGGGATTACAGGCGTGAGCCACTACGCTCAGCTTCAGTATTTTCATAATAAAAATTTTCATTATGGAAAACTTTAAAAAATGCAGAGCAACTACCAAAGACACCTGTGGCTTTGATGGTCTATAAACTCACAAAGAGTATTGTTACAAAGTAAGTCTTTGTCAATGGTAAAGTATTTCAGTATACTGTCAAAGCCAAAGATAGTATTATTTTTCTCATTATTAAAACATTAGGTGGGGAGAGTATAAAAAAGGAAGTTCAGAGTTAAAATATATATATATAAATATATACGCTGGGTGCAGTGGCTCACACCTGTAATCCCAGCACTTTGGGAGGCTGAGGCGGGTGGATCACCTGAGGTCAGGAGTTTGAGACCAGCCTGGCCAATGTGATGAAACCCTGTCTCTACTAAAAATACAAAAATTTGCTGGGCCCGGTGGTGGGGCCCTGGTGGCAGGTGCCTGTAATCTTAGCTACTTGGGAGGCTGAGGCAGGAGAATTGCTTGAACCTGGGAGGTGCAGGTTGCAGTCAGCCAAGATCGCACTATTGCACTCCAACCTGGGCAACAAGAGTGAAACTCCGTCTCAAAAAAAAAAAAAAAAAAACCACACACACACATATATATACACATATTCATATATATGCACATTTCAAATAAGTGGTACTATGGAGCCCTCCTATAAAAAATATTTATTTTTGGCCAGGCACAGTGGCTCACGCCCGTAATCCTGCACTTTGGGAGGCTGAGGCAGACGGATCACCTGAGGCCAGGAGTTCCAGACCGGCCTGGCCAACATGGTGAAACCCCATGTCCACTAAAAATACAAAAAATTAGCCAGGCGTGGTGGTGCATGCCTGTAATCCCAGCTACTAAGGAGGCTGAGGCAGGAGAATCGCTTGAACCCAGGAGGCAGAGGTTGCAATGAGCCAAGATCATGCCACTGCACCCCAGCCTGGGCAACAAGAGGGAAACTCCATCTCAAAAAAAAAAAAAAAATACACACACACACACACACATATATACATTTATTTATAGGAGGACTCTGCAGTACCACTTATTTGAAAGGTGCACATAGATCACCTGAAAAGCATGTTTAAATATAGATTCTCAGTGGGTCTGAGGTGAAGCCTGAGAGTCTGTATTTCCTTTTTTTGTTTTTTTTTGGAGACGGAGTCTGGCTCTGTCACCCAGGCTGGAGTGCAGTGGCACAATCTTGGCTCACTGCAAGCTCCGCCTCCTGGGTTCACGTCATTCTCCTGACTCAGCCTTCCGAGTAGCTGGCACTACAGGCACCCGCCATCACGCCGGCTAATTTTTCTATTTTTAGTAGAGACGGGGTTTCACCATGTTAGCCAGGATTGTCTCGATCTCCTGATGTTGTGATCCGCCCGCCTCGGCCTCCCAAAGTGCTGGGATTACAGGTGTGAGCCACCACGCCCAGCCAAGATTCTGTATTTCTAACAAGCTTGCAGGTATTGCAATGCTGTTAGCTCAGGACCACACTTTTGAAGAGCATGGAAGTTAACACTATGCTGGTTCAACAGTAATAATGGATCTGTTGTCTATTCTTAATTTGCACAAATGATAAAGGTATGTTAAGTCAAAAATTATTTTCTACCTTCTATTTTCAGTCTTTCAGCCAGCTCTCTACATTTAGTATACTTCTTCAAGGGCTCTGGAACAGCCTTGGCTAATGAATCCATGTCAACTTCCTCATACTTCAGAACATCGAGAGCTCTGCAAATATACGAAAGTTTCATTAACGTAAGGATCCATGTCATATGAGGCAGATCAAGAAAAAGATTCTTTGAAATAATACCAAATCTCGGAATAAATACCAGAAGATTATTTCTCTTTTTTTTTTTTTGAGATGGAGTCTTGCTCTCTCACCCAGACTGGAGTGCAGCAGTACAATCTTGGCTCAATGCAATCTCCACCTGCTGGGTTCAAGCAATTCTCCTGCCTCAGCCTCCTTAGTAGCTGGGACTATAGGCATGCATCACCATGCCCGGCTAATTTTTAGTAGAGGCGGGGTTTCACCAGGCTGGCCAGGCTGGTCTCGAACTCCTGACCTTGTGATCCGCCTGCCTCAGCCTCCCAAAGTGCTGGGTTACAGGTATGAGCCACTGCACACGGCCCCAGAAGATTATTTCTAAGTATCTGCTAAACAGTAGGACCTCAATAAGACATATTATTTGATTCTCCCCAACTCCTTATCAGAATTAAGTTGCTGGTAAGGGTGGCATGGCTGTAATCCATTTGTCTTTCCTTTCATATAGAATATCATCTCATAACAAGGGTTTCACTGAATTCCCTAAGCATTGGAATGTACTTTACATCTAAGCCATGTTAAGTCCTACAGTCCTGTAAATTAGTCATCCTTTTGCATGCTAGGAACCATGACAGGGATCTCCTGCTTTCTTTTACAGAACTCCTTAAGGAAGAACAAGAGGCCATTATGAGCATGTTTTAAGTCTCTGCAAAATAAACTGATACAAATGATATAGGGGTTCATAAGTCTTTTTCTTTTCTTTCTCTCTCTTTTTTTTTTTTTTTGTAGAGACAGAGTTTTGTCATGTTGCCTGGGCGATCTGCCTACCTTGGCCTCCCAAAGTGCCAGGATTACATGAGTGGGCTACTGTGCTTGGATGGTTCATAAATATTCTGTCTGATATATATTTTTTTCTCCTAATTTGGTATAATCTACATGTCAACTTTTACCACATAGAAATTTTTGATAGTCACTTCTCAGTTCTACTTCTACTACCCACTCTGGATGGGCTAAAGCCTCCATGGCCAAAGCCTTACCTTTCCTTGGGAGAGGAGAGCAATGTATGCAGATAGTGGGGATAATTACTAAAATTCCCAGGCAACTTACCTAGGCCAACAAAAGAACATGCCTAAGTATTAATGTACATAGATCCAGTGAGATTTCCAATAACTTAATTCATTGGCACTTGTTGAGATCAAACTAGTGAGCAAAACTTCAGCTATGTTTAGTCTTCAGAAGTGCTGGTGCTCCTATGACCACTTTAATCCCTTTTATACTGATCTCAGGTCTCCCCTCTTGATATTACAAAGCCCCCACCCCCAACTTGACCCAGACCCTCTCCTAAAATGGACCTAGCTAGGTCACTTATTGCTCTGTTAATTATTACTTACTTCACTTACATATGCCTTTATTTTGTTGTAATTTATTTAAAAGGTTATTGCCATGGCATTTTTTTTTTTTAGAAATAGAAAATTTCATCCTAAAATTTATATGGAATCACAAGGGACCCCAAATAATCAAAACAATTTTGAAAAAAGAACATGGTTAGAGGCCTTACACTTCCTGATTTCAAACATATTACAAAGCTACAGTAATTAAAACAGCATGGTACTGGCACAAAGACAGATACATATACCAGTGGAATAGAAAACCCAGAAACAGAAAATTGGCTAGCCATATGTAGAAAGCTGAAACTGGATCCCTTCCTTACACCTTATACACAAATTAATTCAAGATGGATTAAAGACTTAAATGTTAGACCTAAAACCATAAAAACCCTAGAAGAAAACCTAGGCAATACCATTCAGGACATAGGCATGGGCAAGGACTTCATGATTAAAATACCAAAAGCAATGGCAACAAAAGCCAAAATTGACAAATGGGATCTAATTAAACTAGAGCTTCTGCACAGCAAAAGAAACTACCATCAGAGTGAACAGGCAACCTACAGAATGGGAGAAAATTTTTACAATCTACCCATCTGAAAAAGGGCTAATATCTAGAATCTACAAAGAACTTAAACAAATTTACAAGAAAAAAATCAAACAATCCCATCAAGAAGTGGGCAAAGGATATGAACAGACACTTCTCAAAAGAAGACATTTATGCAGCCAACAGACACATGAAAAAATGCTCATCATCACTGGCCATCAGAGAAATGCAAATCAAAACCACAATGAGATACCATCTCACACCAGTTAGAATGGCGATTATTAAAAAGTCAGGAAACAACAGGTGCTGGAGAGGATGTGGAGAAATAGGAACACTTTCACACTGTTGGTGGGACTGTAAACTAGTTCAACCATTGTGGAAAACAGTGTGGTGATTCCTCAAGAATCTAGAACTAGAAATACCATTTGACCCAGCCATCCCATTACTGGGTATATACCAAAAGGATTATAAATCATGCTGCTATAAAGACACATGCATACATATGTTTATTGCAGCACTATTCACAATAGCAAAGACTTGGAACCAACCCAAATGTCCATCAATGATAGACTGGATTAAGAAAATGTGGCACATATACACCATGGAATACTATGCAGCCATAAAAAAGGATGAGTTCATGAACTCCCTTTGTAGGGACATGGATGGAGCTGGAAACCATCGTTCTGAGCAAACTATCGCAAGGACAGAAAACTAAACACCGCATGTTCTCACTCATAGGTGGGAAGTGAACAATGAGAACACTTGGACACAGGACAAGGAGAACACATCACACACCAGGGCCTGTTGTGGAGTGGGGGGAGTGGAGAGGGATAGCATTAGGAGATATACCTAATGTAAATGTCAAGTTAATGGGTGCAGCACACCAACATGGCACAAGTATACATATGTAACAAACCTGCATGTTGTGCACATGTACCCTAGAACTTAAAATAATTAAAAAAAAAAAAAAGAAAGAAAACCCAGAAATAAACCCTCACTATATAATCAAATGATTTTGACAAGCATACCAAGACCACCCAATGGGGGAAGAACAGTCTCTTCAACAAATAATGTTGAGAAAGCTGGATATAGCAAAAGAATGAAGTTGGACCCTTACCTTATGTCATATACAAAAATCAATACCATATGGATTAAAGACCTAAGGAAAGGCCTTAAGCTATAAAACTTCTAGAAGAAAACATACAGGGCTGGGCGCGGTGGCTCACGCCTGTAATCCCAGCACTTTGGGAGGCCGAGGCGGGCAGATCACGAGGTCAGGAGATCAAGACTATCCTGGCTAACACTGTGAAACCCTGTCTCTACTAAAAATACAAAAAAATTAGCCAGGCGTGGTGGCGGCGCCTGTAGTCCCAGCTGCTTGGGAGGCTGAGGCAGGAGAATGGCGGGAACCCGGGAGGCAGAGCTTGCAGTGAGCCGAGATCGCACCATTGTACTCCAGCCTGGGGGACGGAGCGAGACTCCGTCTCAAAAAAAAAAAAAAAAGGAAAACATACAGGAAAAGCTTCATGACTTTAGCTTTGCCAGTGATTTCTTGGTTGACACCAAAAACAAAAGTAGACAAATGGAACTACATCCAATTTCGTGTTTTTTTGTTTTGTTTTGTTTTGTTTTGTTTTAGACAGAGTCTTGCTCTGTCACCCAGGCTGGAGTGCAGTGGCATGATCTCTGTTCAACACAACCTCCATCTCCCAGGTTCAAGCGATTCTCGTGCTTCAGCCCCCTCAGCAGCTGGGACTACAGACATGTGCCACCATGTGTGGCTAATTTGTTTTTTTCGTTTTTTTGTGTTTTTTTTTTTTGTATTTTTAGTAGAGATGGGGTTTCGCCATACTGGCCAGGCTGGTCTCAAACTCCTGACCTCTGGTGATCTGCTTGCCTCAGCCTCCCAAGTGCTGGAATTACAGGCACAAGCTACCGTGTCCAGCCTACATTAAATTTTAAAAAAATGTACATCAAAGGACAAAAACAACAAAGTGAAAACACAATCCACAGAATGAGAGAAAATACTTGCAAATCATATATCTGAAATGGGGTTAATATCCAGGATACATAAAGAACTACAATTCAACTATAAAAAAATTTGGCGAGGCATGGTGACTATGTCTGTAATCCTAGTGCTTTGGGAGGTCGAGGTGGGAGAGTTAATTGTGGCCAGGAGTTCAAGACCAACCTTGGCAACACAGCAAGATCCTGTCTCTACAAGAAATAAAAATCTAGCTGGATGTGGTGGTATGCACCTGTAGTCCTAGCTACTTGGGAGGCTGAGGTGGGAGGATCACCTGAGTCCTGGAGCTTAAGGCTGCAGTGAGCTATGATTGTACCACTGCACTCTACCCTGGGTGATAGAGGGAGACCCTGTCTCTAGGAAAAAAAAACCAAACTGATTTAAAAAATGGGCAAAGAATTTGAATAGATACTTCTCCAACGATATAAAAACAGCTAACAAGCACATGAAAAGATGCTCAACATCCACTAATCATCAGAGAAATAAAATCAAAGCCACAATGAAATATCACCTCATACCCATTAGGGTGACTACTACCAAAAAACAGAAGATGACAACTGTTGGTGAGTATGTGGAGAAATGAGAAATCTTGTGCACTGTTAAAGGGATTGTAAAATGATATGATCACAATGGAAAACAGGTCCTCAAAAAATTAAAACTAGAACTACTGCCAGGTGTGGTGGTGTGAGCCTGTAGTCCCAGCTACTCGGGAGGCTGAGGCGGGAGGAGAGCTTGAGCCCAGGAGTTCTGGGATGTAGTATGCTACGCCAATTGGGTGTCCACACTAAGTTCAGCATCAATATGGTGACCTCTCAGGAGCGAGGGATTACCAGGTTGCCTAGGAAGGGGTGAGCCAGCCCAGGTCAGCCAAAATTCCTGTGCTGATTAGCAGTGGGATCTGTGCCTGTGAAAAGCTACTGCACTCTAGCCTGAGCAACATAGTGAGAGACTCTGTCTCTGAAAAAACAAAAACAAAAACAAAAACTGAGAAAAAAACCCCCACTAAGACCTAGAACTACCATACGATGCTGCAATTCCACTTCTGGGTATACATTCAAAAAAACTGAAAGCAGGGGTCAGGTGTGTGGTGGATCATGCCTGTAATCCCAGCACTTTGGGAGGCCGAGGCAGGTGGTCAGGAGTTCGAGACCAGCCTAGCCAACATGGCAAAACCCCATCTTTACTAAAAATACAAAAAGTAGCCAGGTATGGTGGTGGGTGCCTGTAATCCCAGCTACTTGGGAGGCTGAGGCACAAGAATAGCTTGAACCCGGGGACGAAGGTTGCAGTGAGCAGAAAATGCGCCACTCCAACCTAAGTGACAGAGTGAGACTGTCTCAAAAAAGAAAAAAAAAAATTGAAAGCAGGGTCTTGAAGATATCTTTGTATACCATGTTTATAGCAGCACTAACATGTATATTAACATTTACATTTACAATAAGGTGAAAGCAACTCGAGTGTCCATCAAGAGATGAATGGATAAACACAATGTGGTATATACATAAACTGATTTAAAAAAAGGGCAAAAAAATGGATATGATAAAAAAAAAAAAGGAATATCATTCAACCTTAAAAAGGAAGAAAATCCTGTGATGTTACAAGGTAGATGAACCTTGAGGACATTTATTATTATTATTATTGAGAATGGGTCTTGCTCTGTCACGCCGGCTGGAGGGCAGTGGCACAAACACAGCTTATTGCAGCTCGACTTCCTGGGCTCAAGGGATCCTCCCACCTCAGCCTCTCAAATAGCTGGGAAAACATGTGTGCACCACCATGCCAGCTAATTTTTTGATATTTTTTGTAGAGGTAGGGACCCACTATGTTCTCAACCTTGTCTCAAACTCCTGGGCTCAAGGGATCCTCCCACCTTAGCCTCCCAAAGTGCTAGGATTCCAGGCATGAGCCACCATGCCTGATCTAGAGGACATTATGTTACATGAAATAAGCCAGTCACAAAAACACATACTGTATGAGTGTTTGAGTCTTTTTTTTTTTTTTTTTGAGAGAAGCCTTGCTCTTGTCCCCCAGGTTTGAGTGAAATGGCTTGATCTCGGCTCACTGCAACCTCCGCTTCCTGGGTACAAACGATTCTCCTGCCTCTGCCTCCCAAGTAGCTGGGATTAAGGTGTCTGCCACCACACCTGACTAATTTTTGTATTTTTTAGTAGAGACAGGGTTTCACCATGTTGGCCAGGCTGGTCTCAAACTCCTGACCTTAGGTGATCCGCCCACCCCGGCTTCCCAAAGTGCTGGAATTACAGGCATGAGCCACCGCACCTGGCCACATACTGTATGATTCTACTTCTGAGTTATCTAAAGTAGCCAAATCCATAGAAACAGAGTAGAATGGGGTTACCAGGGGCTAGGGGAAGGAGAGAAAGGGGGAGTTATTGTCTAATGGGTATAGTATTTGAGTTTTGCAAGATGAAAAAGTCCTGGAGATCTATTTTGCAACCATATAAATATACTTAAACTACTGAAATGTACACTTACAAATAGTTAAGATGGTAATTATGTTCTTCTTTTTTGGGGGGATTATGTCTGTAACCCCAGCACTTTGGGAGTCTGTAACCCCCAGCACTAGGAGGATCACTTGAGCCCCAGAATTCGAGATAGTTTTAAAATAATCTGTTCACAAGGCTTTGAGCTATTCTCAACTCCAAACTTCAAGACCTGCTTTGAATCAGGCCTAAGCCTCAGAGTACAGAGCTCTGGCAAAGAATGGGTAAGTTAGCATACTTCAACAAAGCCAGGAGGGAATTTCTGAGCTACCTACGACATCAACACATTTCCCTGTAATCCTGACAGGAAATGTGTGTGTATGTATTATGCATAGGTGCACATGTACATGCATTTGTGTATCTCTTCTGTTAAATGCCTGTTCAGAGTCAGGTTCAACTGGTCAGTGCTTACTACATAGTCTGGCATGTATGCAGCAAGTGTATTTTTAACTAGATTTTAAAATCTTTTAAGGTTTATATGTCTGGGCATGGATCAAGTGAGTTCATTAAGAAAGGCTAAGGCCGGCACAGTGGCTCACACCTGTAATTCCAGCACTTTGGGAGGCCAAGGCAGGCAGATCACGAGGTAAGGAGATTGAGACCATCCTGGCTAACACGGTGAAACCCTGTCTCTACTAAAAATACAAACAAAAATTAGCCAGGCATGGTGGCAAGCGCCTCTAGTCTCAGTTACTCGGGAGGCTGAGGCAGGAGAATCACTTGAACCCAGGAGGCAGAGGTTGTAGTGAGCCAAGATCACGCCACTGCACTCCAGCCTGGGTGACAGAGGGAGACTCTGTTTCAAAAAAAAAAAAAAAAAGTCTAAGGGGTAGACTGCAAATATTCTCAAATCAAATATGTAGACTGATTTCTCCTGAAGGGAAATATGCCTGAATTAAAAAGGAATCTGGCCAAATTACCTTTTTAAACTTACCTTTTTAAAAAAAAATCCATGTAAACAAAATGGCTACTCGTGGGATTGGTATGGTAAAAACATAGGTGATATGTTTTCTTTGTTCATCATTTTATTCATCAGTTAGATCTGAGACTGTTGAAAACGATCACTTCCCACACTCTCAGTATTCCTCAATACACATTAGTCACATTCAATGCAAGTTCCTATTATATGAATTAGTATAATATTTGTTATAAAAGAAAACATAGTGTTATATAAATTCTTTTTTTTTTTTTTGGATACAGAGACTTACTATGTTACACAGGCTGGAGTGCAGTGTTGTGATTTCGGCTCACTCCAACTTCTGCCTTCTAAGTTTAAGTGATTCTCCACCCTCAGCCTCCTGAATAGCTGGGATTACAGGTGTGCTTCACCACGCCCGGCTAATTTTTGTATTTTTAGTAGACACAGGGTTTTGCCATGTCTTGATTTCTGGCCTCAAGTGATCCGCCCACCTCAGCCTCCCAAAGTGCTGGGATTACAGGCATGAGCCACTATGCCTGGCCTGTGTTATAAATTCTTTGTCCAACTTTTGAAATACTGTGAACCTTCCTAAATTTAAACAAATGAATAAAACAGCTGGAGAAATGAGTCAATTTTAAACTGCTTACACTACAACCATTTCCTGGTGCCAGTTAGCTGGTAAACAAATATATCCACTGCTATAGTCTGAATGTTGGTGGTATCCCCCACTTAAATTCATATGTTGGAATTTAATACTCAATATGATAGTTTTTAGAGGTGGGGCCCTTAGGAGGTGATGAGGGCATGAAGGTTCTGGCGCTCATAAGTGGGATTAGTGCCCCTGTAAAAGAGGGGAGCTTTTTGCCCTTTTGCCATGTGAGAACACAGCAAGAAGGCACCATCTTGGAAGTAAACAGCAAGCCCTCACCAGACACTTAATCTGCTGGTGCCTTGATCTTGAACTTCACAGTCTCTAAAACTGTCAGCAATAAATTACTGTTGTTTATAAATTATCCAGTCTAAGGTGTTTTGTTATAGCAGTCTGAATGGAGAAAGATATCCACCATCCTTATTTGTGAATGAGGCTGTCATTTCTATGAATGAGATCCCCTGATATGGAGGATGATTATGCAAATTCTTCAAAACCTGCTGTTACTATTATTAAAAATCTGTTTCATTGGTGGTGCTAGTGCTTTGGGAAACCCTCATGAAAATAAAAACTTGGGTGGCCGGGCGCGGTGGCTCAAGCCTGTAATCCCAGCACTTTGGGAGGCCGAGACGGGCGGATCACGAGTTCAGGAGTTCGAGACCATCCTGCCTAACACGGTGAAAGCCCGTCTCTACTAAAAAATACAAAAAACTAGCCGGGCGAGGTGGCGGGCGCCTGTAGTCCCAGCTACTCGGGAGGCTGAGGCAGGAGAATGGCATAAACCCGGGAGGCAGAGCTTGCAGTGAGCTGAGATCCAGCCACTGCACTCCAGCCTGGGCGACAGAGCGAGACTCCGTCTGAAAAAAAAAAAAAAAGAAAAAAGAAAGAAAATAAACCTTGGGCCAGGCATGGTGGCTCACGCCTATAATCCCAGCACTTTGGGAGGCCAAGGCAGGTGGATCGCTTGAGGTCAGGAGTTCGAGACCAGCCTGGCCAACATGGTGAAACCCTGTCTCTATTAAAAATACAAAAATTAGCCAGGTGTGGTAGTGCATGCCTGTAATCCTAGCTACTCAGGAGGCTGAGGCAGGAGAATTGCTCGAATCTGGGAGGTGGAGGTTGCGGTGAGCCGAGATCATGCCATTGCACTCCTGACAGAGTAAGACTCCATCTCAAAAAAAAAAAATTAGCCAGATGTGGTGGCAGGCGCCTGTAATCCCAACTACTTGGGAGGCTGAGGCAGGAGAATCGCATGAACCTGGGAGACAGAGGTTGCAGTGAGCCAAGATCGTGCCACTGCACTCCAGCCTGGGTGACAGAGAGAGACTCCATCTCAAAAAAAAAAAAAAAAAAAAAAAGACACTGAAAACTCAGGAACAGAAGTTAGAAAAGATAAAACACCCTGATGAAATGAAATCCAAACAAGGACATATGCCTGATTGCAATTAAGGAAGGAACACTTGGAAAGATTAGAGATAATGAAGAACAGAATTAAAATGTTATATCTTTAAGTCAAAAAAAAAAAAAAAAAGGAAAATTGGGATTTAAAAAGGGGGAAAATATACTGGAGACACAGCTCCATGATCAATGCCACCATAATGTGCATAATGTACTTCTAAGCTGCAATGATTATAGATTTATGCCTTCTGGGGCTCTTCTCTCATTCTAATTAAATTTTTTCAAATAGGAAAAATCAACGGTAAAATACATAGATTTCGAATTATGTAAGATCCTTAAGAATATACCTCTGGAGCAAAAATGCTCTATATTAATATCTTTTAGACTCAGAGGCCAGAATAACTAGAATGATGGACAGAAAAGGACAAAAAACCCTAAGATGTAGCAAGGGACTCTTCAAGTCAGTCCACAGAATTTATAACACTGCTTTATTCATCAAAGGAGTTTCCGCCCAATGCGGTGGCTCATGCCTACGATCCCAGCACTTTGGGAGGCCGAGGCAGAGGGATCACCTGAGGTTGGGAGTTCGTGACCAGCCTGACCAACATGGAGAAAGCCCGTCTCTACTAAAAATACAAAATTAGCTGAGCGTGGTGGCCCATGCCTATAATCCCAGCTACTTGGGAGGGTGAGGCAGGAGAATCGCTTGAACCCAGAAGCTGGGAGGTTGCGGTGAGCTGAGATTGCACCATTGCACTCCAGCCTGGGCAATGAGAGTGAAACTCTGTCTCAAAAAAAAAAAAAAAAAAACCTAAAAACAAAGGAGTTTCCTTGCTATAGCTCATGGACAAGATGAGATCATTCCACATTGCTCCAACCTAGAAAAGAAAGCAGATAACTATTTTTCTTGGTTTGAGCCTTCTAAATCTTATGAAAGCCAAAAGAACTCAATGGGAGCTACAGAGAAATCATATAAAAAATAAAAATAATAATTTAGAATATATATATATATATATATGATTCTATATATATGTGATTATTTCTTTTCTCTGAGACAGGGTCTCACCCTGTCACCCAGGCTGGAGTGCAGAGGCACCATCTTGGCTTACTACAACCTCTGCCTCCTAGGTTCAAGTGATTCTCCTGCCTCAACCTCCCAAGTAGCTGGGATTATAGGCATGTGCTACCACACCCAGCTAATGCTTGTATTTTTAGCAGAGATTGGATTTCACCATGTTGGCCAGGCGGGTCTCTAACTCCTGACCTCAAGTGATCTGACTGCCTTGGCCTCCCAAAATGCTGGGATTATAGGTGTGAGCCACTGCATCCAGCCATATATTTTTTAGTACTTAGAAAACAGATGAGTTACAGCTAAAGGATTTTGAAAAGAAGCCAAAAACAAGCTACATTCATTTGAAATGTGTAGTAGGAACACATCGGTAATGTCTCTCTGAAATGACCTTATTTTTCTATGAAAAGTGAGAAAGGTCTATATTAAAAATGATACCTGACAGGCAGACTTCTACTAGTACTTATAGAAACCTCTGGGATTAAGTTCTTCCATTTAGAGCTCGAAAACTCAATAAATTTCAACACAGAAATGCCTTCTTCTAAAGAAGACTTCATCCAACAAGCTCTTTCATATCGTTGTTGGGACACACAGCCAGCGTCTTTATACCCTAGGGAAGGGAGAAAGAGAATATAATGAGAAGTGTGGTTTTTAAAGCAAATTTTTTTGTAGGGACAGGGTCTCACTATGTTGCCCAGGCTGGTCTTAAACTCCTGGCCTCAAGTGATCCTCTTGCCCTGGTCTCCCAAATTGCTTAGATTATAGGTGTGAGCCACCATGCCTGGCTGGATTGCAGGACTCAGGAAAGAGTTACCTCGCAGTGTGAGCCGGATGTCAGCATTATCAGGGCGCAGTGACAAACGGAACTCTACTCGGCTGGTAAACATGCGGTATGGTTCGCTGGTGCCCAGAGTGGTGAGGTCATCAATCAAGACTCCTATGTAACCTTCTGTTCGGCTAACCACAAAGGGAGGCTTGCGACTGACCCGAAGACTGGCATTGATTCCAGCTATCACACCCTGCAAGAGCACTATAATGTTTAAAAGGCCATTATGAACTGAACAAAGGGCTATCCCATTCAGAACACTACCCAGAAACAATGGCATGGGACACAAAGAAAGCAAGTATTGCCCCTAAGGGATATAATAAAAGAGGTAGAAAATATGATCCATATTCAGAAAGAGAATATGGGTAATATATCACTTTATTATTATTATTATTATTTTTTTTTTTTTTTTTTTTTTGAGACGGAGTCTCGCTCTGTCGCCCGGGCTGGAGTGCAGTGGCCGGATCTCAGCTCACTGCAAGCTCCGCCTCCCGGGTTTACGCCATTCTCCTGCCTCAGCCTCCCAAGTAGCTGGGACTACAGGCGCCAGCCACCTCGCCCGGCTAGCTTTTTTTGTATTTTTTAGTAGAGACAGGGTTTCACCGTGTTAGCCAGGATGGTCTCGAACTCCTGACCTCGTGATCCGCCCGTCTTGGCCTCCCAAAGTGCTGGGATTACAGGCTTGAGCCACCGCGCCCGGCCTATATCACTTTAGAAGGCTATGATTCATTGTTTTCAGAGATATCTATCTAATCTTCCTGATAGGCCTCTGCAGGGACTAATCTTTTTTTAATCCAGAGACAGGGTCTTCCTCTGTCACCTAGGCTGGAGTGTAGTGGCATAATCTTGGCTCACTGCAGCCTCGACTTCCCGAGTTTAAGCAATTCTCCCACCTCATCCTCCCAAGTAGCTGGGACTATAGGCACATGCCATCACACCTGGCTAATTTTTACATATTTTTGTAGAGATGGGGTCTCACTACATTGCTCAGGCTGGTCTCTAACTCCTGGCTCAAGCAATTCTCTCTCCTCAGCCTCCCAGAGTGCTGGGATTACAGGTGTGTGCCACCATGCCCAGCCGGTTAATCTTTCTTTAAAACCCACCTGTGACATTTCTCTAGCCTTTTCCCACTGCAAATAAAAATAATTTCTGACTTCCAAGGAATAATAATATAATAATTCCTAATGAAGTATATTAAAATAAATTTTAAACTTCAGAAGCAATACATCAAAATACGGTATCACACAGGAGCTCAGAAAAGAGTAATAAAGCCATAATGTTTTAATAATCCTATTATTGGCGGGGCGAAGTGGTTCACACCTGTAATCCCAGCACTTTGGGAGGCCAAGGCAGGTGGATCACCTGAGGTCAGGAGTTTGAGACCAGCCTGGCCAACACAGTGAAATCATATCTCCACTAAAAATGCAAAAACTAGCTGGGTGTTGTGGTGCATGCCTGCAGTCCCAGCTACTCGGGAGGGCTGAGGCAGGAGGATCCCTTGAACCTGGGAGATGATATCACTGCACTCCAGCCTGGCAACAGGGCAAGACTCTGTCTCAAAAACAAAAACAAAAACAAAAAGATCCTATTATCTACAAAAGCCATCTCCAAACACCCCGAAACAGAAATTGTCTTCTATTAGTATGGGTTGTATCTAAGATCTATATAGTTAACACAACAGACATTAAAAGGAGAAATATCAGTTAAATAGTCCCTTTCGGCCGGGCGTGGTGGCTCATGCCTGTAATCCCAGCACTTTAGGAGGCCAAGGCAGGCGGATTACGAGGTCAGGAGATTAAGACCATCCTGGCTAACACAGTGAAACCCTGTCTCTACTAAAGAATACAAAAAATTAGCCGGGCGTAGTGGCAAGCGCCTATAGTCCCAGCTACTCGGGAGGCTGAGGCAGGAGAATGGCGTGAACGCAGGAGGCGGAGGTTGCAGTGAGCCAAGACTGCACCACTGCACTCCAGCCTGGGAGACAGAGCAAGACTCCATTTCAAAAAAAAAAAAAATTGTCCCTTTCAGTTTACATTAACATTTTAACAACTTCTTACTTGAGCTGCAGCTTCTTCATAACCAGTGGTGCCATTGATCTGTCCAGCAAAGAAGAGTCGTTGAACCAAGTGAGTCTCCAGGGAAGGAGTGATCTGACGGGGGTCTAAGTAATCATACTGAACACCATAGCCTGACCAAATAATAAAGACATTAAATAAGTAAATACAGAGCTGGATTTGCTCAAGGTAGAGATGCAAACATTACCCTTAAATGCCCTTTAAAAACAGACTATTTAGGTCGGGAGCAGTGGCTCACACCTGTAATCCCAGCACTTTGGGAGGCTGAGGTGGGTGGATCACCTGAGGTTGGGAGTTCGAGACCAGCCTGACCAACATGGAGAAACCCTGTCTCTACTAAAAATACAAAATTAGTCAGGCATGGTGATGCATGCCTATAATCCCAGCTACTCAGGAGGCTGAGGCAGGAGAATCACTTGAACCTGGGAGGGAGAGGTTGTGGTGAGCCAAGATCGCGCCATTGCACTCCATCCTGGGCAACAAGAGCAAAACTCTGTCTCAAAACAAACAAACAAACAAACAAAAAACAGCCTATTTAAAACATACAGGTGTTGGGCTTCATCTTCTGAGGCTCTGAGCAACAATGACTGTAGCTAAGGCCTCCTTACTGACCATTAAAACAATGACGATTTTATACTGAAGGGCAGCTGTGATCCTCTTTACCTGGCTGAATCACTTTAGCTTTCTCCAAGCCTCTGATACATGTGATCATTTTCTCTTGTAACTCAGCTGGTAGCGTCACAGATAACCCCTGTGGGTAGATAAGGTCAGAATCCATTCCTTCAGGTTCCAACCAAACCTGGTGTAGACGGTTTGGAAAACGCAAAACTTTTGATTCAATGGAGGGACAGTATCTAGAACAGAACATTTAAATAAACTTGAAATGAACAAAAGAGGATTGACATCATTCCTTAAAGTAACTGAGCACTGACATTTTGTCCTTACCGAGGTCCTCTTGTTGTTTCCTTAACATGACTATTAAGGTGAAGGTTCTTAAGGACAATCTCATCCACTCTAGGGTTGGTGTGAGTCAAGTAACATGGCAGCTGATCTTCTGGCTGAAAAACAGTAACCAGATGCAATACTGACTTGCTTCTCTACTAGTTTCTCTCTTATCCAAATAAATTCCACATGATATGTACTGATTTTAACAGACACCAAACTTGTGCATAATGCCTAGTATTACTTATGAAGTATTCTTGCCAAAAATAAACATCCCAAAAGATGAAGTTAAAATTTAAGCAAACCTCTAAATCTAACCCGTAGTTTAATTTTTTTTTTTTAGATGGAGTCTCACTCTGTTGCCCAGGCTGGAGTGTAGTAGCGTGATCTCAGTTCACTGCAACCTCTGTGTCCTGGGTTCAAGCAATTCTCCTGCCTCAGCCTCCCAAGTAGCTGGGATCACAGGCAGGCACCACTACGCCCAGCTAATTATTATTGTATTTTTGGTAGAGACAGGGTTTCACCATGTTGGTCAAGCTGGTCTCAAACTCCTGACCTCAGGTGATCCACCTGCCTCAGCCTCCCAAAGTGCTGGGATTACAGGCATGAGTCACCACGCCTGGCCGTAACCAGTAGTTTAAAGGAAATAGTTTAGAGGAACATGATTAAGTCATCAGAGGGATACAATCAGACACATGAAGAATGAGGGAAATTTTAGAGAACAAATGACTCAATTTCTTCCATATGTAATGCTTAAAAGAGAAAAAAGAGGAGGGAGCCTCTTACAAAACTAAGGCAGGATAGGTAGTCAAAGAGGTAACCACGGGCCGGGCACGGTGGCTCAAGCCTGTAATCCCAGCACTTTGGGAGGCCGAGATGGGCGGATCACAAGGTCAGGAGATCGAGACCATCCTGGCTAACATGGTGAAACCCCGTCTCTACTAAAAAATACAAAAAAAAAAAACTAGTTGGGTGAGGTGGCCGGCGCCTGTAGTCCCAGCTACTCAGGAGGCTGAGGTAGGAGAATGGCGTAAACCCGGGAGGCGGAGCTTGCAGTGAGCTGGGATCCGGCCACTGCACTCCAGCCTGGGTGACAGAGCAAGACTCCGTCTCAAAAAAAAAAAAAAAAAAAAAAAAAAAAAAAAAAAAAAAAAAAAGAAGTAACCATGTTCTCGGGAGGCAGCAACCATGGTGACCATACAATCAGCACAGTAAACCTCAGTATTCGCATTGTAATTGAGCTCATTCAAGCAATGCTATCTTCAGTAGGGACTTTGACCTATAGAGAGCATGTTCACTTTGATTTTACTTGTCCTCAAACTGACCCTTTACTCATTTTAATAGTAAAAGACACACCCGTGGGTGGAGATTTAAGATGCTAATGAGACATGTGATGTATGAACAAGCATTACAACACATGTGCACCCAGAAGACCACCCAGAACATGCTTACAAGTAAAAACTCTTTCTACCTCCTATTAATAAGCACGTAAAACTCCCATATAGGGAGTCTCCTTAGTGCCAGTATTTGAGTATTTGATTTCTCATTCTTAATGAGCAAGCAGTCCACCCTGAATTCTTGCTCTCAGAGTGTACTGCCTATTATGCAACAAACTTTTAAAATATTATTTTTCTTTTGCAACAAATTACTCTATGCCACACTTCTTTTGCTGTGTGTCTCCTGTTTAAACTCTTTTAAACTAAGAAAACCAGAACTGAGGTATCACAACAGTCATCAACAAAACATATCACCAATAAGGTCCCCAGTTCAAATAAAACAACTGTAAAAAACATTTTGAGGCAAATAGAGAAAACTGAATACTGAGTGCAAGATGATGTTAGGAAATTATGGGTTTTTTTTTTTTTTTTTAGAAACAAGGTCTCATTCTGTCCCCCAGGCTGGAATGCAATGGCTTGATCATAGCTCATTACAGCCTTTAATTTCTGGACTCAAGCAATCCCCCACCTTAGCCTCCCCACTACAAGTGAAAGCCACATGTCAGGCTAATTTTTAAGCTTTTTGTAGAGACAGGGTCTCACTATGTTACCTAGGCTGGTCTCAATCTCCTGGCCTCAAGCAATCCTCCCAACTTGGCCTCTCAAAGTGCTGACAGCTACTGTGAGCCACTGTGCCCAGCCCAGAAATTTTGTTTTGCTGGGTATAGTAATAGTCTTGTAGTTACTTTCTTTTTTTCTTTTTTTTTTTTTTTGAGACAGTCTCACCCTGTCACCCAGGCTGGAGTGCAATGGTGCAATCTCGGGGCTGCAACCTCCGCTTCCCAGGTTTAAGCGATTCTGCCTGCCTCAGCCTCCCGAGTAGCTGGGATTACAGGTGTGTGCCACTATGCCCCACTAGTTTTTGTATTTTTAGTAAAGACAGGGTTTCACTATGTTGGCCAGCCTGGTCTCGAACTCTGGACCTCAGGTGATCCACCTACCTCAGCCTCCTAAAGTGCTGGGATTACAGGCATGAGCCACTGTGCCTGGCCATGGTTACTTTTTTAAAAAAGTTATTGCCAAGCACAAGTGGCTCACGCCTGTAATCCCAACACTTTGGGAGGCCAAGGCGGGTGGATCACGAGGTCAGAAGTTTAAGACCAGCCTTGCCAACATGGTGAAATCCTGTCTCTACTAGGGAGGCTGGGGCAGGAGAATCGCTTGAACCCGTGAGGCGGAGGTTGCAGTGAGCCGAGATTGTACCACTGCACTCCATCCTGAATGATGGGGTGAGATTCCACCTCAAAAAAAAAAAAAAAAAAAAAAAAAAAAAAAAAAAAACAAAGAAAGTGTTTTTGTGCCCATCCAGGGACTCCTTGCTTTTTCTGGGCCAGGCGCTGTGGCTCATGCCTGAAATCCCAGTACTTTGGGAGGCCAAGGCGAGTGGATCACCTGAGGCCAGGAGTTTGAGACCACCCTGGCCAACGTGGTAAAACTCTGTCTCTACTAAAAAATACAAAAAATTAGCCAGGCGTGGTGGCAGGGGCCTGTAATCCCAGCTACTTGGGAGGCTGAGGCAGGATAATCGCTTGAACCCAGGAGGCGGAGGCTGCAGTGAGCCGAGCTTGCACCATTGCCATTGCACCCCACCTGGGCAAGACTCTGTCTCAAAAAAAAAAAAAAGAAAGGGTTATCATAATTTGTATACTACCAAAGCAAATATATAAAAGTATCTTGCTCAAAGTAATAGAATATTTGAAGACATACATCAGGATAACACTCACCAGAAACTAGGATCATCAATTCTTTTTTTTTGTAGAGACAGGGTCTCATTATGTTGCCCAGGCTGGTCTTGAACTCCTAGGCTTAAGTGATTCTCCTACCTTGGCCTCCCAAAGTGCTGGTATTACAGGTGAGAGTAACTGTGCCTGGCCAATTATTCATCCTCCATCTTAAACACACAATACACCTTTTTTTTTTTTTTTTTTTTTTTTTTTTTTTTTTTTTTGGTGACAGAGTCTTGCTGTGTCGCCAGAATGGAGAGCAGTGGCACCACCTCTGCTCACTGCAACCTCCGCCTCCCAGGTTCAAGCAATTCTCCTGCCTCAGCCTCCCAAGTAGCTGGGACTACAGACGCATGCCACCACGCCCTGCTAATTTTTGTATTTTTAGTAGAGACGGGGTTTCACCATGTTGGCCAGGATGGTCTCGATCTCTTGACCTTGTGATCCACCTGCCTCCAGCCTCCCAAAGTGCTGGGATTACAGGCATGAGCCACCATGCCCAGCCACATTATTTTAAAACTCAAAAGATAGGTAAAAGTGGCCTCTACACTTGAAAAATGTCAGCATCATTAAAGATTGACAAACTGTTCCAGATAAAAGACATTAAAAAGAAATAACAAATGCAACGCATGACCCTAGATTGGGAATAAAAAGGTTGCTTTGGGCTAGGCTTGGTGGCTCATACTTGTAATCCCAGGACTTCGGGGGCCCGAGGCAGGCAGATCCCTTGGTCCATGAATTTGAGACCAGCCTGGGTGACACTGCAAAAACTCATCTCTACAAAAAATACAAAAAGTAGCCAGGAATGATAGTGAGCGCCTGTGGTCGCAGCTACTTGGGAGGCTGAGGTGGGAGGATCATCCAAGCCTGGGAGACAGCGGTTACAGTGTGCTGAGATCGCACCACTGCACTCCAGCCTGGGCAACACGGTGAGATCCTATCTCAAAAAAAAAAAAAAAAAAAAAGCTGCTTTGGACAATATTTAACAATTATCAAAATATGACTACGGACTTTATGTTAGATAATAGCACTGTATCAGTGTTAACTTCTCTGAATTTCTTTTCTGTCTTTTTTTTTTTTTTTTTTTTTTGAGACACAGTCTTGCTCTGTTGCCCAGGCTGGAATTCAGTGGCACAATCTTGGCTCACTGCAACCTTCCCATCCCATGTTCAAACGATTTTCATGCCTCAGCCTCCTGAGTAGCTGGGATTACAGGCGCATGCCACCATGCTCAGCTAAACCCAGAGGTGGGGTTTCACCATACTGGGCAGGCTGGTCTTGAACTCCTGACCTCAAGTGATCCACCTGCCTTGGCCTCCCAAAGTGCTAGGATTACAGGCGTGAGTCACTGCACCCAGACTCTTTCCTGTCTTTAAAAAATTTTTTTGGTCAGGCGCAGTGGCTCATGCTTATAATCCTAACACTTTGGGAGGCCAAGGCAGGTGGATCATTTGAGATCAGGAGTTTAAAACCAGCCTGCTCAACATGGTGAAACCCTGTCTATTTCACTGACTAATACAAAAATTAGCCAGGCATGTTGGCGGGTACCTGTAATCCCAGCTACTGAGGAGGCTGAGGCATCAGAACAGATTGAAGCCAGAAGGCAAACTTGCAGTAAGCCGAGATTGCACCACTGCACTCCAGCCTGGGGGATAGTGTGAGACTCCTCAAAAAAAAAAAAAAAAAAAAAAAAAAAGGCCGGGCGCGGTGGCTCAAGCCTGTAATCCCAGCACTTTGGGAGGCCGAGACGGGCGGATCACGAGGCCAGGAGATCGAGACCATCCTGGCTAACACGGTGAAACCCCGTCTCTACTAAAAAAATACAAAAAACTAGCCGGGCGAGGTGGCGGGCGCCTGTAGTCCCAGCTACTCGGGAGGCTGAGGCAGGAGAATGGCGTGAACCCGGGAGGCGGAGTTTGCAGTGAGCGGAGATCCGGCCACTGCACTCCAGCCCGGGCGACAGAGCGAGACTCCGTCTCAAAAAAAAAAAAAAAAATTTTAAATTTTACTGTCCCTGCATCATACTCTGAATGTCATCATTGCATAAGGATTATATAAAAGGATGTCTTTGTGCTTAGTTGAGATATATGCTTAAGGTAAGAGCTCATGATCTCTGCAATTTACTCCCAAATATTCCAGAAAAAGAGAATAAGAATAAATGTGTATATTACTGTCTTACACAGTAAATACGGACATAAATTGATATGTTTATATATAGAAATAAATATGGTAAAATATTAACAATGAGTGACTTTCAATGATTTATAGGAGTTTGTTGTAATAGTCTTACAACTTTTTCGTAAGTTCGATGTTGCTTACTTTTTCTTTTTCTCTGTCTTTTAAAAAAAAAAATTTGTTTATATGTGTTGAGGGTTAACTGTCTTTTTTTTTTTTTTGAAATGGAGTCTTACTCTGTTACCCAGGCTGGAGGCTGGAGTGCAGTGGCACAATCACAGCTCACTGCAACCTCCACCTCCCAGGTTCAAGCAATTTTCCTGCCTCAAGCTCCCAAGTAGCTGGGATTACAGGCATGAGCCACCATGTCCGGCTACTTTTTTTTTATTTTTAATTTTTAGTAGAGACAGCGTTTAACCATGTTGGCCAGACTGGTCTTGAACTCCTGACCTCAAGTGATCCACCCACCTTGGCCTCCCAAACTGCTGGGATTACAGGTGTGAGCCACCGCGCGCAGCCGAGGGTTAACTTTCAATAGATCGCAGTGAGGTAGTTGCTCTGCTGTGTCTGAAACCCCACCCCAGAAGCACGTCATATAAGAATGGTTCAGTGTCAGGTTCTCCACAAAAATCCGTTGCATGACGGGCAAGGGGGCAGCTGCCTTTCCAGCAGCACCACCTGATATTGTTTCACAAAGCTTAATTTAGGCTGGGCATGGTGGCTTACGCCTGTGATCCCAGCATTTTGGCAGGCTGAAGGTGGATCACCTGAGGTCAAGAGTTTGAGACCAGTCGGGTGCAGTGGCTCACGCCTATAATCCCAACACTTTGGGAGGCCGAGGCGGGCAGATCACCTGAGGTCGGGAGTTCGTGACCAGCCTGACCAACATGGAGAAAACCCATCTCTACTAAAAATACAAAATTAGCCAGATGTGGCGGCGCATACCTGTAATCCCCGCTACTCAAAAAGCTGAGGTGGGAGAATCGGTTGAACCTGGGAGGTGGACGTTGCAGTGAGCCGAGATCGCGCTGTTGCACTCCATCCTGGACAACAAGAGTGAAATGCCGTCTCAGAAAAAAAAGAGTTCAAGGCCAGCCTGATCAACATGGTGAAACCCTGTCTCTACTAAAAATACAAAAACAAATTAGCCGGGCATGGCGGTGGGCACCTGTAATCCCAGCTACTAGGAAGGCTGAGGCAGAAGCATCACTTGAACCCAGGGGGCAGAGGCTGCAGTGAGCTGAGATCGCCCTATTGTACCACAGCCTGGGCAACAAGACTGAATCTCCATCTCAAAAAAACAAAACAAAACAAAAAATGCTTATTTGATCAGGCGCGGTGGCTCATGCCTGTAATCCCAGCACTTTGAGAGGCTGAGGTGGGTGGATGGCTTAAGCCCAAAAGTATGAGACCAGCCTGGATAATATGGCGAGACCCTGTCTCTATTAAAAATAATAATAAATGAAAAAAAAATTTTTAAATAAAAGCTTAATTTACAAAATATGTAAGGTTATAAAAGTAATGAAATTTAAGATTTGCCAGGCACAGTGGCTCCCACCTGTAATGCTAGCACTTTGGGAGGCTGTGGAGGGCGAATCACCTGGATCACCTGAGGTCATGAGTTCAAGACCAGTCTGGCCAACATGGCAAAACCCCGTCTCTATTAAAAATACAAAAATTAGCCAGGGTGGTGGCAGGAGCCTGTAATCCCAGCTACTCAAGAGGCTGAGGCAAGAGAATTGCTTGAACCTGGGAGGCGGAGGTTGCAGCAAGTCGAGATTGCGCCATTGCACTCCAGCCTGGGCAACAATGGCAAAACTCCGTCTCAAAAAAAAGAAAACAAAAAAAAAGTCGGGCGCAGTGGCTCATACCTGCAATCTCAGCACCAGCACTTTGGGAGGTTGAGGCAGGCGGATCACCTGAGGTCAGGAGTTTAAAACCAGTCTGGCCAACATGGTGAAACCCCGTCTCTACAAAACTATAAAAATTAGCTGGGCATGATGGCAGGTGCCTGCAATCGCAGCTACTAGGGAGGCTGAGGTGGGAGAATCGCTTGAACCCAGGATGTGGAGATTGCAGTGAGCCAAGATTTCGCCACTGCATTCCAGCAGGGTAACAGAGTGAGATGGTCTCAAAAAAAAAAAAAAAAAAGAAATTTACGATTTATGGGGAAATACCCAATTAGCCAAGTTAGCCAATCCCTTTTAGATAGATTATTTCTTTAGGCTGAGCGCAGTGCCGCATGCCTATAATCCCAGCACTTTAAGAGGCTGAAATGGGTGGATCACGAGGTCAGGAGTTTGAGACCAGCCTGGCCAATATGGTGAAACCCCATCTCTACTAAAAATATAAAAATTAGCTGGCCATGGGAGCGCACACCTGTATACTCGTGAGGCTGAGGCAGAAGAATTGCTTGAACCCAGGAGGCAGAGGCTGCAGTGAGCTGAGACCATGCCACTGCTCTCCAGTGTAGGTGACAGAGCAAGTCTCCATCTCAAAAAAAAAAAAAAAAAAAAAAAAAGGGATTGCTTATTTGGCTGGGTTCGGTGGTTTACACCTGTAATCCTAGCACTTTGGGAGGCCAACGTGGGTAGACCCTTTGAGCCCAGGAGTACAAGACCAGCCTGGGCAACATAGTGAGACCCCATTTCTCAAAAAAAATTTAAAAAATTAGCCAGGCGCAATGGCTCACACCTATGGTCTCAGTTACTCGAGGGGGTTGAGGTGGGAGGGATCACTTGATCCCAGGAGGTCAAGGCTGTAGTGACCCATAATTGTACCACTGCACTCCAGCCTGGGTGACAAGGTGAGACTCTATCTCAAAAAAAAAAAAAAAAATCACTTTTTTGCACTATAAGCAATAGTGCTATAAAGTGAACTACTGCCAAAAAAAAAAAAAAAAAAAAGTTACAATACTTCCTGCTGTGAATAGCCAATATCAGCTGTAAGCCAGGTTTTCATAAAGTATCTTACCTTAATCCATACTGTCTCATTGGTAAAGCTGAATGGTACGGATGGATTGTCCGGTGTCTGCTTGTTTAGAATACTGAAATTAATGGAGTCTTTGGCAATTCGGGGTGGAGTCCCAGTCTTCAACCTTCCCACCACAAACCCTAACTTCTCCAGCGTCTGAGCCAATCCTATAGAAGGGTGATCCCCTAAACGTCCTGCTGGATGCATCTCCAATCCAATTACAATCATGCCTCTCAGAAATGTCCCAGTAGTCAGAATCACACTCTCTGCATATACTGTGCTTCCATCCACTAAATAACAAGAAAAAAGAATAAAGTCATTATCTATCTATCTATCTATCTATCTATCTATCTATCTATCTAAGACAAAGACTCGCTCTATCGCCAGGCTGGAGTGCAGGGGTGCAATCTCGGCTCACTGAAACCTCCGCCTCTCATGTTCAAGCAATTCTCCTGCCTCAGCCTCCCGAGTAGCTGAGATTACAGGCATGTGCCACCACGCTCAGCTAGTTTTGTATTTTTAGTAGAGATGGGGTTTCTCCATGTTGGTCAGGCTGGTCTTGAACTCCTGACCTCAGGTGATCCACCCACCTCAGCCTCCCAAAGTGCTGGGATTACAGGCGTGAGCCACTGCGCCTGGCCTAAAGTCATTTTTCAATTGTTACCATGGATAAAAATGGAATGTGATTATTTTTTATTAGAACTACAGAAAAACTATCAGTCTTTAGAAACTTGAGAATCATATTTAATATTTTTGTTTTTTCAAGCCGTATCAACATATAACAGACATATAAAAAAACTGCATATATTTAGAGCATGCAACATGGTGTTTTGATACAAGTATACCTTCTGTGATGATACCCATAATCAAGCTAATTAATATAACCATCAGCCCACATAGTTACACATTTTGTTTATGTGGTGAGAACACTCACGATTTACTCCCTTAGCAAATTTCAAGTATATCGTACATTATTATTAACTACAGTTACCATACTACTCACTAGATTGCTAGAACTTATTCAACACTTACAACTGAAAATGTGTAAACTTTGAGCAATATCTTCCCATTTCCCATACCCCAGACAAAGCATTTTAAATGAGTCAGAAGGCTACATTTTATCAATCTCAATCTAAGCAATGTAGGAGAGAGAATACAATGTGTTATCACCAATTCACATGTACCTAAAATCATATAAACACTAAAAAGTCTCAATTAATTTAAAAAATTAATTAATTTTAGCCTTCAGGATAAATATGGCATACAACCTCACATTTTTTCTCCCTTCTAAAACTCAAAGAAAATCCAATAGGGGAATAAAAAAGGTATAAAACCAAAAGGACAAGTAATGAAAAAGAACCAGTCAGAACATGAGAAATTTCAATATATTTTTGAAAGATAGAAAGTGGTTAAAAGAATGGTAACTCACCTAGCAGAGAGGAGACAGCTATAACTTAAGTATTAATATCTGAAGAGAAGATATCAATGAGAATGAACAAATTTGCCCTGCAAAGGCTCAGAAATTGGAGAACTGAGAATAAGAACTGAGGAGGAATGTAGAAATGAAACTTGGGTCAGAAAATAATAAACAGCTGACATTTGCACATTAAGGTTTTGTTCTCAGATAGCTCTACCTTACAGTAAAATGGAGGTTTATTCTTCAGGTAATGGGGACTTTTTGTTTAATGGGTACAGAATTTTAATTTGGGATGATGAAAAAGTTCAAGAGACAACTGGTGGTGATCGGTGCACAATACTGTCAATGTACTTAATAGTACTGAATTGTACACTTAAAAATGGTTAAAATGGTACATTTTATGGTTTGTATATTTTACCACAAAAAATTGTTACTGTTGGGCCTACAAAATATGGACAGGGTCACAAAATAGCACTTAAAGATATTAAATTGGCCGGGCGCGGTGGCTCAAGCCTGTAATCCCAGCACTTTGGGAGGCCGAGACGGGCGGATCACGAGGTCAGGAGATCGAGACCATCCTGGCTAACACGGTGAAACCCCGTCTCTACTAAAAAATACAAAAATCTAGCCGGGCGAGGTGGCGGGCACCTGTAGTCCCAGCTACTCCGGAGGCTGAGGCAGGAGAATGGCGTAAACCCAGGAGGCGGAGCTTGCAGTGAGCTGAGATCCGGCCACTGTACTCCAGCCTGGGCGACAGAGCGAGACTCCGTCTCATTAAAAAAAAAAAAAAAAAGATATTAAATTAAATTGGACAGGCGCAGTGGCTCATGACTATAACACCAACATTTTGAGAGACTGGGGCAGGAAGATCACTTCAGCCCAGGGGTTCAAGACCAGTCCTGGCAACATAGTGAGACTCCCATCTCTACAAAATAATAATAATAATAATAAATCAGCCAGAGGTGGTGACACACGCTTGTGGTCCCAGCTACACAGGAGGCTGAGGCAGGACGATCACTTGGGCCCAGGTGGTCGAGGCTACGGTGAGCTGTGATCATGCCACTGCACTCCAGCCTAAGCAATAGGGCAAGAACTTGTCTCAAAAATAAATAAATAAACAATTTAAGGGTATAAACTTAAATACTAATAAAAACAATATAACCATTAAATCTGGAAAATAAAGAAAGTCAGAGGAGAAAAGAAAATGAAAGTAAAACTAGTAATTGTTACTTGAGGGAAGTCAGTGAGCATATTATATTATATATAAAATCACAGCTTTTAAGGTAACCATCAGAACAAACCCACAAACTTAAAAAAAAAAAAAAAAAAAAGCATGGTCTCCAAAAGCAAAGCAAACACAGATTGAGGTTTTTCTTTTAAAAAAAGTACAGAGAACAGTGTGTTTGTGTATAATATGCTACGATTTTGTGAAAACAATAAAAAATATGTATACATATGTATGAAGACATGTACATATGACTAGGTAGAAAGACTACATAAGAGATTCACAAAGCAAATGCTCCTGAGAAAGAAAACTGTCTGGTTGAGGGGACAAAGTGAAGGAGACAGACTGTCTTTTTTTCCTTTTGAGACAGACTCTTGCTCTCACCCAGGCTGGAATGTAGTAGTGAGATTTCAGCTCATTGCAACCTCCACCTCCCAGGTTCAAGTGATTCTCCTGCCTCAGCCTCCTGAGTAGCTGGGACTACAGGTGTGAGCCATCATGGCTGGCTTATTTTTGTATTTTTAGTAGAGACAAGTTTTGCCATGTTGGCCAGACTAGTCTCAAACTCCCAACCTCAGATGATCCACCTGCCTCAGCCTCCCAAAGTGCTGGGATTACAGGTGTGAGCTACAACGCCCAGCTAAGACAGACTATCTTTTCACTCTATATGGGCAACAAGAGTGAAACTCTGTCTCAAAATAAATAAATAAATAAATAAATAAATAAATAAATAAATAAATAAAAAGAAATTTTGAAATTTATGTGGGAAAGCAACCATCTACTTCGCCAGAGACAGACACTTCAACTTTTTTAGTTGTCACTTACATGTACTTCCATATGTCTAAATAGCAGGCTTATGCTTTTACTTCCTAATTTACAGTTCTAGACTTTATATATTAACTTTTTTTTTTTTTGAGACAGAGTCTCACTGTGCCAGGCTGGAATGCAGTGGTGCGGTATCGGCTCACTGCAACCTCCGCCTCACGGGTTCAAACGATTCTGCCTCAGCCTCCTGAGTAGCTGGGCCTACAGGCATGTACCACCATGCCCAGCTAATTTTTGTATTTTTAGTAGAGATGGGGTTTCACCACGTTGGCCAGAATAGTCTTGATCTCCTGACCTCGTGATCCAGCTGCCTTGCCCTCCCAAAGTGCTGGGATTACAGCCGTGAGCCACCGCACCCAGCCATCTATTAACATTTTTTGAGATGGAATCTGGCTCTGTCGCCCAGGCTGGAGTGCAGTGGTACCATCTCAGCTCACTGCAACGTTCCCCTCCCAAGTTCAAGCGATTCTCCTGCCTCAGCCTCCCAAGTGGCTGGGATTACAGGCGTCTGCCACCATGCCCGGCTAATTTTTTGTATTTTCAGTAGACACAGGGTTTCACCATATTGGTCAGGCTGGTCTTGAACTCCTGACCTCAAACGATCTGCCTGCCTCAGTGTCCGAAAGTGCTGGGATTATAGGCGTGAGCCACTGTGCCCAGCCTATTAACTTATTATTATGGTAATTCTCTTTAATATCCAACTTTCCTTCCCTTTCTCCTTCTGATATACCATAATTTTTGGTTGATAGTATTTACATTGTTGACTAAGTATTGTTTACTGCACAGAAGTGTATTATGTTTGTCCCTTTCATATACTTGGTCTCGCCTTGAGTTAATAATTGTTGTACTTTATTTACTTATTTATTTATTGAGACAGAGTCTTACTCTGTCACCCAGGCTGGAGTGCAGTGGTACGATCTTGGCTCACTGCAACCTCCATCACCTGGGTTCAAGCAATTCTCCTGCCTCAACCTCCCAAGTAGCTGGGATTACAGACACCAGCAACCATGCCCAGCTAATTTTTGTGTTTTTAGTAGAGACAAGGTTTCACCATGTTGGCCAGTCTGGTCTCGAACTCCTGACCTCAAGTGATCCGTCTACCTCCACCTCCCAAAGTGGTGGTATTATAGGTGTGAGCCATCACGCCTGGCCTTCTCCAGATTTTTTACTTCTGTTTATGTGTTTGGGCTGCTCTCTTTCATGTACACAACTTCCTTTAAATATCTAGTGAACTTTGGTTTTCTGTTTACTTTTTTGCATTTTTGGTTTTGGAGACAGGGTCTTACTCTGTCACCCCGGTTGGAGTGCAGTGGCACTATGATGGCTCACTGCAGCCTCCACCTTCCAGAGGTGATCTTCCCACTTTAATCTCCCAAGTAGCTGGGACTATACGTGTACACCACCACACCCAGCTTATTTTTAATTTTTTTGGAGATGTGGGATCTCCCTATGTTGCCTAGGCTGGTCTTGAACTCCTAGGCTCAAGTGTCCTCCCACCTCAATCACCCAAAGTGTTGGGATTATAGGCATGAGCCACCATGTCCAGCCTGTTATATTTTTAAATGAAGCACTAGGCCGGGCACGGTGGCTCACGCCTGTAATCCCAGCACTTTGGGAGGTCGAGGCGGGCGGATCACCTGAGGTCAGGAGTTTGAGACTAGCCTGGCCAACGTGATGAACCTGTCTCTACTAAAAATACAAAAATTAGCTGGGTGTGGTGGCATGCACCTGTAATTCCAGCTATTCAGGAGGCAGGCTGAGGCAGGAGAATCACTTGAACCCAGGAGGCGGAGGTTGCAGTGAGCCAAGATAGTGCCACTGCCCTCCAGCCTGGGCAACAAGAGTGAGACTCGGTCTCTAAATAAATAAATAAGGCACTAAAACACTGACTGGAGGATTTATGTGTGCACAGTTAATTTTATTGCCTGGCTAATTCTGGAGGTGATTAAAACTTGAACTGCTGGGCACGGTGGCTCGCACCTGTAATCCTAGCACTTTAGGAGGCCGAGGTGGGTGGATCACCTGAGGTTGGGAGTTTGAGACCAGCCTGACCAACATGGAGAAACCCCGTCTCTACTAAAAATACAAAATTACTCAGGTGTGGTGGCGCATGCCTGTAATCCCAGCCACTCGGGAGGCTGAGGCAGGAGAACCACTTGAACCCTGGAGGTGCAGGTTGTAGTAACCCGTGATAGTGCCACTGCACTCCAGCCTGGGCAACAAGAGCAAAACCGTCGCAAAAAAAGAAAAAAAAAAAGAAAAGACTTGAACCATCCTTTTGGACTGGTGAATTCTCAAATAACAATGTCTGTTAGTTCTCAGAAGAATCAGTTTTCCACCTAAGAGAATAATACGGCTGCCCACTAGCATTTTGGGAACAAAATGGTAAGAGAGACTGTGCCAGGGAGTGTCATCTATTATTTTATTTTTTATTTATTTATTTATTTATTTTTATTTTTGAGACAGAGTCTCGCTGTGTAGCCCAGGCTGGAGTGCAGTGGCGCGATCTCAGCTTACTGCAACCTCTGTCCCCTGGGTTCAAGCGATTCTCCTGCCTCAGCCTCTCGAGTAGCTGGGACTACAGGCGTGTGCCACCATGCCTGGCTAATTTTTTGTATTTTTAGTAGAGACAGGGTTTCACCGCGTTAGCCAGGATGGTCTCGATCTCCCGACCTCGTGGTATGCCCGCCTTGGCCTCCCAAAGTGCTGGGATTACAAGCGTGAGCCACCGTGCCTGGCCCGGGAGTGTCATCTTTTAAAATACATATCTTAATTCCCATTTTCATTTTTATTATAGATTAATTAATTTTCTTGATTGGGAAATACATACTTAGGGCAAACAACTTAAAAGCTACAAAAAGCATACCAAAAATTATGGTATAATTATATCAGAAGGAGAAAGGGAAGGAAAGTTGGATATTAAAGAGAATTACCATAATAATAAGTTAATAGGCTGGGCACAGTGGCTCACGCCTATAATCCCAGCACTTTCGGACGCTGAGGCAGGCAGATCGTTTGAGGTCAGGAGTTCAAGACCAGCCTGACCAATATGGTGAAACCCTGTGTCTACTGAAAATACAAAAAATTAGCCGGGCATGGTGGCAGACGCCTGTAATCCCAGCCACTTGGGAGGCTGAGGCAGGAGAATCACTTGAACTTGGGAGGGGAACGTTGCAGTGAGCTGAGATGGTACCACTGCACTCCAGCCTGGGCGACAGAGCCAGATTCCATCACAAAAAATGTTAATAGATGGCTGGGTGCGGTGGCTCACGGCTGTAATCCCAGCACTTTGGGAGGGCAAGGCAGCTGGATCACGAGGTCAGGAGATCAAGACTATTCTGGCCAACGTGGTGAAACCCCATCTCTACTAAAAATACAAAAATTAGCTGGGCATGGTGGTACATGCCTGTAGTCCCAGCTACTCAGGAGGCTGAGGCAGAATCGTTTGAACCCGTGAGGCGGAGGTTGCAGTGAGCCGATATCGCACCACTGCATTTCAGCCTGGCACAGTGAGACTCCGTCTCAAAAAAAAAAAAAAAAAAGTTAATATATAAAGTCTAGAACTGTAAATTAGGAAGTAAAAGCATAAGCCTGCTATTTAGACATATGGAAGTATATGTAAGTGACAACTAAAAAAGTTGAAGTGTCTGTCTCCGGCGAAGTAGATGGTTGCTTTCCCACATAAATTTTAAAATTTCTTATTTATTTATTTATTTATTTATTTATTTAGAGACAGAGTTTCGCTCTTGTTGCCCAGGCTGGAGAGCAATGGTGTGATCTCGGTTCACCGCAACCTCCGCCTCCTAGGTTCAAGCGATTCTCTGGCCTCGGCCTCCTGAGTAGCTGAGATTTCAGGCATGCGCCACCACACCTGGCTAATTTTGTATTTTTAGTAGAGACGTGTTTCTCCATGTTGTTCACGCTAGTCTTGAACTCCCAACCTTAGGCGATCTGCCTGCCTCAGCCTCCCAAAGTACTGGGATTACAGGCGTGAGCCACCACACCCAGACTTATTTTTTATTTATGTTTTTGACACAGGGTCTCACTCTGTTGCCCAGAGTGCAGACCCTGTGCACTCTGTGGAGTGCAGCAGCACAATCACAGCTCACTGAAGTCTCAACCTCCTGGGCTCAAGCAATCCTCCCACTTCAGCTACTTGAGTAGCTGAGACTACAGGCACCTGCTACAACACCGGCTAATTTTTGTATTTTTTTGTAGACATGGGGGTTTTGCCATCTTGCCAAGGCTGGTCTCAAACTCCTGGGCTCAAACAATCCACCTACCTCAGCCTCCCAAAGTGCTAGGATTACAGGCATAAGCCACCATGCCCAGACCCTTTTAATATTTTAAGAAAAATTTATATGTATGATTTGATAAAAAATATATAACTGTTTTACATAAAAATATATGTAAGCTGTTAAAATATGAATTTTTAAAAAAATTAGAGCCAGAACCAGAAAAAACAGAAATTACAATAGATGGGGAGAGAGGGAGACATAAATATGCAGATTATAAAGTTCTACACTAAGATGGAACATGGTACTTACTGATGAGCCTAGAATTTGAGCATCATAAATGTCAAAGTGAAAAGAGAAACGTATTTATTTATACAGTTTTCCTCATCCAGGTAGAGAAAATGCAACAAGTTCCTTGAATAAGCAACATATCTCCATACTTAGCTCTAAAATAAATTTATCAGATGGAATATGATATGCTATTATCACACACCATCTATAACCAATACGTACCCAAAACAACCCCACTGACACGGCATTTCCCAGTGTGTTCAGGCTCTGGTTCTGTAAGAATAAGATCTTCTACAGCTCCCTCCTGAACAGTAAGCAGTGGTGTATTCAAGATTTCTTTCTGTCAAAAGAAAATGTCAGCTGAAACATGGTAATTAAACAATCACTATAATCTTTCCTGTGCTCATGCCCTATTCTTACCTGCATGTTCTGTTTATAGAGTTTCCTATCAATCTGAGCTCTCAGACCCCATACAGCTGGTCCCTTACGCCGGTTTAAAACTTTATAATGTACACCAGACTGGTCACAGATGCGAGAACACAGGCCATCCAAGGCATCTACTTCCCTCATTAAATGTCCCTTTCCGATGCCACCAAAGGAAGGATTACATGACATCTGACCTAAAGAGAATAGACATAAACAAAATAAATATATGAGCACCTTGTACATAGTGACTACTTAATAAGGAAATATTTATACAGGTGACTATAATCATCCCATACGATAAAAAATAGAAAACGTGAAAGATATACTACAAAGAAAATCCCAAAGACCCAATGGGATGCAAAAGTGTCCAGGGCAATCTGGATGACAAACCACTTCCTGAACTTCCTTTTGTTTTTTTGTAAGATGGAGTCTCACTCTGTTACCCAGGCTGGAGTGCATTGGTGCAGTCTCGGCTCACTGCAACCTCTGCTTCCCAGGTTCAAGCAATTCTCCTGCCTCAGCCTCCTGAGTAGCTGGGATTACAGGTGTCCGGCACCATGCCCGGCTAATTTTTGTATTTTTGGTAGAGACAGGTTTCACCATGTTGACCAGGCTGGTCTCAAACTCCTGACCTCAGGTGATCTGCCCACCTCAAGTGATCTGCCCACCTCAGCCTCCCAAAGTGCTGGGATTACAGGGGTGAGTCACTGTGCCCGGCCTGAACTTTCTTTTGAATCTCTTCCTTGATGCATATTTTTACTGTTTCACTAGGTTGCCTTTTCCTTTCAAATTATGCAACAAGTTCCTTACCCCATGAAACCTTTCTAAATCAAGTACACTTGGTTTTTTAATTTTTTGTTCTTTTTTGATACAGCACCAGAGGAATCTACCAAATCAAGCACACTTGTAAGAAGTCCTTAGTCCTGGCCGGGCGCGGTGGCTCAAGCCTGTAATCCCAGCACTTTGGGAAGCCGAGACAGGTGGATCACGAAGTCAAGAGATTGAGACCATCCTGGCTAACACGGTGAAACCCCGTCTCTACTAAAAAATACAAAAAACTAGCCGGGCGAGGTGGCGGGCACCTGTAGTCCCAGCTACTCGGGAGGCTGAGGCAGGAGAATGGTGTAAACCTGGGAGGCGGAGATTGCAGTGAGCTGAGATTCGGCCACTGCACTCCAGCCTGGGCGACAGAGCGAGACTCTGTCTCAAAAAAAAAAAAAAAAAAGTTCCTAGTCCTTCAACATAAATAAGGACAAAAATAAATAAATAATAAAAAACAGGGCCGGGTGTGGTGGCTCACACCTGTAATCCTAGCACTTTGGGAGGCCAAGGAGTGTGGATTGCTGGAGCTCAGGAGTTTGAGACCACTCTGGGCAACACAGTGAAACCCCGTCTCTACTAAAATACAAAAATTTAGCCAGGCGTGGCAGTTTGCACCTGTAAACCCAGCTACTTGGGAGGCTGAGGCAAAAGAATCACTTGAACCTGGGAGGTGGAGGTTGCAGTGAGCTGAGGTGGCATCATTGCACTCTAGTCTAGGTGACAAAGTGAGCCTCTGTCTCAAAAAAAAAAAAAAGAAAAGAAAAGAAAAAAAAAAAGAAGCCCCTTGGGCACTGGTTGAGCTACAACCAATTATGTCTTCCATAAATGCCATCTGATATTTTCTTTCTGCACTTACTGTGCAGAATTAAATATAATTAAATTACAAATTTCTTGAGAGTGAAGACCATATTTTATACCTTTCCCTTACATTTACCCAGTCTTACCTGGAGGTCTAAACCCATGTGTTTACCTCAAAAGTTTTTATGGGAGGTGGAGGGACGGGCAAGTTGTGTCAACATCCACACGTCTACTGCCACCACATCAAGAATCAAGACCTCCAAAAGTTATTATTATTATTTTTTTTGAGACACAGTTTCGCTCTTGTCACCCAGGCTGGAGTGCAATGGCATGATCTCAGCTCACTGCAACCTCCACCTACCGGGTTCAAGTGATTCTCCCGCCTCAGCCTCCCGAGTAGCTGGGATTACAGGCACACGCCACCACGCCTGGCTAATTTTGTATTTTTAGTAGAGACGGGGTTTCTCCATGTTGGTCAGGCTGGTCTCGAACTCCTGACCTCAGGTGATCTGCTCGCCTTGGCCTCTCAAACTGCTGGGATTACAGGCATGAGCCACGGTGCCCAGCCAAGACCTCCAAAAGTTTTAATGGTCTCCACAGGGAGACTGGATAGCACTGTGATGATGAGCATGAAGTGTCATTATGAGGAGTGTGAAAGAGATCTGGCTCAATTTCTAGACCTACCACTTATGAGCTCTGTGATCATGGCAAGTTACCTAACATACCTTAGTCTCTCTACTGTAAAAACAGGAATGACAGCTGTGTTAGATTCTTTTCCTCCTTCTTCCTTTAAAATAGAAGACTCCTGGGCTCCTCAAATGCTGGGATTACAAGCGTGAGTAATCACCCCTGGCCTAGGTCTTTATTTTATTATTATTTTTTAAAATAGAGAATGCTTCATAAATTTGTGCGTCATCCTTGTGCAGGGGCTATGTTAATCTCTATATCATTCCAACTTTAGTTTATGTGTTGCCAAAGCAAGCACTAGATCTTTATTTTTTAAAAATATAAACAACAGGTTTATATTGTTTAAAAATATAAATAATTATATAATTATTATATTAAATAATAATAATATAATAATAATAAATTGTTTATTAAGTGGTTCTTGTGTTTTTATTTTTAAAAAATTATTTACAGACGACTATGTTGCCCAGGCTGGAGTGCAGTGACTACTCAGGCACGATCGTTGCACATTACAGGCTTCGCTTTCTGGACTCAAGAACTTTTCCTGCCTCTGCCTAACCAGTAGCTGGGATTGCAGGTGCGCAGCACCCTGCCCAGCCTGATCTTTATGTTTCTGTCAAGATTTTGTGACGCCCTTTTGAAGAACCATGCTACCTTTTTTTTTTGAGACAGTCTCGCACTGTCGCCCAGGCTCGAGTGTAGTAGTTCCATCTCAGCTCACTGCAAGTTCCGCCTCCCGGGTTCATGCCATTCTCCTGCCTCAGCCTCCCGAGAAGCTGGGATTACAGGCACCCACCACCACACCTGGCTAATTTTTTTTTCTTCTTTGTATTTTTAGTAGAGCCAGGATGGTTTCGATCTCCTGACCTTGTGGTCCGCCCGCCTCGACCTCCCAAAGTGCTGGGATTACAGGCATGAGCCACCACGCCCGGCACCATGCTACCTTTTGCATCCTATATTCCTTCTGGGTTGTCGTCTCTGGATTTTTGCTTAGTACTAGACAGTACTTTTTTTGCTCTAACGGGTAAATTGTTGGATGACCATTCTGTAGCATCATGATACATACTAGCTAAAACATCAACTTGTAAATTACATATGCCTCTGTCTTTCCTCCTGCCTTGCTTAGGAGCAAGCAGTAATTAGAATATTGTTTTGTAAAAGTTGTGCATAAATCACGTATTTATTCCTGAAATCCTTCTTTAAAATGACGATTCAGCTCATAACTGTGAAGAAATTTATACTATTAATTGCGGTTTTGTGGGTGGGGGAGAGGATGCTATATGATTTCCTGAAAGATTATACTTTTAAGATACATTTAAGTGGGTTTTTTTGTTTGTTTGTTTGTTTGTTTTTCTTTTTTTTTGAGACAGAGTTTTGCTGTTGTTGACCAGGCTAGAGTGCAGTGGCGTGATCTTGGCTCACTGCAACCTCCACCTCCCGGGTTCAGGTGATTTCCTGCCTCAGCCTCCCAAGTAGCTGGCATTAGAGGAGACCGCTACCACACCCAGCTAATTTTTTTGTTTTTTTTTTTTTTAGTAGAGATGGGGTTTCACCATGCTGGCCAGGCTGGTCTCGAACTCATGACTTCAGGTGATCCACCCGTCTCAGCCTCCCAAAGTGCTGGGATTAAAGAAGTGAGCCACTGCGCCTGGCCATAAACGATTGTTAATAATGTTAATTCACCCTTTATCTGGAGTAACATAGTAGAAGGTAAACGCAGCAATGAACCAAGAAGCTACCAGCGAGTATTCTTGAAGTTTCTCCCTTTCCCAAGGCACGGACCCCGAACCCCAACCTCCCACAAGGCACTACTGTCAGCAGCAGCATAATCTATGGTTCGCAGAATAGACTAATCCAGAGTTGTGGCCTGGCCTGCCTGATCCTTGCGAGACACTGACCGAGGCTGAAACCACAGAAGGTAGGATTCCCACTAGCTTTGAGGGAGGGTCCCCCACTTCAGACCCGGGGAGGCGGGAAGAAAGCAGCCTGCGTCCTAGCCGGGATCCACAGCACCCGCGCTCCTCACCGATCGTGTCCACGCGGTGAGTGAGGAGCAGAGTCCGAGAGCCGCACCGAGCCGCGGCGGTGGCTGCCTCAGTCCCCGCATGTCCTCCACCAATGACTATCACGTCGAAATGCGGAGTCCGGGGTGCCGCGCTGTCACTGCTTAACCGTGCCAACGGAAACTGCTGCTTGGTGAAGGAAGCCGCGACCCAACGGCCACAGCCTCGGAAGTAGAACATGCTGGGAGAAAAATCTATCTGACTTTGAAGCTGACACGAGTGACGGTCAAAAAAACTTACGCAACAAGAGAAAATCTGCAGGGCGCGGCCATCTTGCTTTAATGTCACTGCGTAAGACGTCTACGTCCAGCGTCGCCGATGATTGGCGGTTTGGAGTTACTTTCCTGGCGAGGGAGATACGTGATCGCACTGATGGCAGGTTGTGTGTTTTCTTTCCTAGTTCGTGCGGGCTTTTTGATTTCCTGTGGTTCTGGGTTGGGAGCTCCTTCTAAAGGTCGTCTTTTGTCCTTTCTCAGACCCTGTGGTCCTTATCGCCAGGTGGTCACCTACGATCAATGAATTTGATCACTTTGCCTTATCAGATCTTTGTGATCTGGCAATCTGATACAATGTCACCTTCTGTTTGTCTATAAAAACTAAGGGTTGAAAATAAGAATAGATTCGGGCTGGGCGCGGTGGCTCATGCCTGTATTCCCAGCACTCTAGGAGGCTGAAGCAGGTGGATCACGAGGTCAGGAGATGGAGACCATGCTGGCCAACGTGGTGAAACCCCATCTCTACTTAAAGAAAAAAAAAATTAGCCGGGCTTGGTGGCCTGCGCCTGTAATCCCAGCTACTCAAGAGGCTGAGGCAGGAGAATCGCTTGAACCTGGGAGGCTGAGGCTGCAGTGAGCCAAGATTGCACCACTGCACTGCATCCTGGAAGACAGAGTGAGACTCCTTCTCGAAAAGAAAAGAAAAGAAAAGAAAAAGAATAGATTCGAAAGGAGTTCAAATATATTTGTGAACGAAAGATTCATGATGGTGCCCAGGTGTGGTGGCTCACACCTGTGATCCTAGCACTTTGGGAGGCCAAGGGGGGCGCATTGCCTGAGCTCAGGAGTTCGAGACCAACCTGGGCAACATGGTGAAACCCCATCTCTACTAAAATACAAAAAAAAAAAAAAAAAAAAAAAAAAAAAATAGCCAGGTGTGGCAGCATGCGCCTGTAGTCCCAGCTACTCAGGAGGCTGAGGCAGGAGAATTGCTTGAACCCCTAGGCAGAGGTTGGAGTGAGCCGAGATTGTGCCACTCCATCTCAAAAAAAAAAAAAAAAAAAAAAAAGAGAGATTAATGATGGCTAATTAGAAGAATTGGTCAGTTGGAGGTTAAATGTCCAGCCTTTTGGAATTCACAGCCTTTCTCAATTGACAGCCTTTCTCAGAAAGGAAACGTTTGACTGATTGGAGAATAAAACAAGTGTGGTATTGCGGGATCTGGCCAGCAGCCTGCAATGCAATGGGGCTCTCTCTTTGTTCCCAGTCAGATCGGCAGGTTGAGAAATAATAGACACACACAAGATAGTGAAAGCTGGGTCCAGGGGGGTCACCACCTTCTGATCCCATGATGCTGCCAATGGATTGGATATACCGGCATTTATTATTAAGTTTAGTGAGGGCGGGAGTAGGTTAGTGAGGGATTTAGGGTCATTTGATTATGAGGTGAGAGGGTCACATAGGGATGAAGTAATTCTTTAACATAACATCTGTATGCAGAAGTACAGTATACACAGATAAGAATTTACAATATAGTGTGTGCATCAGTAATTTCTAACAGAGCCTTAAAACAGAAACAGTCTTTCTATAACCTATGATTAGCAAGATATTAATCAGCAGTAACAGTTGCAGCTAAAGCTGGTTACAAACAATCCATAGAAACAGGACATGAAGCTAGACAACCTGTTAGACCAGAAATTCTCAGAAGGGAGTATGCCTTAACCCCAAAGAGGCCTAGAAGAGCTGTGGCAAGATGAGGGTGTTTATAGCCCTATCTTATCCATATGAACAGATGCCCCTCATGCATCCGTTTATAGGCTCTCCACAAGGGTCACATTCCATTCCCAGAGCTATGAACATCTGTTTTTCTGGGATAGGAATCTTGGTGATGTGAAACCTCCCTGACTGCACATCATTCATAGGCTCTCTGCAGGGGGAGGTACATCACCCGCTGTTGGCTCATTCTGGCAGTCCAACCTGGCATTTTCTTTACACAATCCTGCATGCAACTTTGTATTTATAATAATCAGGAGCATTTCATCTTTTATTCTGTAGCAATAGTTTCAGGGGGTCTCCCTACAGCGTGGCAGTTTTATTGTGCTAATTATAAAAAGTATCAAACACATAGGCCAGGAGTGGTGGCTCACACCTGTAATCCCAACACTTTGGGAAGCCAAGGTGGCGGATCACTTGAGGCCAGGAGTTTGAGACCAGCCTGGCCAATACGGCGAAACCCTCTCTCTACTAAAAATACAAAAATTAACCTGGCATGGTGGTGTGTGCCTGTAGTCCCAGCTACTCAGGAGGCTGAGGCAGGAGAATCGCTTGAACCCAGGAGGCAGAGGTTGCAGTGAGCCCAGATGGTGCCACTGCACTCAAGCCTGAGTGACTGAGCGAGACCCTGTCTCAAAAAAACAAAACAAAACAAAAACCCACAAAACAAAAAACAGTAAACATTATTTCTTTTCTTTATTATTATTTTTTTCATAATAGGATCGCCTTCTGTTGCCCAGGCTGGAGTGCCATGGCGCTATCGTGGCTCACTGCAACCTCCGTGTCCTGGACTCAAGTGATCCTCCCACCTCCATCTCCCAAATAGCTGGGACCACAGATGTGGGTGGACACTAGGCCTGGCTAATTTGCTTTCTTTGTTATTTTTTGTTTGTTTGTAGACATGGGGTTGGGGGAGGGGGTGTCTCACTATGTTGCCCATGTTGGTCTTGAACTCCTGGCCTCCAGCAATCCTCCCAAAGTGCTGGGATTACAGGTGTGAGCCCCGCTCCCAGCCTATTTTTGGTATTTTTTCTTTAAAATTTTTTTTCCACTTTCTGCAACTTCAGTTACATATTTTTTAATAAAAATTAGATCATAGCATATGCATTGTTTTGTAATCTATTCTTAATAATCATGAACATTTTTCTATCCAAAAAAATAATAATAATCACTTAAGACATAAGGAAACTCTAGATGATACCTTAGGGATGAGGGAAAGTACCCAAAGATTAAAGTGGGAAGGCGTTCATATCTCAAGTACAGAAAGCCTTTAGAGAGCATGGGCAGTGCAAAGTGGGGGGTTTATGGAGGAAGCAGCAGCTCTGTGTAGACCTCCTGGGCCACAGGTGGGCTTCACAGAGGGGCTTGCAAAAGGATCAACTTCTGGGGTATGATTCTCTGGCCCACAGGCAGCTATATTCAGGCAAGGTGGGAATTTTAGTTTCTCTGTCTAGAAGGCAGTGGACAGGTTATAAACAGGTCAAGGCTACAAAGTCACAGGGAGATCACTTTCTGGGTTGTTACTGCTCTACCAGATGTTCTCATACCCAAGATGTTCTCATACCCAGATGTTCTCATACCCAGATGTTCTCATACCCAAGGCTGACTAGAGACAAACATGAGGTATACAGAATAAGATGTAATCCCAGCATTTTGGGAAGCCAAGGTGGGCATATCACTTGAGGCCAGGAGTTCGAGAGCAGCCTGGGCAGCATGGTGAAACCTCATCTCTACTAAAAATACAAAAATTAGCCAGGGTGGTGGCATGCACCTGTAATCCCAGCTACTTGGGAGGTTGAGGTATGAATTGCTGCAATGAGCTGACATTGCACTGCTGCATTCCAGCTTGGGTGGCAGAGTGAGACACTGTCTCAAGAAAAAAAAAATAAGAAGTGGTAAAGTCAACTAGATAAAATATATACCCACAAACAAATTTTCTGGGGTTTCCTACTAGATAAAATCCAAGTTCCACATCAAGACTCAACAGTCATTTTCTCTGTGATTTGGACACTGATTGCTGCAGCAAGTTTGAATAAAGCGTGAGTTCTCTTCCTTTGGTAGGCCAATAGTAGAGATATTTGATCTGACCCAGTGGATTGTTGCTTGTGTGCTTTTGGTTAAAGAAACCACCAGTGACTTAAGGGGACTTTAGAAACTGATGGAAGAGAGCATTTATTTTTATGTATTTGTTTTATTTTATTTTATTTTTGAGACAGAGTCTTGCTCTGTTGCCCAGGTTGCAGTGCAATGGTGCCATCTTGGCTCACTGCAATCTCCACCTCCCGGGTTCAATCAATTCTACTGCCTCAGCCTCCTGAGTAGCTGGGATTACAGCTGCCTGCCACCACGCCCATCTAATTTTTGTATTTTTAGTAGAGACAGTTTTCACCATCTTGACCAGGCTGGTCTCGAACTCCTGACCTTGAGATCTGCCCGCCTCAGCCTCCCAAAGTGCTGGGATTATAGGAGTGAGCCACTGCACCTGGCCCGGAAGAGAGCATTAAACTAACTGTAGAGTCAATTACAGGATTTCATGACAAGCAGCTGGAGTCCTTGGAGAAAACAAACAGAACCATAGAGCAGAGGACTTCAGAATGTGGTAGTTACCCCTGAACATCCTGGAAGACTATCCAGATGCACTTACACTTTCTTTTTTTTCCTCTCTCTCTTTTTTTTTTTTTTTTTGGCAATGGAGTCTCACTCTGTCGTCTAGGCTAGAATGCAGTGGCACTATCTCGGCTCACTGCAACCTCTGCCTCCCAGGTTCAAGCGATTCTCCTGCCTCAGCCTCCTGAGTAGCTGGGATTATAGGCATGCACCACCACACCTGCCTAATTTTTGTGTTTTTCGTAGAGATGGTTTCACCATGTTGACCAGGCTGGTCTTGAACTCCTGAGCTCAGGTGATCTGCCTGCCTGGATCTGCCAAACTGCTGGGATTGCAGGCGTGAGCCACCACACCTGGACAGCTCTTGCAGTTTCAAGGAAATGGATTTCCACAATTCGGCTTCCATTTTACTCTTCCCTGAAACTAGTTGGCTTCGGAACAAGTTTGACTATGCAATGGTCCTCCTTCTATTTCTCCTTCTTCTATATTTCACAAGAGAAAAATATACCTTTCTGGCATCCTAATTCAAACTACGGCTCATCGCTCCAGGGTGGTAAAAATCTCTTTGAACTTAAGAGAAGGATATATAAAAATATTTGTTTCAGGGAAATCTTTTTAAAAAGTAAGCCATTTTTGTCGTTTGACAGGTGAATGGATAAACAAAATGTGATATATACACACAAAGCAATATTTTTCAGCCCAAAAACGGAAGGAAATTCTTGCAACATGGATGAACATTGGCTAAGAGCAATAAGCCGGTAACAAAAAGACAAACATTGCATTATTTCCCTGACATAAAGTACTTAGAGCAGTCAAAATCACAGTCAGAAAGTAGAATGGTGGTTGCCAGGGGCTAGAGAGAGGAGAGAATGAGGAGTTATTGTTTATTGGTACAGAGTTTCAGTTTTGCCAGATGAAGAGTTTTGAAGACAGGTGATAGTGGTGGTTGCACAGGAATGTGAACATACTTAATATCATTGAACTCTACATCCCCAAAAAATGGTTCAAATAGTACAAAGGGAAAAAAAGTAGTCAAGGCTTTTGAAACCCAAGAGGTTCTTGTCTAATATGCATTTCTTTTTTTTTTTTCAGACAGAGTCTCGTTCTGTCGCCCAGGCTGGAGTGCAGTGGCAGGATCTCACTCACTGCAACCTCTGTCTCCTGGGTTCAAGCTATTCTCCTGCCTCAGCCTCCCAAGTAACTAGGTTCACAGACATATGCCATCACACCTGGCTAATTTTTTGTATTTTTAGTAGAGACAAAGTTTCATCACGTAGGCCAGGCTGGTCTTAGAACTCCTGACCTCAGCTGATCTAGGGCTCCTAAAGTGCTGGGATTACACGCATAAGCCACCGTGCCTGACCTCTAATACACATTTATATCAAGGGCTTTAGAAATAGATACTTGAAGGCCAGGCACGGTGGCTCATGCCTGTGATCCCAGCACTTTGGGAGGCCAAAGCGGGCAGATCACCTGAGGTCAGGAGTTTGAGACCAGCCTGGCCAACATGGTGAAACCCCCATTCCTACTAAAAAGGTAAAAAAAAAAAAAAAAGTAGCTGGGCCGGGCGTGGTGGCTCACGCCTGTAATCCCAGCACTTTGGGAGGCCGAGGCATGTGGATCATGAGGTCAGGAGATCGAGACCATCCTGGCTAACAAGGTGAAACCCCGTCTCTACTAAAAACACAAAAAAATTAGCCGGACGTGGTGGCAGGCGCCTGTAATCCCAGCTACTCAGGAGGCTGAGGCAGGAGAATGGCAGGAACCCAGGAGGCGGAGCTTGCAGTGAGTCAAGATCCTGCCACTGCACTCCAACCTGGGCAACAGAGCAAGACTCTGTCTCAAAAAAAAAAAAAAAATTGGCTGGGTGGGGTGGCAGGCGCCTGTAATCCCAGCTACTCTGGAGGTTGAGGCAGGAGAATCACTTGAACCCAGGAGGCGGAGGTTACAGAGAGCTGAGATAGCACCATTGCACTCCAGCCTGGACAACAAAAGTGAAACTCCATCTTGAAAACAACAACATAAGGCCAGGCGCGGTGGCTCAAGCCTGTAATCCCAGCACTTTGGGAGGCCGAGACGGGTGGATCACGAGGTCAGGAGATCGAGACCATCCTGGCTAACACCGTGAAACCCCGTCTCTACTAAAAAATACAAAAAACTAGCCGGGCGTGGTGGCGGGCGCCTGTAGTCCCAGCTACTTGGGAGGCTGAGGCAGGAGAATGGCGTAAACCCGGGAGGCAGAGCTTGCAGTGAGCTGAGATCCGGCCACTGCACTCCAGCCTGGGCGATAGAGCGAGACTCCGTCTCAAAAAAAAAAAAAAAAAAAAAAAAAAGAAAACAACAACATAAAAAGATATTTGAAAGCCTGTATTGAGATACTCTAGAATCACAACAGCTGAAGCAGTATGAATGATTTAAAACGTAAATGCCAGGTCAGGTGCAGTGGCTCATGCCAGTAACAGCACTTTGGGAGGCTGAGGCGGGCAGATAGCTTGTTGGGGACCAGCCTGGGCAACATGGTGAAACCACATCTCTACAAAACCATACAAAAATTAGCTGGGCATGGTGGGGCATGCCTGTAGTCCCAGCTGCCTGAGAGGGTGAGTCAGGAGAATCTCCTGAACCCAGGAGGCGGAGGGTGTGATGAGCCGAGATCGTGCCATTGCAGTCCAGCCTGGGCAACAAGAGCAAAACTCCGTCTCAAAAATGAATAAAACAAAATAAAATAAAAAGAGAAAACTTTACACAACATTTCCCCCCCCCAAGACAGAGTCATTTTTCTGTCATTTTTTATCCTGTCGTCCAGGATGGAGTGCAGAGGCCTGATCTCAGCTCATTGCCGCCTCCGCTTCCCCGCGTCAAGCAATTCTCCTGCCTCAGCCTCCCAAGTAGCTGGGTTTACAAGCATGGCCACCATACCTGGCTAATTTTTGTATTGTTAGTAGAGATGGGGTTTCACCATGTTGGCCAGGCTGGTCTTGAACTCCTGACTTCAAGTGATCCACCCACCTCGGCCTTCCAAAGTGCTGAGTTACAGGCATGTAACTCAACCACACCAGGCAGGAACTTTATACAACATTTTAAAGATTTTCTGTGCTTTTTAAAAAATGTCAAATAAACTGAAGTATTCATTCCAATTGCAGTCAATCTTTGATTAATTCCATCTTGTAAAAGTTGAATATTTTCTATTTCTTATTTTTTTCTTTTTTCAAATTGCTATTTTTCATTTCTTATTAATTTTTAATTTTCTTTTTAAAAATTATTATTTTATTTCTTATTGATTTTTTAAAACCCCTTTTAAAATTTACATTGAAAAAGTTGGCCGGGCATGGTGGCTCACACCTGTAATCCCAACACTTTGGGAGGCGGAGGCAGGTGGATCACGAGATCAGGAGTGTCAGACCAGCCCGGCCAATATGGTGAAACCCCTCTCAACTAAAAATACAAAAATTAGCCGGGTGCGGTGGTGCACACCTGTAGCCCCAGCTACCTCGGAGGTTGAGGCAGGAGAATCGCTTGAATCCGGGAGGCGAAGGTTACAGTGAGCCGAGATTGCGCCACTGCACTCCAGCCTAGGTGACAGAGTGAGACTCTGTCTCAAAAAATAAATAAATAAATAAATAAATATAAATACAAGTTTCTGGCCAGGTGCCGTGGCCAACATAGCGAAACTCCGTCTCTACTAAATACTAAATGGTCAACATAGGGAAACTCCGTCTCTACTAAAAATACAAAAAATTAGTTGGGCGTAGTGGCGGGCGTCTGTAATCCCAGCTACCCGGAAGGCTGAGGCAGGAGAATTGCTTGAACCCAGGAGGCAGAGGTTGCAGTGAGCCAAGATTGCGCCATTGCACTCCAGCCTGGGTGACAAGAGCGAAATTCTGTCTCAAAAAAAAAGAAAGAAAAGAAAAAGTTTCTGTGGTAGGGCACAGTGGCTCATGCCTACAATCCCAACACTTTGGGAGGCTGAGGAGGGAGAATCACTTGCGTCTAGGAGTTTGAGACCAGCCTGGGCAACATAGTATAGACCTCCCCATGTATACAAAAAAATTTAAAAAAAAGAAAAAAGAAAAGAAAAAGCTGGATGGTGTCCGCACCTGTAGTAACAGCTACTCGGGATGCTGAGGTGGGAGGATCGCTTGAGCCCTGGTGGCAGAGGTTGCAGTGAGCCGAGATCGCACCTCCCTGACTCAAAACAAAATTAAATTAAAAAAACATTTAGGCCGGGCGCGGTGGCTCAAGCCTGTAATCCCAGCACTTTGGGAGGCCGAGACGGGCGGATCACGAGGTCAGGAGATCGAGACCATCCTGGCTAACACGGTGAAACCCTGTCTCTACTGAAAAATACAAAAAACTAGCCGGGCGAGGTGGTGGGCGCCTGTAGTCCCAGCTACTCGGGAGGCTGAGGCAGGAGAATGGCGTAAATCCGGGAGGCGGAGCTTGCAGTGAGCTGAGATCGGGGCACTGCACTCCAGCCTGGGCGACAGAGTGAGACTCCGTCTCAAAAAAAAAAAAAAAAAAAAAAAAAAAGTTTAATTGAAAGAGAAAAGTTTCCCTGTCAATTTTTTTTTTTTTTTTTTTTTTTTTTTTTGCTTTTTTTTCTTTTTTGTTTTGTGATGGAGTCTTGTTCTGTTGCCCAGGCTGGAGTGCAGTGGCGCAATCTCGGCTCACTGCAACCTCTTCCTCCCAGGTTCAAGCAGTTCTGTCTCGGCTTCCCGAGTAGCTGGGACTACAGGCACACGCCACCACGTCCGGCTAATTTTTGTATTTTTAGTAGAGACGAGGTTTCACCATGTTGGCCAGGAAGGTCTCGATCTCTTGACCTCGTGATCCGCCCGCCTCGGCCGACCAAAGTGCTGGGATTATAGACGTGCGCCACCGCGCCCGGCCTCTTTTTCTTTTTTGAGACAGAGTCTCGCTCTGTAGTACAGGCTGGAATGAAGTGGCACGTCTCGGCTCACTGCAACCTCCGCCTCCCGAGTTCAAGTGATTCTCCAGCCTCAGCCTCCCCAGTAGCTGGGATTACAGGTGCCGGCCACCACGCCCAGCTAATCTTTGTATTTTTTAGTAGAGACGGGGTTTCGCCTTGTTGGCCAGGCTGGTCTTAAATTCCTGACCTCAGGTGATCCGCCCACCTCGGCCTCCCAGATTGCTGGGATTACAGGTGTGAGTCACTGTGCCCAACCAACACACACACACACACATATATGTGTGCTGTGTGTGTGTGTGTATATATATATATAATTTATATATATTGCTGGGTTGCCCATGCTGGTCTCAAACTCCTGAGCTCAAGCGACCTGCCCGCCTCGGCCTCTCGGATGCTGAGGTTACAGGCGTGAGCCACTGCGCCCGGCCCTACCTCATCTTCTTAAGACAGGGTCACGGATTGCCCTGGAGGGTTAGAAACTTCGAGACTTTTGTAGCATCAGTAAACGCCGCGGCCAGCCTCTTCGCGGCATGGGCGTGGCTCGCAGCGACTTCCCAGCCTGGGGTTCCGCTTCGGCTCACAGACACTGTGTGCCCGCCAGTAGTGGTAGGTTTCCAACTGCTACTGCTGGCTCTTCCTCTTGCGGCCTTTTCCTGAAACGGATTCTTCTTTCGGGGAATAGAAAGCGCCAGCCATGCAGCCTCGGCACGGAAAGGCCACGCGGAGAGCTTCCGAGGCCGGAGCCACTGTCCCCGAGGCTTCCGCGCGGAGTGCCAGGGGCGCCCGGACGGACCCCAACGAGTCTCCGGCTGCCCCCGAAGCTGCCCTGCCCGAGGCGGGAAAGTTCGGCCCCGCCAGGAAGTCGGGATCCCGGCAGAAGAAGAGCCTCCCGGACACCCAGGAGAGGTCGCCCGTCCGCGCAACTGGGGCCCGCGCCAAAAAGGTCCCTCAGTGCGCCCAGGACGCGCGGCCCTCTGACGCCACCAGCGCCGCTGGGGCGGAGGGGCTGGAGCCTCCTGCGGCTCGAGAACCGGCTGTTTCCAGGGCTGGTTCTTGCCGCCAGAGGGGCGCGCGCTGCTCTCCGAAGCTAAGACCCCCGCCCGGGCCCTGGGACGGGCCCAGCCCCGGCCTGCCGGTCTCGGCCCCCATTCTCGTACCTCCGTACGATGCGGCGCCTGGGGCCCGGAAGCTGCGGGCGGTTTTGGAGAAGTTGAGGCTCAGCCGCCTGGATCTCTCCAGCGTGCCGAAGGTGGTGAATGGGGTTGTGGGCCACCTGCTGCACAGATTGAAGTGCGAGTCCGGGTTCGGAGGCGTCGAGAGGCTGCACACCGGGAGCTACTATGAGCACGTGAAGGTGAGCTGCTTGGCGCCCGCCCGCGGGGCCCCGCTGCTCAGCCTTCCGCAATCCGCAGTTCGCAATCCTTACCTCCCCCGGGTCGCGCCCCTCACTTCCCTTCGGAAGTAACTTAGATTCTTGCATGTTTTTCGGTAGCCTGTTCTAAATAAAACGACAAACCGTTCGTTTACTCATCTACACATCCAACGATCAGACAGCCAACCGGTACTGATTGCTGCCTAATTTCAAGACACTGTTCCCGGGGTAATTCAAATGTATGGGTTCATTCATGCAAGCCGACATGTATCGAGTTTCTGTAACAGGGCGGTGTTTGATGGTGTGGACCTGAGGTCCCAAATCAGATATTGACTTGGATAATTTGAAGTGGTCTGTTAAAAATTCCACGTAGACTTTTTCGTTTGAGGAAGACCTCTTACTCCATAGAAAAAAATACCTTCAATTTCTTTCCCCCTCTTCCTCCCTGCCCTCTCCTGCTATCCTGTCTATCCCCAATTTCTTATACAGAAATCTTGGGAAGCTCACAGTGTAATGTTAAACAAATAAGAATATTCCCTACAGATACTAAAAAGCATGCTTTCTAGATGCACATTCCGTATAATTGCTTAGACGTGTGTATTACACAGCTCCATTTGTTTGTGGGTGATTGAGTCATTAATCGTTTCTGTGTAAATCGAAAGTTTAGAAGCAAGTTCCTGACTGGAGCGTGTTTCCTGCCCAGCAACAGATTTCTTTCTTTCTTTTTCTTTCTTTTTTTGAGACGGAGTTTCGCTCTTGTTATCCAGGCTGGAGTGCAATGGCGTGATCGCGGCTCACTGCAACCTCCGCCTCCCAGGTTCAAGCGATTCTCTTGCCTCAGCCTCCTGAGTAGCTGGGATTACAGGCATGAGCCTCCACGCCTGGCTAATTTTGTATTTTTAGTAGAGACAGGCTTTCTCCATGTTGGTCAGGCTGGTCTCGAACTCCCGACCTCAAGTGATCCGCCAGTCTTGGCCTCCCAAAGTGCTGGGAGTACACGTGTGAGCCACAGTGCCCGGCTTCTTTTCTATTATTTTCTTTTCTCTTCTTTTCTTTTTTCTTCTCTTTCCCTCCCTCCCTCCCTTCCATCCTTTCTCTCTCTTTCGTTCTTTTCTTTCTTCTTTTCCTTTTTTTGACAGAGTTTCACTCTTGTTGCCCAGTCTGTAGTGCAGTGGTGCCATCTAGGTTTCACTGCCACCTCTGGCTCCCGGGTTCAAGCGATTATCCTGCTTCAGCCTCCTAACTAGCAGGGATTACAGGCGCCTGCCACCACTTCTGGATAATTTTTGTATTTTTAGTAGAGACGGGGTTTCACCGTGTTAGCCAGGCTGGTCTCGAACTCTGACCTCAGATGATCCACCCGCCTCGGCCTCCCCAAGTGCTGGGATTACAGGCTTGAGCCACCACGCCCGGCCCAGACTATGTCTTGAGCATGATACTTTTAAATTAACTATGTTACTTTTCAGCATCAGATGTCTCTGATTGAGCATGATTCTTATTACGTACGTATCAATTCAGTTCAATTACTGTATATGGCGGGTCCAAAGGAAAAAGAAAATTACCAGGTAGACATTCAGAAGACAGTCTCCATTCAGAACCACTTTGTGTGTGTGTGGTTTTTTTCGTTTGTTTGTTTGTTTCGGTTTGGTTTTTTTTTGAGACGGAGTCTCGCTTTGTCGCCCAGGCTGGAGTGCAGTGGCGCCATCTCGGCTCACTGCAAGCTCCGCCTACTGGAGTCACGCCATTCTCCTGCCTCAGCCTCCTGAGTAGCTGGGACTACAGGCGCCCGCCACTGTGCCCGGCTAATTTTTGTATTTTTAGTAGGACGGAGTTTCACAGCCAAGCTGGTCTCTATCTCCTGACCTCGTGATGCGCCCGCCTTGGTCTCCCAAAGTGCTGGGATTACAGGCCTGAGCCACCGTGTCCGGCCCAGAACCACTTTGTTTTTAAAAATTATGCCAATGAAAAGAAATCCGGTGAAATTTGTTTAATCCAAAACTTTTTCTTTTTCTTCTTTTTCTTTTTCTTTCTGTTTTTCTTTTTCTTTTTTTTTTTTGAGATGGAGTCTTTCTGTCACCCAGGGTGGAGTGCAGTAATGTGATGTTGGCTCACTGTAACCTCCGCCTCCTGGGTTCAAGTGAGTCTCATGCCTCAGCCTCCTGAGTAACTCGGATTATAGTCAGGTGTCACCTCACCTGGCTAATTTTGTATTTTTAGTAGAGACAAGATTTCAGCATGTTGGCCGGGCTCGAACTCCTGACCTCGATCCACCTGCATCAGCCTTTCAAAGTGCTGGGATTACAGGCGTGAGCCACCGCACCGGGCCTAAAACTTTTTCTATTACTGATTATGAGATATATGTGGGCCAGGTACAGTGGGCTCATGTCTGTGATCCTAGCACAATGGGAGGCTGAGGCGGGAGGAACTTGAGACCAGGAGTTTGAGTCCAGCCTGGGCAACACAGTGAGACCCCAGCTCTACCAAAAATAAGTTAAAAATTAGCTGGATGTGGTGGCACACATCTGCAGTCCCAGCTACCTGGGAGACTGAAATGGAAGGGTCATTTGATCTCAGGAGGTCAAGGCTGCAGTGAGGCCTGCTCACATCACTGCTCTCCAGCCTGGGCAACAGCAAGATGCTGTCTGAGTGAATGAATGAATGAGATATATGTGTTTGTTGTAGAGCTGACCCACTGTTCATCCACCAGCAGGCTTGTACAGCTCATTAGCTCCCCTCCTCCTTACCCCTCTCCTCAGCCTCTCCCATATTCTCATTTGTCCCATATTTTATTTTAATTTAATTTAATTTTATTGTGAGATGGCATCTTCCTCTGTCACCCAGGCTGGAGTGCAGTGGCATGATCTTGGCTGACTGCAACCTCTGCCTCCTGGGTTTAAGCAATTCTCCTTCCTCAACCTCCCAAGTAGCTGGGATTACAAGCTTGATTAACCATGCCCAGTTAATTTTTGTGTTTTTAGTAGAGACGGGGTTTCACTATGTTGGCCAGGCTGGTCTCGAACTCCTGACCTCATGTGATCCACTTGCCTCGGCCTCCCAAAGTGCTGGGATTACAGGCATGAGCCACGGTGCCCTGCCTCTTGTTCCATATTGATGCTCTAGGAAAGTCAGAAAAGCCTATAGAAGAAAATATTGCTCCTATTTTATTTACTGTTATCATTTTGATGTATTTTCTTCTTTTACACATACACTTTGATCTGTTATACTTACATTTGCATTTCAAAATTGGATTCCAAGTTCTTTTTTATGAGTCAAAGGATAGACAAAATATACTTCTCAGTAATTTATTTACATGGTTCCATGTTGACACATATCTCATTCATATATTTTATTGTAGTTTATCAAATTCTAGGTTAAAAAAAATCTTGAAAATACGTGGGAAGTTTCTTGTAGAAATTCCCTGTAGAATTGTCAGTCCATATGTTCTTTTTGTTCTAAGTGTTAATGTACTTTACTATTTATATAGTTTGGACTGGGTGAAAAGGTTACATAGAAATCAATTAATTTTAGTGTTTGTTTGTTTTTGTTTTGTTTTGTTTGGAGACAGAGTTTCATTCTTGTCACCTGGGCTGGAGTGCAATGGCGTGGGTGGCCTCAGCTCACTGCAACCTCTACCTCCCAGGTTCAGGCGATCCTCCTGCCTCAGCCTCCTGAGTAGCTGGGATTACAGGCATGCACCACCATGCCTGGCTAACTTTTTGTATTTTTAATAGAGATGAGGTTGCTCCATGTTAGTAAGGCTGGTCTCAAACTCGATCTCAGGTGATCCACCCGCCTCGGCCTCCCAAAGTACTGGGATTACAGGCGTGAGCCATCATGCCCGGCCAGTGGTTTTAAGTAATGGTATATTAACTGGTAAAGAATAGGAACAAACTACAGTAACATGAACAGTGAAAATGAATTACGTAAATAATGTTGAACAACAACAACAAAAAGAACGTGAAGGAATACATACAGCTGATGCAGCAAGACAAGGAAAATAAAGGCATAAGTTTGGAAAAGGAGTGATGAAATCGTTATGTGTAGATGACTTGATTGGCTTCATTTATAAACTGTTGGAAATAATTAGTAAATTAGCAAAATTGCTGGTTGCAAAGTCAATAAACAAAAATAAAAATATTTCAATATACTAACAAGGTTAAAAACAAAATGAAAATACCATTTAGAATATCATCAAAAATATCAAAGCTAGGTCCATTGGTGCATTCTGATAGTCCCAGCTATTTGGGAGGCTGAGGTGGGAGAATCATCAGGCCAGGAGTTTGAGGCTGCAGTGCACTGTGATCTATCTGTGAGTAGCCACTGTACTCCAGCCTAGAGACCCCATCTCTAACAAATAAAAATGGAAAACTTTGGCCAGGCATGGTGGCTCACGCCTGTAATCCCAGCACTTTGGGAGGTAGAGGCAGGCAGATCACTTGAGGTCAGGAGTTTGAGACCAGCCTGGTCAACATGGCAAAACCCTGTCTCTACTAAAAATACAAAAATTAGCTGGGCGTGGTGGCATACACATGTATTCCCAGCTACTGGGGAGGCTGATGCAGGAGAATTGCTTGAGCCCAGGAAGCAGAGGTTGCAGTGAGCCAAGATTGCTCCATTGCACTCAGCCTCTGTGACAAGAGTGAAACTCTGTCTCAAAAACAAACAAACAAAAATTGAAAACCTGAAACACAATTTAAAAATCAAATATTTAGGAATAAATCTCACTAAAGATATTCAAAACTTAAAAACATAACTGGGTAAATTTGAAGAGGAAGTAATTGACAACTATGTCGTGTTCATTTTTCCTCAAATTGATCTGGATTTAATGCAATCTCAGTCGAAATCTCATCAGTTTTTTAATTAAATTGACAAACTGATTAAAATATTTATTCATTTATTTATTTATTGAGACAGAGTCTCGCACTGTCACCCAGGCTAGAGTGCAGTGGCACGATCTCAGCTCACTGTAAGCTCCGCCTGCTGGGTTCACGCCATTCTCCTGCCTCAGCCTCCCAAGTAGCTGGGACTACAGGCACCCGCCACCACTCCCGGCTAATTTTTTGTATTTTTAGTAGAGATGGGGTTTCAGATTGATTGATTTATTTATTTTTGTTTTTATTTTTATTTTGAGACAGAGTTTCACTCTTTTGCCCAGGCTGGAGTGAAGTGGCTCGATCTCAGCTCACTGCAACCTCCGTCTCCCAGGTTCAAGCAATTCTATTGCCTCAGCCTCCCGAGTAGCTGGGATTATATGCGCCTGCCACCACACCCAATTAATGTTTGTATTTTTAGTCGAGACGGGGTTTCACCACTTTGGCCAGGCTAGTCTCGAACTCCTAACCTCAGGTAATCTGCCCGCCTCAGCCTCCTAAAGTGCTGGGATTACAGGTGTGAGCCACCGTGCCCAGCCTGATTAAAGGAAGTACAATGGACCTAGAATAGTTTAGGAAATTGTACGGGAAAAAATGTTGGAAGATTTACTATACCAAAGAGCAAGACTTACCATAAAGCAGCCTAATTAAGCAGGTGTTATTGATGCAGTGATAGAAAAATAGGCCAATTGAATAGAAAGTTCAGAAAGAATCCTGCACATATAATTCAATGTAGTACACAAAATATGCAGCAATGTAATTCAGTAGGAAAAAGGTTTTTTTTTTTTTTGAGATGGAGTCTTGTTCTGTCACCCAGACTGGAGTACAGTCGCACGATCTCGGCTCACTGCAACCTCTGTCTCCCGGGTTCAAGCAATTCTCCTGCCTCAGCCTTCTGAGTAGCTGGAACTATAGGCACACACCACCACATCCAGCTAATTTTCATATTTTCAATAGAGACGAGGTTTCACCATGTTGGCCAGGATGGTCTCGATCACTTGACCTTGTGATTCGCCTGCCTCAGCCTCACAAAGTGCTGGGATTACAAGCGTGAGCCACCGTGCCTGGCCGAAAGGATGATTTTTTTTTTTCAATGAATAATGCTGGGTCAATTGGGTATCTGTATAGGAAAAACATGAACCTTGATTCCCTGCCACATATCATACACAAAATTTAATTATAGGTGTGAGCCACTGCACCTGGCCTAAAATCATTTTTAGTTATAAAAATAATGCTAGGTCATGGTAAAAAAATGAGTGTGGATCCTACAAAATGAAACAGGTAATACTCTTCCATCTCCTGCCAGCTCCAGTAGTCCCACTCCCAGAGGGAATATATAGACATTATGAATCTTGCTTTTTAAAGTAAAGTTTTAAGTGGAACTTAAAACTTCCAGTCACTTGGAAAACATTCATAAGCAGATATTTCAGTGCTATTTTTCTATTTCTTAGATTTCTGCACCTAATGAATTCGATGTCATGTTTAAACTGGAAGTCCCCAGAATTCAACTAGAAGAATATTCTGACACTGGTGCATATTACTTTGTGAAATTTAAAAGAAATCCAAAAGAAAATCCTCTGAGCCAGTTTTTAGAAGATGAAATATTATCAGCTTCTAAGATGCTATCAAAGTTTAGGAAAATCATTAAGGAAGAAATTAACAACATTAAAGGTAAGATTTTTGCCTTTTGATTCTTAAAGGTTTAATTATACCTAGTAATTGCCAATGTGCACTCACCTCCTCATGTTTCTTGACCTCTCTGCAGTAAGAAAAAGGGCAGTAGTGAGGTCAAGAAACATCAGTAGAGGAGTGTACATTGGCAATTACTAGGTATGACTATTCTCTCCTTCTAGAAACAACACTCTGCTTTTCATTTAGTCTGCTGCTTGTGCCACTGGGTATATGTGCCTGCATAAAATTGATGGGATCCTCTTTAAAGCTCGTAATCTAATTGTAAAAACATACAACACAAATTGCAGTGAGTGCTCTGAAGGGAATAAACTGGGAAAAGTGATAGCAATTAGGGTGGAATGGGGTGGTAGAGCCAAGCCCTGAGGCAGAAAAAAGAGCTTGGCAAGATCTAGGAACAAAAAGAGGCTCTTGCAGAAAAGATGAAGTGACATGAAATGAAGCTAAAGAGGCGGCCAGGGACCAGATTCTCTACTGACTTGTAGACCCTGAAAAGGAGTTTAGATTTTGTTTTATTTTATTTTTGAGACGGAGTCTTGCTCTGTCGCCCAGGCTGGAGTGCAGTGGCACGATCTCAGCTCACTGCAACCTCTGCCTCCCGGGTTCAAGCGATTCTCCTGCCTCAGCCTCCCAAGTAGGGGGGATTGCAGGTACCCACCACCATGCCTGGCTAATTTTTGTATTTTTAGTATAGATGGGGTTTTACCATCTTAGCCAGGCTGGTCTTGAACTCCTAACCTCATGATACACCCGCCTCAGCTTCCCAAAGTGCTGGGATTACAGGTGTGAGCCACTATGCCTGGCCAGATTTTATTTTATTTTATTTTATTTATTTTTATTTTATTTTATTTTGAGATGGAGTTTCACTCTTGTCACTCAGGCTGGAGTGCAATGGCCCTGATCTCGGCTTAACTCAACCTCCACCTCCCAGGTTTAAGCAATTCTCCTGCCTCAGCCTCCCGAGTAGCTGGGATTACAGGCGTGTGCACCATGCCAGGCTAATTTTTGTGTTTTTAGTAGAGATGGGATTTCTCCATGTTGGCCAGGCTGGTCTCAGACTCCCGACCTTGGGTGATCCACCCACCTCAGCCTCCCAAAGTTCTGGGATTACAGGTGTGAGCCACCGCGCCCGGCACCAGGTTTTATTATCTGATCATTGAGAAGCCAGGTTTTCATCAGAGAGTAATGACTGGCTTTGTATTTTTAAACATTTACTCTGGCTTCTGAGGATAGATTTTATAAGAAGGCAAATAGGAAGATTAGAAAGGAAAATGATGTAATAGTTCAGGTAAAAGATGGTGGCAGCTTAGATGGGGTGGGAGTAGGGTGCTGGGATTGGAGCAACAGACAGGTCCAAGCTGTAGCAGCACTTGCATCTGGATTAAGCATAGAGGGTAAGAGAGAGGATTAAATTAAGATGGTTCCCAGGTTTCTGGATGGTGCATCTGGGTGGATTGATTGTGCCATTTTCTGAGATGGGAAGGACTGAGGCAAAACATAGTTTGGTATATGAATTAAGTTATGTTTATTGGCTTTGGATGTATTTGGTTGTAGATTCCTGTGGTACATCAACATCAAAGTGGATGTGTTAAGTTTGTAGCTGCATATAGGTTTGGTTGGAGTGCAAAGGATACCTTTGGGCTGCAAGTAAACATTTGGGAGTCATCATTATATAGGTGGCTTTGGCAATGGATGAAATACCTAGGCAGAAAGTGTAAATTCATACATCCATTAATTTAATCAATATTCATTGATTATCTAACGTGTAGGTGTTCTAGTTATTTAGAATTCATTAGTGAACAATTAGATGAAGACTTCTACCCTTCTGTACTTTATAATCTTGCAAGCACAGGCATACAATTAATAACAAATGGAAAAAATGATTATCTTTTATACTAGAAAGTAGTAAGTGCTATTGTGAAGAAGTATAGCAAAGTGAGAGGGATCAGGAATGTGGGAGATGGAGGTCGGGGGGAAGTTGCAATGTTAAGTAGAGTGGTAAGAAGAGAATTCCATTAGAGTTTGGGAAGAAGAGAATGAGCAAAAGGAGAATATGAGTGTTTTGTAGAAGGAGCAGTCAGTGTTTGGAATGCTACTGACATCCAGAAATCCATTGGATTTGGTCTTTGGTCTTGTGGGGTTCTTTGGTCTTCTGGGGTTGACAAGAGAAATGTCAGTGCGGTGATGGATACGGAGTGAAAGGCAGGGTTGCAGTGGGGATAACATGTGTAGGCCACTCTAGAAAGTTCTGACTGGGCTGAGTTTGGTGTCTCAGCACTTTGGGTGGCCAAAGCAGAAGGATCGCTTGAGCCCAGGAGTTAAAGACCAGCCTGGGCAACAAAGTGAGAGTCCATCTCTACAAAAAAAAATTTTAGGCCAGCCGTGGTGGCTCACGCCTGTAATCCCAACACTCTGTGAGGCCGAGGTGGGCGGATCACAAGATAAGGAGTTCGAGACCAGCCTGGCTAAGATGATGAAACCCTGTCTCTACTAAAACTACAAAAATTAGCCAGGCATGTTGGCACACACCTGTAATCCTAGCTACTCAGGAAGTTGAGGCAAGAGAATTGCTTGAGCCCAGGAGGCGGAGGTTGCAGTGAGCTGAGATTGCGCCACTGCACTCCAGTCTGGGCGACAGAGCGAGACTCTGTCTCAGAAAAAAAAAAAGAAAGAAAAACAATGTTTTTTAATTAGCCAGGGGTGGTGGCATGTGCCTGTGGTCCCAACTACATACAATGCTGAGGCAAGAGGATTGCTTGAGCCTAGGAGGTTGAGGCTGCAGTAAGCCATGTTCATGCTACTGCACGCCAGCCTGGGTGACAGAATGGGACCCTGTCTCAAAAAAAAAAAAAAAGTATGGGCTGGAAGGAAGCAGAAAGATGGGTGAGTACGGAGAGGAGGAAGATGTAGGGTGAAAGGAGAGGTATACCCTGTAACCCTCAGTATGAATTTCAGGATAATCTAGCAGGGAGGGAGAGATTGCTGATGTAGGAGAGGGAATAGTTGAAGAGCATGATACTTGAGAAGTTGAGAAGGAAGGGATCCAGAGACCATGTGCAGAGGTGGCCTTTGAAAGGTAGATGGAGGGCCAGGTACGGTGGCTCACACCTGTAATCCCAGCACTTTGGGAGGCCAAGGCGGGCAGATCATTTGAGCTCAAGAGTTCAAGACCAGCCTGGCCAACATGGTGAAACCCCATCTCTACTAAAAATACAAAAATTAGCCAGGTGTGGTGGTGCATGCCTGTAATCCCAGCTACTCAGGAGGCTGAGGCAGGAGAATCGCTTGAACCTGGGAGGTGGAGGTTGCAGTGAGCTGAGATCACACCACTGTACTCCATCCAGCCTGGGCTACAGAGCAAGACTTTGTCTCAAGAAAAGTGAGGTAGATGGACACTTACTTCCTCAGTGGTAACAGAAGAGGTGGCCAGGTTTGGGTAACAGGTGGCCAGGTTTGCAGATTTTTCTAGTATTTGCTCCTTTGTGTTCTACTTCCTCACTGTGGAAGTCTTATCTGAGAGTAGTAGTCTTTACTGCTTATATACCCCCAACTCCCAAAGCCATCTACATTTCTGACCATAGCCACAAACCTAGCAACCATCTCCACTTGAGTGTCCCATAGGTATCTAGAGCTCATTGTGTCTCATGAAGTTCAGCTTGGCCCAATCTTTTTTCTTCCTGCTTATTCTGTTTTGGGGAATGGAGCCAACATCAGTCACTTCCTAGGCCAGGATCCTGGGATGGCATCCCAAGGCTCCTACTTTTCTCCTCACATCATACTCAACTCATGACCAGTTATGTTGGTTTGAACTTCTTTAGTTGCTCTCATTTCTTCCCCCGTGTCTTGATGCTCACTGCCTCTGTGCTGCCATGGCACCCAGCCTCTGTGCTGGGCTGTTGCTGTGGTCTTTTTGCTGCCTGTCTGTTCCCTCTTGCCCATCTGGCCTCTTCTCTAGGCTTCCCTCCATTCTGCCATCTATAATTTGTAATGAAAATGTAACGAGGTGCTTTGGCACATGCCTGTAATCCCAGCTACTCAGGAGGCTGAGGCAGGAGGATCGCTTGAACCCGGGAGGCAGAAGTTGCGGTGAGCCAAGATCGTGCCATTGCACTCCAGCCTGGGCAACAGACAACAAGAGCGAAACTCTGTCTCAAAAAAAAAAAAAAAAAGAAAAGAAAATTTAATCATAGCACTCTTAAACCTCAAAGTCTACAGAGACCCCCTCATCACAGATGCCCACACCATCTTGACAATGCCTCCCAATGGGAGAGATCAGTAATTATTGTGTGGTTTTTTTTGTTTTTTGGTTTTTCTTTTTTGAGACATAATCTTAATCTGTCGCCCAGGCTGGAGTGCAGTGGTGTGATCTCGGCTCACTGCAACCTCCACCTCCTGGGTTCAAGCGATTCTCATGCCTCAACCTCCTGAGTAGCTGGGATTACAGGCATTCGCCACCACACCCGGCTAATTTTTGTATTTTTAGTAGAGATGAGGTTTCTCCATGTTGGTTAGGCTGGTCTCAAACTCCTGACCTCAAGTGATCCTCCTGTCTTGGCCTCCCAAAGTGCTGTGATTACAGGCGTGAGCCATCACACCCGGCCAATATTGGTTTAGTAAAGCATTTTGCCTTTTAGAACCAGTTTCTGTTTTACCACCAATGTTTACCTTATACTTAGCACACCAGAGATCTTCAATTATAGTTATATTATTTCCCCTGTATTTCCAGAGAAAATTGGATTAATACTTTCTTTTCTTTTATATGTTCAACCAGATACAGATGTCATCATGAAGAGGAAAAGACGAGGGAGCCCTGCTGTAACACTTCTTATTAATAAAGAAATATCTGTGGATATCACCCTGGCTTTGGAATCAAAAAGTAGCTGGCCTGATAGCACCCAAGACGGCCTGCCCATTAAAAACTGGCTTTCAGCAAAAGTTAGGCAGCAACTAAGACTAAAGCCGTTTTACCTTGTACCCAAGCATGCAAAGGAAGGAAATGGTTTCCAAGGTATTTGAAATATTAAAGTTAACTTAAAGACGTAAAAGAGTTATTAATGTTATATGTTCAGGCAGCAGATCAACAGCCACCCAATGCTGCTGTCATTTCAAGAGCCATCAGGCGAAACAGGTTGTAAGATGGGAGTCTGGTGACAGACAGAATTGAAAAGGGCATAGTTGTAGTATTAATATCAAATACTCAGCTTTAAAATGTCTAGCAATCCATATTTGAATTTTATCTTTTTTTATTTTTATTTTTTCAGTAAAGAAAAGCAGTATTGGCCTTGGAGTCAGACTGCCCTGGTTCTGAATCCTGAGGCTCCGTCTAGTAGTTGTGTAGAATTTGAGCTAGTTATGATGCTTTCTAAACCCAGTTGCTCATCTGTACACTGTGTTAAGCAAAACTACTTGAAAAATTCTGGAATGATAAAATGTGCATGCAGTTCTGTGGCCAGTTCTGTTCGTGCCAGTTATATGTTATTACATATTAATATTATCATTAGAGTCTAGACTCTCATTCTCAGCCCTGGTTCTCTCTTTCCTTAATCTTCCCATTCTACTGCTCCTATGCAACGTATCTCAGCCTCACAGATCAGGATGGGTTTTCAGTCTGTGCTCTTGGATAAACCTCAACTTCCAAGAACCAGACTGAGTTGGTCTACAGCTAAAACTTTATAATGGTGATATTTTTGAAGGTAGAAGGAAGTAACTTTTTTTTTTTTTCTGAGACAGAATTTTGCTCTTGTTGCCCAGGCTGAAGTACAGTGGCACAATCTCAGCTCACTGCAACCTGTGCCTCCTGGGTTAAAGCAATTCTCCTATCTTATTCTCCCAAGTAGCTGGGACTACAGATGCCCACTACCATGCCTGGCTAATTTTTTGTGTTTTTAGTAGAGACGGGGTTTCACCATGTTGGCCAGGCTGGTCTCAAACTCCTGGGAGTAGCTTTTTTCCTTGTGATTTAGTCTAAAAAAAAATGAAAGTAGCTGATTATTTTCATTTCCTCCCATAGATTTATGTAGGACTTTTGGCACCTACTACTACTGGATTCCCGGGAAACTGAAGGGGACTGTAAAACAAATGAACCAAATTATAAATGAGTATTGCTGAAAAAAGCCCAGAAATAGTCAATCATGCTTAGTTTAATGGTTTGTGTTTCTGTGGACACACATCATAACTTCATATATTGCATACGTATAGGAATCATTTTCTGTAAGAAAAATAGTTTATGAAGGGAACTTACATATATCATTATTCATGTTTTTACAAAATGATTATAGCTTTCTGCAAAGAGGTTATTCTGCAAACTGAACAATTTTTAGAATAGCTGCCCCAAGAAACCTTCACTGTAAGTGATACAGAAATCACAACAGGACCCCATACCATCTCTTGCTGACCCCATACTGTCCTGGGGAACACTGGAGGATAAATCACCTTAGAGATGAAGAAGAGTCCTTTGGTGGCCCTGTGGCCTATGTGGCTAGCGAGGTTTTTGTTTTGTTTTGTTTTGTTTTTGTTTTTGTTTTTGTTTTTTTGAGGCGGAGTCTCGCTCTGTCGCCCGGACTGAAGTGCAGTGGCCGGATCTCAGCTCACTGCAAGCTCCGCCTCCTGGGTTTACGCCATTCTCCTGCCTCAGCCTCCCGAGTAGCTGGGACTACAGGCGCCCGCCACCTCGCCCGGCTAGTTTTTGTATTTTTAGTAGAGACGGGGTTTCACCGTGTTAGCCAGGATGGTCTCGATCTCCTGACCTCGTGATCCGCCTGTCTCGGCCTCCCAAAGTGCTGGGATTACAGGCTTGAGCCACCGCGCCCGGCCTGTTTTTGTTTTTTTAGACGGATTCTTGCTCTGTCGCCCAGGCTGGAGTGCAGTGGTGTGATCTCGGCTCACTGCAACCTCCACCTCCCGGGTTCAAGTGATTCTCCTGCCTCAGCCTCCCGAGTAGCTGGGACTACAGGCGCATGCCACCACGCCAGAATAATTTTTGTATTTTTAGTAGAGACAGGGTTTCACCATGTTGGCCGGGATGGTCTCCATCTCTTTACCTTGTGATCCACCAGCCTCAGCCTCCCAAAGTGCTGGGATTACAGGCATGAGCCACCATGCCCAGCCATGGTTAGGGAGATCTTTGCATTCTTCCATTAAAATGAAAGAAAGTGAAGGCTGGTGCTGGATGCTTAGCTTCACTTCTGCTTTCTGTTACCCTTGGCTGTTCTGCATCTCCCATCATTCCAGATTATGTATAATTAGACAAAACTCTGCTTCTGTGTACGTGTGTGAGTGTATGTGAACAGAGGGACTTAGTGAAAATACTTGTACTAGATTGGAGACACTTATAACACCTGCTGTATCTTTTCTTTCTCTAAACATTCTACTAGAAATTCCCTGGTCTCACAAGTTATATTTTTAAAAATATTATGTTTTTGTTTTTATTTATTTTTATTTGTTTATTTTTTGAGACAGTCTCGCTGTGTCGCCCAGGCTGGAGTGCAGTGGTGCAATCTCGGCTCACTGCAACCTCCACCTCCTGGGTTCAAACGATTCTCCCACCTCAGTATCTCAAGTAGCTGGCACTACAGGTGCGTGCCACCATGCCCAGCTACTTTTTTGTATTTTTAGTAGAGACTGGGTTTCACCATATTGGCCAGGCTGATCTCAAACTTCTGACTTCAGGTGATCCACCCATCTCCATCTCCCAAAGTGCTGGGATTACAGGCATGAGCCACCGTGCCTGGTCTTATTTTTATTGATTTTTGATTAAAAATTTCAAATTTTAAAAATCTACCAGTTTCAAAATACCAGTTTTATTACCAAGGATATAATTTATTTAAAAAACAGTTTATGATTTACTTGCAGTTTTTTTGTTCTTAAGATAAAAGGACAGTAAAATTTGAGATTTTTAACCCACTCAAAAAAATGTTCAGCCAGGTGCAGTGACCCGTGACTGTAGTCTCAGCTACTCAGGAAGTTGAGGCAGGAGGATTGCTTGAGCCCAGGGGTTCAGGGCTGTAGTGAGCTATGATCATGCCACTTGCCTCCATCCTGGGTAACATAGCAAGACGTCCTCTATACCCCACCCACCAAAAAAAAAAAAAAAGTCACTGGACAGTTTAACTCAACGTAGGCAAATTAACTTGTTTCATTATGTTATCTGTTTTTAGATACTGGTTTTTAAATTTTGATTTAATTTGTTTCATACATTTATAAAGTATAACATGGTTCCACAGTCAAAGCTATGGAAAAAGGTACAATTAGAGAAACATCTTCTGTTCATGTCCTCTCCATGCTCTTCTCTCCTTCCCTGATTAGAAACCTTTTTAATTGTTTTTAGTTTACCCTTCCATGGTTTTTAAATTTTATTTATTTATTTATTTCGAGATGGAGTCTCTTTCTGTTGCCCAGGCTGGAGTGCAGTGGGGTGATCTTGGCTTACTGCAGTCTCCGCTTCCCAGGTTTAAGTGATTCTCCTGCCTCAGCCTCCCAGAGTAGATGAGATTACAGGTGTGCACCACCACGCCTGGCTAATTTTTGTGTTTTTAGTAGAGACGAGGTTTCACCACGTTGGCCAGGCTGGTCTTGAACTCCTGACCTCAGGTGGTCCACCCACCTTTGCCTCCCAAAGTACTGAGATTATAGGCGTGAGCCACCGCGCCTAGCCTTCCGGTTTTAAAAGTGTAAGTAAATATATTCTCTCTCTCTCACTCCCTCATGTAATGGCTCAAACCTATAATCCCAGTACTTTGGGAGGCTGAAGCGGGTGGATCACTTGAGGTCAGGAGTTCGAGACCAGCGTGGGCAACATGGTGAAAGTCTGTCTCTACTAAAATACAAAAATTAGCCAAGTGTGGTGGTGCATGCCTGTAGTCCCAACTATTCAAGAGGCTGATGTGGGGGGGAATCACTTGAGCCCTGGAGTTTGAGGCTGCAGTGAGCCAAGATGGTGCCACTGCACTCCAACCTGGGCAACAGAGTGAGACCCTGTCTCAAAAACAAAGAAAAAGTTGTGCCTTTTATTTTAAAAAGGGAGTAGCATATAAATGTGTATACGGTATATAATATAAATTATATACAATGTTTTATATTATGTAAGGCATATTGCATATAAATTATACATATTACATATAAATACTTATGTAAATATATATTCATATAAATATGTTTAATACATATTTTTAAGATAAAGACATCAGGTAAAAACTAAGGAAATCTGGATAAAGTATAAACTTTAGTTAACAATAATGTATCAATATTGGTTTATTGTACCAATGTATTTTATGAATATGGGGTGTTAATAATAGGGAAATGGGGGTACAGTGGCATGTGCTTATAGTCCTAGTTTCCTCAACCTTTGGGAGGCTGAGGCAGGAGGATCATTGAGCCCAGGAGTTAGGGTTGTTCTGCTTGGAGCCGAACTCCTGGGTTCAAGTGATCCTCCCGTCTCAGCCTCTCACCTCCCAAGTAGCTGAGATTACAGGTGCACGACACTGTGTCCAGCTGGACATTTTTTCAAGTGGGTTTAAAACTTGGTATTTTGACTGTCCTTTTATCTTAAGAACAAAAAACTGCAAAAAAAAATTATAAGCTGTTTTTTATAAGTGTATTATTGGTAATAATACTGGTATTGAAAAAGGCAGATTAAACATGTAAATATTAGATAATATACTAATTTATATATATATAAAATATACTTGTATGCCACCCCCTTTTTAAAATAAAAGGTGTACTTTTTTTTTTTTAAAAAAAGTAGACACAGAGTCTCACTGTGTTGCCCAGGCTGGTCTCAAACTCCTGGCCTCAAGCAGTCCTCCCACTGTGGCCTCCTAAAGTGCTGGGATTATAGACATGAGCCATCACAGCCAGGCCATACATTCTTCTTTTTAATTTTATTAATTTGGTTTATTTTTTTAATTTTATAGAAGCCTTGCTCTCAGATATAACACGTTTTTTCTTTTAATTTAACGAGATATTTTTTAGCTCAATCCATACCTCTCTATAGAGATAATACCCATTCCTTTTTAAAGTCTATTTTTACAACTAGTCAAAGAGTAAATCCTTATGTAGTATTGCTAGGCATTTCCCAGATCTCCATAGGCATCATTCCAATTTGCTTTTCCACAGCAATGTATCAGGAGTACCTGCTTCACCCTCAACCTCACTGACTTGTTAAACTTTTTGCCAACTGAAATTCTTGCCAGTAGTCCAAAAAGCGAGAAATGATATCTCAATGTAGTTTATTTAAAAATAAACTTTTGGTTTTAGCAAGTTTTACATTTACAGAAAAATTGTGAAGATAGTACAGAGAGTTCCTGTATAACCCCATACCCATTCCCCTGGGGTTTTGTGTTGGGGAGGTAGTAGGCACTGTATTGCCCATGCTGGTCTCGAACTGAGCTCAGTGATCCTCCCGCCTCACCGGATCAAGTAACCGGGACTACAGACACATGCCACTGCAGCACCCCCATTTTCCTATTATTAATATTTCACATTAATATATTTATACAATTAATAAACCAATATTGATACATTATTGTTAGCTAAGGGCTATATCCGCTGGGCACAGTGGGTCATGCCTGTAATCCCAGCACTTTGGGAGGCCGAGATGGGCAGATCACCTGAAATCAAGAGTTCAAAACCACCCTGGCCAACATGGTGAAACCCCATCTCTACTAAAAAAATACAAAAATTAGCCAGGCATGATGGCATGTGCCTTAGTCCCAGCTACTTGGGAGGCTGAGATAGGAGAATCACTTGAACTCAGGGGGTGGAAGTTGCAGTGAGCCAAGATCATGCCACTGCACTCCAGTCTAGGTGACAGAGTGAGACTCCATCTCAAAAAAAAAAAAAAAAGGTCTATAACTTATCCGGATTTCCTTAGTTTTTCTTAATGTCCTTTGACTATTCCAAGATCCCATTTAGGATACCATATTGCATTTAGTTGTCATGTCTCCTTAAGCTACTCTTGACTGTGACAGTTTTTTGGTTTTAACAGTTTTGAGGTGTACTAATTAGGTATTTTGTAGAATGTCCTTTACTTGAGATTTATTATGTTTCTTATGATTATATCAGAGCTATTGGGTTTGGGGAAGGAAGGTCACAGAGGCAAAGTGCCATCCTTATCGCATTTTATCAAGGGTACATGCCACCTTTCTTTACAGTCATATACAGTTGACCCTCAGGATTGGCTCCAGGGTACCCTGCAGACACCAAAGTCCACAGATGCTCAAATCCCTTACATAAAATGATGTAATACAGTTGGCCCTCCATATCTGTGGGTTTCAATCCATGGTTGGTTGAATTCTCAGATGTGAAACCCTTGGATACAAAGGGCAAACCGCATTGGGTAGCTATCCCTGAACTCTTTATTCTGTCCCATTAAAATCTTTGTCTATCTTTGTACCATGTTGTACAAAATGTAGCTTTATAATTAGTCTCAATATCTTTTAGGGTAAGTTCTACCACTTTGTTTTTCTCCAAGAGTGTTTTAGAGAGTCTTGATCCTTTGCATTCTCGTATAAATTTTGAAATCAGCTTGTCAGATTCCACAAAATACTTTTTGGAATTTTGATTGAGATAATGTTGAATCTATAGATAAATTTGGGGCCAGGAATGATGGCTTATGCCTGTCATTCCAGCACTTCAGAAGGCTGAGGAAGGAGAGTTGCTTGAGCTGAGGAGTTCAAGACCATCTTGGACAACACTCTGTGAAAACTCCACCCAGGCGCGGTGACTCACGCCTGTAATCCCAGCACTTTGGGAGGCTGAGGTGGGTGGATTATGAAGTCAAGAGATCGAGACCATCCTGGCCAACATGGTGAAACCCCATCTCTACTAAAAATACAAAAATTAGCTGGGCATAGTGGCGCACACCTGTAGTCCTAGCTACTTGGGAGGCTGAGGCGGGAGAATAACCCGGAAGGCAGAGGTTGCAGTGGGCCGAGATTGCGCCATTGCACTCCTGCCTTTCGACAGAGAGATACTCCATCTCAAAAAAAAATTTAAAATAAAAAAAACTCTCTATAAAAGTTTGTATAGAGGGTTGTGAGTCTTCATCTCTATAAAAACTTTTTAAAAAATTCGCCAGGTAGGCCGGGCGCGGTGGCTCAAGCCTGTAATCCCAGCACTTTGGGAGGCCAAGACGGGTGGATCACGAGGTCAGGAGATCGAGACCATCCTGGCTAACACAGTGAAACCCCGTCTCTACTAAAAAATACAAAAATCTAGCTGGGCGAGGTGGTGGGCGCCTGTAGTCCCAGCTACTCGGGAGGCTGAGGCAGGAGAATGGCGTAAACCTGGGAGGCAGAGCTTGCAGTGAGTTGAGATCCGGCCACTGCACTCCCGCCTGGGCGACAGAGCGAGACTCCATCTCAAAAAAAAAAAAAAAAAATTCGCCAGGTATGGTGGTGTGCACTTGTAGCTTGTAGCTTGTAGTCTTAGTTATGCAAGAAAATCACTGAAACTCAGGAGTTTTAGGTGACCGTGAGCTATGATCTTGCCACTGCACTCCAGCCTGGGTAACAGAACAAGACACTGTCTCTATTAAAAAAGAAATAAATAAACATGGGAGAGAGTTGATATGTTAACAATATTGAGTCTCCCAATCTACTTGTTTAGATCTCCTCTAATACTGCCCAGCTTCACTCATTAGCATTTTCTCTGCAGAGGTTTTGTATATCTTTTGTTAATTTATTCATAGGTAATTGATCTATTTTAAAACTTTTTATTTATCTATTTATTTTGAGATGGAGTCTCGCTCTGTCACCCAGGCTGGAGTGCAGTGATGCGATCTCGGCTCACTGCACCCTCCGCCTCCTGGGTTCAAGCGATTCTCCTGCCTCTGCCTCCTGAGTAGCTGGGATTACAGGGCCCACCCCCATGCCTGGATAATTTTTGTATTTTTAGTAGAGATAGGGTTTTACCATGTTGTCCAGGCTGCTCTCAAACTCCTGACCTCAGGTGATCTGTTCACCTCGGTCTCCCAAAGTGTTGGGATAACAGGCGTGAGCCACTGCGCCTGGCCAAAACTTTTTATTATGAAAATTTTAAACCAGTACCATAGGAGACTGGGCCGGGAGTGGTGGCTCATGCCTGTAATAAATACCAGCATTGGCCGGGCGCGGTGGCTCAAGCCTGTAATCCCAGCACTTTGGGAGGCCGAGACGGGCGGATCACGAGGTCAGGAGATCGAGACTATCCTAGCTAACATGGTGAAACCCCGTCTCTACTAAAAAATACAAAAAACTAGCCGGGCGAGGTGGCCGGCGCCTGTAGTCCCAGCTACTCGGGAGGCTGAGGCAGGAGAATGGCGTAAACCCGGGAGGCGGAGCTTGCAGTGAGCTGAGATCCGGCCACTGCACTCCAGCCTGGGCAACAGAGCGAGACTCCGTCTCAAAAAAAAAAAATAAAATAAAATAAATAAATACCAGCATTTTGAGAGGCTGAGATGGGTGGATCACTTGAGCCTAGGAGTTCAAGCCTGGGCCATGTGGCAAAACCCTGTCTCTTCAAAAAATACAAAATAAATTAGCTAGGTATGGTAATATGCACCTGTTGTCCCAGCTATCTGGGGGGCTGAGGTGGGAGAATCACTTGAGCCTAGGAGGTTGAGGCTGCTGTGAGCCGAGATCATGCCACTGCACTCCAGCCTGGGTGATAAAGGGAAACCTTGTCTTAAAAAAATAATAAATGACTGGGAGCGGTAGCTCACACCTGTAATCCAAGCACTTTGGGAGGCCAAGGTGGGTGGATCACCTGAGGTCAGGAGTGCGAGACCGGCCAACATGGTGAAACCCCATCTCTACTAAAAATACAAAATTAGCCGGGCATGGTGGCGCATGCCTGTAATCCCAGCTACTTGGGAGGCTGAGACAGGAGAATCACTTGAACCCAGAAGGCAGAGGTTGCAGTGAGCTGAGATGGCGTCACTGCACTCCAGCCTGGGCAACAGAGCAAGACTCCATCTCAAAAAATAAAAATAAATGCACAAATAATAATTTTCTTATATTGACTGGGCACAGTGGCTCACACCTGGAATTCCAGCACTTTGGGAGGTAGGAGGATTGCTGGAGTCCAGGAGTTCAAGATCAGCCTGGGCAAGGTGGAGAGACCCCCATCTCTACAAAAAATCTAAAAATTAGCCAGCCGTGATGGTGTATGCTTCTGGTCCCAGCTATTGGAAAGGCTGACATGGGAAGATTGATTGAGGCTGGGAAGTTGAGGTTTCAGTGAGCCGTGTTCATGCACTCCAGCCTGGGTAACAGGGAGATCTTGTCTCAAAAAAAAAGAAAAAAAAAAGTAATAATTCCCTAATATCAAACATCTATTTGGTATTAAAATTTCCACTTGTCTTGTAAGTGTCATACATTTTTTTTGTTCAGTTTGCCTGTTTGGATCAGGATTCAAATAAGGTTCATACATTGTGACTGACCAATATGTCTTTTAAATCTCTTTTAACTCATAACTTCCTCTTTCATAACTTTTTTATTCATTGAATAAAATGTACTCAATTTACTTCAATTTACTCATTGAAGAAACAGGTTATTTTTCCTGTAGAGTTTCCCAAAGAGAGGATTTTGCAGAGTGCATTCTAGAAGTGTCATTTTGCATGTTCTGCTTTCATCTATATTTCTTTCTTTTTTTTTTTTTTGAGAGGGAGTTTCACTCTTGTTGCCCAGGCTGGAGTGTAATCACCCGATCTCGGCTAACTACAACCTCTACCTCCCAGGTTCAAGTGATTCTCCTGCCTTGGCCTCCAGAGTAGCTGGGATTACAGACTTGCGCCACCATGCCCGGCTAATGTTCGTATTTTTCGTAGAGATAGGGTTTCACTATGTTGGTCTGACTGATCTTGAACTCCTGACCTCAGGTGATCCACCGCCTCGGCCTCCCAAAGTGCTGGGATTACAGGAGTGAGCCACTGCGTCTGACCTCATCCATATTTCATTAGCAGTTAGATCTAGAAGGTAATTGCTACGTGTTTTTTGTTTTTGTTTTTTGAAACTGAGTCTCACTCTGTCATTCAGGCTGGAGTGCAATGGAGTGATCTCGGCTCACAGCAACCTCCGCCACCCGAATTCAAGCGATTCCCCTGCCTCAGCCTCCTGAGTAGCTGGGATTACAGTTGTGCACCACAATGCCCGGCTAATTTTTGTATTTTTAGTAGAGACGGGGTTTTGCCATGTTTGCCAGGCTGCTCTTGAACCCCATACCTCAGGTGATCTGCTCACCTCGGCCTCCCACAGTGCTGGAATTACAGGCATGAGCCACTGCACCGGGCCTAATTGCTAGTTTTTATACTATTGTAAGAAACATCTTCCTCAAAATTTCATTTTTTGTTTACTGCCGTATATCAAAATACCTTTGATTTTCATATCCACAATCTTGGTAACTCTTTTAATTGATTTGGTGAATTTATTTATAGATTTTTTTTTTTTTTTTAGTAACAGGCTTAATTCACTTTATTTTTCTTGTATAAAAAGCCTATGTTGTAGCCACAGTTGGAGCCTGGGTCCGCTGCACGGAGACTCTGGTGTGGGTCTTGACAAGGTGGTCAGTGAATTCCTGATAGGGAGACTTGGTAAACACAGTCTCCTTCCAGAGGTCAGGGGTCAGGTAGCTGTAGGTCTTAGAGATGGCATCAAAGGTGGCCTTGGCAAAGTTGCCCAGGGTGGCAGTAGCAGCCCCGGGCTGAGGTGTAGCAGTCATCAATACCAGCCATCATGAGCAGCTTCTTGGGCATGGGCGCTGAGACGATGCCATTGCCCCTGGGTGCAGGGATGAGGCGCACCAGCACAGAGCCGCAGCAGCCTGTCACCTTGCAAGGGACCGTGTGGGGCTTGCCGATCTTGTTCCCCCAGTAGCCTCTGCACACCGGGACAATGGAGAGTTTGGCCAGGATGATGGCCCCACGGATGGCGGTGGCCACCTCCTTGGAGCACTTAACACCCAGGCGGACATGCCCATTGTAGTCCCCAATAGCAGCAAACGCCTTGAACCTGGTGCGCTGGCCAGCACGGGTCTGCACCGGCATAATCTTCAAAACTTCGTCTTTGAGAGAGGCCCCCAAGAAAAAGTCAATGATCTCAGATTCCTTAATGGGCAGAGAGAAGAGGTAGATCGCCTCCAGGGACTTGATCGTCATGTCCTTGACCAAGCGGCCCAGCTTGGTGACGGGCATCCACTCCTTATCCTCGGCCTTGCCTCCGCGAGCTCTGCAGCCTCGGCCCCGACCGCGTCCACGGCCGCCACCCCGGCCCCGGATGCCACTGCCGAAACCTCCGCGGAAGCCACCGCGGTTCCCCATCCCAGGGCCACCAGGGCCTCCAGCCGCCCCCCCCCCCCCACGCTGCACCGGCGTCATCCGCCATTTGGTGTTTTCTCGGAGAAGAAGCATAGATTTTTTTTTTCTTTTTTCTTTTTCTTTCTTTTTTGAGATGGAGCCCCGCTCTGTTGCCCAGGCTGGAGTGCAGTGGCATGATCTTTACTCACTGCAACCTTGGCATTCCGGGTTCAAGGGATTCTCCTGCCTCAGCCTCCCAAGTAGCTGGGACTGTATACAAATACATACATACATGTGGTATGTGTAGGCACACGCCACCACACTGGCTAATCTTTGTATTTTTAGTAGATATGGTGTTTCACCATGTTGGCCAGGCTGGTCTCCTGTCTCGGCCTCCTGAAGTGCTGGGATTATAGGTGTGAGCCACCATGCCCAGCATTGTAGACTCTTGCATTTCCTATATATGCAATTATATCATCTATTAATAATGATGGCTTTGTTTCTCCCTTTCCGGTGTGTAACCCTGTTTTTCCTTCCCTTACTGTGCTTGCTATGACACCCAGTGCATGTTGAACAGAAATAGAGATAGCAGAAGTTTTGCCTTTTTTATGATTTCTCTCTCCAGCTTTTTACCTCACATAATGATTGTTGCTATAGTTTTCTAAAATCTACCTTTTATTGAATCAAGTGTCCCTCTAGACTTAAATTGCTAAGAGGAGTTTTTTTAATGATGAATGACTATAGGATTTTAATAGCTTCATTTTCTTCATCTATCGAGACAATCACGTGTTTCTCCTCTGTTCTATTAATGTGACAGATTATATTGATTGATTTTTCTGGAAAATCCTGCAGATTATAAACCACTTATACATTACCAGTATAAAACCACTAAGTAACAGGATGTTCAGAGCATAAAAGAGCTAGCCATAGTAAGACTCGGGGAGAAATCTTTTTTTTTCTTTTTGGAGACAGAGTCTTGCTCTGTCGCCCAGGCTGGAGTGCAGTGGCCGGATCTCAGCTCACTGCAAGCTCTGCCTCCCGGGTTCGCCATTCTCCTGCCTCAGCCTCCCAAGTAGCTGGGACTACAGGCGCCCGCCACCATGCCCGGCTAATTTTTCATATTTTTAGTAGAGGCGGGGTTTCACCGTGTTAGCCAGGATGGTCTCGATCTCCTGACCTCGTGATCCGCCCGCCTCGGCCTCCCAAAGTGCTGGGATTACAGGCGTGAGCCACCGCGCCTGGCCAAAATCATTCTATATTTATACAAACTCTCATAAATAAGAAGAAAGGAAATGGTCCTCAATTCATTTTGTATTAATACTAAAACCTGTAAGGATGGTACAGAAAAAGTGAATAAATTGATTCAAATTATTATTAAAACAAAATATTTAACAAAGGGAATTTAGCAATATATAAAAGGTAATACATCTTACTATTGCTAACTATATTAAATTGTGACTTCCTTTTTTTTTCAGTTAGGCCCATTTTTTGTCTCTGTGTACTTATTTTTATATGTAATTATTTATCTGTTCACTTCTTTTGATTCACACCTAGGATTTTTTCAGAATATTTTCTTTTACTTTTTTTTTTTGATTGAGTTTTGCTCTTGTTGCCTAGGCTGGAGTGCAATGGTGTGATCTCGGCTCACTGCAGCCTCCACCTTCCAGGTTCAAGCGGGTTCTCCTTCCTCAGCCTCCCAAGTAGCTGGGATTACAGGCATGTGCCACCATGCCTGGATAATTTTTTTTGTATTTTTAGTAGAGATGGGTTTTTTCCATGTTGATCAGGCTGGTCTCGAACTCCCGACCTTAGCCTCCTCGGCCTCCCAAAGTGCTGGGATTACAGGCGTGAGCCACCATGCCAGCCCCAAAATATTTTCATGAGGGAAATTACTTAAATATTGTTTAGATATGGATGCTTTGGGTAAAGTGCTTTTCTGTTTTTCTTTTTGAAATTAAGAGGAAACATGGCGGCTATCCTTCTCTCACATCGAAAAGGAAATTTTGAGCAATCATGGAAAATCTAAAACGTGCTGTGAAAACAAAGAAATGAAATGTTGCAGGTAACAGCCTTATTTTGTTAAATGACAGGTTATCTATGGTATGCTTAATTATTTGTTAACTCCATACCTCAAACCTGAAGACCTGAGCTGGGTTGGGTCTGGGGAGCAGGGCAGGATTGGGGGAGCAGGGCAGGATTGGGTTGAGCTGGGGAGCAGGGCAGGATTGAGTGTCAGTATGAAACCAGAGAAGCTGGATCCAAAGGGCCAAGGAAAGGATGTTGTTAGAAAGCAAGGCCAGGGAATAGTAGTTCTGAACCCTGGATCAGATGAATGTGTTTTTGTAAAGATGTATCAGTAGGACAGAGTGAGAGGGTATGAACACTAGCTATGACAATTCGATGGGTCTTAGTATTCTGCTTGTTTAAAAGTAATGGATATTAATGCCATATAATTGGAGGAGGCCAAAGGATCGCTCTTATTGGATACTGGGCTTGCTTTGGGATAGTTGGGTTGTGTTGACGGCTAGGGATTGACTGACCAAACTGAAAACAACACTATGTGAGTAATTTTTTTTTTTTTTTTTTGAGACAGACTTTCACTCTGTCACCCAGACTGGAGTGCAGTGGCACAATCATGGCTCACTACAGCCTCGATCTCCTAGGCTCAAGCAATCATCCTACCTCAGCCCCCCAAGTAGCTGAGACTATAGGTGCATGCCACCATGCTCGGTTAATTTTAAAAAAAGGTTTGTAGAGGGCCTGTTGGCTCACACCCGTAATGCCAGCCTAGCAACATGGTGAGACCCCACCTCCATAAAAATTTTAAAAATTACTCAGGCGTGGTGACTGGTGCCTGTGGTCCCAGCTACTTGGAAGGCTGAAGTGGGAGAATTGCTTGAGCCCAGAAAATCAAGGCTGCAGTGAGCCATGATCGTGCCACTGTACTGCAACCTGGGTGACATAGTGACACCTTGTCTCAAAAAAAAATTTTTTTTTATTGGTAGAGATGGTGGTCTCACTTTGTTGCCCAGGCAGGCTGGCCACCAACTCCTGGGTTCAAGTAATCTTCCCGCCTTGGCCTCCCAAAGTCTTGGGATTACAGGGATGAGACACTGCACCCCACCATTTTTTTTTTTTTTTGTGATGGAATACACACCATAAATAACTAAGATTGAAAAGGAATTGTTCATTTGAGTTTCTAAAGTTGGCCAGTATTGGCCAGGCGTGGCGGCTCACACCTGTAATCCCAGCACTTTGGGAGGCTGAGGCAGGTAGATCACCTGAGGTCAGGAATTCGAGACCAGCCTGGCCTACATTGCGAAACCCCGTCTCTACTAAAAATACGAAAATTAGCTAGGCGCAGTGGTGCATGCCTGTAATCTCCACTACTCAGGAGACTGAGGCAAGAGAATCACTTGAACCTGGGAGACAGAGGTTGCAGTGAGCTGAGATTGTACCACTGCACTCCAGCCTGGGCAACAGAGCAAGACTCCATCTTAAATAAATAAATAAAGTTGGCCAGTATAAAGATCACAAAAGTTAAAAAATCAAAACAAAAATGCCCAACATGCAGGCACAGAGGTTCTTTAAGATCTCATATGCAGGCTTTGAAGCGAGCATTAAGAAAAATATATTGTTGGCCAGGCACAGTGGCTCATGCCTGTAATCCCAGCATTTTGGGAGGCTGAGACGGGTAGATCACCTGAGGTCAGGAGTTTGAGACCAGCCTGGCCAAGATGGTGAAACCCTGTCTCTACAAGAATGCAAAAATTAGCCGGGCGAGGTGGCATGCGCCTGTAATCCCAGCTAGTTAGGAGTTTGAGGCATGAGAATTGCTTGAACTCAGTAGGCAGAGGTTGTGGTGAGCTGAGATCATGCCACTGCACTCCAGTCCGGGCAACAGAGCGAGACTCTGTCTCAAAAAAAAAAAAAAAAGAAATATTGTTGATAAGGCTACTTTCATAAATAGTACATTTTATCAACTACTGAATAACTAGATGAAACAGCAGACTATCTATGGTATGCTTAATAATGTAAATAATTCTGTGATATAATCAGTGGATTTTAAAAAAGAAAAAAATTATATTAATTTTGCAGTTCAATAAAGTAAAATAATTTTATAACAAAACAAGATTTTGGATCGCTTGAGGGGGGTAAGGGGAGGGTCAGAGGTTGCAGTGAGCTGAGATTGCATCACTGCACCCCAGCCTGGGTGACACAGGCTGTCTCAAAAAAAAAAAAAAAAAAAAAAGTATAAATATCTGTTAGCTTTATACAATCGAAGAAATTGATAGAATATATTTAAGGCCGGGCGCGGTGGCTCAAGCCTGTAATCCCAGCACTTTGGGAGGCCAAGACGGGCGGATCACAAGGTTAGGAGATCGAGACCATCCTGGCTAACACGGTGAAACCCCGTCTCTACTAAAAAATACAAAAAACTAGCCGGGCGAGGTGGCGGGCGCCTGTAGTCCCAGCTACTCGGGAGGCTGAGGCAGGAGAATGGCGTAAATCCGGGAGGCAGAGCTTGCAGTGAGCTGAGATTCGGCCACTGCACTCCAGCCTGGGTGACAGAGCGAGACTCCGTCTCAAAAAAAAAAAATATATATATATATATATATATTTAAGCTAAGAATGGGTAAGGGAGGGAAAAAATGTGTTTTTGAAATTCAAACCATATATTTGAAAACATAATCAGATTTTAGTGTGACTGTTATTATATTTATGTTATTTATTTTATTTTATTACTTTTTTTTGAGATGGAGTCTTATTTGTTGCCCAGGCTGGAGTGCAGTGGCACGATCTCGGCTCACTGCAACCTCTGCCTCCTGGGTTCAAGCAATTCTCCTGCCTCAGCCTCCCGAGTATCTGGGACCACAGGCACCCGCCACCATGCCCGGCTAATTTTTGTATTTTTTAGTAGAGACGGGGTTTCACCGTGTTAGCCAGGATGGTCTCAATCTCCTGACCTTGTGATCCGCCCGCCTCAGCCTTCCGAAGTACTGGAATGACAGGCGTGAGCCACTGCACCCGGCCTTTGTTTTTGTTTTTGTTTTTTTTTGAAACAGAGTTTCGCTCTTGTTGCCCAGGCTGGAGTGCAATGATGCGATCTTGGCTCACTGCAACCTCCCCGTCCTGGCTTCAAGCGATTCTCATGCCTCAGCCTCCAGGGTGGCTGGGATTACTTTACAGGCGTGCACCACCAAGCCCAGCTAATTTTGTATTTTTAGTAGAGAAGGGGTTTCACCATATTAGTCAGGCTGGTCTCGTATTCCTGACCTTAGGTGATCCCCCTGCCTCAGCCTCCCAAAGTGCTACGATTACTGGCGTGTGTCACCACGCCCGGCCTATATTTATGTTATTATATATCTTTGTTGTTTATGTTTTTGCTATGAGATGCCTAGAATCCTTTGTTGAATGTAAATAAGTAAAAATAACTGTTTTCCTTTTTTATTCAACAGGAAAGATTGTTTAAAACTAATGAAATACCTTTTAGAACAGCTGAAAGAAAGGTTTAAAGACAAAAAACATCTGGAGAAATTCTCTTCTTATCATGTGAAAACTGCCTTCTTTCACATATGTACCCACAACCCGGAAGACAGTCAGTGGGACCCCAAAGACCTGGGCCTCTGCTTTGATAACTGCGTGACATACTTTCTTCAGTGCCTCAGGACAGAAAAACTTCCGAATTATTTTATTCCTAGATTCAATCTATTCTCTAGCGACTTAATTGAAAAAAAAAGTAAAGAATTTCTGTCAAAGCAAATTGAATATGAAAGAAACAATGAGTTTCCAGTTTTTGGTGAATTTTGAAATTGTATTTTTAGAAAGAGATTGTATTTTTAGAGTGACCCTAAATCCTGGAGAATATAAGAAAAATTTAAAAAGAGGCCAGGCGCTGTGGCTTACACCTGTAATCCCAGCACTTTGGAGGCCAAGGCCACTTGAGGTCAGGAGTTTGAGACCAGCCTGACCAACATGGTGAAACTCTGTCTCTACTAAAAATATAAAAATTAGCTGGGCATGGTGTTGTTGCATGCCTGTAATCCCAGCTACCTGGGAGGCTGAGACATGAGAATCACTTGAACTCAGGAGGTGGAGGTTGCAGTGAGTCAAGATGGCACCACTGCAGTCCATCCTGGGTGACACAGCAAGACTCCCTCTCAAAAAATAAATAAATAAATAAGAAAAAAAACCAAGAAATTATTAAAACAATTTTTAAAAAAGCAACAAAATAAAAAATTAGAGTGACTGTAATAATTGGAATGTTTGAAATTTGTCACAGCAATAATTGACTAAAATGAATGTAAATAATTATTCAGTTTTCAGTTTGTTGTAATAAACTAATCAGTATAAAGGATTGACTATCCTAGAAAAAGATTACTCAAGGAATAAGAAGCAAAAGGAGTATTTGAAATCTAAAAACATTACCATGCTTGCTTTATCATGCAGGCAAATAAATAAATGACATTTTCAGATTGGAATAAAAAAAGATAAAGTACATATTGGCTTAATTAAATTCATCAAGTACTTACTGAAAAACAGCTCTCCACCGTGCCTGGCCAGGAAATACATAATCTTTTTTTTTTTTTTTTTTGAGACGGAGTCTCACTCTGTTGCCCAGGCTGGAGTCCAGTGGCACGATCTCGGCTCACTGCAAGCTCTGCCTCCTGGGTTCACGCCATTCTCCTGCCTCAGCCTCCCAAGTAGCTGGGACTATTGGTGCCTGCCACCACACCTGGCTAATTTTTTTTAGTACTTTTAGTAGAGACTGGGTTTCACCTTGTTAGCCAGGATGATCTCGATCTCCTGACCTCGTGATCCACCTGCCTTGGCCTCCCAAAGTGCTGGGATTGCAAGTGTGAGCCACTTTGCCAGGCCGAAATACATAATCTTATAAGAAAACATAAGATACTTTATTTTAATATATGTGACTAAATGTAAAACCTAATTTATTTTCTGTTATCTATTTATTTTTACTTTCAGTAACTTTTTTTTTTATTTTTAGGTAGCATTCAGCCTACAGGCAACTGCTGTTTGTTAAATTTTTCCTGTTCATATATTTTGCACATTTTCTTGTTGGTTAATATTCTTCTTCTCATCGTTTTGTAGAAGTTCTTAATATATTTGGGGTACTTATCTTTCATTTGTTGTCTGTGTAACAAATCACTTCTGCATGTGGGTTGTCTGTACCTTTTTTGGTGTCTTTTAGTAAACAAGGTTTTTTGTTTTGTATTGTTTTGTTTATTGTAAAGATTTTAAAATTTTAATGGAGTTGATATTTTTTTCTTATTCAAGCCTTTGAGAATAAATTGGAGTTGAATTTGTTATGGTTTTTGCTTTATACATCTTGTTTAACAACCTACTGCGTTTGAACATACTAAGAGAAACATTAGACATTTGAAGAGTTTTGGGGACAATTAATGATAAATAGAACACTATGCAAATAAAATAAGCAATTTTTTTTTTTTTTTTTTTGAGACAGAGTCTTGCTCTATTGCCCAGGCTGGAGTGCAGTGGCATGATCTTGACTCACTGTAATCTCCCACTTCTGGATTCAAGCAATTCTCGTGCCTCAGCCTCCCAAGTAGCTGGGACTACAGTTGCACACCACCACTCCTGGCTAATTTTTTTTGTATTTTTAGTAGAGACGGAGTTTCACCATGTTGTCAACTTGGTCTCCAACTCCTGACCTCGGGTGATCCACCCATCTCAACTTCCCAAAGTGCTGGGATTACAGGCGTGAGCCACCGTGCCCAGCCAATCTAAGCAATGATTAACTCCGTAAAAAAAAATGAATGCGTGAAAGAAGTCTTATATGAGAATATTGCTCAGCTGTAAGTATTGACAAAGTCCTCGTAATGTAACCATTGACTATTAATCTTATTGAAGTTACGGACTGTTGTCTGACTTTAAAAAAATTTTTTTTAAATTTTTTAATGTGAAAAGAAAAAAAGAGAGTTTCCCAAGGTACCTAGTGTCTGAGCGGCACAGACGAGATCTGGATCGAAGGCGAGATAGCGGACGTGCTAGATGTTCACGAGGCTGGGGGCGAAGATTTCGCCATGGATGAGGATGGGGACGAGAGCATTCACAAACTGAAAGAAAAAGCGAAGAAACGGAAGGGTCGCGGCTTTGGCTCCTAAGAGGGGTCCCGAGCGCGGATGCGTGAGGATTATGACAGCGTGGAGCAGGATGGCAATGAACCTGGACCACAACGCTCTGTTGAAGGCTGGATTCTTTTTGTCACTGGAGTCCATGAGGAAGCCACTGAAGAAGACATACACGACAAATTCGCAGAATATGGGGAAATTAAAAACATTCACCTCAACCTCAACAGGCGAACAGGATATCTGAAGGGGTATACTCTAGTTGAGTATGAAACATACAAGGAGGCCCAGGCTGCTATGGAGGGACTCAATGGCCAGGATTTGATGGGACAGCCCATCAGCGTTGACTGGTGTTTTGTTTGGGGTCCACCAAAAGGCAAGAGGAGAGGAGGCCGAAGACGCAGCAGAAGTCCAGACCGGAGAGGTCGCTGACAGGTCCTCTGTTGTCCAGGTGTTCTCTTCAAGATTCCATTTGACCATGCAGCCTTGGACAAATAGGACTGGGGTGGAACTTGTTGTGTTTATATTTAATCTCTTACCCTATATGCATAGTATTTGAGTGGCTAATAAATGTTCCATTTTTGTTTTCTAAAAAAAAAAAAAAGAAAGAAAAGAAAGAAGAAATTATGATTACCCACTCTGTGGTTAGGATAGGACAACAGGCTTAGTGCTGGTATGGTGATAGTGGTGGGGGATTACATTAGTTTCCTATGTAACAACCACAACCTTAGAGGCTTAAAACAACACATATTTATTATCTCACATTTTCAGTGGGCCAAGTTCTGGGTGTGGCTCTGCTCAGAGTCTCTCAAGGCTATCATTAAGATGTCAGCCAGCGCTGTAGCTTCATCTGAGGCTTGACTGGAGAAGGATCCATTTTTGTTGGCAGAATTTAGTTTCTTACATTTATAGGACTGAGGGCTTCAGTTTCTTGCTGTCAACCAGAGGTTGCCCTCAGTTCGCAGAAGCTGTCTTCAGTTCCTTACCAACATAGGCAGCACACAACGGTAGCTCGATTCTTCAAAGCCAGCAAGGGAGGTACTCCAGCAAGAGGAGTGCTACAAACTTGTGTAACACAATTACATACACATAATTATGGACAGCCATTGTCTGTACTACGTTCTATTGATTAGAAGCAAGTCAGAGGTGCCACTCATACCCAAGGGGAGAGGAATCGCTCAAGGGTGTTTTTGTTGTCTCAGGTGCCAGCAATATAGTTAGGGGGAAAACAGTTCCCATAAGACCACCCTCATTTCTGTCAACAATTGCAATTTCAAGGGATTCCTAAAACCACCCTGAGGTTTGATGAAAGACGCACAGAACTCACTGAAACCACTATGCTCATGGTTGCAGTTTATTATATGGTAACCATGCAAGTTTAAATCAGCCAAAGAAGTGCGTAAGGCAGAGTTTAGGAGAGTACCAAACACAGCACTTTCCGTTGTCTTTTGGTGGAGTCATGGACATGTTATTCTCTTGGCATCAATGTGTACCAATACACACAGAATATTGCCAGCCAGGGAAGTTCACCTGAGCCATGTCCAGAGTTCTTACTGCAGCTCGTGGTTGGCTGGCTGTATGTCTAACCTCAGTCTCCAGCTCCTCTGGAGGGCAAGAAGTATAAGCTGATACCATGACCCAAAGACCCCACCATAAATCACATTTTTATACTTTCTGGCACATTCCAAGAGTTTAGCCATTACCTTTCAGAAGCCAAGGGCAAAGGTGAGATTTTTCTTTGGGTTAAGTTAAATTCTTTACTACATAGATGTGAACCTCAGGAGTTGGGGGGCCACAGGACAACCCTGAGGGCCTGACTGTTGCAGGTATGCAAAAACTGAATTAATCTCTCATAGTGGGAAGTCAGTAGATGTCAGATTTTTAAAACCAAGAAATTGCAGTATAAGCAAGTTATTAATGGCTAAAAGATGAAAAGATTACATCTTGGGAGTGGAAAATGAAGAGTGGAAGGGTTCAGGACTACTTTTTTAAAAAATAAAATGATTTAGTTTTTTTGTAAATATGAATACAGTTGGCAAAAACCAAACCAAAACAGAATAAAACCAAAAAATGACAGTTATATGATTGATCATGTCCAACAGCATTTATCAGTAGAATAAAAAAAATAAATTTTGTGGCCGGGTGCTGTGGCCCACGCCTGTAATTCCAGCACACTGGGAGGCTGAGGCGGGCAGATCACCTGATATCAGGAGTTCAAGACCAGCGTGATCAACATGGAGATACCCCATCTCTACTAAAAATACAAAATTGGCTGGATGTGGTGGCACATGCCTGTAATCCCAGCTACTCAGGAAGGCTGAGGCAGGAGAATTGCTTTAACCTGGGAGGCAGAGGTTGCAGTGAGCCGAGATCACAAAAAAAGCGAAACAACATCTCAAAATTAATTAATTAATTAAAAATGATTAAAAATTTATTACTATTATTATTTTTGAGACAGCGTCTTGCTCTGTCACCCAGGCTGGAATGCAGTGGCGCAATCTCGGCTCACTGCAACCTCCGCCTCCCGGGTTCAAGCGATTCTCCTGCCTTAGCCTCCCAAATAGCTGGGATTACAGGCGCCTGCCACCACGCTGGCTAATTTTTTGTATTTTTAGTAGAGATAGGGTTTCACTATGTTGGCCGGGCTGGTCTTCAACGCTTGATCTTGTGATCCAACTGCCTTGGCCTTCCAAAGTGCATGAGCCACTGCGCCTGGCCTAAAAATTTTATTATTTTTACCTGCTTTCCCCCCGCCCCCCAGCTTTGACTCTCTAGATGCTTTTGAAAGTTTGAGTTCCTAAGAAATTCCACAGCTAGAGACTCCTACAATGTCACTGAGTGAGGGTAAGGTTCTACTCTTATGGGGAGCATCTTATCCTTTGGGATTCTGGACAACTAGACCCCTAGGAACTTATAAAACAGCTGCTTTCATTAGGATTCTTTTGACATGGGGAAAATACAGCCATCGTCCATTAAAACACAATCCAATTTGGGTACAAGTACTCTTCAGGTTTTCTAAGTTCTCCATAAGAATACCAAGACTAGGCTACCATCTTTTCTGGCAACAGACTACTTTTTAAATAAGCTTTGTGTAGTCCAAGATTTCTGGCAGGGAAATAGAAATAAAAAATAAAAACAAAAATAACCCTTGTAGAACCATTTGCTTCCATACAGTACATATATATTTGACTTTGATAAAAATGAAAACAATTTTTTTTTTTGAGACAGAATTTGCCTCTTATTGTCCAGGCTGGAGTGCAATGACATGATCTCGGCTCACTGAAACCTCCGCCTCCTGGGTTCAAGAGATTCTCTTGCCTCAGCCTCCCGAGTAGCTGGGATTATAGGCGCCCGCCACCACGTCTGGCTAATTTTGTATTTTTAATAGAGACCGGGTTTCTCTATGTTGGTCAGGCTGGTCTCGAACTCCTAACCTCAGGTGATCTGCCCACCTCATCCTCCCAAAGTGCTTGGATTACAGGCGTGAGCCACCGTGCATGGCCTGAACACATATTATTTTAAAATTTCTTCATTTTGCCAAGTGCAGTGGCCTGAACACATATTACTTTTTATTTTATTTTTTTATTTTGCCAGGCGTGGTGGTGGATGCCTATAATCCCAGCTACTTGGGAGGCTGAGGCAGGAGAATCACTTGAACCTGGGAGGCGGAGGTTGCGGGTGAGCCAAGATCATGCCATTGCACCCCAGCCTGGGCAACAAGAGTCAAACTCTGTCTTAAAAAAATATGTGTTCAATGTGAAAAAATCTGATGTTCACATTAAAAGTGTAAAAAAAAAAAGTGAAAATACAGAGAGCATTATTAATCTAACCTTTTGTTACTGGGTAGTGCCACGCAATTCCAGGCTCCTGGTGTCTTGTTTTGTTTGTTCGTTTTTGAGATGGAGTCTCACTCTGTCACCCAGACTGGAGTGCAGTGGCCCAATCCTGGCTCACTGCAACCTCCACCTCCCAGGCTCCAGTGATTCTCCTGCCTCAGCCTCCTGATTGACTGGTACTACAGGCCCGTGCCACCACGCCTGGCTAATTTTCATATTTTTAGTAGAGACGGGGTTTCACCATGTTGGGCAGGCTGGTCTCGAATTCCTGACCTCCAGTGTTCTGCCTGCCTCGGCCTCCCAAAGTGCTGGGATTACAGACGTGAGCCACCGTGCCTGACTTGGCACTTGGTGTCTTGAACAAAGACTTGGACGAGACACACACAGATAGTAAAGTAAAGCAGCAAAAGCTTATTAAGCACTCTTGGAAAGGGGAGAGCTGACTGACTTCTGTGAGATGACATCAGCCTGGTTTGTTACATTTCATGGCCTGTTTTTCCTCACTTGCTTACCCTAACTTTATTTCTTGTAAGCAAATTGCTCATCCTTGCTTAACCTTACTCTTTTTTTTTTTGAGACAGGATCTCACTCTGTCACCCAGACTGGAGTGCAGTGGCGTGATCTCGGCTCACCACAAACTCTGCCTTCCAGGTTCAAGTGATTCTCCTGCTTCAGCCTCCTGAGTAGCTGGGATTACAGGCATGCCCCACCACCCTGGGTAATTTTTGCATTTTTAGTAGAGATGGAGTTTCACTATGTTGATCAGGCTAATCTTGAACTCCTGACCTCAAATGATCCACCCACCTCGGCCCCCGAAAGTGTTAGGATTACAGATGTGAGCCACCGCGCCCGGCTACTCATCTTTACTTTCAATTTTTGTGACCAAATTCCTACTGCAAGTCCTTGAGACTTATTTTTTATCCTGTATGTTTTAACTCACTGCTTATTCCCTTATTTCATATGTTCTGCTTCTGCTTACATGTTTCTCTTACGTATTTTGTTTTTGCTATCACTTAAGCTAGCCTACATCAAAGGGTTCCCTTTGCCCCTGACTTCCTCTGCTATTCTCCTGCCTCAATTTTTCTCTGATTTTAGGACTTTTGTCTTTGGTATTCTGGAGTTTTATTATGAGATGTCTGTGTATATCTTTATTAAGCAGTTAGGACCACAGGCATGCGCCACCATGCCCAGATAATTTTTGTATTTTTAGAGACAGGGTTTCAGTGTGTTAGCCAGAACAGTCTTGATCTCTTGACGTGATCCTCCCGCCTTGGCCTCCCAAAGTGCTGGGATTACAGGCATGAGCCACCGCACCCAGCAGTGTTCTCATTTTTTAATATCTCTACATCCCTAACTCCCCACTCCCAGACTTAACAAAAACTTATTTGATTGGTCTTACTAAAGAATCTCCTGTTGGTTTTCACTGAACTCTGTTTTCCAATTTATTCATTTCTGCTTTTACCTTTCTTTCCTCTATTAGGCTCTCTATTTAACTTTATCACTAATAACAGGAAGCAATTATTACAGTAATGAAAAATTCACGTGATGAAGGCTTAAACTAATTATACACAAATATATACTCATAAATTCTGAAAGTTAATATAAGTTACCCTCATTTATGGTGGAATACATAACATAAAACTGTATAAGGGAAGGATGATGGTAATTTGATCAAAGAAAATTTCAGGAGAAGTGCAATTTGATTTTGCAAGGGTTTTAGCATGAAGCCATAGGCTAAAATGAAAAGATAAACTGTTGTTTCATTTCAAAGTGGGTAAAGGATAATTTAAGAAAAGTATACCCCAATAAAATATTATTTAGCAAACACAAAATTAAAACACTATACAGAAAGACAAATTATCAACTTGTCGTTTTATCACAGAAATGAACATTTATTGTTAACAGTATTTTTTCAGGTTCTCATTCTTTGTTTGAAAACATCTTTTTCACTGCCATGACAAAATCTGAACATTAAATTCTGAAAGACTGGCCTTATGACATATAGCAAAATTACAGGAGACAGTTTAAAAGATTAAAATAAAAACATTCTAGTGCTCGCTTCGGCAGCACATATACTAAAATTGGAACGATACAGAGAAGATTAGCATGGCCCCTGCGCAAGGATGACACGCAAATTCGTGAAGCGTTCCATATTTAAAAAAAAAAAGAAAAAGAAAAACATTCTAATGCTACACTCCTTAATAAAAATCCAGGAAACAACTTCCAAGTTTAAATACTTCTGTTTTTATTAAAGAAAGTATAAAACATTGAATTCTACATTTTCAAACACTATTATTTTAAGAATCAGTCAAATCAGTCTGGTCTCTTCATACTGCCAGCATGTCCAATACTTCCGTCTTATATTTCTAAAAAATCTCGAATTCTGAAAAACAGAAACAAAATGTAAATTGCTGACTCCAACATTTTTTTTTTTTTTTTTTTTTTTTTTGTTGAGACGGAGTCTTGCTCTGTCTCCCGGGCTGGAGTGCAGTGGCCGGATCTCAGCTCACTGCAAGCTCCACCTCCCAGGTTTACGCCATTCTCCTGCCTCAGCCTCCGGAGTAGCTGGGACTACAGGCGCCACCACCTCGCCCGGCTAGTTTTTTGTATTTTTAGTAGAGATGGGGTTTCACCGTGTTAGCCAGGATGGTCTCGATCTCCTGACCTCGTGATCCGCCCGTCTCAGCCTCCCAAAGTGCTGGGATTACAGGCTTGAGCCACCGCGCCCGGCTAACATTGTTTTTAAAAAGCTTAATTGTGATGAAATAAACATACCCAAATTTACCATAACCATTTTTAAGTGTGCAGCTCTGTAGTGTATACTCATTGCTGTGCAGTTAATTTCCAAAACTGGAGACAGTGTCCGACTCCGTTGTCCAGGCTGGACTGGAGTGCAGTAGCCCGATCTCACCTCACTGCAAACTCCACTTCCCAGATTCAAGCGATTCTCCTGCCTCAGCCTCTCATATAGCTGGGATTACAGTGGGTGCCACCATGCCTGGCTAATTTTTGTATTTTTAATAGAGATGGAGTTTTTCCATGTTGGCCAGGTTGGTCTTGAACTTCTGACCTCAAGTGATCCACCTGCCTCGTCCTCCCAAAGTGCTGGGATTACAGGTGTGAGCCACTGTGTACAGCCTCCAAAACTTTCATGCCATGAAAAACTCTGTATCCACCAAACGATTCCCCCTACCCACTTCCCAAGTCCTCGGTAACCACCATTCTACTTTCTGTCACTGTGAATTTTACTATTCTAAGTACCTCCTACAAGTGGGATAATCTAGTATGTCCTTGTAATTGGCTTATTTCTCCAAGCCATGAACCATAACGTCCTCAAGGTTCATCTATATGACCGAGTTTTCTTCCTTTCTAGGGATGAATGATATTCCATTGTGTTTATCTACTCATTCACTGATGGATGCTTGGGTTGTATACCCTTGACTATTATGAATAGTGCTGCTATAAACATGAGTACAAAAAGACCTGGCTTTCATTCTTTTCGATGTATACCCAGAAGGATTAAGTAATAGATATGAGTAACACCTAATTTATTATGTGAATGACTTAGAGATAATGCTCATTGCAATAAATATTATTAACAAAACCTAGTTGAAGTAAGCAGGCATTTTAAAGTCCATGTGTTATTGAACTTTTACCTCTACCACACTAGTCCAGAAGACATTAATGAAACTTCTTGGGCCTTCCTTGAGGTCTTTCCATTTTTCTTTCCGTTTCCCTTTTCTGTTGATGTGCCTTAAACCTCTCAGCCATTGACACAAGCTCCTCTGGAATACTCTGAAATTATTCAATGTGTTGTTATTAGGATTCTGAGTTCTTTTCTACAACACTAAAATACATCCAAATCATTTCAGATAATCGCACAGCTGGTTACATGATATCCTTTAAACAGAAATAGGTATCTCGATTAAAACCTACATCCATCTACAGGCTACAAAATTTGCTGCTTCAGCTGCTTCCAAGTGCTTTCAATGTGCCTTTATATGGTAGCATTTTCTACATATTCTTTCTTGCCTCTGAGCCTGAATATGTTCCCCCTGCTGGAACATTTACCCCATCTTCTACAACTCTCCCACCTCCACTCTACTGATTTCTTCCTCGGTGGGGCTTTCATTGCTCATCCCCATTAGGTTAAGTTTCCCAGTTATATGCTCCCATAGTTTCTTATCATTGACATGCTAAAGCCCTCAAACGTGTTGAAAACTTATTTGAAGTTTCCCGATAAATAGCAAGCCATAGTACCTGGCATAACTGACTGAGAAACTGGTAAGAGGTAGATTTCTAATGAATTGCATAGTCTCACCTGATTTGCTCTTTCCAGAATATTAATCAATTCAGAGGCAACCCTCCAATCATTTCTAGTCAAAGTTGTAATGGAAACACCAGTCCTCCTTTAGTATGGGGGAGAAAACTCATGTCATCTCGTTTATAATATGTATTCATTATTCAGTTAATACAGAATAAGACAAATGAAAACCTTTTCACAGAAGCTGGAATGTATTAAGATTTAGGGTCACACAGATTTGGAATCTAAATCTGCTGTGGTTTAAACAGCAAAGGGGGTATATGATGGAAGCTCTCTTTTATTTATTTATTAATTTATTTATTTATTTATTGAGCCAGAGTCTTGCACTGTCACCCAGGCTGGAGTGCAGTGGCGCCATCTCAGCTTACTGCAACCTCTGCCTCACGGGTTAAAGTGATTCTCCTGCCTCAGCCTCCAGAGTAGCTGGGACTACAGGCACCTGTCACCACGCTCGGGTAAATTTTTTGTATTTTTAGTAGAGACGGGGTTTCACCATGTTAGCCAGGATGGTCTCGATCTCCTGACCTCGTGATCCACCTGCCTAGGCCTCCCAAAGTGCTAGGATTACAGGCGTGAGCCACCGTGCCTAGCCCAATGGTAGCTCTCTTTAGAGGAAAAAGGTCTTCTCATATCCATACCAATTTGTCAATAACCTTCAGAGTAACCACTGGGTACAGAGCTCAGTAGTGACACTAGATATAAAACACATAGAACCAGATATAAAAAGCTAATCATGGATGGAATCTGGATGAGTCTCCAAACAAGCGAAATGAACAGGGATAAATAAAGTACTGAGTAGAATCTGGGAAGTAGCTGAAAAATCATAGGTAATAGAATAAAATGGTTCTCTGGGCAAGAAGTTTGTGAGAGGAGTAATGAGAATCTAGAATTGGCCTTTCGTGGGTGGACTAAGCTTACTTACCCTGCTCTTCCCGTGCGCCCTATTCGGTGTACATATTCTTCAATGTTCCGTGGAAAGTCAAAATTATAGACATGTGTAACGTCATGGACATCAAGTCCTCTAGAGGCTAGATCAGTTGCAATTAGTATTCTCACTTTGCCTAAAAAGTAAAACCAAATGAACACTGAACCATTCTGATATAAATCAACCCAAGATCTAAAAAGTATATTTGCCCTAACTAATTTAATCAATTTTATTTCTTACTGTTTACATTAAAGTGCCTACTTTGTGAAAATGGAAAAGTAACTGCCGGCAAGTTACAAGATACCATGGTTCAGCAAATGGGTCCTAAACCCTTCGAACCGTGACAGAAAGATACATTTTTCAGATAACTTCAGATATATTTTCTGTTGCATACTAATACCTTGATATCCAGGTTTAAAGTCTTTTTTGTTTACTTAATGCTTAGAAGCAGATTAATGTTTAGAGCTCTAATGAGTGTAGTTTTAGGATACAGAAGGTGAGGACAGATCTTAGACATAAAACGGTTTCATGAAAAGATGCTGTCACTCAGCCAAACACAGGTATTGCACTAATTTTAAAATGTACGAAATATTAATTACATAAACATACCTGTTTTAAAGTTCTCTAATGCTTTCTCCCGATCTCTCTGTTCTCTATCTCCATGCAGAGACTCTATTGATATATTTCCAAGTATTAGGTCACTTGATAAGTGATCCGCACTGAAGCAAAAGATAAACTCAGCATTCTTAGGTGCTTATTCTAATACCACCAGTTTTACTTCTATTAGCAAAAATCTAAAGTAACATAACAGACGTATCACCCCCATTTGAAATCAGTATACAAATAGAAATGATCCTAAACTAATCAATTTAATTAATTATAATGGACACACAAGAAAAAATACCTACACAGCTTTTCGAGAAACGAAGACAATGACTTTGTCTGTGGATGACATATTCTGTAGAAAAGTATGCATGTGACTCCATTTCTCTTCCTCGGTGGTTACAATTATATTTTGCTTCACTGAACTTACAGCCTAAAGGATTCAAAGAACGTAGTTCATCAAGTTCATCATAATTGAGGGGGAGACCGCATACATCAGCTCAAAATGCATCTTCTCTCTCATTGGTTAACGTTTTTAATAAACTACTAAGCAAAATGGCAGACGTCCTAAAAAAATTACGTTTCTACTCAAGATTTGTATCTTAGATTTCACCTAACCTCAAAATACTATTGGTACCACTCCTTCAACCAACTATTTGTCTCTAATCATTTTATTTCATTTGTTTATTTCTGAGACACAGTCTCACTCTGTTGCCCAGGCTGAAGTGCAGTGGCGTGATGTCTGTAATCATTTTATAAAACAAATGTTACTGGATCACCATTTGTAAATCCCTAATGAAATAAGGGGTGTAAGCAATGACCCATTATTACTAATGATTAAGTAAAAGGCCAATTTCATTTATTAATGATTAAGCAAAAAGCCAGAGAGAGAACTTTAAATATTATAATGGAGGGTTCCCATTGACAACACATGAGCCCAATATTCAGTCTTAACTTCATCAAGGGAACAGACTTATATTTATGTATATATGTAGACTTATGTTTAGACCCTGATTCTAACAGGGTTAAAATGAGGTATCAGAAAAATATAAACCCTGACTTTGCTGGGCACGGTGGTTCACGCCTGTAATCCCAGCACTTTGGGAGGCCAAGGGGGGTGATCACCTGAGGTCAGGAGTTTGAGACCAGCCTGGCCAACATAGCAAAACCCTGTCTCTACTAAAATACAAAACTTAACCGGGAGTGGTAGCCATACTTGTAATCCCAGCTACTCAGGAGGTTGAGGCATAAGAATCACTTGAACCCACTGCACTCCAGCCTGGGCAACAGAGTGAGACTCTGTCTTAAAAAAAAAAAAAAATATATATATATATATATATATATATATATATATATATATATATATATATATATGCCTCAACTAGAGGTTGATGGTATTAGCTAATTATTGAAATTTCAAATGAGATAATGGCATTGTAGGTCTATTAAAATTATATGCATCTGTGATTTGCCCTAAAATTGGGAAGTGGGCAGACTAGGCACACCAAAATTAGCTATCTTCAGAATTTTCATAAGAAATGTTAAACAATAGTAATAAAAAAAGCTTACAACTAGATCCAATGTACCAACATAGACAATCATTGGTTCTTTCAAATAAGATTGTGCGAGGCGATGAACTGAATGAGGCCATGTAGCACTGGGAATACAAGTTACAAACATTACAATTTTGTTGTAAAAACATTACTATGTTTCCTTAAGCATGATATGAACCAAGTTACTCATGAAAGACAAATTTAGTACTTCTCACTTTTTCAATAAGTAAGGCAAATTTAACAGTTAATTCACTGATTACTCAACTACTGTAAAGCTATTTGATGAAACAAACATGTTTAATAAATAGGTTTTTGGCAGGGCCCAGTGGCTCACGCCTGTAATCCCAGCACTTTGAGAGGCCAAGGCAGGTGGATCACCTGAGGTCAGGAGTTCAAGACTAGCCTGGCCAACATGATGAAACCCAGTCCCTACTGAAAATACAAAAATTAGCCGGGTGTGACAGTGGGCGCCTATAATCCCAGCTACTCCGGAGGCTGAGGCAGGAAAATGGCTTGAGCCCAGGAGGCAGAGGTTGCAGTGAGCCGAGATCATGCCATTGCTCTCCAGCCACCGTGACAAAAGCAAAACTCCGTCTCAAAAATAAATAAATAATAGGTTTTTATGAACCAAAGGATACCTATACACCTTCAACTAAATAATAATCTATGAAAAGGTAAGGCCGTGTGTGGTGGCTCACGCCTGTAATTTCAGCACTTTGTGAGGCTGAGGAGAGGCGTATCACTTGAGGTCAGGAGTTGGAGACCAGCCTGGTCAATATGGGAAACTCTGTGCCTACTAAAAATACAAAAATAAGTCAGGCATGGTGGTGTGTGCCTATAATCCCAGCTACTCAGGAGGCTGAGGCAGGAGAATCGCTTGAATCTGGGAGGCAGAGGTTCCAGTGAGTAGAGATCACGCCACTACACTCCAGCCGGGGTGACAGAGCAAAACTCTGTCTCAAAAAAGAAAAAAAAAGGTACTAAAAGGGATTAGTATTAGGTTAATTTTATCTCTTGGCCTTTATAAATGACAAAAAAAAAAAAAATCCAATTTTTCATAGTGTTAGCAGGCAATACCAAATACTTAACCCAAATAAAAACAATCTTTTTTTTTTTTTTGAGATAGAGTCTCACTCTGTCGCCCAGGCTGGAGTGCAGTGGTGCGATCTCGGCTCTTTGCAAGCTCCGCCTCCCAGGTTCATGCTTGGGTGTGGCGGCACGCACCTGTAGTTCCAGTTACTCAGAAGGCTGAGGTGGGAGAATCACTTGAGCTGGGAAGGTTGAGACTGCAGTGAGCCAAGATGGTGCCACTGTACTCCATCCTGGGTGACAGAGTGAGACCCTCTCTCAAAAAACAAAACAAAACAAACTTTCAAAATATACTGATCAAAGAATATCTACATTTAAATGTTTCTTCAACTATATATAAAATAATGAAAGTGACCACTTTTTATACCTTCACAGTAATTCAGTAAAATCTAAGTTCTCTTTTCTTGGGCTAGGCATTGTGGCTCAGGCTTGCAATCCCAGCACTTTGGGAGGCCGAGATAGGTGGATCACCTGAGGTCAGGAGTTTGAGACCAGCCTGGCCCAACATGGCGAAACCCCATCGGTAAAAATACAATAATTAGCTGGGCATGGTAATGTGTGCCTATAGTCCCAGCTACTCAGGAGGCTGAGACAGGAGAATCGCTTGAACCCAGGAGGCAGAGGTTGCAGTGAGCCAAGATCATGCTGCTGCACTCCAGCCTGGTGTCAGCAAGACTTTGTCTCAAAATAAATAAATAAATTCACTTTTCTTGAAACAGGAAGGTTATTTGTAATAAAACTATGTGAGAGGATTTCATTTTTTTTAATTTTATGTTATTTATACTAATAAAGACAAAGGATATAAGCCCAGGATATGTCATTCTTTTTTTTTTTTTGAGACAGATTTTCACTCTTGTCGCCCAGACTGGAGTGCAGTGGCATGATCTCGGCTTACTGCAACCTCTACCTCCCAGGTTCAAACGATCCTCCTGCCTCAGTCTTGCAAGTAGCTGGGACTACAGGCGTGCGCCACTATGCCTGGCTAATTTTTGTATTTTTAGTAGAGACGAGGTTTCACCATGTTGGCCAGGCTGGCCTCAAACTCCTGACCTCAGGTGATCCACCCACCTCGGCCTCCCAAAGTGCTGGGATTATAGGCATGAGCCTGTGTGCCCAGCCAATTTTGTTATTTATACTAATAAAGAAAAGGATATAGGCCTAGGAGATATCATTCTTTAGAGATCACTCTATATTCAAATAATCATTGCTTCCTGTTTTATTGTGAGCAATAAGTATTCAGTAATCAAAGGTTTATCTGCTTAGACAAGTGAACCCTTTATTCAAAAGTGAGACCTTACTATGATAAGTAAACGTTTATGTTGAAATCCCTATCTGTAACTTAGGAAACCCAATAGTCATGAATAAGTACTTATTGTTACACTGTTCTACTTCCAATGTTATGAGATCTTTCATCTAAAGATTTCAACACTTCCAAGTAATGCTCAAATATTGTGGGAAAATCCAAACAGAATGAGATTCTATTCCACTGATTTCTATTTTGCACACAGTAATTAGGCATATACCTACCTGGTCATAACCATCTGCCTATCTGGACGCACATCTAACAAAATCTTTATTATCTGGGGTTCAAATCCCATGTCCAACATCTTGTCTGCTTCATCTAAAACCTGCATTGACAAAAAAGAATGTGGCTAGATGAGATATGGGAGGCAGGTAATGACACATATTCTTTCTTTATTAATAGAACACTAAGAAAGGCTTTTCTCATTTCCCCTATTACTTAAGCCACGATTTTAATTTCTCCAGAGGTCAGAACACTAAGCAATTTGTCGTTGTATGTTGTCTACATTGATTTTTGTTGGCTTTCCAATAGCTTCCAAATCTCCTTAATCCAAATTTTAAGTGTCTAAAATATCCAAGTAGATTTTAATTATTGTGTACCTATCTCTATTTTCCAAAATTTAAAGTAAACATGCATGATAATTTCAAATAGAAGTCTTAATTCTTTCAACATGCTAAAGAGAATGGCAACTATTCCTAGAGCCATTATAAAATCAACAGCCATAGCCGGGCGCGGTGGCTCATGCCTGTCATCCCAGCACTTTGGGAGGCCCAGGCAGGCGGATAACCTGAGGTTAGGAGTTTAAGACCAGCTTGGCCAACATGGTGAAACCTCGTCTCTACTAAAAAGAAAAAGTTAGCCAGGTGTGGTGGCGGGCGCCTGTAGTCCCAGCTACTTGGAAGGCTGAGGCAGGAGAATCGCTTGAACCTAGGAGGCGAAGGTTGCAGTGAGCCAAGATCACACCACAGCACTCCAGCCTGGAAAACTAGAGCAAAATTTTGTCCTAAAATAAAAAAATAAAAAATAAAATAAAATCGACAGCCATTCTAAAAGAAACTTATACCCAAGCACTTGGGAGTTGATTAAAACTATGAAAAGTTCAAGTGGAGGGAGGAGAAAATAATAGTTCAGTCATTTTTTATATTTTGAGATGGAGTTTCACTCTTGTTGCCCAGGCTGGAGTGCAATGGCGTGATCTCAGCTCACTGCAACCTCTGCCTCCCAGGTTCAAGTGATTCTCCTGTCTCAGCCTCCAGAGTAGCTGGGATTACAGGTGCATGTCACCACACCTGGCTAATTTTTGTATCTTTAGTAGAGACGGGGTTTCATCATATTGGTCAGGCTGGTCTCGAACTCCTGACCTTGGGTGATCCACTTGCCTCAGCTTCCCAAAGTGCTGGGATTACAGGTGTGACCCACCGCGCCCGGCCAGTTCAGTTATTTTTGAACCCAGCATCCCAAACCCCTATTCCATGATTACCAAGTAGGTTATATTCTTCAGATTGACAAAGTTATTCATTTGTAGATCATTCAATCTTCCGGGAGTTGCAATTATGATATCTACACCTTTTCTAAGCTCTTCTATTTGTTCATCTCTATTTCCACCACCATATACACAAACACTTAAAAAGAAAAAATCTAAAGGTTAATGTTTAGGCACAGAATATCTCATCACAACTTAAAATTCAATAAAAGGGATAAAAATCAATTATCAGGTACCTTTAGGAGCATCTGCCCCTTTCTGAGAATTATGTACACCCATCAATCCATAATGTTGTATCCTAAAGAGCAATATTTGTACCATCACCTGACCCAGGCTCTGACTGATTAGAGTAGTGCTAAATGCCTGACCCATGTTGAGCCATTTGGATTCTCTGAATGTGTGAAAAATAATGGGGAAGATGTATAAAGCCACAAATGATTAAAATATGATACCAGTGAAGGAATGGGAAAAAAAAATCACCTACCTCCGAAGCCCTTTATATGAATATTTGCAACATTCTCCTTCTACTTGAAGTGCTAATTCCCGAGTGGGAGTTAGAACTAACATGCCGGGTCTATTCCTTTGACCTTTAAGGCTTTGGAGAGAAAAAACAGATTAATATTAAATTATTTATCTCACATGCATGGTACATTCATTCAGTGCCATCAAAATTTGTAGCAACAAGCCAGGCATGGTGGCTCACGCCTGTAATCCCAGCACTTTGGGAGGCCAAGGCGGTCAGATTACCTGAGGTCACAAGTTTGAGACCAGCCTACCCAACATGGTGAAACCTCATCTCAACTAAAAATACAAAAAATTAGCCAGATATGGTGGCAGAAGCCTGTAATCCCAGCTACTCAGGAGGCTGAGGCAGGAGAATCACTAGAACCCAGGAGGTGGAGGTTGCAGTGAGCCAAGATTGCACCACTGCACTCCAGCCTGGGCAATAAGAGTAAAACTCTGTCTCAAAAAAAAAAAATTTGTAGCAACAAGTATCAGTTAGACATAGTCAGACTATGCCTTTTTGTGAGAAGGTATATGATTAAAAGTAGTCTCTATATATTATAGACTTTGCTAATTATGATCTACGTACCTAAAAAACAACTAATATTATATATAATATGCCAAATTCCCGATAAGAAAATGTATTATTATTTTCTCAGATTTAAGATTGCTTTACTGAGAGATCACTGTTAGTTTCTATATACTTTTTCTTATTACAAAGGCAATACATATTTACCATAAAGTAGGGAAATTAAAAAAAGCCATATACCCTAAAACCCAACTTCCCAATACCAGCCTTTTATTTAAGACGGTCTTTTCATTAACATTTAAAATGTCAAATATTTTATCATGGAATAGATAAGTGTATTGGACATAGTTTAAACAGTTTCCACTGTTTCACTACTGAGGCTTTTGGTAAATATTACCTATTGCCTCATAAAAATGTTTTGCCAATTTATACTTTCACCAGCACAATCTAAGTGTCTAATTCTTTACATTTTCTCTGAAACTAGGCATTACCTTTGGATCAAGCAATAGGTAAAGAAACTTTAATTACATTTTTGATATCTAAATCTATCAAACCTCTATAAGAAGAAACCAGCCATAGGAATTCTTACGTGGGTTGAAGGTCCAGATGAATAAATCCAGGCATTAAATAACACAATGTCTTTCCTGTTCCAGTCTGGGCTACTCCTATAAGATCTATTCCTTGCAACACAATGGGCCATGCCTGTGACTGAAACGGAATGATAAACATTAACACAAAAAGTACATCTTTTGCTGGACGCGGGGGCTTATGCCTGTAATCCTAGCACTTTGGGAGGCTGACGCGGGCGGATCTCCAGAGGTCGGGGAGTTCGAGACCAGCCTGATCAACAAGGAGAAATCCCGTCTCTACTGAAAACACAAAAATTAGCTGGGCGTGGTGGCTCATGTCTGTAATCCCAGCTACTAGGGAGGCTGAGGCAGGAGAATTGCTTGAACACAGGAGACAGAGGTTGTGGTGAGCCGAGACTGCACCATTGCATTCCAGCCTGGGCAACAAGAGCAAAACTCTGTCTCAAAAACAAAAAAAACCAGTACATATTTTTTGCCAACTCTTCCTTCTTTCCCAGCTCCAAACTTATTTCAATAAAGATTTTTTGAACTCTAGGGAGAGGGTGCTGGGGGAACGCAAAGAGACAGTTGCTCCCTCGTGTCTTCTAACAATCAGATATCACTGGTTTCAAAGAGAAACGTTGAGTGAAATATTGTAATTAATGAAAGCATACCTGAATAGGTGTTGGCTTTTGAAAACCTGCCTTTTTAATGTTTTCCATAACCTCAGGATAACATTGAAAGGCATCATCAAATGTGCAGGTAGGATTGGGGATAGTTCGTTTCTCCCCATCCTTCAAGTCATCCCACGTTATATTAAAATTTTCTTTCCTTCAAAGAATAAAAAACATCAGTGGTTTTCCTCACTTCACTCCCCAAGCAAGACATTCTCCAAAATCAGTTCTGGTCTTATCTAGAAATTCAACTGCAATTGATTAAAATGAAACTGTCAGGGAAGTTATAATGAAATGCATAAAGAAATAGAAGCAAGAGTCCAGCTGTCTCTTATCTGAGAATAGTTGCAATGGGAAGGTTAAAAACATTATACATTAGTAGGTCAATGAATATTTCATAGATCAAAGATGAGGAGCCTGAAAATCATGCTTCATAAATTAAAACCAGATTTGGCAAACGCTGAGGGCCTACGATGTTCCACACATATTTCATTAATGCATCCTTAACAATCCTACGTGTTAGAAAGTATTCTCAATTTGACAAGTGATCATACAGTAAGTTACCCTGCTCCTGACCTTAACCATTCTGCTATTCCATGAATCTCTTAGTTTTATCAGACTTTAATAGTAAGAAAAACCACTACAATTAAAACCTTCTAATTTCAGGTAACAAGGACTGAAGAGTTTAAGAAATTAACAAGATTAGATCTTTTTTTTTTTCAATTCAACTACTGGAGCAATAATTCTCTAAAACTGCTGTCCAATATAGTAGGGAGTAGCCACACATGGCTATTTCAGTTTAATATAAACATTCATTTGCTCAATCACACCAGCCATACTTTAAGTGCCAGTCAACTCCATTAGACACAAATATAGACCATTTTCCATCACTGCAGGAAGTTTTACTAGAAAACAATGTTCTAAAATATCATATAAGTTGACACATTTTCATTTGAATATTGAAGGCGTAGTCTTCAAATATCATTTCACATTTGCCCAAAGTGTTAATACGAATAACGTAACTATACAAATACTTACACAACTAGGTAATAAAACTACCCACCTCCAACTATCTGCTTGTACTTTTGACATGGCACTTGTGGCAGTGGACTCTTTATAAAAGTTTTTCTTAATTGGTGGTAAATCTGGGACAAAGATGAAAATCCACACTTTGATAAATTTTACAGCATCATTAATACTTAGTCAAAGCTACAGAAATCATACTACAATATATTTTTTTTACCATGCATACCATTTGATAGTTCTACACTTTGCCAACGAGGCTTGCTCCCATCGAAAAGATCTCCCTTTCTGGAGGTTAGGCACAGTAGCTTACACCTGTAATCCCAGCACTTGGGAGGCTGGCATGGGAGGATCACTTGAGCCTGGGCAAAATAGCGACACCCTGTCTCTACGGAAAATTTTTAAAGATTAGCCTGGCAGCCAAGCACAGTGGCTAACACCTGTAATCTCGGCACTTTGGGAGGTTGAGGCAGGCGGATCACCTGAGGTCAGGAGTTTGAGACTAGCCTGACCAACATGGTGAAACCCGTCTCCACTAAAAAAAAAAAAAAAAAAAAAAAAACACACAAAAATTCTCCTGGCACAGTGGCACACGCCTATAATCCCAGCTACTCAGGGAGGCGGAGGGTGCAGTGAGCCGAGACTGCGCCATTGCACTCCAGCCAGGGCAACAAGAGTGAAACTCCATCTCAAAAAAAAAAAAAAAAAAAGGAACCGGGCGCGGTGGCTCACGCCTGTAATCCTAGCACTTTGGGAGGCTGAAGCAGGTGGATTACCTGAAGTCAGGAGTTCGAGACCAGCCTGACTAACATAATGAAACCCCATCTCTACTAAAAATACAAAAAATCAGCCAAGCATGGTGGCGGACGCCTGTAATCCTGGCTATTCAGGAGCCTGAGGCAGGAGAATCACTTGAACCCGGGAGGCAGAGGTTGCAGTGTGCCGAGATTGCACACTGAACTCCAGCCTAGGCAACAACAGTGAAACTCCATCTAAAAAAAAAAAAATTAGCCTGGTATGGTGGTATGTGCCTGTAGTCCCAACTACTTGAGTGGCTGAGGTGGGAGGATCACTTGAGCCTGAGAGATGGAGGTTGCAAGGAACTGTGATTTTGCCACTGCACTCTAGCCTAGGCAACAGAGTGAAACCCTCAAAAAAAATTTAATAAAAATTACAATGAAGCATGCTTTGTAAGGCATCAAACACCACAATGGATAAATATACTCTCACAATAATAGTTTGGTTATCTTTTCTTTGAAGGTCCATCCAATTACTTTTTTAGGAATTACATTTATATCCTTGGTCTATTCTCTTAAGCTACATTTCTTTTATTTTTTTTTTTCTTTTTGAGATGGAGTCTCACTCTGTCACTCAGGCTGGAGGGCAATGACTCAATCTCGGCTCACTGCAACCTCCACCTCTGGGGGTCAAGCGATTCTCCTGCCTTAGCCTCCCAAGTAGCTGGGATTACAGGCATGCGCCACCATGCCCAGCTAATTTTTGTATTTTTAGTGGAGATGGGGTTTCACCATGCTGCCCAAGCTGGTCTTGAACTCCTGACCTCAGGTGATCCACCAGCCTCAGCCTCCCAAAGTGCTGGGATTACAGGCATGAGGTGCCGCGCCCAGCCTAGCTACATTTCTTAAAAGCCTATTATACCTCTTCCAAACTTAAATCCTTTCCCTGGTCCCTGATCCTAAATCTTCTCAACACATACTGTTTATGCAGCACAGGAAACTTAACATGCAGAGGTCCTGACCAACACAGTAGCAATAACTGTCAATATTTTGGTAACATATTCGTGCTTTTATATTTTAAATAAAAGATGTCCTATTGCTGCCTCCTCCCGAGAGCCAAGGCTAGTGCTTGAATAATGAAGCATTATCCCCTACATATAATGTTCCACATGAGAAATCTCATTTAAATTCAAACAAAAGGGCTGGGCGGGGTGGCTCACGCCTGTAATCCCAGCACTTTGGGAGGCCAAGGCAGGTGGATCACTTGAGGCCAGGGGTTTGAGACCAGCTTGGCCAACATGATGAAAACCCATATCTACTAAAAATATAAAAATCAGCTGGGCGTGCTGGCACACACCTGTAATGCCAGGTACTCGGGAGGCTGAGGCATGGGAATCACTTGAGCCTGGGAGATGGAGGTTGTGGTGATCTGAGATCGTGCCACTGCACTTCAGCCTGGGTGACAGAGCAAGACTCTGTCTCAAAAAATAAAATAAAATAAAATTCAAACAAGGCTGGGCACAATGCCTGACATCTGTTATCCCAGCACTTTGGGAGGGTGAGGAGAGGATCACTTGAAGCCAGGAGTTTGAGACTAACCTGGGCAGGATAGTGAGACCTCATCTTTAAATTGAAAAATAAAAATCTAAAACAAAATTTAAACAAACAAACTCTGCCAAGAACTGTAATGCTTCTTATCATTTAATGGCTTTCCTTTTTTTTTTTTGCTCTTGTCAACCAGGATACTCCAAGATCTATTTTTACTCAATCACAGCAACAATGTTAACTTACGGTTTGCATCTTTACTCCCTTCCTATTTTCCCATTGGGACTGATTTTTTCCCATTTTATTATTAGCCTTTTGCAGTGAGTTACTGCTGACAGACTATAAATAGGTTTAATATTTCCCTTATAGCATAAATGACAGCTGACAACATAGAAACTATCATAACCTAGGGACTAATTGCAGCATTTTAGATTTTACTATTTTCATATACATTTCCCTACTAAAAATAAAGCACAGACATTGTACAGAGGATAAAAACTGCAGTTAACAGAAACAATATATGTAAATGTTAGGAAGCAGCACTGACCTGCCCACTTTGTTTTTTGCCATTTCAAACCTTCCTCTCTAATTTGATCCCAATCTATCAATGGCCGATCTCCTGCAACAACATTGTTATCTGTGCTTCGATCTTTTCCAACAGAAGGTTGGAATGCAGTATCTGTTAAAAATATTTTTATCGATTAGTTTTTTTCTATTTTGTTTTTAATAACCAGACAATACTTAAAATATAAAATTTGGGGTTTCTGTACTACATTAACATGATAATCTTGTCATTTGTTATCGTTCAACAACTTATAAAAATTTAATTTTATTGGAGAAGGTAAGTAAAATAGCACAAGTCTAATGTTTGCTAAAATATTGTCATATCCATTACTCAGTCGTTACAATAATACTTCTGGGAAGCAGATATTATCCCAGATGAATGGATGAAGAGCCAGCCAGGCTTTGTAGCTCACTCCTGTAGTACCAGCACTTTGTGAGGCTGGCAGGTAGGATCGCTTGAACTCAGGCCTCAAGACCAGCCTAGACAATGTGGTGAAACCCCATCTCTACTTTACAAAAAATTTAATTAGCTGGGTGTGGTGGCACACACCTGTGGTCCCAGCTACTTGAGAGGCTGAGGTGGGAGAATCACTCCCGCCCAGGAGGTCAAGGTTATAATGAGCCATGATCACACCACTGCACTCCAGCTTGGATAACACAGTGAGAACCTGTCTCAAAACAATTTTAAAAATAAAAGAAAAGAAAAAGAAATAAATAAAAGATACAAAAATAGAATCTTAGACCTTGTCTTTTTCCCCAAGAAACACTAAAAGGCAGTGGTGCCTTCTAAACCCAAGTGTCTCTATTCTACTTTCACACTGCATCGAGGTATGATTCAGTAATTGTTTTCTCTATTCTAAACAGATCTGAGATTTTTAAAATAACCAAATATTTAAGCCGTTTTCAATGTCAGCCATGAATCTGAAGACAGGACTAGGGTTAGGATCCTGGGACCAATCCTTACTCTACCTACTAACACGAAAGTGTGTGTATTAAAGGATTATTTCCCTGCTTGCGAGAACTAGATTAATACAAAGACAAAAAATAAATAAATAAAAATAAAGGGTTATTTCATTTTCACTTACCTGTGGCTAAAAGTAAAATTGCTAGGCATGAACATAGAGATTTGGTATTTTAATTTGAGGAAAAATATTCTGGGCTTTCGTTCACAGTAAAAAATCATTAAGACTACATTTATGGCAGCCTAATGCTTTGAATCAGAAAAGGAAATCAGGTATAATGGCATATAACACTGAATGAAATTAAACATTTTAAAGGGCTTCAGTGGGAGAAAATTACTTACCAACTCCACATTCTGAATTGTAATTTTCTTCTAACTTTTTAACAAAGTTATCTATCACTGCTTTTGCTTTCATTTGCATTGCCTTGCTGCCAAAAATTTTGACTAATGATTCTGGTTGTTCTTGTATTATCTAGGTACAAGGGGAAAAAGAGTGAGACTTAAAAGTGACACTTAATAAGGTGAGACTTAAAAGTTCCCTTAAAAAAAAAAAAGTTCCCTAAGCCCCTAACCCCTTCCAACAATCACTCAACTTCAAAAACCATTACAGTATAAAGTAAACATAGTGTTACTAGCAATCAGTGTCTAAATTTCTAGTTAGAGAGGAACACTATTTATATTTACTCTGGGATTTACCTCCTGGTCAGATGGAGAGGGGCAGGACAACCTGAACATTTAAAACTGGATAGCTAGCGAATAAACTCAGCAAATAGTGTAAAGAAATAATTAAGGCATCAACCTGATAGGTAATATTATTTTGATTCTGAGGTCTCCAACCTATAAAATGGTATTTATTTTGCTAATTTTACAGAATTGTAGGGCTGAAATGACATAATCTATGTGCTATATAGAGAGTTTACTGAACTGCCAGGTTACTTAGGTAAATTTTTAACTTGATGGGATTCTATACTTAACTCATGTATACTGTTAAGGGCTTACGTTTACAAGACTGATACATTTTATGAATAGAAACTACAAGTAACACCTATAAACATCCGTAATTTCAAATACTCTAATGGATTCAATATTTATCTAAAAAACACTATACACCAAAGTTTGTCTTCGGTTGGTAATTCAAACAATGTTTATCATCTACAGTATTTACAGGCACTACAACTCTGTATGAGTGCTGAAACGAGGCCATTATGGGATGCTATGTAAAGGGACAGCTACACAGAACGGGGGCCTTAGACTGAGGAAAAAGCTATGGTAGCAGGGTGTGCCAGGAAGTGGTGCAGTACTCAAGGAATTAGGGGAAGGGACAATGGAAAGAGTGAACAGGCCAGATCAAGTCAACAATTTTAAGGAGTCTAGACTTACAGGCCTGACATACTATGAAAGGCTTTTACATAGCAAAGGGACACAAATAATTTGTGTTTTAAAATGATTGTTCTAGCCAAACGCGGTGGCTAACACCTGTAATCCCAGCACTTTGTGAGGCTGAGGAGGGTGGATTATTTGAGGTCAGGAGTTCGAGACCAGCCTGGCCAACACCTGTCTCTACTGAAAGTACAAAAATTAGCCAGGTGAGCTGGCGGGCACCTGTAATCCCAGCTACTCTAGAAGCTGAGGCAGGAGAATCTTTTGAACCCAGGAGGCAGTGGTTGCAGCTAAGATCGCACTGGAGCTAAGATTGCACCAGTGCACTTCAGCCTGGGCGACAGAGCAAGACTTCATCCCAAAAAAATATAAAAAAATAAAATTATTGTTCTGACCACAGTGGAGAATTAGAGGATACAAATGGAAGCAGGATATACAGTTGGGGGGAAGGCAAATGATGACATTCCCCTTGAGAAGTATAAGAAATAGTCAAGACCTAGCGGTGAATGAGAATAAGGAAATACCAATATGGATAGTCAGATTATAGACTTGTAAACTCAGTGAATGTTGCTACCATTCACTAAGATTGAGAATATAAGAGCTAGCCAAAGTTTGAGGAAAGAGGTTTTCTCTGGAAGACATTTTGGACATGATGAATATTCCAGTGATCTCATTCTTATGCAGATTATCTCTAAAGATTTTTACCTCTGGCTGGGCCTGGTGGCTCATGCCTGTAATCCCAGCACTCTGGGAGGCAAAAGTGGGTGGATCACCTGAGGTCACGCGCTAGAGACTAGCCTGGCCAACATGGTGAAACCCCGTCTCTACTAAAAATACAAAAATTAGCCAGGTGTGATGGCGCATGCCTGTAATTCCAGCTACTCAGGAGTTTGAGGCAGGAGAATTGCTTGAACCCAGGAGGCAGAGGTTGCAGTGAGCCAAGATCGTGCCACTGCACTCCAGCCTGGGCGACAGAGTGAGACTCTGTCTCAAAAAAAAAAAAAAAAAAAAGATTTTTACCTCCAAGAGTCCCAAAACCTACACCTGGAACAGCGTAAAATTCAGGTGGCTTCTTGAGAATCAGGAGTATGAAGAGCTTTGGCAATTTATCTAATCTACCACAGTATGTTAATAATTCGGCAGAAATTAAGAGTTAAGGTCTCGTGCGGTGGCTCATGCCCGTAATCCCAACACTTTGGGAGGCCAGGGCAGGTGGATCACTTGAGGCCAGGAGTTGAGAGCAGCCTGGCCAACATGGTAAAACCCCATCTCTACTAAAAATAAAAAATAAAATTAAAAAATTAGCTTGGCTTGGTGGTGGGAGCCTGTAATCCCAGCTACTCGGGAGGCTGAAGCAGGAGAATTGCTTGAACCCGGGAGGCAGAGGTTGTAGTGACTTGATATCACGTCACTGCACTCCAGCTTGGGAGAAAAAATGAAGCTGTCTTAAAAAGAAAAGTAGAGTTAGGTGCTCCCTTAGAAATGCATGATGCTGTCTTAAGGGCCAAAGAACACAGATGGCTTACTTGGATTGTGGTGTTTGTTGTACTTTGTATATTCTTTATTTTTGACCCACCACGACCTGTTTTTAAAAATAAAGGAATATATTATTATAAGTTGAAATTAGTAAGTTGAAAATTTACCCATTTTCCTCAACAAACATTCTCTAGTTCTTCCCCCCAAATGCTCCTAGGGTTCAACAATCATTTTTTGTTTGGAAAGAGGGAAGTAAGAGGTTCTATTCCAAATTTTGGTGGGTTTTAGAAGACTCTTATCCCAGAGAGGTGGAGACTACGGATTCTGTATCAGCTTGCACAAAACCTAATTGGGTCCAAACTAGTGGAGAGGATGTAGCAATTGGAACTCTTTCATACAACTCAACAATTTTTCAAAAATCGGCAAACAGTTGAATAGACATTTCTCCAATGACATACAAATGGCCAACAGGCGTGAGATGTTCAACATCACTAATCAGGTCCACGCAAATCAAAACCACAAAATGGCTGTCACCTCACATCTGGTAGGATGACCATTATCAAAAACAGAAAACAAGTGTTGGTAAGAATGTGGAGAAACTGGAACCCCTGTGTACTGTTGGTGGGATTGTAAAATGGTGCTGCCACTATGGAAAACAGTATAGATTTCCTAAAAAATTAAAAATAGAATTAACATATGATCCAGCAGTCTCACTTGGGGTATACATCCAAAATAATTTTTTTTTTTTTTTTTTTTTTTTTGAGACGGAGTCTCGCTCTGCCGCCCAGGCTGGAGTGCAGTGGCCGGATCTCAGCTCACTGCAAGCTCCGCCTCCCGGGTTCACGCCATTCTCCTGCCTCAGCCTCCCGAGTAGCTGGGACTACAGGCGCCCGCCACATCGCCCGGCTAGTTTTTTTGTATTTTTAGTAGAGACGGGGTTTCACCATGTTAGACGGTCTCGATCTCCTGACCTCGTGATCCGCCCGTCTCGGCCTCCCAAAGTGCTGGGATTACAGGCTTGAGCCACCGCGCCCGGCCTACATCCAAAATAATTTAAAGCAGAGTCTCAAAGATATATTGCACTCTCATTTTCATAATAACACTACTCAAGTCAAAAGGTGGAAGCCACCCATTTATCATAGACTGATTTAATAGATAAAGTATATACTTAATAATGGAATACCATTCAGCCTTAGTAAGGAAGAAAATCCTGTCTCATGCTACAAAATGGATAAGGCTGGAGGATATTATTCTTAGAGAAATGAGCCAATTACAAAGACAATTAGTGCATGATTCTACTTATATGGATTATCTAAAGTAATCTAACTCAGAAACAATGTAAATGTTGGTTCCTGGGATGGAGCAGGAAAAAAATGGGGAGCTGTTCAAGTATACAGTTTTAGTCATGCAAGTTCCAGAGATCTGGGATACAAGATTGTGCTTATTGTTAGTATTGTGATATACATTTAAAAGAGGGTATTTCATTTTTTACAAAAAAATTGGATCCAGATCCAACATCAAGTAAGTGCTCTGTAGCACAGTGCCCTTTCATCTGCTAAGTGCTAACTTCAGTGACTTTTATTGTAAACCTAGTGGCTTTCTTTCATTCTTCAGATCTTGAGCCCAAGCCTTCTGAAAGGTCAATGAATCTCTGGGTAGTACAGCAATTAGTCTTATAATGTACCATTTTATAGCAGCCTCCATCTGTTCATTTTTCTCAGGTTTTAAAAATGGTAAAATATACCTCATAGGTAAAATGTGGCAATTTATACTCGGACTTAATGGCAATCAATGGGGCAATCATTCTAATCATTTTTAAATGCTTTTCAAAAAAAATTCTGAAATGGACAGGGCACGGTGGCTTACGTCTGTAATCCCAGCATTTTGAGAGGCTGAGGTGGGTGGATCCACAGTTCGAGACCATCCTGGGTAATGTGAAAACTCATCTTTACTAAAAACACAAAAATTAGCCGGGCGTGGTGGCGCACATCTGTAATTTCAGCTACTAGGGAGGCTGAGGTGCGAGAATCGCTTGAGCCCAGGAGGTAAAGGTTGTAGTGAGCCGAGATCACACCACACTGCACTCCAGCCAGGGTCACAGAGCTGTCTCAAAAAAAAACCAAAAAATCAAAAGTCAAAAAAAAAAAATTAAAAATTCAGAATTGAATGCTAACACTCAAAATGTAAGAAAAAGTTTTTTTCTAATTTTTTAAAAATTAAGGAAATTAAAAGCAAGGTACAACTGCTCTAGGCAGCCCTACAAATGATCTTACAGCTTTTCTTTGATTCCTGGCTCTAAATGGTACTTATAGAAAGACTGATTAAGTTTTGTTTTTCATTCTGGGGTTACCGTCTGTTAAAAGGCCTGTTCTAAGCATCCCTCTTCAGCCCTAAGATTTTGTAAGTCTTCTAGGAGTTGCTCTCCCAAAAACATTGCCTGTATAAACACCAAAAGGTGGATTACTTCTTTTTTTTAATTGAGGCGGAGTCTTGCTCTGTCACCCAGGCTAGAGTGCAGTGGCGCGATCTCAGCTCACTGCCAACCTCAGTCGCCAGGTTCAAGCAATTCTCGTGCCTCAGCCTCCGGAGTATCTGGGATTAGAGGCGCGCGCCACCACGCCCAGCTTTTATTTATTTATTTATTTTTAAGTAAAGACGGGGATTTCGCCATGTTGGCCAGGCTGGTCTCGAACTCCTGACCTCGGGTGATCTGCCCGCCTCGGCCTCCCAAAGTGCTGGGATTACAGGCGTGAGCCACCGCGCCCGGTCAGATTAAATTATACTCTATCCCCAGGTTTTACAAATAGCTCTGGGAGAGACCTGAACCTCATCAGGTAGCAGCTGATTGGAGGTGCGGCAGTGGGGAGGGAATGCCTTCGCCCAGGCTCCGCCCCTGGCCCCACCTATCCTGCCCTGCCAGCCACACCCATTCTCACCGATCACCGCGCCGACAAAGCGGTTCTTCAAAGCAAAACAAAGCGGCGGTTCCTCGTGACCAGCGGCCACGGCCTCCGGGGGCCTACAGGGGCCTCTCCAGCGGCCACCTCTGCCGACAGTATATCCCTCAGGACCTCTTCGATTCAACTCCTCCACCGGCCACCTCTCTGGTGCTTGGGACACTGTCGAGCTTCGCCGACTAGCAACGACCCATGTAGAGGCCTTGGGAGTTCCTCCGTGGTGGGACATTCTTCCAAGAAGGGGCGCGTCCGACGTCGTTGCCGTCCGAGTCTGCACCACTTGACCGGGCCGTCGTGAGACTAGCGTGCCAGGGAAGCCACGCAGCCGCTACTTAAGGAGCCCGCGCGAGGCTAGCACTCCTGCCCACTCCCCTATCCCGCCCACTTCGCCCCGCTTTCACACAACCATTGGCCAGCGAGCGTTGTGGGCGGGACTTTCCCTTTTTTAGCCAATCGGCTTTCTGAACCGTGGGAGCGTGCCTTGAAGCAGTCAATGTGCCGGACAGTGTATTCCTTTCCAGGCGTGGGACTTTTTCCAAACGCCCACTTTGCTCCCGCCCCTACCGGACACACACCTCGGGTTCTTAGCATCTCAGTGCCTCGGAAACCTTTTTTTTTTTCTTTTCAAATAGAGACGAGGTGTCGCCGTGTTGCCCAGGCTGCTCTTGAACTCCTGGCTTCTGGTTTCAAGTGAACTTCCAGCCTTGGCCTTAAAAAGTGCTGGGATTAGAGTCAGCCACTGCACCGGAAATGTTTTCAACCATGACCCATAAAGGTAAGTCACTGTTACAAGGTGACCCAATCCACACATAAAAAACTTGAAACAACAGATTGACAAAACAGCATTTATCCTCACTAGGTAAACAGCGTTTTGATATATTTAAGCTTATTTTAGTTTAGTTTTTTAAGTGGTTGTAATCCATAAAATTTTTAAAAATTTTTATTTAAATAGAGACGGGGGGGGGGGGTTCCCAGTATGTTGCCCAGGCTGGTCTCGAACTCCTGGACTCAAGTGATCCTCCCACCTCCACCTCCCATAGTGCTGGGGTTACAGGCCTGAGCCACTGCGTTCAGCTCACAAAATGTATTTAATGGCCCACAGCTTAAAGATCACTGACTTGATCCTTTTGTAAGTCATAAGTGTGATTGGGTTTTCATGCCCTTGTGTCGAACGTGTCTCCCTCAAACCTTGTTACGAAGTGGGCACAGTACCCGCCTGACGTGAAAAATAAAGAGAAAAAGATTGCTGGCTTGAGAGACATTCATTGCTCTACAGTCTTCTGGATGTTTGCTATAGTTTTTTTGTTTTATTTCGTTTTGTTTTTTGACCTCTGTCACCTAGGCTGGAGTGCAGTGGTGCGATCACTGCTCACTGTAGATTCAACCTGTTGGACTCAAGCAATACTCCCACCACAGCCCCCTGAATAGTTGGGACTACAGGTGTGTGCCACCACGCCAGGCTAATTTTTTTGTAAAGACAAGTCCTCCCTATGTTGCCCGGGCTGGTATCCAACTTCTCCTGCCTTGGCCTCATACAGTTCAGGGATTACAGGCATGAGCCACAGTTCCTGGCCTGCCATAATTTTAGAGCTAAGGAAATATATTGAATAGATTCCTGAAGTATTACCGTCAGTGCAGCCTGGTTCTGTGGCCGGACATACTACTCCAGGGCTTCAGGCCAGCTGCAAGTGCACTCCTTTGATTAAACAAATTTCAGTTTAGTCCAGGAGGGATAGCTCATACCTGTAATCTCAACACTTTAGGAGGCCTGGGCGGAGGATCTCTTGAGCCCCAAGGTTCGACACCAGTCTGGGTAACATAGTGAGTCCCTGCCGGGTATGGTGGTATAGGCTATAGTTCCAGCTACTCAGGAGGCTGAGGTGGGAGAATCACTTGAGCCAGGGAGATTGAGGCTACAGTGAGCCGAAATGCCGAAATGGTGTCACTGCACTCCAGTCTGGGCAACAGAGTAGAGACCCTATCTCAAAAAAAAAAAAAAAAAAAAATTTTTTTTTTAGTTCAATCATCCATCAAACACAGTGGACACCAGGCCAGGCGTGGTGTGGCTCATGTCTGTAATCCCAGCACCTTGGGAAGGTGAGGCAGGCAGATCACTTGAGGTCAGGAGCTCGCAACTAGACTGGCCAGCATGGTGAAACTCCATCTCTAATAAAAATGCAAAAAATATTGACTGGGCACAGTGGCTCATGCCTATAGTCCCAGCACTTTGGGAGCCTGAGGCGGGCAGATCACAAGGTCAAGAGATTGAGACCATCCTGGCCAACATGGTGAAACTCCATCTCTACTAAAAATACAAAAATTAGCTGGGCGTGGGGGCGTGTGCCTGTAGTCCCAGCTACTTGGGAGGCTGAGGCAGGAGAATTGCTTGAACCCAAGAGGCGGAGGTTGCAGTGAGCCGAGATCATGCCACTGCACTCCAACCTGGGGACAGAGTGAAACTCTGTCTGAAAAAAAAAATAAATAAATAATACAAAAAATAATTAGCCAGGCATGGTGGTGGGTGCCTTATAATCCCAGCTACTCGGGAGTCTGAGGCAGAAGAATTGCTTGTGCCTGGGAGGCGGAAGTTGCAGTGAGCTGAGATCGCGCCACTGCACTCCAGCCTAGGTGACAGAATGAGACTGTCAGAAAAAAAACAAACCTAATAACCCACAGTGGACACCTATTTTAATGCTATTTCAATCACAGTGCCTCAGATTGAAAAAAGAAAGTGCAAGACCTGGTCCCTCCTGAGTTGAATGGGTTAACTCATATTCAATTAACTATATTAGCTCTTAATGCCATCATCTCTGGAGAAATATGAATAAAGCGCTATTAGATTACCTAGGAAAAGGTCGGGTGGGGTGGCTCACACCTGTCATCCCAGCACTTTGGGAGGCCCAGGCGGGCAGAGCATGAGGTCAAGAGATCGAGACCATCCTGGCCAACACGGTGAAACCCCATCTCTACTAAAAATACAAAAATTACCCGGGTGTGGTGGTGTGCACCTGTAGTCCTAGCTACTTGAGAGGCTGAGGCAGGAGAATTGCTTGAACCCAGAAGGCAGAGGTTGCAGTGAGCCGAGATTGTGCCACTGCGACAGAGCGAGACTCCATCTCAAAAAACAAAGGAAGAAAAAGGATTACCTAGGAAATAGGCCAGGCGCCGTGGCTCACGCCTGTGATCTCAGCACCTTGGGAGGTTGAGGTGGGTGGATCACCTGAGGTCAGGAGTTCAAGACTAGCCTGACCAACATGGTGAAACCCCATCTCTACTAAATACAAAAAATTAGCCAGGCATGTTGGCACATGCCTGTAATCCCAGCTACGTGAGAGGCTGAGGCAGGAGAATTGCTTGAACCTGGGAGGCAAAAGTTAGCAGTGAGCCAAGATTGCGCCATTGCACGCCAGCCTGGGCAACAAGAGCGAAATTCCATCTCAAAGAAAAAAAAAAAGATAAAAAACATTAAATAAATGTTAGGCATTTAATCTCCATTCTCTAATCTGAAATGGGTAGTATTAACAATCTTTAGAAAGGAATTTTGTTGGATTCAACTTGCTGGGATTTTGTTGAGGATATTTGCATCTATGTTCGTCAGAAATACTGGTCTGTACTTTTCTTGTAATGTCTTTGACTGGTTTTAGTATTAGGGTAATGCTGGCCTCATAGAATCTCTTCCAGAAAGTAGAAGCAGAGGGATACTTCCTCACTCATTCTACGAGGCCAAAATTATCCTAACACTGGGAGTGAACCTTCATGTAAACTAGGAATTTTCAACAGCCAGGAAGGAGATACCCATCAAAGACAATAACCATGACTCATAAACAATGGCTTCCAGTGCTTTGAAGAAACCTCAGGTGCTTGTCACTGACCTGTGTTCCTTAACTAAGAAATGGGAATATGTGGGCTAAGAAATAGTTTCTCTTGATAAACAATTAACACTTAAGAAAACCTCTCCTTTTCATGGTGCCTCAGAGACAATCAGCTGCTTCAAGATGAAACTGAATGTCTCCTTCCCAGCCTCTGGCTGCCAGAATCGCTTTGAAGTGGATGAGGATTGTATACGTCATACTCTTTCTGAGAAGCTATAATGACAGATGTTGATGCTGATGCCCTAGGTGAAGAATGGAAGGGTTATATGGTCAGAATCAGTGGTGGGGACAACAGATGAGGCTTCCTCATGAAACAGGTATTTTGACCGAAGACTGTGTCTGCCTGCTACTGAATAAGGGGTATTACTGTCCTCCAAGGAGAACTGAAGAAAGAATGCACAAATCAGGCCGGGCGCGGTGGCTCAAGCCTGTAATCCCAGCACTTTGGGAGGCCGAGACGGGCGGATCACGAGGTCAGGAGATCGAGACCATCCTGGCTAACACGGTGAAACCCCGTCTCTACTAAAAATACAAAAACTAGCCGGGCGAGGTGGCGGGCGCCTGTAGTCCCAGCTACTCGGGAGGCTGAGGCAGGAGAATGGCGTAAACCCGGGAGGCGGAGCTTGCAGTGAGCTGAGATCCGGCCACTGCACTCCAGTCCGGGCGACAGAGCGAGACTCCGCCTCAAAAAAAAAAAAAAAAAGAATGCACAAATCTGTTCAAGGTTGTATTGTGGATGCCAATCTGAGTATTCTTAACTCAGTTATTGTTAAAGAGAGAGAGAGAGAGAGAGAAGGCTAATCCTGAACTGCCTGATAATATATGCTGCCTCATTCCCTGAGACCCAAAAGAGCTAGCAGAATCCAAAAACTTCAATTTCTCCAAAAAGATGATGTCCACCAATATGTTATAAGAAAGCTCTTTGTTATAACAAAGGTGAGACACATAGGGCCAAAGCACCCAAGACTCAGTGTCTTGTTACTCCTCATGTCCCGCAACACAAACACCTGGCTTATTGCTCTGAAGAAACCACCTACTAAAAAAAAATAAGGAAGAGGCCACAGAATATGCTAAACTTTTGGACAAGAGAATAAAGGAAGCCAAAGAAAAACACCAGGAACAAATACCAAGAAACACAGACTGTCCTGTCTGAGAGCTTCTACTTCTGAGTCCAGTCAAAAATAAGAGTTTTGGGCCGGGCGCGGTGGCTCAAGCCTGTAATCCCAGCACTTTGGGAGGCCGAGACGGGCGAATCACGAGGTCAGGAGATCGAGACCATCCTGGCTAACACGGTGAAACCCCGTCTCTACTAAAAATACAAAAACTAGCTGGGCGAGGTGGCGGGCACCTGTAGTCCCAGCTACTCGGGAGGCTGAGGCAGGAGAATGGCGTAAACCCGGGAGGCGGAGCTTGCAGTGAGCTGAGATCTGGCCACCGCACTCCAGTCCGGGCGACAGAGCGAGACTCCGCCTCGAAAAAAAAAAAAAATAAAAATAAGAGTTTTGGCCAAGTGCAGTGGCTGACGCCTGTAATCCCAGCCTTTGGGAGACCAAGGCAGGCGGATCACCTGAGGTCAGGAGTTTGAGACCAGCCTGGCCAACATGGTGAAACCCCCTCTCTACTAAAAATACCCCAAAAAAATTAGCTGGGCATGGTGGTGCATCCCTTTAGTCCCAGCTACTTGAGAGGCTGAGGCAGGAGAATCACCTGAACCCAACAGGCAGAGGTTGCAGTGACCCGAGATCGCACCATCACACTCCAACCTGGGCGACAAGAATGAAACTCCGTCTCAAAAAAAAAAAGAGTTTTTGGGTAACAGAGTAACAAATAAGATCAAACCTCATAAAAACGAAACAAAAAAGCAAAATAACCAATAAAGTAGAGTAACTATTTACATAGTATTAGATATTACAAGTAATCCAGAGATGATTTACAGTATAAGGGAAGCTCTGCATAGGTTATATGCAAATACTATGCCATTTTAGATGAAGAATTTGAGCAACCCTGGGATTAAGTATCTTTGGAGGTCTGGGACCAATACCCCCAGAATCTCGAGAGGACAATACTTGCTATGAACCTAAAATTGTTCTAAAAGATAGTCTAAAAAAGGAATTTTGTGTCAAGCTTTTCATTTTTGTTTTGTTTTTAATTGGATCAGCTATTTCGTTGAGTTTGGGCAGTGGATTAGTAAATAATTTTTTTTTTTTTTAACTTTTCTGTTGGCCAGGCTGGAGTGCAGTGGTGGGATCTAGGCTCAGCACAACCTCCACCTCCCGGATTCAAGTGATTCTCCTGCCTCAGCCTCCTGAGCTGCTGGAACTACAGGCGCGCCACCACACCAGCTAATTTTTGTATTTTTACTAGAGACAGGGTTTCACTGTGCCAACCAGGCTGGTCTCTAACTCATGGCCCCAAGTGATCTGCGCCCGCGGATTTAACATTTTGATACTGTGTTCTCACGTGGTGAGGAAAGATATCTAAAACGGTAATTCCAGGTAACACGAATATTTTTAGTTCTATATTTTAAATTTTTCACAATATAGAGCAAAATGAGTTGCTTTTTTAGACCTGTGACAGCCTAAGCCTAAGCCTTTTGCGATAAAAAGCAGTGGAATCTCTTATCCTAAATCCCAGCTTGGTCTAGCACCTAGAAAAGCATTCACTAAGCAAGTAGAAATTGGATATGCCTGCGGGGCTTTCAATTTCCATCTACCACCTACTTTTCCCCACCAGACACGCAAACAAAAAAAAAAAAAAAAAAAAAAAAGGATGAAAAGGCGGAGTTCACGCCCAATTTTGACCTGAAGGCAAAACATTTCCACCAGCTTGCATTTTTGCCTCGGGTGTGACCTGAGGGAGTTGACCGCCAGTTCCCGAGTAGAGCGGGGACTTCTGCTCCTGGGGTAGAAGCTGAATCAGTCGCCCCAGGTCCTCGGTGCCATTTCTCTCCGGCAAGCCTCAATCTCAGAAGGGGAGCCCTGGCCTTTCTCCTCCGCCTGCCGGGCGGTTTCTTCTGATCCTCCGGCTTCCTCAAAGCTCCCGGGTCTGCACTGGTGCTAAGTGGCCTGCCTTCCCCACATAGCTCCCCTGGCTAGCTACGCGCCAGAGGCACCGCCCCAGGTTCCAGGTCGTGTCATGACTTTCCTTAGCATTTGCACCGCTGCGGGATTCCTGAGTGAGTACCCCCAATGTGGGTTTGGCGGAGCTAGGAGAAGGAACGGTCCCTCTACCCTCCGAGAACTTATTCCTCCGGCTCCGCCGGGCAAGGAGCCACTTTGCCACAAGGAGGCAGCAAACACCGCATCCTTGCCTCTCGGAGCAGCAGGTGCTGATTTTGGAAAATCTCCTTAGGTTTTCACTTACCACCTGGGCTACAGAATGTGGCACTGTCTTATATTGGGCACCTACAACCTGCCAGACTCATTTCATTCTTAGAAAACTCCTGTGAGATGGATGTGGGTATCCCCATTTCACGATGAAGAAACTGAAGTCAGAGGAGCCCAGTACTTGGGAACCGAAGTGGAGGTGATGCCAAAGCTGAGCATTTTCTATTCTGCCACTTTGCCTCTCAGGAACACATGGGTGCACTTCCCAGGAGGAAGGGGATTCCAGCCTCCAGCTGCCATCCCTTTTTCAAGAAAAAAAGCTATGGTTACTGGCATTAGGATAGATAACTTTGGCTTTAAGGTGATTTTAGAATTAATGTTCACTGCATACATTTGGAAAAATAAAAATATTACCCAGAGATAAATTTAGTCCTTCTGAGTTTTCTTCTAGGCAAACTTTTGAGATTCTACTAGATATTCAATTTTGCACTCTGACTTTTCCCCTTAAATTTTATAAAATAAACATTTCCTATGTGGTTAGACATATTATTTTTTGTTATACATTCCTCGCTGTTTATAATTTGTATTTTCATTTCACTTTGGGGGAGGGTGAGGCATAAGGATTTTTTTTTCTCACTAAAAGAAGTTTTAATTCCATTGTTGTCAGGCTCAGTGCGGTGGCTCACGCCTGTAATCCCAGCACTTTGGGAGCCCGAGGCAGGCGGATCACCTGAGGTCAGGAGTTTGAGACCAGCCTGGCCAACATGGTAAAAATCCTGTCTCTACTAAAAATACAAAAATTAGCTTGATGTGGTGCCGCATGCCTGTCGTCCCAGCTAATCGGATGGCTGAGGCACGAGAATCACCGGAACACGGGAGGCAGAAGTTGCAGGTGAGCCCAGACTGTGCTACTGCAATCCAGCATGGGCAACAGAGCAAGACTCTGTCTCAAAATAAGTAAAATAAAATAAAATAAAATTCTAATGTTATCAGAACTATCATCGTTCCCTTATGGTGGCAGCCTTTGGAGCCATGATTTGGAAGGGTCTGTTTTTACCCTCAAATCATATAAACATTAATACAAAAAATTAGCTGGGTGTGGTGGCACGTGCCTGTAGTCCCAGCTACTCGGGAGGCTGAGGCAGGAGAATCATTTGAACCCAGGAGGTGGAGGTTGCAGTGAGCCAAGACCATGCCACTACACTCCAGCCTGGGAGACAGACCAAGATTCCTTCTCAATCAATCAATCAATAGGTTAAATAAATAATTATATAAACATGAATACTCACATTAATCCAGCACTGTTTTTATTTTTATATTTATTTTGTTTTTGAGATAGAGTTTTGCTCTTGTCACTCAGGCTGGAGCACAGTAGTGCTATCTCGGCTCACTGCAACCTCTGCCTCCCATGTTCAAGCGATTCTTCTGCCTCGGCCTCCGAAGTAGCTGGGATTACAGGCACCTGCCACCACACCTGGCTAATTTTTTTGTTGTATTTTTGTTAGAGATGGGGTTTCACCATGTTGGCCACGCTGGTCTCGAACTCCTGACCTCAAGTTATCCATCCACCTCAGCCTCCCAAAATACTGGGATTACAGGTGTGAGCCACGGTGCCTGGTGGCTGATATTTTTGCTTTCTTAATAGTTACAAAGTTTTGAATTTTGATGGACTCTGACTTACTTTCAAAATCAGTTTTGCTTTTTACGTTCTATGTTGTTAAATATTTATGTGTGTGTGTGTGTGTGTGTGTATGTGTGTATATATAGCTATCTTTTTTTTTTTTTTTTTTTTTTTGAGACAGAGTCTCGCTCTGTCGCCCAGGCTGGAGTGCAGTGGCCGGATCTCAGCTCACTGCAAGCTCTGCCTCCCGGGTTTACGCCATTCTCCTGCCTCAGCCTCCTGAGTAGCTGGGATTACAGGCACCTGTCACCATGCCTGGCAAATTTTTTTGTATTTTTATTAGAGGCAGGATTTCACCACATTGGCCATGCTGGTCTTGAACTCATGACCTCAGGTGATCCACCCACCTTGGCCTCCCAAAGTGCTGGGATTACAGGTGTGAGCCATCGCACCTGGCTGCAGTTCTTTTTTGAGTTAATTTTTGTTTATGTCTTGAGGTAAGGGTCTAAATTCATCTTCCGAGTCTTCTAGTGCATGAATGAAATAACTCTCCATTTATTTACATCTTTAATTCTTTTATCACTGTTTTGTAGTTTTCAAGTTATATACTTACTAAACTTGTAAAACTATTTAGATTTTGTGTATATTGATTTTGTATTCTGCAACCTTACTGAACTCATTCATTCTATTTGTTTGTTTTTTGGTGAATTCCTTAGGATTTCCTACATAGAAAAGCATGTTGCTGGCCCAGTGTGGTGGCTCATGCCTGTAATCCCAGCACTTTGGGAGGCCAAGGCAGGCAGATCACCTGAGGTGGGGAGTTCGATACCAGCCTGACCAACATGGAGAAACCCTGTCTCCACTAAAAATACACAATTAGTCGGGCATGGTGGCACATGCCTGTAATCCCTGCTACTTAGGCGACTGAGGCAGGAGAATCGCTTGAACCTGGGAGGCAGAGGTTGCAGTGAGCCAAGATCGCGCCGTTGCATTCCAGCCTGGGCAACAAGAGCAAACCTCTGTCTCAGAAAAAAAAAAGATAAGCATGTTGTTGGTATTCTTTAGTATGTGTGGCTTGTATTTTTTTTTTTTTTTTTTTTTTAGACAGAGTCTTGCTTTGTCACCCAGGCTAGAGTGCAGTGGAGCTCACTGCAAGCTCCACCTCCCGGGTTCACGCCATTCTCCTGCCTCAGCTTCCGAGTAGCTGGGACTACAGGCGCCCGCCACCACACCTGGCTAATTTTTTGTATTTTTAGTAGAGACTGGTTTTCGCCATGTTAGCTAGGATGGTCTCGATCTCCTGACCTCGTGATCTGCCCGCCTTGGCCTCCCAAAGTGCTGGGATTACAGGCGTGAGCCACCGCGCCCGGCTGTGTGGCTTCTATTTCTTGCCCGATTGCACTGGCTAGAACCTCCAGTACAATGTTGAATAAAAGTGAAAGTAGCCATCTTTGCCTTCTTCCTGATCTTTCAGGGGAAGGAATTCAGTCTTTTTACCATTAAGTATCATATATAATGTTAGCTGTGGGCTTTTTGAAAATAGCTTTTGGCGGGGCACAGTGGCTCACACCCATAATCCCAGCACTTTGGGAGACTGAGGTGGGTGGATCACGAGGTCAGGAGTTCGAGACCAGCCTGGCCAACATGGTGAAACCCCGTCTCCACTGAAAATACAAAAAATTAGCCGGGCATGGTGGCGGGCGCCTGTAATCCCAGCTACTTAGGAGGCTGAGGCAGGAGAATCGGTTGAACTCAGAAGGCAGAGGTTGCAGTGAGCCAAGACTGCACCACTGCACTCCAGCCTGGTCAACAGAGCGAGACTCCACTCCGTCTCAAAATAAATAAATAAATAAATAAAAGAAACAAAGAAAAAGAAAATAGCTTTTATTTAGGCTGGGGAAGAGACTTTGTATTCCTAGTAGTAGGTGTTGATTTTGTAAAATGCATTTGCTGCATCTCTTGAAATGTTCATGTAGTTTTTGCCCTTTATTCTATTAATATGGCATATTAATTGACTTTTTATTAATCAAGCCTTGCATTCCTGGGATAAATCCCCTTGCTCGTGATATATATATTTTTTAATAATGCTGAATTCCATTTGCTTTTTTTTTTTTTTGAGACGCAGTCTCGCTTTGTCGCCCAGGCTAGAGTGCAGTGGCACGATCTCGGCTCACTGCAAGCTCTGCCTCCTGGGTTCATGCCATTCTCCTGCCTCAGCCTCCCGAGTAGCTGGGACTACAGGCACCTGCCACCACACCCAGCTAATTTTTTTTGTATTTTTATTAGAGACGGGGTTTTACCATGTTAGCCAGGATGGTCTCGATCTCCTGACCTCGTGATCTGCCTGCCTCGGCCTCCCACAATGCTGGGATTACAGGCATGAGCCACCACGCCCAGCCTCCATTTGCCTTTTTTAAGACAGGTTTGAGGCCGGGCATGGTGGCTACACCTGTGATCCCAGCACTTTGGGAGGCCGAAGTGAGTGGATCACCTGAGGTCAGGAGTTCGAGACCAGCCTAGCCAACGTGATAAAACCCTGTCTCTACTAAAAATACAAAAATTAGCCAGGCATGGTAGCATGTGCCTGTAATCCCAGCTACTCAGGAGGCTGAGACAGGAGAATCGCTTGAACCCGGGAGACACAGGTTGCAGTGAGCCGAGATTGAGCCACTACACTTCAGCCTGGGTGACAGAGTAAGACTCCATCTCAAAAAATAAAAAAAAAAAAGGTTTGTTTGTCTTGTTGCCAAAACTGGGAGACTGAGGCAGGCTGATCACTTGAGCCCATGGGTTCAAGTGATGGAGTGCAGTGGCACAATCATGGCTCAACACTTGGAACTGCTGGGCTCAAGTGATCCTCCCACCTAGGCCTCCTGAAGTGCTGAGATTACAAGCATGAGCCACCATACCCAACCAAGTTTGCTCATTTTTTTATTTAAGATTTTTGCATCTTTATTAATCAGGAATATTGGTCTGCAGTGTTTCTTCTCTTGTGATGCCTTTGATTATGGTATTAAGGTGATTCTGATATAATGAATGGGAAGTGTTCTTTCATCTTCTGTTTTTTGGAAGAGTTTGAAAGATTGGCATTAGTTCTCCTTTAAATACTTGGTTAGATTCATCAGGAAAACCATCTGGGCTTGAGGGAAATGTTGTCATTATTAATTCAGTCTCTTACGACTGGTTTATTCAGATTTTCTATTTATTCTGAGTAGTTTATGTTTTTCTAGGAACTTATTCATTCCATCTAGGTTATCTAATTTATGTCATATAGTTGTTCATATCTGTAAGGTCAATAAGGTGAGTAGTAATGTCCTCCATTCATTTATTTATTTTTTATTTTTATTATATTTATTTATTTAGAGACAGGGTCTCACTCTGTTGCCTGGGCTGGAGTGCACTGTCATGATTTTGGCTCACTGCAGCCTTGACCTCCTTGGCTCAAGTGATCCTCCTGCCTCAGTCTCCCAAGTAGCTGGGATTACAGGCATGTGCCACCACACCTGGCTAATTGTATTTTTTGTAGAGATAAGGTTTCATTTTGTTGCTCAGGCTGGTCTTGAATTCCTGGGCTCAAGTGATCTGCCTACCTCAGCCTCCCAAAGTGTGATTACAGGTGTGACCCACTGCACCAGGCTCTCACATTCATTTCTGATGTGAGTAATTTGAGTCTTTCCTTGGTTATTCTGTCTAAAGGCTTGTCAGTTTCATCTTTTTAAAGAACCTAGTTTTTATTTTTCTCTATTTTCTAAATAATTTTACTCTAATCTTTATTACTTCCTTCTTGCACTGATTGCATTGATTTTATTTTATTTTAAGATGGAGTCTCGCTCTGTCACCCAGGCTGGAATGTGGTGGCACAATCTCAGCTCACTGCAACCTGTGCCTCCCGGGTTCAAGTGATTCTCCTGCCTCAGCCTTCTGAGCAGCTGTGACTACAGGCGTGCACCACCACACCCGGTTAATTTTGTATTTTTAGTAAAGAGAGGGTTTCACCATGTTGACCAAGTTGGTCTCAAACTCCTGACCTCAAGTGATCCACCCACCTTGGCCTCCCAAAGTGCTGGGATTACAGGTGTGAGCCACCGTGCCCGGCCCCTGCATTGATTTTAGTTTGTTCTTCCTTCCTGGTCATTTTCTCTGTTGTTAGCCCACACTAAATAAGACTATGTCTCCTGGCTCCTGGATGATTTTGTCAACTACTTGATCAAGAAACTAGAAGCGGCCGGGCGCGGTGGCTCAAGCCTGTAATCCCAGCACTTTGGGAGGCCGAGACGGGCGGATCACGGATCACGAGGTCAGGAGATCGAGACCATCCTGGCTAACATGGTGAAACCCCGTCTCTACTAAAAAAAAAAATACAAAAAACTAGCCGGGCGAGGTGGCGGGCGCCTGTAGTCCCAGCTACTCGGGAGGCTGAGGCAGGAGAATGGCGTGAACCCGGGAGGTGGAGCTTGCAGTGAGCCGAGATTGCGCCACTGCACTCCAGTCTGGGCAACAGAGCGAGACTCCGCCTCAAAAAAAAAAAAAAAAGAAAGAAAGAAACTAGAAGCAGTTTCTACAATTCCCTTAGTGTTACCAGCCCTAAGAAATCTTTTAGGTGACCTGCTTGTATAGATGGTTTCTTCTACTTCAGACTTACAGCCAGGTGTGGTGGCTCACACCTGTAATCCCAGCAGTTTGGGATCCCTTGAGGCCAGGAGTTGAGACCAACCTGGCCAATAGGGGGAAACTATAAAAAAAAATACAAAAATCAGACATGCATGGTCACTCATGCCTGTAGTTCCAGTTACTTGGAAGGCTAAGCCTGGGAGGTGGAGGCTGCAGTGAGCTGAGATTGTGCCACTGCACCCAAGCCTGGGTGACAGAGTCAGACCCTGTCTCAAAAAAAGAAAAAAGTTAAAAACCACTGAGCATATTGGCTCACCATACTTTGGGAGGCTGAGGCAGGAGGACTGCTTGAGGCCAGGAGTTCAAGCCCAGCCTGGGCAACATAGTGAGACGCCATCTCTACAAAACAAAAACTAGCAGGGCATGGTGGTACATGCCTGTAGCCCTAGCTACAACAAACAAACATAGTAGGCTGGGTGTGGTGGCTCATGCCTATAATCCTCACACTTTGGAAGGCCAGGGCAGGAGGATCACTTGAGCCCAGGAGTTCGAGACCAGTCTGGACAACATGGTGAGACCGGCTCTCTATAAAAAATTTAAAAATTAGCCAGGTGTGGCTGCGCACAGCTCATGCCTGTAATCCTAGCACTTTGGGAGGCTGAGGCAGGTGGATCACTAGGTTAGGAGTTCGAGACCAGCCTGGCCAACATAGTGAAACCCCATCTCTACTGAAAATACAAAAATTACCTGGGCATGGTGGCGTGTGCCTGTAATCCCAGCTACTTGGGAGGCTGAGGCAGGAGAATCACTTGAACCCGGGAGGCAGAGGTTTTGGTGAGCTGAGATCATGCCACTACATTCCAGCCTGGGCAACAGAGCGAGACTCTATCTCCAAAAAAAAAAAAAAAGAAATTAGCCAGGTGTGGTAGTGCATGCCTGTGGTCACAGGTACTAGGGAGGTTGAGGCGGGGGGATCACTTGAGGTGGGGAGGTTAAGGCTGCAGTGAGCCATGATCACACCACTGCACTGCAGCCTGAGTGACAGAGCAAATCCCTGTCTCAAAAATAAAACAAACCAAAAAGAAAAACAAAAACCCAAAGTTACAATCCTTTGTTTTTTGTTTTGTTTTGTTTTTGAGACGGAGTCTCGCTCTATCACCCAGGCTGGAATACAGTGGCGCAATCTCGGTTCACTGCAACCTCTGCCTCCCAGGTTCAAGTGATTCTCCTGCCTCAGCCTCCCAAGTAGCCGGGATTACAGGCACGGCACCACCACACTCGGCTAATTTTTGCCTTTTTAGTAGACATGGGTTTCGCCATGTCGGCCAGGCTGGTCTCGAATTCCTGACTTCAAATGATCCACCCACCTCAGCCTTCCAAAGTGCTGGGATTATAGGTGTGAGCCACCACGCCCGGCCTGGTTTTTTGTATTAATTGTCCCCCCATGCCAGCCCACCTCTTTGCCTGGACATTCAGGCTACCAAGAAGAGTATACTGGCCATCCTGAATTCCTCAGCCCATGCTTACCTTTAGTCCTCTGCAAAGTAGTGTCTGTTCCTGCTTTACTGGAACACTGCAGTTTTGGGCAAAGTGAGGACTAACTTTCTCGACTTTTCCTTCCCCACCTAAAATACCTTTTCTTCAACTAGCTTTCAATTTTGAGATTTGCCAACATATGGTCTTGGCCTTCAGCTCTTCCTCCAGGCTACTCTAGGTATCCGGAGTGAAGCTTTCTGGTGCCTGAAGGCATACCTCAAAGACTCAGCCTGAAATCCAAGTAGCCTGAATTCTAAATCTTGTGAGTGAACTTGGGCCTATCCACCTCCCTTCTCATTCACTACTATTTTTATGTTCTGGAACTTACTCCATCTTTTTTTTTTTTTTTTAAACACTTTTTTGTTTATTCTTTTTGATTCTTTTTTCTTTTTTGAAATGGAGTTTCACTTTTGTTGTCCAGGCTGGAGTGCAATGTTGTAATCTTGGCCCACTGCAACCTCCACCTCCTGGGTTCAAGCGATTCTCCTGCCTCAGTCTCCGAAGGAGCTGGGATTACAGGCTCTCTCCACCGTGCCTAGCTAATTTTTTTTTTTTTTTTTAAATTTTTAGTAGAGATAGAGTTTAACCATGTTGGCCAGGCTGGTCTCAAACTCCTAACCCCAGCTGATCCACCTGCCTAAACCTCCCAAAGTGCTGGGCCACCGCGCCTGGCCTTGATTATATTAATCAACATCCAAATGTTACTCAACTTACTTCATCTTCGCTAGCTTGTCTACCATATAGTTTCTAATGTGTAGATAAATCACAATCTGTTGAGACAAATTTTTTTGGTGTCTAGATCTCTAACGTCCTCTTTAAAAACAAAAAACAACTCAAAGTTTAATCTGCTTACTAAAAAGTATATAAATCATAAGTGTGAAGCTCAAGAAAATTTCAAAGTAATAGTGATGTAACAACCACCCAGATCAAACTTGCTTTCTGAACTTCATATAAATGGAATCCTACAGTGTCTTTTAGCTCACTCATGTTGGGAGTAGTTTGTTAATTTTCAATGGTATATAACATTTCATTGTATGGATCTGCCACAATTTATCCATTCTATTATAAATAGACATTTGGTCACTTCTGTTTATTTCCATGTTAACCCTGTTATGACACTCATTAGCAGTGTTATTGGTGCATTTCTGTTGGATATGTGTTGTCTGGGTTTGCTTGTTTGAGACTGGGTTTTACTCTCTCACTCAGGCTGGAGTGCAGTGACACCATTAGGGCTCACTGCACCTTTGACCTACAGATTTAAGCAATCTGCTAAAAATTTTTTGTATTTTTTTAGTAGAGACAAGGTTTCACCATGTTGCCCAGGCTGGTCTTGAATGCCTGGGCTCATGCGATCCACCAGCCTTGGCCTCCCAAAGTGCTGAGATTACAGGCATGAGCCACCGCACTCAGCCTGGGCATTTACTTAGGAGTAAAAGTACTGAGTCAGAAGGTGGTATGTTCAATCCTAGTAGATATGGTCTCCAAAATTATATCAACTTAAACCTGCTACCACCACCACCAGCAGCGGCAGCAGTAGAGAGTTTTGTTTTGTTTTACACTGGGGCTGTTGGCAAACTATACACTTTCTACAAATAAAGTGTTATTAAGGCTGAGTGCAGTGGCTCATGCCTATAATTCTAGGACTTTGGGAGACAGGGAAGGGCAATTGCTAGAGTTCAGGCATTCCAGAACAGCCTGGCCAACATGGCAAAACGCTGTCTCTACAAAAAATAACAAAAATTAGGCCAGGCGTGGTGGCTCACACCTGTAATCCCAGCACTTTGGGAGGCCAAAGCAGGCAGATCCCTTGAGGTTAGGAGTTTGAGACCAACCTGGCCAAAATGGTGAAACCATCTCTACCAAAAAATACAGGCCTGGTGCAGTGGCTCATGCCTCTAATCCCAGCAATTTGGGAGGATGAGGCGGGTGGATCACGAGGTCAGGAGATGGAGACCATCCTGGTTAACATGGTGAAACCCCATCTCTACTAAAAATACAAAAATTAGGCCGGGCGCGGTGGCTCAAGCCTGTAATCCCAGCACTTTGGGAGGCCGAGACGGGCGGATCACAAGGTCAGGAGATCAAGACCATCCTGGCTAACATAGTGAAACCCTGTCTCTACTAAAAACTATAAAAAACTAGCCGGGTGAGGTGGCAGGCGCCTGTAGTCCCAGCTACTCGGGAGGCTGAGGCAGGAGAATGGCGTGAGCCCGGGAAGCGGAGCTTGCAGTGAGCTGAGATCCGGCCACTGCACTCCAGCCTGGGCGACAGAGCGAGACTCCGTCACCAAAAAAAAAAAAAAAAAAAAAAAAAATTAGCTGGGCACGGTGGCATATGCCTGTAATCCCAGCTACTCGGGAGGCTGAGGCAGGAGAATCACTTGAACCCAAGAGGCAGAGGTTGCAGTGAGCCCAGATCACACCATTACATTCCAGCCTGGGCAAAAAGAGCAAAACTCTGTCTTAACAAAAACCCACAAAAAAATTAGCTGGGCGTGGTGGCATGCGCCTGTAGTTCCAGCTACTCAGGAGGCTGAGGTGAGAGGATCCTTTGAACCTAGGAGGTGGAGATGACAGTGAGCCGAGATTGTGTCACTGTACTCCAGCCTGGGTGACAGGGCAAGACCCTGTCTTTAAAAAAAAAAAAAATAGCTGACTGGGCATGGTGGCTCATACCTGTAATCCTAGCACTTTGGGAAGCCACGGCGGGCAGATCACCTGAGGTCAGGAGTTTGAGACCAGCTTGACCAACATGGAGAAACCCTGTCTCTACTAAAAATACAAAATTAGCAGGGCATGATGGCACATGCCTATAATCCCAGCTACTCGGGAGGCTGAGGCAGGAGAATCACTTGAACCCAGGAGGTAGAGTTTGCGGTGAGCCGAGATCGCGGCATTGCACTCCAGCCTGGGCAACTAGAGTGAAACTCTGTCTCAAAAGAAAACAAAAAAAGCCAGGCATGGTGGTGCATGCCTGTGGTCTCAGCTACTCAGGAGGCTAAGATGAGAGAATCGCTTAAGCCCAGGAGGCAGAGGTTGCAGTGAGTGGAGACTTGCACCACCACACTCCAGCCTGAGCAACAGAACGAGACCCTGTCTCAAAAAAAAAAAAAAAAAAAAAAGAATTTGGGAAACTTATATCACCACTGTCTTGACACCTTCCCAATTATTACATTTTTCTGATGACATTGGTGGTGGTACTAATCAATGTGATTTTTTATTATATTGTATAATGAAATGAATCAATATTTGGAAAATTAAATATTTCAATAAACTGATATTTTCCTAATAACTAATGAGTGATGTTATAAAATCATGCATGAATAAAAAAGCCATTCAAAGTATAAGAAGCTACCATTTGCTGAGTGTTGGTATAGTAGAAAGAGTAGTGTCCACAATTATCTAAATATCTGTGTCAGGCTGGATTTTCTTCAATCAAAACAACATATTGCAACAGATTTAATCTGGAGTAAGATATGAGGCTGGGCATGGTGGCTGATGCCTGTAATCCCAGCACTTTCGGAGTTGGAAGTGGGTAGCTGCTTGAGCTCGAGCTCTGGAGTTTAATACCAGGTTGGGCAACATAGCAAAACCCCGTCTTAATTTTCAAGAACCATTAAAAAACAAAAAAAGATATGAGAAACCAGCTGTTTTCTATTAGGCAGACATTAAACAGATTTACAAACATGTAAAATAAGAAATAAGGCCACTTTTCTTTTCTTTCTTTTTTTTTTTTTTTTGAGATAGAGTCTCGCTCTATTGCCCAGAGTGGAGTACACTGGCACAATCTCGACTCACTGCAACCTCCACCTCATGGGTTCAAGCAGTTTTCCTGCCTCAGCCTCCTGAGTAACTGGGATTACAGGTGCACACTACCATGTCTGGCTAACTTTGTATTTTTAGTAGAGATGGGGTTTCACCATGTTGGCCAAGTTGATCTCAAACTTCTGACCTCAAGTGATCCACCCACCTTGGCCTCCAAAGTGCTGGGATTACAGGCGTGAGCCACCATGCCCGGCTAGGCCACAGAATTTTTTGTTTTGAGAAACAAATTATTTTTCAGGCCAGGCATGGTGGCTCACGCCTATAATCCTAGCACTTTGGAAGGCCGAGGCGGGAGGATTGCTTGAGCCCAGGAGTTTGAGACCAGCCTGGGCAACATAGTGAAACCCTGTCTCTACAAAAACATAAAAATTAGCTGGATGTGGTGGCGCATGCCTGTAGTCCCAGCTACTCAGGAGGCTAAGGCAGGATAATTGCTTGAACCCAGGAGGTAGAGGTTGCAGTGAGCCGAGATCGTGCCACTGCACTCCAGCCTGGGTGACAGAGACCCTGTCTCAAAAAATAATAATCACAATCATTTTTCATTAAAAGGTTATCTATGTTAACATGAGTTATAGTCATTGAATTCGGTTTCTCAGTTTTAATTTCTAATATAGTAAATATCAGTATCTATACCTTAAAAACAAAAGCTCTTTAGAGTACTCAATAATTTTTTTTTTTTTTTGAGACAGGGTATGGCTTTGTTGCCCAGGCTGGCTGGAGTGCAGTGGTAAGATCTCGGCCCACTGCAACCTCCACCTCCTAGGCTCAAGCGATTCTCCTACCTCAGCCTCCCAAGTAGCTGGGACCACAGGCACATGTCACTATGCTCGGCTAATTTTTGGATTTTTTAGTAGAGATGGGGTTTCACCATGTTGGCCAGGCTGGTCTTAAACTCCTGACCTCAAGGGATCTACCTGCCTTGGCCACCCAAAGTGCTGGGATTACAGGCCTGAGCCACCACGCCCTGCCAGTACTCAATATATATAGATAGATTTTTTTTTTGAGTCAGACTTTCCTACTGTCACCTTGGCTGGTAGTACAGTGGCATGATCAGGCATGAGCCACCATGTGCAGCCTCAATAATTTTTTTTTTTTTTTTTGAGACGGAGTCTCGCTCTGCCGCCCAGGCTGGAGTGCTGTGGCCGGATCTCAGCTCACTGCAAGCTCCACCTCCCGGGTTCACGCCATTCTCCTGCCTCAGCCTCCCAAGTAGCTGGGACTACAGGCGACCGCCACCTCGCCTGGCTAATTTTTTGTATTTTTTAGTAGAGACGGGGTTTCACCATGTTAGCCAGGATGGTCTCGATCTCCTGACCTCGTGATCCGCCCGTCTCGGCCTCCCAAAGTGCTGGGATTACAGGCTTGAGCCACCGCGCCCGGCCGAGCCTCAATAATTTTTAAGAGAAGTGGGACCCAAACATTTGAGAACTTCTGGCTCAGATGATCTTCAGCGTTTGTAGCTGGGCCCGGTGGCTTAGGCCTATAATCCCAGCATTTTGGGAGGCTGAGGTGGGTGGATTGCTTGAGCTCAGGAGTTCAAGACCAGCCTGGCCAACATGGAGAAACCCCATCTCTACAACAAAATACAAAAACATTAGCTGGGCATGGTGGCACGCCCTGTCATCCCAGCTACTCTAAAGGCTGAGGTGGGAAGATCACTTGAGCCTTGGAAGTGGAGGTTGTAGTGAGCCAAGATCACACCACTGCACTCCAGTCTGGATGTCAGAGTGAGATACTATCTCAAAAAAAAGAAAAAAAAAAAGGAAGAAGAAGAATTTGTAACAATAATAAATGCAGGCTGGAGCCTTTGGCATAAATCAAACGGGGTTACTTGGTGAAAACTCAGGTTTTTAACTTGAAAGCTGCCTGGTACAGCTATTGGTCATAGGTGTGAATGGTGGGTGGCTGACACCCATAATCCTAGCACTTCAGGAAGGCCAAGGTAGAAGACTCATTTGTGGCCAAGAGTTCAAGACCAACCTTGGCAACATAGCAAGAATTCATTTCTACAAAACATAATTTTAAAAAATATTAGCTAGGTGTGGTTGTACTCACCTGTAGTCCCAGCTCCTCAGGAGACTGAGGCAGGAGAATTGCTTGAGTCCAGAAGGTACAGGTTACAGTGAGCTGTGACAATGCCACTGCACTCTCATCTAGGTAACAGAGTAAGACTCTGTCAATGAATGAATGAATGAATGAATGAATGAATGAAAGTAAATATAAATAAATAAAAAAAAATTGCTGGCTTTTTACAGTATGTTCAAAACCAAACCCACCAAACTCACTTACATGAGTTAATTTTGAGGCCACAAATACCTATCACATATTGGGTGATATCAGAGAAACATTTGAGTAGAGAGGAAATTGCATAGCACAGTTCACTCATAAAGTAGAAATGGTATATTCTCAAGAACTTGAGAAAGTTCGAGGTGTGGTGACTCTATTGCATGCATGAGCAGGTTGTTTACTCCTGAGGCAGATAATAAAGCCCTCCCAGAAATTAATCACCCCTATTGCTTTGTGAGCAGAGCCCTATAGTTCTGTCTCAGCTGAAGCAAAACATGCTGCCTACGTTTAAAAGGGGTCTTGAGGTTTTGGCTCCAGTTTCTGTCTCATCTTTACAGCTTTCACAGGATTATATTTTCAGCAAATAGAACAGCTCTAAAAACTTCCTTGGATGTTCCTTTAAAGTTTATACCAAGGCTGGCTTAAGATTGTAGTCAGTGTCTCTCTCCCATGGTAATAGGACTACATATGTCTGGCTAATTGTGTTAACTGACAAGGGCAGAATGAAAGAAAATGGAATTCTAATGGTAAAACACAATTATATAAGGATGTAGCCAAAGAACCATAGGGCATCTCACCAACAATAACATTTTTTTACAATTTTGGGGAAGAGAGAAATAAACTCTAAATCATGGGCTGGGTGCAGTGGCTCACGCCTGTAATCCCAGCACTTTGGGAGGCCAAGGCAGGTGGATCACCTGAGGTCAGGAGTTCGAAACCAGCCTGGCCAACACGGTGAAACCTCTTCTCTACTAAAATACAAAAATTAGCCGGGCATGGTGGCAGGTGCCTGTAATCCCAGCTACTTGGGAGGCTGAGGCAGGAGAATCGCTTGAACCTGGGAGCTGGAGGTTGCGGTGAGCCAAAATCGCACCACTGCACTCCAACCTGGATGACAGAGTGAGACTCCGTCTCAAAATAAATAAATAAAATAAAATAAAATAAAATAAATAAATACAAAAACCAGCTGGGCTTGGTGGTGGGTGCCTGAAATCCCAGCTACTCTGGAGGCTAAGGCAGGAGAATTGCTTGAACTCCGGAGGTGGAGGTTGCAGTAAGCTGAGATCTCGCCATTGTACTCCAGCCTGAGTGACAGACTCTGTCTCAAATTTTAAAATTAATTAATTAATTAATTAAAATCATGTTTCTTTGGGCTCTGTGTATAAGGATCAACATCAGATCTTGACAGTGAAGTGAACCCAGGGTCCTTAACTGAGATAGATGTGGAATGTTGTATTCGAAAACCCCTTGTCCAAAACAGCTGCGACTGAGTTGTAAATTAAGGCTGTTTCTCTGTATCAGAGTGACTTAGGAAAACAAACAAAAAAAGAGAAACAAAATTAAAAAATAAAGTGACTTAGATCCTCCAGGCAAGAATGGATGTTTCATTGTTACTGATATACACATTTAAACAGTACCTTTTCTGATAGTCTGTAATTTTAGAGAATACTGTTCCTCATTGAGTAAGAACATAATAGTCATTCAAAAATGGGAGATCAGCCGCTTTGTGGTGGCTTACACCCGTAATCACAACACTTTGAGAGGCTGAGGTGGGTGGATTACTTAAGGTCAGGAGTTTGAGACCAGCCTGGCCAACATGGTAAAACCCCGTCTCTACAAAAAGTCACCTGGCCATGGTGGCAGGTGCCTGTAATCCCAGTTACTCTGGAGGCTGAGGCAGGAGAATCAGTTGAACCCGGGAGGCGGAGGTTGCAGTGAGCCGAGATTGTGCCACTGCACTCCAGCCCAGGCAACAGAGTGAGACTCCATCTCAAAAAAATAAATAAATAAATAAAAGGGGAGGGATCATTATGACAATTTACAGCTGCAGCATGTCTTTGGGAGAAACTTAATTTTGCAGCTGGTTTTATCTGTGTCTGTCTCAACCTGCTATAAATGATGGCAGATTTGTCTTTTCTCTCATGGATATAGTTATATAATATAAAATTTAATTTTATATAAATATATACTATATATAAGAATATATAAATTATAAATATTATATATAAGTATATATATGTTTTATATATTAAAAAAAAAGAGAGAGAGAGTCCAGGCTGGAGTACAATGGTGCCATCATAGCTCATTGCAGCCTCTAACTCCTGGACTAAAGGGATCCTTCTGCCTGCAGCTCCCAGAGTAGTTGGGACTACAAGGCATGAGACACCACACTGGATTAATTTTTAATTTTTTTGTAGAGACAGGGCCTCCTTATTCTGCCCAGGCTGGTCTACAACTCCTGGCCTCAGGCAGTCCTCCCATCTCCCATAGTATTGGGATTACAGGCCTGAGCCATCCCTCTAGGCTCACTAATCTAATTTTTACTTTCTCTTCTCTTAGCTGGGAAAAGGTAGTTCTCTTCGTAAAGAGGTGGCTTGGAGGGGATTCTAGAAATGCTTAGAAAGCTCAGCTTCACCTTAAATACGACCAAAGCTACTCAAGTATGTCAGCAAGGAAAATCTGTTTTTTAAAAGAAGAGTTGGCTGGGTGTGGTGGCTCATGCCTGTAATCCCAGCACTTTGGGAGGCTGAAGCAGGTGGATCACCTGAGGTCAGGAGTTCAAGATCAGCCTGGCCAACATGGCGAAACCCCGCCTCTACTAAAAGTACAAAAATTAGCTGGGCATGGATGGCAGGAACCTGTAATCCCAGCTACTCAGGAGGCTGCGGCAGGAGAATAGCTTGAACCTGGGGAGGCAGAGGTTTGAGTGGGCCAAGATCGCGCCACTGTACTCCAGCCTGGGCGACAAGAGTGAGACTCCGTCTCAAAAAAATAAATAAATAAATAAATGAAGAGTTAAGTATGAGATCAGTCTCCCTTCCCCCATCAATAAATTAAAACAAAGATTAGGAGACATATTTTAACAGTTCTAGTAAAAACTCCAGACTAGGCTGGGCACGGCTCATGTTGTAATCCCAGCACTTTGGGAGACCAAGGCAGGAGGGTTGCTTGAGCCCAGGAGTTCTAGACCAGCCTGGACAATATGATGAAACCACATCTCAAAAAACAAAAACAAAAAATTCCAGACTATGATCACACAGGCAAATATATAGAGAAGGTAAGGTGAAAAGAGAATTATGTGTTTGACTACGATTTCAGGGCTGAGGGCAGGCCTGGAATCTGAGTCTTTTTTACCATCTCTGCAACCATCATCTTTTGTTGCTGGTCGGATTGGGGTTGGCTTCAAGTTTTGGTCCTGTAGATCTGATTGGCTCTGTACCACAGAAGTGGAGGGCTGGGCAAACACATGGGAGTGGGTCCTGGAAAGGGCCTAGTCATACAGGGGCCTCTGGGGTTCCACATCACTGGATGAAGGCAGCCAGGCATTATGACTTTCATAGACTCCAGGTACTTTTAGTGGAGCCCCTTTCCCCCATTCAAAAAATACATAAAATTGTACGTTATTTTTATTTTATTTTTTTAGAGATGGGGTCTCGCTCTGTCACTCACACTAGAGTGCAATCATAGCTCACTGCAGCGTCAACCTTGTGCACTCAGGCTATCCTTCCTCAGCCTCCCAAGTAGCTGGGACTACAGGCGCATGTCACCAAAACCAGGTAATTATTTTATTTTTTGTAGAGACAGGTTCTCTCTATTTTGCCCAGGGTGGTCTCAAACTCCTAAGCTCAAGTGATCCTCCCCCCTCAGCCTCCCAAAGTGATGGGATTAGAGGCATGTATATATATTTTAAAAATATATTTTCGGCAAGGCGCAGTGGCTCAAGGCTGTAATCTCAGCACTTTGGGAGGCCGAAGTGGGTAGATCACCTGAGGTCAGGAGTTCGAGACCAGCCTGGACAACATGGTGGAACTCCACCTCTACTAAAAATGCAAAATTAGCCGGGCGTGGTGGTGCATGCCTATAATCCCAGCTACTTGGGAGGCCTAGGCAGGAGAATCACTTGAACCCAGGAGGCGGAGGTTGCAGTGAGCTGAGATTCGCCATTGCACTCCAGCCTGAGCAACAAGAACGAAACTCCGTCTCTAAATAAATAAATAAATAATTGCATACTTAAAATATTCTGGCCCTGGCCAGCTGCAGTGGCTCATGCCTATAATCTAACATTTTGGGAGGCCAAGGCGGGAGGACTGCTTGAGCCCAGGAGTTTGAGACCAGCCTGGGCAACAAAGGGAGACCTCTGTCTCTACAATGGGTGCGATGGCATGCACCTGCCCCAGCTACTCAGTGAGCTGAGATCATGCCACTGCATTCCAGCCTGGGTAACAGAGTGAGACCCTGTCTCAAAAAAGAAAACAAAAGAAGAGAAGGAAAGAAAAGGAGAAAGAAAGTGAGAAAGAATCTTCCAGCCCTTAAGAGCTCTATGGAACATCAATTTGCTCTGGCTCCTTTCCCATTTTGATCTCGGGCTGGCATCAGGCCCACTGCAGGATCCCTGGCACCCCGAGAAGCTAACCCAGATGGTGGGAGAAGTGTTCTATTAACCCGGCCAGGTCGACTCAGTGCATCTCTCCACCTCAGTCTCTGGTGTTGGCTTCCATGCACTCGGGAAAACTGCCCACTTGTCCCCAGGCTTCCAAGGAGGCCCAAATGACCATCTGAGTTCCCAAAAGGTTTCCTTGCGCAATAGCCCTCTCGTTTTGGCAGGCTCGGGTGCAAAGGCTTATCGGTCTCCCCAAAGCTGAGAGGCGTGACACCAACACTTGCGAATCATATTCTGGCCTCTCACTGAGCAGAGAGGTTCTTTCCTCAGGGGAGAGCAGTAATCCCACAGGATCATTTCTTCCCTGGGGAAGAAATAACTGAACTAGCCACTGTTGGGTTACACCTGAGACTGAGTTGTCTGAGACTAACTGCTTCACAGTGTCCAGCATGCTGGCGATTTATGTGGGGTTTATGGCAGAAGATCCCTACAAGATAATGGGGTACCATCTTTTTCACACCAGGAAATGGAATTTGAGAGAAGTTAACTTATTCCTGTGTGGCTCAGATCACCACAGTCCCCCTGAAGAAGCCGTTAAAATTCTATACATGCTGGGTAAAATATTCTTTATCTACAGCAATGTAAGTGCATCTCATGATTAGATTGAGGTTTTAAATTTTTTTAGATTTATTTTTGGGGTCTCGCTCTGTCACCCAAGCAGGAGTGCAGTGGTGTGATCATGGCTCACTGCATCCTCAAACCCCTTGGCTCAAGCGATCTGCTGGCCTCTGCCTCCTAAAGTGCTGGGATTACACGCGTGAGCCACAATATCTGACCTTGATTAGGTTAAGGTGTTTTTCTGTTTTTTTTTTTGTTTTGTTTTTGGTTTTGAGATAGACTCTCACTCTGTCGTCCAGGCTGGAGTGTAGTGGTGCCATCTTGGCTCACTGCAACCTCTGCCTCTGGGGTTCAAGCAATTCTCCTGCCTCAGCCTCTCGAGTAGCTGGGATTGCAGGTAACCACCACACTCCCGGCTTTTTTTTTTTTTTTTTTTTTTTCCTGAGATGGAGTTTTGCTGTTGTTGCCCAGGCTGGAGTGCAATGGTGTGATCTCGGCTCACCGCAACCTCCGCCTCCTGGGTTCAAGTGATTCTCCTGCCCCAGCCTCCCGAGTAGCTGGGATTATAGGCATGCGCCACTATGCCCGGCTAATTTTTTGTATTTTTAGTAGAGACTAGGTTTCTCCATGTTGATCAGGCTGGTCTCGAACTCCTGACCTCAGGTGATCCACCCGCCTCAGTCTCCCAAAGTGCTGGGATTACAGGCGTGAGCCACTGTGTCTGGCCCACATCCATCTAATTTTTTTTTATTTTTAGTAGAGATGGGTTTTCTCCATGTTGGTCAGGCTGGTCTCAAACTCCTGACCTCAAGTGATCCTCCTGCCTTGGCCTGCCAAAGTGCTGGGATTATAGGCGTGAGCCACCTTGCCTGGCCAGGTTAAGGTTTTAAATGTTCATTGCATCAGAGCCATAGCTAAATCTAGTTTTCCTGTAAGTATGCCCTACACATCTGATAGTCAGGTTTTCTCAGCAACCATTGAGGGTGGGGGGGGGGGGCTCCGGGGCAGAAAACTGGAGCCTCCACACAGTCCTAGATGATCATGTGGAATCTGGAACATGCTTTCCACTATTTTGAGTTTTTTCTTCTAGGCTGGCTGTGGTGGCTCACTCCTGTAATCCCAGCACTTTGGGAGGCCAAAGTGAGAGAGGACTGCTTGAGCCTAGGAGTTCAAAACCAGTCTGGCAACATAGTGGGACCCTGTCTCTACAAACAGACAAACAACAACAACAACAGAAGAGCTGGAAAATAGCTGGGTGTGGTGGCAGGCGCCTGTGGTCTCAGCTACTCAGGAGGCTGAGATGGGAGGGTCACTTAGGCCTGGGAGGTCGAGGCTTCAGTGAACCGAGATCGTGCCACTGCATTCCAGCCCAGGCAACAGACTGAGACCTCCTATCTCAGAAAAACAGGAAAGAGTTTCAAAAAAAACACATAGTTAATCGTAAGAACAAAATAGTATTTTCAGCAGATACTATCTCTTCTGAAACAACTACAAAACAATATTTCTAGAAATACAGTAGAAAATGTGTAAGGACATGCATGGGGATGATATATACACACCAGCTTCAAGATGATTTCCTCTGGAGAGGGAAAGGAAAGATGCTTGAGTAATATCTATTTTAAAAACAGAGAAGTGAGGCAAATGTGGGGAAATGTCAATATCTGTTAAACTGGGGGAGGGTACAGGGCCGTGCTATATTACTTTTTTGGATGTGTGAAACCTTTCATTATTCAAATTTTTAATTAAAATTACGAACACTGGGAAAAATTTCATTGATACTGGTTGTCTTAGGATACTGGAAATAAAGGAAAACTGTCTAACTTGCTACATGTTCTATAAGACCACCTCCGACGTTTTGTTTAAAACATGATACACTTGCTTGAATGATTTAAAAATGGTAACCATCTGGAGAGTCAGAAGATAACAACATGGGGCAGAAGAGAGAAAACCGACACATTCAACAAGCCTGCCCTAGGTCCGATCTACCTATCTTTGGGAGGTAACGATGAAACCTTAACCTAGCCAGCAAAGGTGATTCCCAGCCAGCAGAGTCATCAATTCAGACTCACACTGTTAATCAGCTATAAGGTGGGCAGAGGCCTTTCAGGCTAAGTATATCTTACGAGGCAAAGATGGCGAAGGAGAGCGTTGGAGACCCAACAGGAGGCCAAATGAATACTAGTTCAAAGTCAAAGAGGCAATCCCGGCGACTGAGGCAGCACAGGAAGTGCCCCATGTGGCGCTAGGCCCGGGCGTCGATTGCCCCGGCTCACCTCGACGCGGTGCTAGGCGCCGCCGGAAGGGGCGGAGCGGGCCGAATACGGTAAAAGAGAGCCCGTGCTTCCCGCCTGGGTCTGGAGGAGGTCCCGCGAAAGCCGCCTCGAGAGCGCTCCGCGGCTGCTGGTCCCAGTATGATCGATGACGCTGGTGCTGCTGAGTCCCAGCGGGGCAAACAGACCCCGGCCCACTCCCTGGAGCAGCTGCTTAGGTTACCACTTCCGCCGCCGCAGATTCGCATCCGGCCTTGGTGGTTTCCGGTGCAGGAACTGAGAGAGCCTTTGGTGTTCTACCTGGAGGCGTGGCTGGCCGACGAGCTATTTGGTGAGCGACCCCGGGTGTGCTAGTGGGCTGTCCACCTCCAGTCTGAGAGAGACTCGGCAGAGCAGCTCTCTACAGCTTCTTTCCCAGATTCGCAAGCCAGAAGTGTTACAGTGATTGCCCACCTTCCAGCTCTTCCCTTCCCTGGCCAACATTCCCTTAAAATTCAGCTTGTAACCTGCCACCGTGCGGCCCCTCAGAGTCTTTACTTGTTTAGGCCCCGACAGAGCCATGATTCCAGAAATGGAGTGGACGAGCCAGGCCCTGATGACAGTGGACATAGTGGACTCTGGGAACCTAGTCGAAATCACCGTTTTTGGACGGCCCAGTGTACAGAATCGGGTGAAGAGCATGCTCCTGTGCCTGGCATGGTTTCACCGAGAACATCGTGCCCGAGGTGAGGGTCTTTGAGAACCAGCATGTGGAGGAAGCCAAGAGTGACCATACTGGCCTTGCTCGGTTTCCTTCCATCCTCCCTTAACCTTCTCAAAATTGCTTGGTTTCCAGACTCCAGGGGCTGCACGAAGTTTGTTGGGAGGGGATCCCGGGGTGGGACCTTGGGAAAGTCAGCGAAGATCTGATACATTCAGGCCCATCACTGCCCAAGTCAGCCTCAGCTGGGTTATGACGCTATCGCAGATGCCAGGTTTGGAGCCTCCACCGCAGGTCTTTCTCTCCCCAACTCCCAATCACGGAGTAGTTCGAAACAGCGAACACTTTTCCCTGTCCATGGTTAGTATCAACTGCTTCTCTTCCAGCTGAGAAGATGAAACACCTTGAGAAGAACTTGAAGGCCCATGCATCAGACCCCCACTCTCCCCAGGATCCTGTTGCTTAAGACAACATAGTTACTGTCGGGAACATCTTAAGAACTTTCCAACTTTTTCTGCTAAAGTTGAAGAGAAGCAAGTATAGTATTCCTAAATCCCTGCATTCCTTTTTCCTGTGTCTTGATGGAATGTGGTTTATTTTGTTGCAAGAGTGAGCTTGAACTATTCTAATAAAGAAATGGCTATTTTGCCAATGGTATTAAGATCTTCACACACTTATAATAAAGCAAATTTATAAAAGATTGACTCTTACTCATGTTTTGATATGAAGGGTGGGCAGAAGGCTGGCAGGTTGTAGTTTTGTAGGTTTTTGTTTTTGTTTTATTTTTTGTTTTTTTCTTCCTGAATTCCCATCATTTTGAAACTCCTAATCCTTCTATAATTTTATGGTCAGAATGAGGCCCTCACCCACAGGGGGCAGATATGCAGGGTCAGATAACCTCACAAATGGCGATCTGTTTTGTTTTTACATAATTGGCTCTCAAACTTTAAAGCTTGTAAAAAATCACCTTGGGAGTTTGTTAAAACACAATTTCCTAGGCTCATTCTCCAGAGAATTCTGATTCAGTACTGTTGGGATGGGGCTTGTAATTTGCATTTCTGATGAGCTCACAGGTACTACCAAAGCAGCTTATCTGAGGCTTTCACTTTGAAGCTGGTAATTGACCCTCCGAAGAGCACCAGCTGTGCGTTTTCCTGGAGTGGGGCGTCCGTCTGGCACAGGATGACATTCCAACAAGCAAGCCTGGGCGGTCAGCATTCATTAATGGTAGCTTTGCGATTCACCACGGAAGAACGGGGATCCCTGGCACCTTGGCTTATGGATGGCGCCCTGCCTTGGAGCCGGCTGTCTCCCTTTTTCTGCAAGGTGAGGCTGCACAGGTGTCCGGCATGGGCCAGGTTGTTTTTCCATTACGTGTTGTACTGAGATTACCAGTCTCTGCAAAACAGCTCCTATCCTTGCTGCCCCACTTTCTGGAAGTAGAATTTTTGGGGTGAAAGGTGTCAAAAGCCCTGTGGCTTCAAGCGCAATTAGGATTGGTTTGACTCATGGAATTTATTCACTCCTTGGCAATAAAGTGTTCCAGCCTTTTGCAAGCGTTTTAAACTCACAAGTCTCTTTAATTGTGCATTTTTGATTAGAGGTGATGTTGAATATTTTCTTTGTTTCAGTTTTACATTTTTCTTTATTCCTTTCTTGACTTCTTTCAACTGGTGAAGATAAAGATTTTTATTTATCTCTATAAGCTTTTGTAACAATGGTCTGTTATTACCAGCATTTTCCACCCTCTTAAATTTTTTTTTGCATGTGAAAGATTTTTATTTTATGTAGTTAAATCAATTACTGTTTCCTACGTGTTCTCCCATGTCCCCACCCTTTTAAGTTTAAGAGCTCCTAATTTTCTCCCATAGAAATTTGATTAATTCTTTCAGGTTTTTCCTAGTGTGATTTTTAATGTTTGTTTGTTTATTTATTTGTTTATTTAGATATGGAGTCTTGCTCTGTCACCCAGGCTGGAGTGCAGTGGTGTGATCTCAGCTCACTACAACCTCCGCCTCCCTGATTTAAGCAATTCTTCTGCCTCAGCCTCCCAAGTAGCTGGGATTACTGGCATGTGCCACCACACCTAGCTAATTTTCGTATTTTTAGTAGAGACGGGGTTTCACCATGTTGGCAAGGGTAGTCTCAAACTCCTGACCTCAGGTGATTCTCCCGCCTTGGCCTCCCAAAGTGCTGGGATTAGAGGCATGAGTCACTGCACCTGGCCCTGGTGGGATTTTTATTTTTATTTATTTGTTTTTACTTTATTTTATTTTCCTTTTTGAGATGGAGTCTCACATTGTTGCCCAGGCTGGAGTGCAGTGGCACAATCTCGGCTCACTGCAACCTCCATCTCCCAGGTTCAAGCAATTCTCCTGCCTCAGCCTCCAGTGTGGCAACCTCTCCTGTTCCTCCACGCTAAGCAGCTGGCTTGACTTGATGACATCTATAATTCCAGCATGATACAGAGTTTCCATTTATTGGGTGTTTAGAGAAAGAAGCAGCCATATGAATAGGTGAAACTTAAAGTGTCAGTTCCAGGAAAGATGTTCATAGATGTTTTGGATGAGTTGAAAAGGTTGTGAGGGCCGGACACGGTGGCTCAGGCCTGTATTCCCAGCACTTTGGGAGGCTGAGGCAGGCAGATCACCTGAGGTCAGGAGTTCAAGACCAGCCTGGCCAACATGGTGAAACCCTGTCTCTACTAAAAATACAAAAATCAGCCAGGCATTGTGGTGGGCGCCTGTAATTCCAGCTGCTTGGGAGGCTGAGGCAGGAAAATTGCTTAAACCCGGGAGGTGAAGATTGCAGTGGAATGCCATTGCATTTCAGCCTAGGTGACAGAGCAAGACTCCGTCTCAAAAACAAACAAAAAAAGTAGACTTGCCCTCTTAAATGTTAAAACAGTCTACAAAACTACTCAATTAAAATAGGAGGTAGACAACAGAAAAAGTAAAGTTACACATGAACATAGATTGGTTAACACTGAATTTGGTCAAGGACAATGAAAACAGTTTGTAAAGGAGAGAATCCAACATTCTGGTAAGATGGGTATTACACAGAGAAAGACAAAAAACATACACATTGAGTTTTAGTTCTGCTCGGATGCATCCTCATTTGAAACTGATTTTGTGTTGATTTTGAATTTAAAATGTTCTAAAGTTCTAAAATTAGTCAACTATTTTAATAAAATGATTACCGGTTAAAAGTTGCTAATAAGTTTTTGTAAATTCAGCTTTATGTGGTAATTCCCTTATTGTAAGGTACATGATTATTTTAAACTCGAGTGATAATTAGTGGTGACAGAAAGTTTGTGATAGACATTCCCCTGATATTTAAAGTTAGCGTTGAACTTTTAAAAATTACTAGTGATTGGCCGGGCGTGGTGGCGCATGCCTGTAATCCCAGCACTTTGGGAGGCCCAGGCGACAGGCGGATAACCTGAGGTCAGACCAGTCTGGCCAACATGGTGAAGCCCCTTCTCTACCAAAAACGCAAAAATTAGCTGGGCATGGTAGCACGGGCCTGTAGTCCCAGCAACTGGGGAGGCTGAGGCAGGAGAATCGTTTGAAACCGGGAGGCAGAGGTTGTGTTGAGGCGAGATCGGGCCACTGCACTCCAGCCTGGGGGACAGAGCGAGACTCCGTCTCCAAAATAAAATGAAAATTATCAGTGATTCTTGGTTAAAAAAAAAAATCCTAATTAAATCCTAATTACAGAATTACTGCGTGCTATTGTTTAATCCTAGCACCCAGCTGTTGGCTTGCATTCTTCTAGATTAATTCGCAGGCTCAGGGACCTGCATCCCAGTGCCCTGACCAGAGCTGTGACCCGAGGGAAGACAAAGTGTTCTCTGCTCCGGCTCCTCGCTGCCGTAGTAACTGAGGAAAGAGTAGCCGGTGCCTGTATCTTGCTGGTGTCCACAACCTTCCTGGAAGGTGGATGACCCAAGCAAGACCTGAAGACGGCAACAGTGCAGCCGGAGAGTGCAGCTCGGCTCTCTTCGTTTCCCCCTTCCCCAATGTAATTTTCCCCAGCGGGGAAAGTGTTCTGTGGCAGCGTCGCCATACACCCAGGGCCTTCCAAATCCAGCTGGCCCCCAAGCGACCCTGTTTTCTCATCCCAAGTCACCTTGAGTAGAACCACAGCGGGCTTGGAGAGGTTTCCTAGTGGGCCGGAGAGGCTTCTCACCTGTTAAAGCCAGATGCGCGCGGTTAAGAAGTACAAGGGGCACACCGGACCACAGCCAGGGAAGATTGCGACCCCGGGCGGCTAGGAGCCAGAAACCCCACCTGTCTCGAGGTAGAGAGCGGCTCAGGGCAGAACTGGGCTGTTGGAGGAATACGCCTTTCCCTCCCCTCTACCTTCCAAAATACAGACGTCAGGGAAATGCAATTGTTTATTAGAACTCAAGTTTGTGTTGACAACCACTCAGCAGAAGGTGTAAAACAAAAACAATCCACATCAACCTCCCCCGCCACCCCGGCTTCCTGGACTTCAGTAGCGGGGGGCTTCCACTTTGCAATTATTTATTAGAACTCAAGTTTGTGTTTGAAGCCATTCAACAGAAGGGGTAAAAAAAAAAAAAAAATCCACATCATCCACCCCTACCCCAGCTTCGGGGGCTGAAGTAGGGGGCGGCTTCCAGTTTGCAATTCTTTATTAGAACTCAAGTTTGTGTTTGCAACCATTCAACAGAAGGGGTAAAACAAAAAATCCACATCATCCTCCCCCCAACCGCAGCTTCTGGGCGAAGTACAGGCTTTCACTTTAACCCCTGACTGGCTGTGGCTCCAGGGCCCGAGATGCCTTCATAATCTGGTAACTGGGGCCCGGGCATCCTCGCGAAACCGCTGGGTCACTGCCTTGCTGGCAGCTTCGGGGGATCGCTGGGTCCCCGACTGGTTGGCAGCCTCCAGAGATTGCTGGGTCCCGGTCTCCCGCACCTCCACCGGAGTACCCTGTGTCCCGACCTCCCGGACCTCCACCGAACGCTGGGTCCCGGCCTCCCGGACCTCCACCGCACGCTGAGTCACGGCCTCCCGGACTTCTGTTGAAGACCGCTGAGTCTCGGCCTTCTTAGTGGCGACATCCTGGGCGAGCGCCTTTCCTGAGCCTGGAAGAAGAGCAGTGTGCGGAGGCCACAGCTGTGTCCCTATATCCTCTCCAAAAAAGGACAGTCACCCAAGCGGCCTGCGGGAGTAGGACCAGGAATCCCAGAATGCGGGTTCACTTTGGCCTTCTGGATCCATGGCAATCGCCCCCTCCCCCACCCACTAACCGGGGGCCGACTGGGAGGGCGAGACTGCAGCCCCAGCAGCCAGGAAACCCCAGGATCACTCCTACGGAGCCAGAGTTTGCTCCAGGTAGCCCCATTCCCAGCCCCGTCCGTACCTTTCGCCTGGAGCTGGCGGTGATAGTCAGCCAAGTTCATGATCATCTTGATTGTGTCCTCCTGGTAAGAAGGCCTCCCAAATACCAAGATCTCAGCCTCGCCGTTAGGGTCCAACCGATTCACATGAATCAAGATTTGGGACATACCCTGGACGTGCGGGATGCGTTCTCGGCCCCTGCCTGCGCGGGTAGCAGAGAGGCTGTGAGGGACAGGTGGCTCCCGGGGGTCTTGGGAGGGGAAGGTGGAAGGAGGAGACAGCCAGAGGGCATTGGATACTGGGGAGGCTTGTCCTGGAACGCAGTGGGATGTGGGTGTGGGCGGCAGAAAGAAGCCGCATGGGGGCTGCCCCTCCTTGCTCCACTCACCGAAGATCTTTTCCACCAGCCAAACCTCAAGGCGAACTACCTTCGGATTCTTCAGGAACTCAGAGTGGAACCAGGAGAACCGCTTAGGAAGGTGACCAAGCACCTCGACTGGCATTGCTTTTGGCTGCATCAGTTGCACGAGCGTCGGAAACCGCCTGGGAGTGTCCATGCTGCGGCCGATCCTGCAGGAGACAACACCACCACAACAAACCCAAAGGCCAAGCTGGAGCTAGGCGACTAGAACTGCGGTTCCACCTAGGCCTTATTTAAATGGCTTTTGGCCAGCCCCTCCTCTCCAACCGCGCCCTTCTCATTGGGTCCCAGGCCTCGCCTCCGCCTCCAGGAGCCCCAGCTTTTTCCCAGGCAGCGCAAATGCACCGGTTCCTGCGTTGCTCTCAGAGTGTCCCTTCTGTCAGGAGCAGCCCTTTCCCCAGCGCACCCGGTAGGAGGAACCGGGCTCTGGGCACCAGGAATCCGCTGGTGCCCAGCGGGAGTTTTAACCATGGACTCAGGAAGGCGTGGACAAGCCCAGTATCTCTCCCAGAGGAAGGAACTGATACTTGCAGAATGAATACTTCATAGGTCCCTCACTCGCTTCTGATCCCTGGCCACTACGTTTCCTCCCTCTGGCACCAGGTTTTCAGATTATTCTGTCACTTGCCTGAGACAGCTGAGTACAGAGCAGAATAAGCGCCTGCCTTTTTGTTTTGTTTTGTTTTGTTTTATTATAGGGTCTGTGTAGTGAGATTTGCATAGTAAAAAAGGGGGATAGAAAAAAAGTTATGGGGTCTGGCTATGTTGCCCAGGTTGGCTTCAAACTCCAGGGTTGAAAAAAATCCTCCCTCTTTAGCCTCCCCAGTGGTGGGACTATAACGCGCTTTTAATTAATGCAGCAATGAACACACCTAACCACAGATGGTTCTCGTGGTTTGGACACCAGAGGAGATTCCTTGAAAATTTTTGACATCTCTGTTCTTTTTTATTTTTAATTTTTTAAATTTGAGACAGGATCTCTGTCACCCAGGCTAGAGGGCAGTGGTGTGATTATAGCTCACTGCAGCCTCCAACTCCTGAGCTCAAGAGATCCTCCCTCCTCAGCTGCCCCAGTAGCTGGGACTACAAGCCTCTGACACCATGCCCAGTGATGCCTCTGTTCTCTAAATAATACAAATATATTTGTCTCTTCCTTCCTTTCCTTTTTCCTTTCCCTCTTCCTTTCCTTTCTCCTTTCTCTTTTCCTTTCCTTTCTTTTCCCCTTCCCTTTCTGACAAGGGTTCGTTATGTTGCCCAAGCTGGTCTCAAGCAATCCTTCTGGCCTGGGCAAAATGATAAAACTCTATCGCTACAAAAAAAAAAAAAAAAAATTCAAAAATTAGCTGGGCGAGATTCCGCACCCCTATAGTCCCAGCTACTCAGAAGGCTGAGGTGGGACAATCACCTGATCCCAGAGAGGCTGAGGGTGCAGTAAGCAGTGATGGTGCCTCTGCATTCCCCGCGGGGTGACAGAGTGAGACCCTGTTTCAAAAAATAATAATAACCGAGCCAGGTGCGGTGGCTCACGCCTGTAATCCTAGCACCTTGGGAGGCTGAGGCGGGTGGATCATGAGGTCAGGAGATCGAGACCATCCTGGCTAATACGGTGAAACTCCACCTCTACTAAAAAAAAAAAGTGTGAAAATAATAACTGTTTTAAATGTGTTGCTATAAGACAAATAATAATTTATAATTTATTTTTATTCAGTATTGAAACACTAAAGAGAACTTCAGGTTTGCCACATTAATAGGCCAAATGTATATATTCAGGCCGCGCCCAGCCGGCGGAATATATTTGATATATAGGCATGATTTAGTAGTTGGGAAATTCTTACTTGCTAATTGAGACAATTAAAGTACTTTGCCAAACAACAAGAAAAAACAACCCCATTAAAAACTGGGCAAAGCTGGATGCGGTGGCTCACGCCAGCAGTTCTAGACCAGCCCGGCCAACATGGTGAAATCCTGTCTCTACTGAAAATACAAAAATTAGCTGGGCGTGCTGACTGGCGCCTGTAATCCCAGCTACTCAGAAAGCTGAGGCGTGAGAATCACTTAAACATAGGAGGTGGAGGTTGCAATGAGCCTGTATTGCAGTCTCCGGGATAGAGCGAGACTGTCTCCACAAAACAAAGAAACAAACAAACAAAACTGGGCAAGGAACATGAAGAGATGTTTCTCCAAAGAAGAAATACAGGCAGCCAACAAACACATGAAAAATGCTCAGTATCACCAATCAGAAGAGGAATGCAAATTAAAATCACACCGATAAACCATCATACACCAGTCACAATGGCTTTTATTAAAAAGTCAAAAAACAGGCTGGGCGTAGTGGCTCACACATGTAATCCCAGCAATTTGGGAGGCCAAGGCGGGCACATCACCTGAGGCCAGGAGTTCAAGACTAGCCTGGCCAACATGGTGAAACCCCATCTCTACTAAAAATACAAAAATTAGCCAGGCGTGATGGCAGGGGCCTGTAATTCCAGCTACTCAGGAGCCTGAGGCAGGAGAATCACTTAAACCCAGGAGGTGGAAGTTGTGGTGAGCCAAGATCGCACCATTGCACTCCATCCTGGGCAACAGGGCGAGACTCCCTCTCAAAAAACAAACAACCCCCCCAAAACAAAAACAAAAACAAAACAAACAAACAAAAAAACAAAAAACAAAAAAAACGATGGGGCATAGTGGCTCACGCCTGTAATCCTAGCACTTTGGGAGGCTAGGATTTATATATCTACCACTATCTTTCACCCTCTTCCAACCCAAGTAAGCTGGGACTTAACTACGTGTATCAGACCTAGATCCTCTTAAAACAGAGATATGATTTTGTTAGATCAATATTCAATGTTTGCACTATTAGGACTTTGTAAACTATTCATAGCTGTATATACTTTACTATGATTTCTTTTCTTGACACAGTTTTGTTTTTCTAGATATTAATAATGGATTTATTTATTTGTTTATTTTTGATGAGACAGCGTCTCACTCCATCACCCAGGCTAGAGTGCAGTAACCCATCATAGTTCACGGCAGCCTCCAACTTCTGGGCTCAAGTGATCCTCCCACCTCAGCTTCCTAAGTAGCTAAGATCACCGGCATGTGCCACCACAACTAATTCATTTTAATTTTTTTTTTTAGGACAGGCTAGTCTTTTTTTTTTTTTTTTTTTTTTTGAGATGGAGTCTTGCTCTGTCGACAGGCTGGAGTACAGTGGTGCGATCTCGGCTCACTGCAACCTCTACCTCCTGGGTTCAAGTAATTCTCGTGCCTCAGCCTCCCGAGTAGCTGGGATTACAGGCACCTGCCACCATGCCCAGCTAATTTTTGTATTTTTAATAGAGATGGGCTTCACCATGTCTCAGTGCCTGCAACATGGCCACTGTATGCCCAGGCTGGTCTCAAACTCCTGGGCTCAAGCGATTCTCCCACCTCAGCCTGGCAAAGTATTGGGATTACAGACATGAGCCACAGAAACCAGCCTTATTTCTTTAATATGTATTTTTTCCCGATCTTCAGGAATATTTACCTTGTATACTATCTTTACTTGTGCCAGTACTGCTATTGGAATCAGTACCCTACATGTCATTTCTTACAAGGGGGAGTATAACTATAGGACTAAATTTCAAATGTAGAATTGCTGAGTCAAAGGATCTGTAAATTTCCAATTGATAAGGTATTGCCAAATGGCATCCCATTGAGGTCGAACCAACCTATATACTCACCAGCCTTGTTGCTAACATTATAATGTGATAAACATTGACATTAATTTTGGGTAAAACCAATGCATATGCTTGTAAGTGTTCCTCCTTTCTACAAAACATTATTGAGAAACGCAAGTAGGGATGGATGGCAAGCAGAGCCCATGCAATGGCCAGATGTCCTCTAGGACACTTGCTGCAACCCAGACCTACAGCAGAAGTGACCTTTAACATTTGGTTATAAAAATTTTCTCCAGGGCCGGGTGTGGTGGCTCACACCTGTAATCCCAGCACTTTGGGAGGCCGAGGCTGGAGGATTGCTTGAGGCTAGGAGTTCTAGACCAACCTGGGCAACATAAGGAGAGCCCCATCTCTATAAAAACTAAAAAATTAGTCATGCATGGTGGCGCATGCCTGTGGTCTCAGCTACTTGGAAGACTGAGGTGGGAGGATCGCTTGAACCGGGGAGGCCAAAGCTGCAGTGAGCTGAGATCACCACACTGTACTCAACCTGGACAACAGAGTGAGACATTGTCTCAAAAATAAATAAATAAAGAAATAAATAAAACTTATTTTCCAAATAATTTGTTGAAATAATTCAAGTCTTCAAACTTTAACTTTCCAACTGTTGGTTCAAACCAGCACTGAAATTCTGGCCTTCAGTATCCTAGCAAAAATTCCCCTTTGCAAGATGTTGAGGTGTATTGGAGAAACCGCCATTTTAAACAACAGAAATCGAGCTCAGATCGAAGTAGACAGAGGGCAAGACAGGCATTCCTAGGGACCAAGTGGAACCCAACTAGAGAGAAAGATGACACATTCAACATGCTGTGGAGGAGGGAGAGTGGGTTTTATCCAGGATCACATAGGATAAATGCAAGGACAGGCTCAAGTTTCCCACATGCAGCATTTCTCAATCCCATTTTCCTTGGCAAGAGTTCTTCTCGTTACTAGGCTCTTCCAATATAGACTAAGCTCTTGCCCTGGAAGGACTCTCTGTACTTCGCAGATTTCCTAAGAAAGAAAAAGCTGCTGTCTGTGGAGCTGGAAGGGGGCGTGACAGGACCCAGTCAGCCAAGGTTCCCCGACTCCTCCCCAGCTGGGACCACGGGCTGCACCCGGGCTGCGCTGGGTGGGGTGGAAGCGCCCCCTCGCTGGACAGAGTCCCTCCCATACGCCCTGCACTCCGGACCCTGTGGCCGGCTGGGCCGCCTAAGAGCACAAAAGGACGCAGGAGCCGAGGGGGCTCCAGACCGCACGCCTAGTTCAGACCCCCCGCCAGGACCCCTAGTGCTGTTGGCCATGCCGGCCTCCCCACCCTCCGGCTCTTACAGGAGGTGATCAGGATCCTGGAGTCCTTGCCTGAATGCAAAGTAAATGAATACAAGTAATCACAGATTTAAAAATCTCATAGTACTGAGGTGTACAAAGTGAAGAGAGGCCGGGCACGGTGGCTCACGCCTGTAATCTTAGCACTTTGGGAGGCCGAAGCGGGTGAATCACTTGAGGTCAGGAGTTCGAGACCAGCCTAGCCAACGTGTTGAAACCTCGTCTCTACAAAAAAAAAAAAAAAAAAAAAAAAAAAAAAAAAAAAATACAAAAATTAGCCAGGAGTGGTGGCAGCCGCCTGTAGTCCCAACTAACTCGGGAAAGCTGAGGCAGGAGAATCGCTTGAACCTGGGAGGAGGCTGCAGTGAGCCGAGATGGTGCCAGTGCACTCCAACCTGGGCGACAGAGTGAGACTCCATCTCAAAATAAACAAAAAACAAAATCCAAAATAAGCGGAGGAGCCAAAGGGGAGACAAGAAGCCAATGTGTTTATTTTGGGACGTGTAGAGTTTTAGAAGCCTCGAGAACATGAAGATGAAAAAGTAGAGGGCAGGGGTGGTGGCTCACGCCTCTAATCCCAGCACTTTGGGAGAAGGCCAAGAAGGGAGGATTGCTTGAGTCCAGGAGTTCAAGAACAGTCTGGGCAACATGGCGAAACTCTGTCTCTACAAAAACAAAACAAAACAGAAACAGAAACAGAAACAGAAACAAACAAAAAACCCACAAAAATTAACTGGGCGCCGTGTTTTGTGCCTGTAGTTGCAGCTACTGGGGACTGAGGTGGCAGGATCACTTAAACCTAGGAGGTGGGGCTGGGTACGGTGGTTCACACCTGTAATCCCAGCACTTTGGGAGGCCGAGGTGGGCGCATCGCCTGAGGTCGGGCGTTCGAGACCAGCCTGACCAACATGGAGAAACCCTGTCTCTATTAAAAATACAAAATTAGCCGGGCATGGTGATGAATGCCTGTAATCCCAGCTATTCAGGCAGGAAAATCACTTGAACCCGGGAGGCAGAGGTTGCAGTGAGCTGAGATCACGCCATTGCACTCCAGCCTGGGCAACAAGAGCGAAAGTCCATCTCAAAAATAAAATAAATTAGCTAGGCATGATGAATTATGTATATATAAAAGAGTTTTGGATTAGATACTTAGAAAGTTGTAGGAAACCATCTAGAGCAACACTGTCCAACTGAAATAGAATGAGAGACAAATAATACTAACTTTCTCATAGCCTCAGTAGAAAGAAACGTGTGAAATGAATTTGAATATTATATCTTATTTACCTTAATAGATCCAAAATATTATCATTTTGGCTGGGCGCAGTGGCTTGTGCCTGTAATCCCAGCACTTTGGGAAGCTGAGGTGGATCCCTTGAGTGCAGGAGTTTGAGACCAGCCTGGGCAACATAGCGTGACCCTGGCTCTTTTTTTTTTTTTTGAGACAGGATCTCACTCTGTCACCCAGGCTAGAGTGCAATAGCGCAATCTTGTCTCACTGCAACCTCCACCTCCTGGGCTCAAGCAATTCCTTGTGCCTCAGTTTCCCCAGTAGCTAGGGCTACAAGCATGCACCCCCACACCTGGCTAATTTTTGTCTTTTTTGTAGATACTGGGTTTTGCCACGTTGCCCAGGCTAGTCTTGAACCCCTGAGGTCAGACGATCCACCAGCCTTGGCCTCTCAAAGTGCTGGGATTACAGGCATGAGCCACCCCATCCAGCCAACAAGACCCCGTTTTAACTGAAAAAATGAAAAATAAAAAAGGGAAAAACCAAAATATTGTAATTTTAACATATAATCAGTCTAAAATTATTAATGAGAATATCTAAATTTTTGGTATTAATGTCATCAAAATCTTACATGTAGCTTATACTTACAGCACATCTCAAATCAGACTAGATACATTTCCAGTCCTCATGTGACTAGTGACTTTTGTATTGGACAGGGCAGGTCCAGAGTGGCTTTTCTTGAAATGCAAAGGAAGGTACCATGGAATAACATGTTTAGAAATAAGTAAGGTATACAGAAGTAGAAGTGAGGGTTGCTTTTCATAAGAGTCTGGGTAACAGGAAAAATGGAGCTTGGGCTGCAGGTGGAATGGGAGATGGGAAACTGAAAGTTCATTATGGCTGGGCATGGTGACTCACACCTGTAATCCAGCACTTTGGGAGGCTGAGGCAGGAGGATCAGGAGGTCAGGAGTTTGAGACCAGCCTGGCCAACATGCTGCAACTCCATCTCTACTAAAAATACAAAAATTAACCGATGTGGTGATGGGTGCCTGTAATCCCATTTACTCAGGAAGCTGAGGCAGGAGAATTGTTTGAACCCAGGAGGCGGAGGTTGCAGTGAGCTGAGAATATATATATATTGCACTCAGCCTGGGCAACAAGAGCGAAACTCCATCTCAAAATAAAATAAAATAAAATAAAATAGCTAGGCACGATGAATTATATATAATATATACATATATACATTTATCTATATCTATATCTATATATGAAGAGAGAGAGAGTTGATTATTTGGCCAGGTGTGGTGGCTCATACCTGTAATCCTGTAATCCCAGCAGTTTGGGAGGTCAAGGTGGGCAGATCACTTGAGGTCAGGAGTTCGAGTTTGAGACCAGCCTGGTCAACATAATGAAACCCTGTCTCTACTAAAAATACAAAAATTAGCCGGGCATGTTAGCTGGCATCTGTAATCCCAGCTACTGGGGAGGCTGAAGCAGAACCGCTTGAACCCGGGAGGTGGAGATTGCAGTGAGCAGGCATCGTGCCACTGCACTCCAGCCTGAACAATAGAGTGAGACTCTGTCTCAAAAAAATTAAATTTAATTTAAAAAATAATAAAAATAAAAACAAAGAAACCCAATTCACTCTACATACTTTAGCATTATTTCTGAGAATAATGACCTTATCTTACATAATTGTAGTACACTTATCCCACTCTAGAAGTTTCTAAATTTTAGAAGTTTCTAATACTACTTTGAAACATAGGGCATATTAAAATTTTCTTCATTGTCCTGAAATGCACCTCCAATCTTTGATTCAGAATTATTTGAACTATGCACACAGCATTTAGTGTCTCTTTAGTCAATTAATAAAACAGTCCTCTTTTTGTTTTCAGATACTGAACCAGAAGTCCATTTGTCCCATTATTGGTGATGCTAACTTGGGTTAAGGTGGCTTCTTCCAAGTCTCTATTGTAAAGGAACGTTTTTTTCTCCTTTGTAATTCATAATCTGTGCCTAGGGCTTCCAAACTTGTGACTATCTAGTTCCTCAACAGTCTTCATCTGATAGTTTTAGCTATTGATGATCATTTTCTAAATTAACTATACTGGTGGTTGCAAAAGAATCCATAGTTTGTGTGTGTGTGTGAAGAGGTCTGCCTTAAGAAACCGTAAATAATGTACAGCTGAGGGGATATTAGGTGTTACCAGGACTGGAAATGCCAGCTTAATCACCATCTGTAAAGCCATAAAACAGTGAAATCACACTTTCATCGAGTGAATCCAGTGCATCCCTCCAAACACTATGTTTAAAAAACGAATAAACCAAATTTATTTACAGACGAGCCAGAAGCCTGCCCCCAGCGATTCCCAAGCCCATGGGATTCTGGTGCGAAAGACACAGGTCAATGCAGGTGGAAACCCTAGTTAACTTGGAGGCAGCTGGGCCCGGGTGAGGCTCCCCTGAAGTCGCAGGAAGCGGAGGAGATGGCAACCCGCTGGACCGCAGCCAGGGCGGCGGGGCGCGGACCCAGGGTCCTGGCCTGAGTCCTGGCCCGGACCGGGGGGCGGGGCCGGGCCGGGGGCGGGGCCACCAGGTGCAAGGCTTTACCAGCCCTGAGGCTCGGCCCGCGTGGAAAGGCCTGCTGTGCGCTAGAGCGTGGTTCTGGTTCTAAGGGTCATAAGATGGGAACTCTCCCGGCACGTAGAAATATCCCGCCGTGGGTGAAAGTTCCCGAAGACCTGAAAGATCCAGAGGTGTTCCAGGTCCAAACGCGACTGCTGAAAGCCATGTTCGGTGAGTGTGCCCAGTACTGGCGGGCTGCCCCGGCTCGGGAGTCTCAGCCGGCCTGGGGCTCTCACCTCTTTCCCCCAACAGGCCCGGACGGATCTCGAATCCCTTACATCGAGCAGGTGAGCAAGGCCATGCTCGAGCTGAAGGCTCTGGAGTCTTCAGACCTCACCGAGGTCGTGGTTTACGGTTCCTATTTGTACAAGCTCCGGACCAAGTGGATGCTCCAGTCCATGGCTGAGTGGCACCGCCAGCGCCAGGAGCGAGGTGAGAGGCCCGGGGACTGGGTACGCCTCTCCTTCAGCGCTCTCGTCTTTCTCCTCTCTCTTGCTCACCAGGGATGCCCTTGGCGTCTGGGCCTTCCCGAGACCCCTTTGGGAGTGGGGGCCCCAGAGTGCCGGCCGTCGGTCTTGGAGACCCAAGGGTGAGACTGTAATGAGAGGCGGCCGATGCTGGGCCCACTGGGCAGGGTTATCTGAGCTATCTTAACCGTCTCCTTGCCCCCTTCAGTTTCTTGGAGAATGTTCGAATGGGCCGAGTAGGTTCGGTTTACGAGGTTCTGGGCCTGACTCTCAGGCCCAGAACGCCTGAATCAGAAGTCCCAGTAAACCAACCCTGAAAGAGGCGGAGAACAGTCCGGGCGCTTACTATCTTCCCCCACACTCACGCCGTTGTTGCTATTTCTGGTGCAGGGATGCTCAAACTTGCGGAAGCCATGACTGCCCTCGAACTAGGCCCTTGGATGAAGTGAACCAGCTTCCAGCCAATGCAATGAAGGCCAGGGTGCAGAGATTAGGTTGTGGCCAGAGCTGGAGTGATTCCTTCAGTTTGGTTTAAAATCGGCTCCAGCCTAAAGAGTTAAGGGAAAACCATCTGTTTAGGGGTCTCTGCCCTTAGCTCTGAGTCTTGTTATGAATATCTCTTTGATGGTTGCCAATAAAAAAGTGTTTTTTTTTTCATTTTTTCTCATTTTAAAAAACAAGAGTTCTTTGTAGTGACATGGATGCAGCTGGAAACCATCATTCTCAGCAAACTATCACAAGAACAGAAAACCAAACACCACATGTTCTCACTCATAGGTGGGAATTGAACAATGAGATCACTTGGACACGAGAAGGGGAACATCACACACCGGGGCCTATTATGGGGGGGAGGGGGGAGGGATGGCATTGGGAGTTATACCTGATGTAAATGACGAGTTGATGGGTGCTGACGAGTTGATGGGTGCAGCACACCAACACGGCACAAGTATACATATGTAACAAACCTGCACGTTGTGCACATGTACCCTAGAACTTAAAGTATAATAAAAAGTCAAAAAAAAAAAAGTTTTAAATAAGTTGATAGTTAAATGTGGTTGATGGATTGTAGGTACTACCTTTAAATTTCTCTGAAGCACAGCTGAGGTGTGGCCCTGAGCTTAACCCTTAATTGAAAACCTCCAAAGACAAAACGAGGGTCAAAAGGCACACTTGGCTAGGGTCCTGAGATGCAGCACTGAACTAAAAACCTGTGGGAGATGTGATGATTGCCTCAAGTGACCTGGACTCACTTGAAAACAACCCTATAATAGGTTGATATTTTGTATATAAGCTGAAAAGCAAATGTCTCCAACAAAAATATGGGAAGTCAGGACCATTGTCAGTGTAGCAGGTTTTGTGTGTGTCTTTTTGTTTTCTTTTTCTTTTTTTTTTTTGGAGACGAGTTTCGCTCTCATCTCCCAGGCTGGAGTGCAACGGAGCGATCTCGGCTCACTGCAGCCTCCCCCACCCCCGCCCCACCCCCGGCTCCCCCACCCCACCCCACCCCCGGCTCTCCCACCCTATTTCAAGCAATTCTCCTGCCTCAGCCTCCCGAGTAGCTGGGATTACAGGTGTGAGCCTCTGTGCCTGGCCCAAATCTCAGATTTTCGAAGGTGTTTGTTCTCTTCTCCCAGGTGGTCCATACTCGAGGGAGATCCTCTCCTCTACAGTCTTAGCTTAAATATAGCTTAAAAATAAAGCTTAACCTGCTGTGTTTTTTCTTTATGGCATTCATAAACTCAACTGGTAGTGTTAACTGCTAATTTTCCTCCTCTTTACTCCTAATATTTAAACTCCAAGGCAGGGATGTTGATTTTTTGTTCTTCTTAAGAGGGGCAATATCGTATAGTACATACTGGTTAAGGATAGTGTTGTAAGAAACGGACAGCAGCTAGACTACCTGGGTTTGAATCTTGGCTCAGCTACTTATTAGCGGGGGAAACCATGCATATGTTAGCCTTTGTGCTTCAGTTCTCCACCTGTAATATGGAGATAATTATATCTACCTCATTGGGTTGCAGTGAGGGTTAAATGAGATAAGACAATGTCCTAAATCTGTGAAGTATTAAGACAATGTCTGACACAATGGGCATTATTTCTTGAATCTGAATTACAGGCTATTCTTGGAGTAATTCAAGTATATGACTGGAGTAATTCAAGTATATGACTGGAGTAGACTCCTCTATTCCAGGTTCTGAGGGAGGAGGGACTCCAGCTTCCAGTCCTATCCTCCAAGGTTCTCATCATTGAAGACTCAAAGAGGGAAGGCCATGAGTCTCATAAATGCATTGTTTTCCTACCCCCTGGAAGTCCTGGGTGCAGTTTCTGGGACCATTAGATGCCATACCGCTTATGGGTCCCTGAGAAGACAAAGGTACGTTTGGCATACTATTGAGGTTTATTTGGAGTGGAGACCAAGGGATCAGTCATATACTCTGTTGGCATTTTGACCCTCCTCCCACCCCAGCCCTGAGAACTGTGCCTGGAAGGTCCTAGACCACTCAGCCTGGCTCCTGCTCAAGATTTTGAAGGAAAACCAGGCACGGTGGCTCACACCTGTATTCCCAGCACTTTGGGAGGCCAAGGCAGGTGGATCATGAGGTGAGGAGTTCGAGACAACCTGGCCAACATGATGAAACCCCGTCTCTACTAAAAATACAAAAATTAGCTAGGTGTTGTGGCGGGCACTTGTAGTCCCAGCGATGTGGAAGTCTGAGGCAGGAGAACTGCTTGAACCGGGGAGGCTGAGGTTGCAGTGAGCTGAGGCCGTGCCACTACACTCCAGCCTGGGTGACAGAGAGACTCCACCTCAAAAAAAAAAAAAAAAAAAAAAAAAAGAATTATCTGGGCCCAGTGGCACATGCTTGTAGGCCTAACTACTCAAGAGGCTGAGGCAGGAGGTTCGCTTGAGTTCAGGAACTTGGGGTTACAGTGAGCTACGATCGCACCAGTGCATTCCACCCTGGGCGAAAGGAGACTGTCTCAAAAAAAAAAAAAAAAAAAAAAAAAAACGAAAATGATGGAAGTCTCCCTCCTATCTCATTTTATATTCATACATTTCCTACTTCCCAGAAATAAGCAATATTTTCTTGAATGTCCATTCAAAAGTTTTAAAATAAATGTAAATATAAGGAATTATATGTGTAGATTATTTTCCCTCCTTTACAGCTGGGTATTATTCCATTTAATTCCATGTAATTCTCTACAAAATGACTTTTGAGTTTATTCCCAATCTTTTGCTTTTACAAAGGTAAGATGAATACATTGAATACTTTTTTTTTCTTTCTTTCTTTCTTTCTTTTTTTTTTGAGACGGAATTTTGCTTTTGTCACAGGCTGCAGTGCAATGGCGCAATCCCGGCTCACTGCGACCTCCACCTCCTAGGTTCAAGTGATTCTCCTGCCTCAGCCTTCTGAGTAGCTGGGATCACAGGTGTGGGCCACTACGCACTGCTAATTTTGTATTTTTAGTAGAGACGGAGTTTCACCATATTGGCCAGACTGGTCTCCAGCTCCTGACCTCATGTGATCCACCTGCCTCAGCCTCCCAAAGTGCTGGAATTATCGGCGTGAGCCACAGCGCCCAGCCTGAATACCATTGTTTTGCAAGTCTGCCAGGAGTATGTCTGTAGGGTAAATTCCCAGAGGGAGAATTGCTGGTCCAAAGGGGAAAAACATGATTTTGCTAAATATTTTCATAGAGACTGCCTATTTCCCCATTGCCTCACCCGTTTTTGTTGAATCTGATGAAGTTTCCCTGTCTTTTGTGTTGATAGCTTGAATTTGCTTTATGGACTAATGGTCGTTAGCACCCTCAGATGACCCTCATCTAGTGCACCCTTCAGAGAATCAGTTGGCCACGAAAGATTCTATGTGAGAATGTAGACCAGATTCTTTTGAAACCCCAGTTCTCTAGTGTAAATCAAGCACATAAAACTAACTGCCCTTATCCTTTAAGTCCAGAATTCTTTTTTTTTTTTTTTTGAGACAGAATCTTGCTCTGTCACCCAGCTGGATGCAGTGGCACGATCTCGGCTCACTGCAGCCTCTGCCTCCTAGGTTCAAGTGATTCTCTTGCCTCAGCCTCCTGAGTAGCTGGGATCACAGGCATGCACCACCATGTCCAGCTTTTTTTTTTTTTTTGTATTTGTAGTAGACATGGGGTTTCATCATGTTGGCCAGGCTGGTCTCGAACTCCGTATCTCAAGTGATCCACCTGCCTTGGCTTCCCAAAGCACTGAGAGTACAGGTGTGAGACACTGTGACTGGCCTAGAGTTCCCTCTTAAAGGCAGAGTTTCTAAATGCTGAAAACTTTAAGTGAATAGGTGTCAATTATGGTATCAAAAGAGGGAAATTTAAGAATCTGCCATAAATTCCATGCATGTCCAGGACTGAAAAATTTTCAGCTCTCCTACCCCAACCCCCCAAACCAAAAGTAACAGCAATAAAATAAGAAAATTCATAGGTAAAATTTTGGAAGTAAAAGTCTGAAGGTGAAAAGCAGTATTTGCCTTGGAGCGGTTTTCTTTTTTTGAGCTTGCAGCTGGTGATCAGCTTTCCACCAAGGTTAAGTGCTACCATTACCGGAAACCACAAGCTTTCTTGTAATGGAGATGAGAGGGGTCCGCCCTAAGGAAGGTCTGACAATGGGATTGAAGAGTTTTGGAAAGGAAGTAAAACAAGTGCTTAGTTCGAGGAAACCTTCAAATAACAAGCGATGAACACCCAATCAAGTGTAATCATCCGACCCTGAAGTGGCTAATATTAATGACAATAGCCAACACTGATTGAGAGCTTCTAGTTCCGCGGGGCTAGAAGCTGGGCTCTTCCTTTTATTAAACGAATTCTCAAAATATTATCATTCTCATTGTCCATTTAAAGAAATCGAGATCCCACCAATCACACCACCTCCCAGTATTTATGTATTTACACTTAAATGTGTACGTGATTTCTTTGGAGGCCCTATGAAACGTTTTTATTTTTAATTTATTTTTTGAGACGGAGTCTCGCCCTGTGGCCAGGCTGGAGTGCAGTGGTGCGATCTCGGCTCACTGCAACTTCCAACACCGGGTTCAAGCGATTCTCTTGCCGCAGCCTTCCCAGTAGCTGAGATTACAGGCGCGCGCCGCCATGCCCGGCTAATTTTTGTATTTTGTGTAGACACGGCGTTTCGCCATGTTGGCTAGGAGGGTCTCCAACTCCTAACCTCAGGTGATCCGCCCGCCTCGGCCTCCCAAAAAGCTGGGATTACAGGCGTGAGCCACCGCGTCCTTCCGTGCCCTATGAGAGTTTTTACCCTGTGGGTGGGCTGATACAGCTGGAGAGGGGAAGTCGGAGTGGGTGTGGATGTTCCTCGCAGGGCCCCGCGGGGTCACCTATGCCCAACTCATTCCCAAGTGGGCTCCGAGGCAGGAGCTGTTAGGTCTCTTGGGACCGAAGCCGCCTGCAGGGTGGTCTTAGGCAAGTCTCCCAACCTCTGTAGACAGGCGGGCCCTCCGGGAGCTTCCGGTCTGGTTAGGAGCCACGTGGATGTAAGAATCCGAGAAATGAACGTTGGTGCTGTGCTGGGAGGCTGAAATGTTGGGAACTAGACCTGGGCAGGGAGGTCAGGAGGTCAGGGATGGTCCCCCAAGGAAGTCACCTCTGGTGAGATCTGAGTGACCGGCAGCAGTGCGCCAGATGAGGAGGAAGGGAAGTGCAGCCCTGGGAACAGAGGAGGATGGTGGCTAGGCCAGAAGGTTGAGCGGGCTGTGGCGTGGCCGGAATGGGAGCGAGGCGGTCCCCCACCGCGAGGCCTCGCAGACCTTGCCAAGAGCAAGGGTAAGCTGTCCAAGGGTTTTGAGCAGGAAGTGACTATGGAACCACCCGGAACCACTCAGATAAGCTGTTTCCCTGTCCCCGGCAGCTAGGATCCTAGGATCTGTTCGGATCCTGATTCTTCTCTAATGGCTCTGCCCTGCCTCTCCACTGTTCCCAACGACTCATTTGTTGATTATATTCGTTGAATCCCATTATTGAAATATTTGTTGAAGGCCGGGCGCGGTGGCTCACGCCTGTAATTCCAGCACTTTGGGAGACTGAGGCGGGCGGATCACGAGGTCAGGAGTTCGAGACCAGCCTAACCAACATAGTGAAACCCCCTCTCTACTAAAAATAGAAAAATTAGCTGGGTGTGGTGGAGGGCGTCTGTAGTCCCAGCTACTCGGGAGGTTGAGGCAGGAGAATTGCTTGAACCTAAGAGGCAGAGGTTGTGGTGAACCGAGATTGCACCACTGCACTCTACTGTGGGTGACAGAGCGAGACTCCTTCTAAAAAAAAAAAAAGAAAGAAAAGAAATATTTGTTGAGTGTCTGCTTTGCTACATACTCAGGAGTGGTGTTTTAGGAAGGAAACAAAAATGAAAATGTGGCCCGGGAACATTTCCAGGATTTCAGAGAATATTTTCATAAAACAAGTGCCTGGAGTGTTACTTACATGAAAGAAATTTGGAACATTAAATTGTATGGTAACTAATCAAAGGCAGAAATTTTTTTTCGAGAAGTTATCTGTATGGCACTAGAATTCCAGCGTTGGAATTTGTCCAGAGAGGGGCTGCTGCACCAAATCTTGTAGCCATTTTGCAATCTCTGCTGCAGAAAGGGAAGGATCAGGTTATCCAAACTTCAATTGTCAAAAGCTGGTCCTAGTTTCATGGGATTTCTCTTTTCCTTCTAGCTTCAACGGTCTAAATAGTGTTGCATTGGGGATAGATAAGATTTACCTTCATGAAAATGCCAAATTAGCCGACCCTGTGATCACTGCCCATGAGTTAGCCCTGTTCTGCAAGGAGCAGTACTGTAAAACAAAACAAAACAGCCAAATTAACTACAATCAAACCTTTGTATCTGCTGTTCTGCATCCACAGATTCAACCAACCTCCCATCAAAAATATTCAGAAAGAAAACAATAACAATACAACAGTAAAGATACAAAGGAAACCCAACACAATGTAACTATTTACATAGCATTTGTATTGTTAGTAATCTAGAGATTATTAAAAGGTATAGGGGAGGTTGTTCATAGGTTATATGTAAACATGCCATTTTACATTAAGAACTTGAACATCTGTGGATTTTGGTATGGGAGAGGGGGTCCTGAAACAAATCTCTCAGATACGGGGAGATGACTGTAATATTTCATTCTACCACTATGAAAGGAGAAGAAAATGTGCAACATAGGGCTCCTGGCCTAAAATTCTTTCACAGGCATGGGAATTTAATGGGGACAAGCAGGGCAAAAGAAACATGAGTATCAGGGCAAAAGAAAACAGGGCTTGGGGCCGGGCGCGGTGGCTCAAGCCTGTAATCCCAGCACTTTGGGAGGCCGAGACGGGCGGATCAGGAGATCGAGACCATCCTGGCTAACACGGTGAAACCCCGTCTCTACTAAAAAAATACAAAAAACTAGCCGGGCGACGTGGCGGGCGCCTGTAGTCCCAGCTACTCGGGAGGCTGAGGCAGGAGAATGGCTTAAACCCAGGAGGCGGAACTTGCAGTGAGCTGAGATCCGGCCACTGCACTCCAGCCTGGGCGGCAGAGCGAGACTCCGTCTCAAAAAAAAAAAAAAAAAAAAAAAAAAAAAAAAAGAAAACAGGGCTTGGGTTCTGTGGGAGGGAAAAGAACTAAAAAGAGGAACAGATAGACAATGTATCTCTTTTTGAAATTTTAGTAAATTTTGATGAGAAGAGTCCCAGACCCATCTGTCTTTTGAAGAATACAGATAATCAAGTGCTGGGGTCAGGGGCTATCCCATGTTCAGGATGGCGATTTTGTGGGTGGGGTAGGCTGGCAGAGCCCACTGAAATCTGGGTGATAAGAAGATGTTGGTTGGTTAGGATGGCATTCCTCACCCAAGCCCTATAACTTGATTTTCCAAGATTAATGATTACTTAGGATTATTTGATTTATCCCTCTACCTCCAGGTTCCTGTTGTACACTAAAAATAAAATTGTGGCTCACATCTGTAGTCTCACCACTTTGGGAGGCCAAGGTGGAAGGATTGCTTGAGGCCAGGAGTTCTAGACCAGCCTGGGCAACATAGCAAGACCTGATCTCTACAAAAATTAATTAATTAGCTGGGTGTGGTAGAACATTCCTGTAGTACCACATGCTCAGGAAAGCTGATATAGGTGGGAGGATTGCTTGAGCCCAGGAGTTGGAGGCTGGCAGTGAGCTGTGATTGTACCAATGTACTCCAGCCTGGGCAATGGAGCAAGACCCTGTCTCTAAAAAGTAAATTTAAAAATTAATTTGAAATGTAAATGTAAGAACTGGTAGAAAAGGCCGGGTGCAGTGACTCACGCCTGTAATCCCAGCACTTTGGGAGGCCGAGGTGGGTGGATCACAAGGTCAGGAGATCGAGACCAACATGGCTAACAGGGTGAAACCCCGTCTCTACTAAAAATACAAAAAATTAGCCAGGCATGGTGGTGGGCACCTGTAGTCCCAGCTACTCGGGAGGCTGAGGCAGGAGAATAGCGAGAACCCGAGAGGTGGAGCTTGCAGTGAGCCAAGATGGCACCACTACTCCAGCCTGGATGCCAGTGTGAGACTCTGTCTAAAAAAAAAAAAAAGAACTGGTAGAAAAAAAAATATTTAATAAATTATATAATCAGGCTTCTATAAACTCAACATCAAAGGCAGAAATCACAAATCAAAATAATACTAGATCAGGGAGCTAAAAAAATTGGAAAGTCCCATTCTTTATATACATATATATATATATATATATATATTTTTTTTTTTTTTTTTTTTTTTTTTTTTGAGACGGAGTCTCGCTCTGTCGCCCAGGCTGGAGTGCAGTGGCCGGATCTCGGCTCACTGCAAGCTCCGCCTCCCGGGCTCCCGCCATTCTCCTGCCTCAGCCTCCCGAGTAGCTGGGACTACAGGCGCCGCCACCTCGCCCGGCTAGTGTTTTTGTATTTTTTTTTAGTAGAGATGGGGTTTCACCGGGTTAGCCAGGATGGTCTCGATCTCCTGTCCTTGTGATCCGCCCGTCTCGGCCTCCCAAAGTGCTGGGATTACAGGCTTGAGCCACCACGCCCGGCCTGCATGCAGTTTATATAGCATCTTCACTTAGCACCCTCCTGGCAGCAAGCGCCACGTGGCAACTTTCATTTCTTAAGTTACTGCTCTCAGGTTTATCTGCCATAGAACATATATCCTAGTTATTACTTTCAGGTGCATCTATCATCTATCAGGCCAGTGGGATATTCACACTTTGGGAAGCTGAAGGGGATTCTTGCTGATCTTTGGATCAGTTAAATTTATATACAGTGGGCTGGGCGCCGTGGCTCACACCTATAATCTCAGCACTTTGGGAGGCCAAGGTAGGTGGATCACCTGAGGTCAGGAGTTCGAGACCAGCCTGCCTAACATGGCGAAACCCCATCTCTACTAAAAATACAAAAAATTAGCCAGGCGTGGTGGTGGGCGCCTGTAATCCCAGCTACTCGGGAGGCGGAGGTTGCAGTGAGCTGAGATCATGCCATTGCACTCCAGCCTGGGTGATAAGAGCGAAACTCTGTCTCAACAACAACAACAACAACAACAACAACAACAACAATTTGTATACAGTGAAACTCCAGTGTGTGTATGTATGTGTGGGAAACATTCTTATTCTTGGCAGGATACAGAAGAAAATTTATTGTATTGGCAGATTGGATGAGAAGTTAACACGTGAAGATGGTCTTCCCTTCATTCCATTTGATATTGAGTCCCTCGTCATGCCCACATATTTGAACATGGATTGCTATGGTAAATTCTGAAAGATCAAACATCTACACTTACTATAGTGCAGCATTAGCATTCAGTCTTGTCTTGTCTCGTCTTTCTTTCTTTCTTCTCTCTTTCTCTTTCTTTCTTTCTCTCTCTCTCTTTCCTTCCTTTTTTTTTGATGGAGTTTTGCCCTTTTGCCCAGGCTGGAGTCAAGTGGTATGATCTTGTCTCACTGTAACTTCCGTCCCCTGGGTTCAAACAATTCTCCTGCCTCAGTCTCCTGAGTGACTGGGATTATAGGCACCTGCCACCACGCCTGACTAACTTTTGTATTTTTAGTAGAGATGGGGTTTTACCATGTTGGCGCCCACCACCACACCCATCTAATTTGTTTGTATTTTTAGTAGAGACGGGGTTTCACCATGTTGGCCAGGGTGGTCTGGAACTCCTTACCTCAGATGATTTGCCTGCCTCAGCCTCCCAAAGTGCTGGGATTACAGGCGTGAGCCACTGTGCCCAGCCTGGCCTAGGGGATATTGACTGGGAGGAAAGAGCCATATAAGACACTTGTTTCTTGTTCAGAGCACCATATACATTTTGACGCCTCCCTACCTTTTTTTTGAAAATAAAACACACACAACACACATACACACACGCACTCACACACCCCTAGTTATGAAGATCATCCCCATCATCAGAAATCAACAACTTTAAAAACTTGATGCACTTACATATTTGCTTTCCTGTTTAATGGGATGATCATTTAATTATTCTTGTAAAGTTGAGTTAATGCAGTATAGCATATTTCAAGCAGAACAGAAAAGTATGAAGATGAAAGTAGAGCCGGGCGTGGTGGCTCACCCCTGTAATCCCAGCACTTTGGGAGGCAGAGCCAGGCGGATCACGAGGTCAGGAGATTGAGACCATCCTGGATAACACGGTGAAACCCTGTCTCGACTAAAAGAAAAAAATACAAAAAATTAGCTGGGCATGGTGGTGGGCACCTGTAGTCCCAGCTACTCGGGAGGCTGAGGCAGGAGAATGGCATGAACCCAGGAGGCGGAGCTTGCAGTGAGCCGAGATGGTGCCACTGCATTCCAGCCTGGGCGACAGAGCAAGACTCTATCTCAAAAAAAAAAAAAAAAAAAAAAAGAAAGTAGAAACAGCACCCATCCCATTACTACTAGAAATTGTTACCACTAACATGTGAACATTATTGAAATTAATTTTAATTTTACTTGAATTTTATAGATGAAAGACAAACTGGGGTGAAATTGAAGAAAACATTGAAATTCAAATAAGCATTTTTCATCACAAATGGTATTAGTTCTTAAATTATTTCTTTAAGGTTAAAAACAGTTATCAGAAAGACTAAGCGACTGGTGAGGCAGCTCATGCCTGTAATCCCAGCATTTTGGGAGGATGAGCTGGGAGGATCACTTGAGTTCCTCCTCATTTTTTTTTTGAGACGGAGGAGTCTCGCTCTATTGCCCAGGCTGGAATGCAGTGGCACGATCTCGTCTCACTGCAGCCTCTGCCTCCCAGGTTTAAGTGATTTCTCTGCCTCAGCCTGCTAAGTAGCTGGGATTACAGGCGCCTGCCACCATGCCCGGCTAACTTTTGTATTTTTAGTAGAGACGGGGTTTCACCATCTTAGCCAGACTGGTCTTGAACTTCTGACCTTGTGATCCACCTGACTTGGCCTCCCAAAGTGCTAGGATTACAGGTGTGAGCCACCACTCCCGGCGAGTTCCTCCTCATTTTGAACTCCTGGACTCAAGCCATCCTTCCACCTTGGCCTCCCAAAGTGCTGGGATTATAGGCGTGAGCCGCCATGCCTGGCCACATTCCATATTTTGATGAATTTCTTAGTTTGTTGTGTTTTGATGTCAAAACAATTCAACTTTTTATTTGGAAATAATTCCAAACGCACAGATAAAATAATACAAAGATCTTCCATATACCCTTATAAACATTTCACAACATGTATTTTCTTACTCATATTTCTCTTCCTTTCTCTCATACACACACATATGTATATGTAACATATTATTATTTTTCAGAACCATCTGAGAGTAGGTTGACTATATTATGTCCATTTATCCCTCAATACTTCAGTATGTATTTCTTAAGAACAAGGATCTTCTCTTACATAAGTATAGCACAGTTACTAAATTCAGGACACTTATTTATTTTTTTGTTTATTTTTTGAGACAGAGTCTCACTGTCACCCAGGCGGGAGTGCAGTGGCATGACCTCGGCTCACTGAAACATCTGCCTCCCAGGTTCAAGCAATTCTCCTGCCTCAGCCTCCTGAGTAGCTGGGACTACAGGCACGTGCAACCATGCCTAGCTAATTTTGGTAGTTTTAGTGGAGACAGGGTTTTGCCATGTTGACCAGGCTGGTCTTGAACTCCTGACCTCAGGTAATCCACCCACCTCAGCCTCCCAAAGTGCTGGGATTACAAATGTAAGCCACCATGCCCGACCAAGAATACAGTTTTTTGTTGCTTTTTTAAAAATAATGTTTGTCGGCCGGGCGCGGTGGCTCAAGCCTGTAATCCCAGCACTTTGGGAGGCCGAGACGGGCGGATCACGAGGTCAGGAGATCGAGACCATCCTGGCTAACATGGTGAAACCCCGTCTCTACTAAAAATACAAAAAAAAACTAGCCGGGCGAGGTGGCGAGCGCCTGTAGTCCCAGCTACTAGGAAGGCTGAGGCAGGAGAATGGCGTGAACCCGGGAGGCGGAGCTTGCAGTGAGCTGAGATCTGGCCACTGCACTCCAGCCTGGGCGGCAGAGCGAGACTCCGTCTCAAAAATAAATAAATAAATAAATAAATAAATAAATAAATAAATAAATAAAAAATAATGTTTGTCAATGTTTCATCCTTCTCAGGACGTCACATCTAGAGGTACATGATGTCCTTTTGCCCCTCATTGGTGATGTGAAATGTGATGATCTGATTAAGGCCTTTTCTAGTTTCTTTTCTTTTCTTTTTTTTTTGAGACGAAATCTCACTCTGTCACCCAGGTTGGAGTGCAGTGGTGTGATCTTGGTTCACTGCACGCTCTGCCTCCTGGGTTCACGCCATTTTCCTGCCTCGAATAGCTGGGACTACTGGCGCACGCTGCCACATCTGGCTAACTTTTTGTATTTTTTTTTAAGTAGTGACGGGGTTTCACCGTGTTAGCCAGGATGGTCTCGATCTCCTGACCTCGTGATCCACCCGCCTCGGCCTCCCAAAGTGTTGGGATTACAGGTGTGAGCCATGGCACCCGGCTGGCCTTGTCTAGTTTCTTCACTGTCTAGTTATCTTTTTTTTTCTTTTTGATACAAGGTCTTGCTATGTCACCCAGGCTGGATGCAGTGGTGCGATCCATGGCTCACTGCAACGTTGACCTGCTGGGCTCAAGCAGTCCCCTCCTATGTCAGCCTCCTGAGTAGCTGGGACTACAGGTGTGCACCACCACGCCTGACTAAAAAAATTTTTTTTGCAGAGACATGGTCTCACTATGTTGCCCAAGCTGGTCTCAAACTCCTGAGCTCAGGTGATCTGCCCACCTCAGCCTCCCAACGTTCTGGGATTACAGGCGTGAGCCACTGTGCTTGGCCCTATTAAAATATTGTATGGCTCTGTGTATGTATGTGATTAAAATTTACACAAATGTTACTGTGTTATATATTTAATTTTTTTTTTTTTTTTTTTGAGACGGATTCTTGCTCTGTTGCCCAGACTGGAGTGCAGTGGCACGATCTCAGCTCATTGCAGCTTCAACCTCCCAGGCTCAAGTGATTCTTCCATCTCAGCCTCCTGAGTGGCTGGGATTACATTACAGGTGTGCGCCACTATACCCAGCAAATTTTTGATATTTTGTAGAAAGGGGATTTCACCATGTTGGCCAGGCTTATCTCAGATGCCTGGGCTCAAATGGTGCTCCAGATTTGGTCTCTCAAAATGCTAGGATTACAGGGTGAGCCTCCATGCCTGGCTGATTTAATTATTTCTTACTTTTAAAATATAATACCTCCTCCTTAAGCCCTCTCTATATTTCTGTGCATATTTTTATTTCTTCTAATAGCTGCTTTGTGTTCCAAAGTACACATTACATTATTTCTTTCTTTTCTTTTCTTTTTTTTTTTTTGAGACAGAGTCTTGCACTGTTGCCCAGGCTGGAGTGCAGTGGCACGATCTTGGCTCACTGCAAGCTCCGCCTCCCAGGTTCACGCCATTCTCCTGCCTCATCCTCCCAAGTTGCTAGGATTACAGGTGCCCGCCGCCACGCCTGGCTAATTTTTTGTATTTTTAGTAGAGATGGGGTTTCACCATGTTAGCCAGGATGGTATTGATCTCCTGACCTCATGATTTGCCCACCTCAGTCTCCCAAAGTGCTGGGATTACAGGCGTGAGCCACTGTGCCCGGTGATTTATGTCTTTATTCTTTCTATCTATCTATCTATCTATCTATCTAGAGACGGAGTCTCACTGTGTCGCCCAGGCTGGAGTGCAGTGGTGGGATCTCGGCTCAGGGCAACCTCTGCCTCCCTGGTTCAAGTGATTCTCCTGCCTCAGCCTCCCGAGTAGCTGGGACTACAGGTGCCCGCCTCGTCGCCCAGCTAGTTTTTTGTATTTTTAAGTAGAGACAGGGTTTCACCGTATTAGCCAGGATGGTCTCGATCTCCTGACCTCGTGATCCTCCCGTCTCGGCCTCCCAAAGTGCTGGGATTACAGGCTTGAGCCACCGCACCCGGCCCGATTTTTTTTTTATTATTTATTTTTATTGAGACTGAGTCTCGCTCCATCACCCAGGCTGGAGTGCAGTGGTGCGATCTTGCTCACTGCAACCTCCGCCTCCTGGGTTCAAGTGATTCTCCTGCCTCAGCCTCTTGAGAAGCTGGGATTACAGGCACCTGCCACCACGCCTGGCTAATTTTTGTATTTTTAGTAGAGACACACCTGGCCAAGCTTTCATACTAAGTCTTGAAGTGAGATGTTGTCAGTCCTCTGACTTTGATTTTTCTGTGCCTTATTGTTGTAACCTGCATTTCCTAGCAGTTAGGTATATTATCTGATATATTTGTAAGTCATTTATTTTCCCTTTCTGCGAATTGCCTAATCATATTCTTTGGCCATTTTACTATAGGGATCCAGATCCTGTTTTTGTTTATTTGCAAGGATTCCTTACATGGTTTACATATCAATGTCTTTTAGTTTTGTTTTTTTGTGTGTGTGTGTGTGTGTGTGTGTTACAAGTATCCTCTTCAAATCTGTCACACATTTGTTAACTTTGTGATGTCAATTGTTGAAAAGAAATCCTTAAATATTAGGTATTTGGGAGATACTCATACAATTTAACTGAGCATCTTATATTTTACCTGGCAACCTTAACTATGAGGTTTTCCTTCCATTCCAGATCCTTTTATTTTCATGGGTTGGCTATGAAGGATTGTTTCTGTTAATGTGCTTTTCTACATGTTGTAAATAGCCAATTTTCTTCATTTTTAGTTAGGGACCAAGTCCATGGTAGAGAGATAATCAGCCAATTCTTTTTGGTCATCTTTTTTCTTTTCTTTCTTCTTTTTCTTTTTCAAGATGGGGTCTCACTCTGTCACCCAGGCTGGAGTGCAGTGGCACAGTCATAGCTCACTGTAACTTTGAACTCCTGAGCAGAAGATATTCTCCTGCCTCTGCCTCCCAATTTACTGGAACTATAGGTGCATGCCATCTCACTTGACTAACTTTTTATTTTATTTTTATTTTTTTGAGAAGGAGTCTCAGTCTGTCAACCAGGCTGGAGTGCAGTGGTGCAATCTCAGCTCACTGCAGCCTCCACCTCCTGGGTTCAAATGATTCTCTGTCTCAGCCTCCTGAATAGCAGGGAGGCGTGTGCCATCTTGTCCAGCCATTTTTTTTTTTTTTTTTTTGAGACGGAGTCTCGCTCTGTCGCCCAAGCTGGAGTGCAGTGGCTGGATCTCAGCTCACTGCAAGCTCTGCCTCCCGGGTTCACACCATTCTCCTGCCTCAGCCTCCCGAGTAGCTGGGACTACAGGCGTCCCCCCACCTCGCCAGGCTAGTTTTTGTACTTTTTAGTAGAGACGGGGTTTCACCGTGTTAGCCAGGATGGTCTCGATCTCCTGACCTCGTGATCCGCCCGCCTCGGCCTCCCAAAGTGCTGGGATTACAGGCTTGAGCCACCGCGCCCGGCCTTTTTTTTTTTTTTTTTTAGTAGAGATGAAGTTTTGCCATGTTAGTCAGGCTGGTCTTGAATTCCTGGCCTCAGGTGATCCGCCTGCCTCAGCCTCCCGAAGTGTTGGGATTACAGGTGTGAACCACCGCTCCCAGCCAAAGATTGAACATCTGACCATAGGGTTTTTTGTTTTTTGTTTGTTTGTTTGTTTGTTTTTTTAATTTTCTAAATCCTTTTGGTTGTTCTGACAAGCCAGTATAAGATAGACACTTAAGTAGTACACATGAGTTTTATAATTTATCCATCTCTGGCAGATAGCTAAACATAGCACATCAGAGCATAACACAATGCGAGGGTAATACAGTGTACAATGATATTTTCTTCTATTCTGGAGCTTACAATTCAACAGAGAAAGAATTACTTGTAGTCATTGTGGTCACAAAAGGTTTCATGGAGGCAGTGGAGATAAAGCTCTACTAATACATAGGTTTTAAGGTTAAAAATGTAAGCCTTCAAAGAACTAAAGGTAGCAATGTGTGGCAGTCCAAAAATTATGAGGAAAATGAATTCCCTTCATGGGTCATAGCAGCAATTCTTTTTTTTTTTTTTTTTTTCTTCTGAGATGGAGTCTCACTCTGTTGCCCGGGCTGGAGTACAGTGGCATGACCTTGGCTCACTGCAACCTCTGCCTCCCAGATTCAAGCGATTCTCCTACCTCGGCCTCCCAAGTAGCTGGGATTACAGGCACGTGCCACCACGCTTGGCTGATTTTTGTATTTTCTTTTCTTCTTCTTTTTTTTTTTTTTTTTGAGATGGAGTCTCTCTGTTGCCCAGGCTGGAGTACAGTGGAGTGATCTCAGCTCACTGCACTCTCCGCCTCCCAGGTTCAAGTGATTCTCCTGCCTCAGCCTCCTGAGTAGCTGGGACTACAGGTGCCCACCATCACATCTGGCTAATTTTTTTTTTTTTTTTTTTTGTATTTTTAATAGAGACAGGGTTTCACCATATTGGTCAGGATGGTCTCAATCTCTTGACCTTGTGATCTGCCTGCCTCGACCTCCCAAAGTGCTGGGATTACAGGCGTGAGCCACCGTGCCTGGCCTATTTTTGTATTTTCAGTAGAGTTGGGGTTTCACCATGTTGGCCAGGCTTGTCTCGAACTCCTGGCCTCAGATGATGCACCTAGCTCGGCCTCCCAAAGTGTTGAGATTACAGGTGTGAGCTACTATGCCTCCCCCACATCAGCAATTCTTAATTTACAAACCATGGATTGGCTTCAGGAGAACCCGAGAACCAATGAAATCTGTTGGTGAATTCTATGTGTGCAATTTTCTCCAGAGAGGGTCAACAGCATATATATTTTCAAAGATGTCTGTGGTGCAAAATAGGTAAGAGTGTATTATGTTAGCAGTCCTTGGGCGATCAACTTGGAAAAGGCTGGATTGAGAATGGAGACTGGTATAGATCAGGATAATGTTGAATTTGATCCTCACTTGAGGCTTTTGTACAGAGGATGAGAAGACAGGGTAAATTCAAGGGATAATCAGAAATTAAAATCAATATGACTTGGTGATGAGTGAGATGTGAAAGGTCAGAGAAAAACATCAAGGATGAAATCAAGCTTCTGAGTTGAAACAGTGAATATACCAAGAGTTACAGGCTAGATGGAAGATGAATAAAATTGGGAGCATTCTGGTTTTCATGGGAATGGCCATGCGATGTTCAGGGAGAAATGGACAGTTGAAAGTAAGAGTCTAGCCAGGCACAGTGGCTCACTCCTGTAATCTCAGCATTTTGGGAGGCTAAGGTGGGAGAACTGCTTGAGCCCAGGAGCAGGGGGCAACAGTGAGCCAGAATTATGCCACTGCACTCCAGCCTGGGCGACAGTGAGATCCTGACTCCAGACAAACAAACACACACACACACACACACACACACACACACACACACACACACACACACAGACACACACACACACACACCACCAAAAATCAAAAAAGAAGCCCAAGTCTAGAGGCACATAGCTGGGAGTCAGTTTTAGCTGAGAGAGTTAAGATCATCCAATCAGTATTAAGGAAGAAAGTCACCACTAGAGACCACCAATACTTAAGAAAAATGGGTAAAATCAGAGGAATTGATAAAGGCTGGCTGAAAAATGTTGGTGTCTAGCTCAAGAAAGGACGGGTTAGGTGGTCATATTTATTAATATGGATCTAGAGAAGCATTTGTTCACTAATACATTTCACTTGTGTTCTCTAATTTAAAATCACCTTTTCATCTTGATTTTCCTGCAGCTAAATTAGAAATGCATATTTTCCCCCTAAAAAATGCAGTGATGTTCTTTCTTATAAATTACATTATCTGATTTTCTTGTCAGCCAGCTTCAAGGAAATCCATGTGTTCAAAATGTCTGCTTGCAGTTTGCCCCATACCAAATGGTTGTTTAATCCAAATACTGAGCAGCAAACTGAGCTAATCCTTCTGGAGAAAGGATGGTTGAACAGCTGAGACCACTGGGTGCTCAAAGAGAAGACCACACATCCTGAGCTCCCCAGTCTGGTTTGAGGGGAGGACAGCTGATAACTGGATATGCAGTATTCCCAGACATCACTGGTCCCAAACCATTGCTTCTGCCTGCCACTGCCACTGCCACAAGTACAATAGCAATGCCATCCCCTTGACACACAGCTTTAATCTTCAGGGTTTCATTTGGTCCTCTATGTGTGGATGTTACTCAAAGTTCACATGGAGTGCCAACATTTCCATAGGTCTGGTGTTTTCACAGTGACCAAGAACAGAAGTAGAGCTCATCAATATTACAACCCTGCACTAACTTTCTGATTTCAAAAGCAACTTGACTCTCTCTGCAACCCACTCAAAGCTTTTCTTTCTTTGTTATTGTTTTTTTTTTTTTTTTGAGATGGAGTCTCCCTCTGTCAACCAGGCTGGAGTGCAGTGGTGTGATCTCGGCTCACTGCAAGCTCTGCCTCCCGGGTTCAAGCAATTCTCCTGCCTCAGCCTCCCGAGTGGCTGGGACTACAGGCATGTACCACCATGCCCGACTAATTTTTGTATTTTTAGTAGAGACAGGTTTCACCATGTTGGCCAGGCTGCTCTCGAGCTCCTGACCTCGGGTGATCCGCCCGCCTCGGCCTCCCAAAGTGCTGGGATTATAGGTGTCAGCCACCATGCCCAGCCTCAAAGCTTTTCTTTACCGTTTGGAGCCCTTCAGGAGTTACTTCTTTGAGCTCCCAATAAGATTATCTTTCTGTTGGCTTCAATCTCATAATGGCCAGAGTCTCCAGGAATCATCACCAAGAACAATTTCTTTGGTGGTTATATCAACACCAAATTCAATCTTCATATCAACTAATGTACTGTTCTGGGGTAACCAGGATTTCTCCAGTATTTCAATAATCTGTGTAGCATGACTCATGACATACCCTTCAGTTTGGCCTATAACAAGTCCAACAAAGCGAAATGTTGCAGCAGTCAACTGTTCCTTGGATCACCGTGGGTCATCATTGCCATCATCCTTGGAAAACATCTCCACTTGAGATGGATAAAACTTATATCCTTCCTTGACACTGGGATTTATTTCTTTTGAGAAATGAACAGGTTGCTATTCTGCAAACCCATTCAATTGGAACCACTTCACGCTGGGGTGCAATGAAAGCTGTCTCCCCATATTTTCTGGTGAAAGCAGTTTTAATACCTGCTTCCTGTAACAACTGAAAACTACCCTTCCAGGTGATTCTTTCTAGCTGCATTTCCCACTGTAATTGGATCCTTGGACTGCAGGAGGACTCTTCCTGAACCATCTAACAATCCGTAGACTTCTTTTGTTTTACCTTCATACGGTTTTTGTTTTGTTTTGAGAGGGAGTCTTGCTCTTGTCACCCAGGCTGGAGTGCGATGCCAAAATCTCCGCTCACTGCAACTTCTGCCTCCCGGGTTCCAGTGATTCTCCTGTCTCAGCCTCCTGAGTAGCTGGGACTACAGGTGCCTGCCATCATGTCCAGCTAATTTTTATTTATTTATTTTTTGAGACAGAGTTTTGCTCTTGTTGTGCAGGCCGGAGTGCAATGGCATGATCTTGGCTCACTGAAACCTCCGCCTTTCAGGTTCAAGTGATTCTCCTGCCTCAGTCTCCTGAGTAGCTGGAATTACAGGCGTCTGCCACCATGCCCGGCTAATTTTTGTATTTTTAGTAGAGACAGGGTTTCGCCATGTTGGCCAGGCTGGTCTTGAACTCCTGACCTCAGGTGATCCACCTGCCTTGGCCTCCCAAAGTGCTGGGATTACAGGTGTGAGGCACCATGCCCGGCCTCATACAGTTTTTTTTCCAAGTTCAGTACCTCGGGTGTTGCCATTATCCTGAGTGGGCTGAGGGCTGCAACTGCGCTGGGAAGAGAGCAACCATACATATTTTAACCTAGTGCCTGTCCTTTTAACTTAACATTTGGGTCCCCCCTACCTCCCTATTTTCTGTTAAGATTCCTCACATTTTTGCAAATTTGGTAAAATTCCTCATTTCAGGGGGTTAATCCCACTGTTGGCCACTAGGTAGAGCTAGAATCTTATTTATGGTGATTCTTAAGCTTGCTATTTTTCAGTGTCTTATTTAGGAGGCAAAGAAGCCTTTGTCTTAGAATTTTTAGGACAGTTTTTCAGAGCGGTGTTCACCATAAATTCCTCCAGAGATCATCAAATACATAAAAGGAAAAGAGAAAAAGGAAGAACTTCCAAGTTCATTTACCAATCATCTTTCAGCATAATAACCATCATTTACATGAGGACAAACCTCATTAACTGTGGGAGTCTGGGTACAGTCAACCTCCTTCTGCAGTTGGTCTAAGATCCTTTAAGGTACTTTGTAGCCAAAGTCAAGAACACTTCATTTTCTTTACCAGGGCTAAACTGATTGATTGCATCCTTATTTTGTTTTGTTTTAAATTATTTTGTTTTGAGATGGAGTCTCCCTCTGTCATCCAGGCTGGAGAGCAATGGCTTGATCTCAGTTCATTACAACATCTGCTTCCCGGGTTCAAGTGATTCTCCCACCTCAGCCTCCCGAATAGCTGGGACTACAGGCATGTGCCACCACATCCAGCTAATTTTTGTATTTTTAGTAGAGATAGGGTTTTACCATGTTGGCCAGGCTGATCTCGAACTCCTGACCTCAAGTGATCTGCCCGCTTCAGCTTCCCAAAGTGCTGGGATTACAGGTGTGAGCTACCACGCTTGGCTGATTGCAACTTTTAAAACTGCAATGAGCATAAGATTAGAAGTTTATAAACAGATATTTCCAACTGAATTCTTTTGGTGAAAGTCCTTTTTTTGCTACTCAAGATGTTATTAAGTAATAATCAGATGTTACACTGGTTTCTCAGTCATCTGCCTTTTGCTAATGTGGCTTTAAAAATTAATTTGAATTGTTTGAGAACTTAAAAAGTTGAAGACCCTGTCCCTTCTTTGGAGAGGTAGCTCTGTAGAAAGAGAGGCTGGCTGATGATCATGTTTTTTTTGTTTTTTGTTTTTTTTTTTTTTTTGAGACGGAGTCCCGCTCTGTCTCCCGGGCTGGAGTGCAGTGGCCGGATCTCAGCTCACTGCAAGCTCCGCCTCCCGGGTTTACGCCATTCTCCTGCCTCAGCCTCCCGAGTAGCTGGGACTACAGGCGCCCGCCACCTCGCCCGGCTAGTTTTTTGTATTTTTAGTAGAGACGGGGTTTCACCGTGTTAGCCAGGATGGTCTTGATCTCCTGACCTCGTGATCCGCCCGTCTCAGCCTCCCAAAGTGCTGGGATTACAGGCTTGAGCCACCGCGCCCGGCCCCCTGATGATCATGTTTTAAGGACACAGCCTGGTCGTAGGTCTTTTGAGGATGAGCAGATTGCTTCTCTTTTTCATACCTGAGCTAGTGATAACAAGTTATCTCTTGTTCAGGGCATTAATATACTGCTCTTCTTCATGCTTCAGTAAAACATGATAAAGCGGTCAGTAGCATAATGACATAGAACAAGATAAAGTTTGTTTGTATTTTTTTTTTTTTTTGGAGATGGAGTCTTGCTCTGTCACCCAGGCTAGAGTGCAGAGGCATGAACTTGGCTCACTGCAACCTCTGCCTCCCGGGCTCAAGTGATTCTCCTGCCTCAGCCTCCTGAGTAGCTGGGATTACAGGTGTGCACCACCGTGCCCTGCTAATTTTTGTATTTTTAGTAGAGACAGGGTTTTACCATGTTGGTCAGGCTGGTCTTGAACTCCTGACCTCGTGATTAGCCCGCCTCAGCCTCCCAAAGTGCTGGGATTACAGGTGTGAGCCACTGCGCCTGGCCAGAAGATAAAGATTTTGAAGAACATTTAATTTCCTCATTTCTCCTACCCTCTACCCTGTGGATTGTAAGCTATAGAAGTTCTTTTTTGGAAGAGAATGGCTCAATACTTGAGTGCCATGCTCTCCTAGTTGTCATTTATCAAATTATTATTCTCATATATAGGAAGAATTGTCACATTTTTCTCATGTATAGGAAGAACAGCCATGAGTCAGCTTGCTGAGTCTGATTGGTCCAAGGGCTTCCTGGCACACTGAACCCCAGTCATGTAGAACCCCAGCTCTGTAGAAGAGGAGCAGCTATCACAGCAGTTTGAGTAATTGCAGACAAAGGTGAAGCAAGAAGAGAACAATATCAACAACAACTAGCAATGATAAAAAAAAAAAAAAAAACCTAAATTTACCTGGCACTTTTTTTTTTCTTTTTTTGATGGAGTTTCGCTCTTGTTGTCCAGGCTGGAGTGCAATGGCACTATCTTGGCTCACTGCAACCTCTGCCTCCCGGGTTCAAGCAATTCTCTTGCCTCAGCATCCTGAGTAGCTGGGATTACAGCTGCCCACCACCACGCTCGGCTAATTTTTGTATTTTTTTTTTTTTTTTTTTTTTGAGGCGGAGTCTCGCTCTGTCGCCCGGACTGGAGTGCAGTGGCCGGATCTCAGCTCACTGCAAGCTCCGCCTCCTGGGTTCACGCCATTCTCCTGCCTCAGCCTCCCGAGTAGCTGGGACTACAGGCGCCCGCCACCTCGCCTGGCTAGTTTTTTGTATTTTTAGTAGAGACGGGGTTTCACTGTGTTAGCCAGGATGGTCTCGATCTCCTGACCTCGTGATCCGCCCGTCTCGGCCTCCCAAAGTGCTGGGATTACAGGCTTGAGCCACCGCGCCCGGCCTAATTTTTGTATTTTTAGTAGAGACGGATTTTCATCATGTTGGCCAGGCTGGTCTTGAACTCCTGACATCAGGGGATCTGCCCACCTCAGCCTCCCAAAGTGCTGGGATTACAGGCATGAGCCACTGCGTCTAACCTATCTGGCACATTTATGACCCTGGGAAGTTTTGCAGTTTTATTCTCTGTTAAATGCATATCTGTTGAGCTTTTTCTGTTAGTAAAATGCACTCCAAGATTTCTTTTTTTTTTTTTTTGAGATGAAGTCTTACTTTGTCACCCAGGCTGGAGTGCAGTGGCACGATCTCGGCTTACTGCAACCTCTGCCTCCCAGTTCAAGCAATTCTCCTGCCTCAACCTCCTGGGTAAGTGGGATTACAGGTTACCACTACCATGCCTGGCTAATTTTTTGTATTTTTAGTAGAGATGGGATTTCATCATGTTGGGCAGGCTCTCCTCAAACTCCTGATCTCAGGTAATCCACCCACCTTGGCCTCCCAAAGTGCTTGGATTATAGGCATGAGCCACGGTGCCCAGGCTTAATGCTGTATTTTTTAATACACACACGGTACAGAAGGATATAAGATGGCAAGTAAAATACCCCTTCTTAACCTACTTTCAAACTTTTTTCCTTTCCATATCTGGGTATAGAATTTGAACTCATTCTTTTTTTTGAAAAAATTAATTATTTTTTTAACTTTCTATAACAAAATATTTCAAACAAGGATAGAGGGACCAGTGTAATGAACTTAATTTACCTATTGTCTAGCTTCACCTATTATCAATAATCTTGTTTTTATCATATTTCCCATATCCAGATTGAAGCAAAGTCTAGACATCACATGATTTTTTAAAAATTAAAATAATTATTATTATTGTTTTTACAGAGATGAGGGTCTCCCTATGTTGCCCAGGCAGGTCCCGAACTCCTGGGCTCAAGTAATCCTCCTATCTTTGCCACCCAAAGTGCTGGGATTATAGGCATGAGCCACTGCATCTGGCCCACATAATTTCATTTGTAAGTATTTTATAATTATTCAGTTTTTATTAATAGATTTTAGGTTTTAGAAGTTCTTTTTAAGTTTGTTTACAATAAAATCTTTATTCAAAAGACTGTAAAAGGTTATAACTATTACAATCTGACAAAGAGCAAATAAAGGCAAATAAAAAGTTCTCAGAATGTAGTTTCCTTCTTTTAAAATATGTAACTGTTTTCTTGGTAGAGGCAAAATCTTAAAAGGGATTCAGTTGCACATTTAAGTGTTTAGCCAGCCTGCTTCCATGCCCAGCAGTTAAGCCAGCACAGAAGGTCAAGTGTGAGCATGGTGGCTCATGCCTGTAATCCCAGCACTGTGGGAGGCTGAGGTGGGAGGATTGCTCCAGTCCAGGAGTTTGAGACCAGCCTGGGCAACATAGTGGGACCCTATTTCTACAAAAACTAAAACTACAAAAAAAAAAAAAAAAAGCAAAAAAAAAGCACAGTGTTATAGCATGCACCTATAATCCCAGCTACTTGGGAGGACTGCTTGAGCCCTGAAATGAAAGGCTGCAGTGAGCTATGATCCTACCACTGCACTGAAGTTTGGGTGACAGAGCAAGACTGTCTCTAAGAAAAAAACAACAAAAAACTAAACCAGCATAGAGAATCAGTTGCCTGTGGGCCCTGCCCAAGCCTCAGCCCAGCTAGGAGTCTGAGGCTTTAAGGAGTCCTGTGTGTACAAATGACAGACTCACACCATAGTCCACCCATCTGGAATATATCCCCTCAACAAAGCCTTGTCCCGGGGCAGCAGGCAGGCTGCAACCTGACATTGGAGAGTGGCTGGCCTTTCGTGCAGGAGGGTGGGAGGGCCTGAGCTGCCCTCCTGTGGCTTCAGGCATCTGGGATGAAGTGGTCCATGATGTGGTGACGATGGGTCGGGGAAAACTTTTTGACTATGTGCTCATAGATCACAGTGGGGATGATGGTCAGGGTGACAGTGTTCCTGGCTGTGGCCAGAATCTCTGAGATCTCTTTCAGCCCAATGACATTCTGCATAGTGCTTGTTAAATGTTCTTGAACCTGGCACACATGGTTGGTGAAGAGTCCATGAGGGCCACAGAGCTCCCTTTGACCACAGGGAAGACCTTTCCCTTCTTTTTTTTTTTTTTTTTTTTTTTGAGACGGAGTCTCGCTCTGTCGCTGGAGTGCAATGGCCGGATCTCAGCTCACTGCAAGCTCCGCCTCCTGGGTTTACGCCATTCTCCTGCCTCAGCCTCCCGAGTAGCTGGGACTACAGGCGCCCGCCACCTCGCCCAGCTAGTTTTTTGTATTCTTTAGTAGAGACGGGGTTTCACCGTGTTAGCCAGGATGGTCTCAATCTCCTGACCTTGTGATTCACCCGTCTCGGCCTCCCAAAGTGCTGGGATTACAGGCTTGAGCCACTGCGCCCGGCCTGACCTTTCCCTTCTTGATGATGAAGCCACCATGGCCTGTGCTGTCCTTGTGCATGGTGACATTCCACTGGACTGTCCTGTCCTGAATGACCATAACAATCTTCTTGGCCAATTCCCTCTCATCTCTGCCAGATGGGCTTTTCCCATGTTCCACTTGGCACAGTCATGCCCATCAATCTGTAGGATTTGGTTCCCAAAGCACAGCAGCATGAGGGATGCAGTGGTGTTGGCCTGGACCACCTGCACAAAGAGCCCTTTGTTGGTGGTCTGCAGCTGCAGCCCAGTCTTGCCGTGTTTGTCTTTGCACAGGTGGATGTTGTGCATCTGGGGCTTGATCTCACACCACGTGCCCAGGCTGTTCCTTGACCCCCTGGGCTGGTTAGGAACCTGAGACAGCAGTCTGCAGACACCAGGGGCGCAGGGGTCAGCCTGGCCTATGGGACCTATGCTTCAGAGGTTATTGGGAAGGAGGGGTAAGGATGGAGAAAGGAGGACGCAGCGGTCCCTGGGCCCAATTTCATCCCCAGACCACACACTTCACTTAAAAGTTTTAAATTTACAGAAAAATTGAACAGACAGTACCATTCCACACTACATAATTCAAGTTTCCCCTGTTAATAACATCTCATATTATTTATTTATTTTTTGTCGCTTAGTGCAGTGGCGTAATCTCCACTCACTACAACCTCTACCTCCCGGGTTCAAGCGATTCTCCCACCTCAGCCTCCTGAGTAGCTGGGACTACAGGTGCATGCCACCACACCTGGCTAATTTTTGTATTTTTAGTAGAGACGGGGTTTCACTATGTTGGCCAGGCTGGTCTTGAACTCCTGACCTCATGATCCGCCCACCTCAGCCTCCCAAAGTGCTGGGATCACAGGCGTGAGCCACAAAGCCCGGCCTAATAACATTCCATATTATTAAGTGTATCATATACATAGTTAACAAATACATTTCTTATAATTAATAACCAATAGTGATAAAGTTCATACTTACTCAGATTTTTTTTCTTTTCTTTTTTTCTTTTCTTTTCTTTTTTTTTTTTGAGATGGAGTTTTGCTCTTTTTTTCTTTTCTTTTTTTTTTTGAGATGGAGTTTTGCTCTCGTTGCCCAGGCTGGAGTGCAATGGTGCAATCTCAGCTCACTGCAACCTCTGGCTTCCAGGTTCAAGCGATTCTCCTGCCTCAGCCTCCCGAGTAGCTGGGATTACAGGCATGTGCCACCATGCCCGGCTAATTTTTGTATTTTCAGTAGAGACCAGCTTTCTCCATGTTGGTCAGGCTGGTCTTTAACTCCCAACCTCAGGTGATCTGCCTGCCTCAGACTCCCAGAGTGCTGGGATTACAAACGTGAGCCACCACGCCCAGCCCATACTTACTCGGATTTTCTACATTTTTACCTAATGTCTTTTTTTCTGTTCCAAGATCCCATTCAGATTACCACTTTAAATCATCATTTTTTCTCCTTAGGCTCTTCTTGCCTATGACATTTTCTCATTCTTTGTCTTTAATGACCTTGGCAGTTTTGAAGACTACTGGTTAGGTACGTTTTAGGATGCCCTTCTATTGGAATTTGTTTGATTTTTGTTCTTTTTCTTTTTCTTCTCTTTCTTTCTTTTTTTTTTTTTTTTTTTTTTTTTTGAGATGGAGTTTCACTCTTGTTGATCACCCTGGAGCGCAATGGCGCTATCTCGGCTCACTGCAACTTCTGCCTCCTGGGTTCAAGCGATTCTCCTGTCTCATCCTCCTGAGTAGCTGGGATTATAGGCACCCGCCACTTCGCCTGGCTAATTTTTGGTATTTTTAGTAGAGATGGGGTTTCACCATGTTGGCCAGGCTGACCTCGAACTTCTGACCTCAGGTGATCCACCTGCCTCGGCCTCCCAAAGTGCTGGGATTACAGGCGTGAGCCACCAGGCCCAGCCTGATTATTTTCTTATGATTAGGCTCAGATTTTAGATTTTTGGAGAGGAAGATCACAGAGATAAAGTACTGTTTTTATTTTTTTGAAACAGTCTTGCTGTGTCACCCAGGCTGGAGTGCAGTGGCATGATCTTGCTCACTGCAACCTTCACCTCCTGGGTTCAAGCGATTCTTGTGCTTCAGCATCCTGAGTAGCTGGTACTACAGGTGTGCACCACCATGCTGGGCTAATTTTTGTATTTTTGGTAGAGATATGGTTTTACCATGTTGGCCAGGTTGGTCTCAAACTCCTGGCCTCAAGCAATCTGCCCGTCTCAGGTTTTGCAAAGTGCCAAGATTACAGGTGTGAGTCACTGCGCCAGGCCTAAAGTACTGTTTTCATCACATCATATCAAGGGTACACACTATCAGCATGTTGTATGACTGTTCACATTGATCACCTGGCTAAAGTAGCATTTGTCAGGATTCTCCACTGTAAAGTTACTCTTCCCCACCCCTTCTTCTTTCTGTACTCTTCTGAAGAAAATCAACAGGCACAGCCTACAATTAAGGAGTGAGGAGTTATGCTCTTCCTCTCTTAGGATGAAGTATCTACATGATTTATTTAAAATTTTTCTGCACAGGAGATTCATCTTTTCTTCATATATTAATTTATGGATTTATTTATACTGATATGAACTCGTGGATATTATTATTATTATTATTATTATTTTGAGACAGAGTCTGGCTCTGTCGCCCAGGCTGGAGTGCAGTGGCCGGATCTCAGCTCACTGCAAGCTCCACGTCCCGGGTTTAGGCCATTCTCCTGCCTCAGCCTCCCGAGTAGCTGGGACTACAGGCGCCCGCCACCTCGCCCGGCTAGTTTTTTGTATTTTTTAGTAGAGACGGGGTTTCACCGTGTTAGCCAGGATGGTCTCGATCTTCTGACCTCGTGATCCGCCCGCCTCGGCCTCCCAAAGTGCTGGGATTACAGGCTTGAGCCACCGCGCCCGGCCCTGGATATTCTTTTTTTGAAATGCACCTTCATTCTCAGATCGTTGATATTCATTTTACATTTTTGGTATAATCCAATACTTTATTTTTAAAATTATTTCAGGCCCGGCACGGTGGCTCACGCCTGTAATCCCAGCACTTTGGGAGGCTGAGGCAGGAGGATCACAAAGTCAGGAGTTCGAGACCAGCCTGGCCAACATGGCAAAACCCCGTCTACTAAAACTACAAAAATTAGCTGGGCATGGTGGCGGGCGCCTGTAGTCCCAGCTATTCAGGAGGCTGAGGCAGGAGAATCGCTTGAACCTGGGAGGTGGAGGTTGCAGTGAGCCGAGATCACACCACTGCACTCCAGCCTGGTTGACAGAGTGAGACTCCGTCTCAAAAAAAAAAAAAAAAAAAATTATTCCAGTTTTGGCTATTGAGAGCTTTTTCAGCTGCTTCTTTTGTTCCTTTGACATACCCCCATCACTCTTTCGTTTTTTTTTTTTTTTTTGAGACAGAGTATTGCTCTGCTGCCCAGACTGGAGTGCAATGGCACAATCTTGGCTCACTGCAGCCTCCGCCTCCGTGTCCAAGTGATTCTCCTGCCTCAGCCTCCAGAGAAGCTAGAGTTACAGGCGTGGACCACCATGCCTGGCTAATTTTTGTATTTTTAGTAGAGATGAGATTTCATCATGATGGCCAGGTTGGTCTTGAACTCCTGGCCTCAAGTGACCCACCCGCCTTGGCCGCCCAAAGTGCTGGGATTACAGGCATGAGTCACCGTACCTAGCCACCCCATCCCTTTTTTTGGGGGGGCACTTTATTTTCTGGCACTATAATGTGCTCCAGGCTTATTTTGTATATTTCTTGCCCAGTCCTTAGGCCATTTCTGTTCGTGAGTCTCAGTTTTCTCGTAGGGGGTCACGAGCTACGCCGACAGCCAGCTGAAGCCGCACAGCCCACAAGGGTCTGAGTTCCGCCGCCTGGCCCAGTGCCCGCTCGCAGGTTCCCCAGAAGGGCGGGGAAGCGCGGAGCCGGAGGCAGGGAGAGGCGGCCCGGGAGCACCGGGGCTTTGAGGATGGATCGTGGCTTCCTCAGAGGAGGCGGGGGTTCCCTTTTCCGCCGCCCACACCCCAGCCCCAGTTTCGACGCCCTCTACTTGGCAGCCGGTGAGCCCCCAGCCCCGGCGTTTCTGGCTCCAGCACCAGAAACCGTCCGCTAGACGCGCCGTCCGCTAGAGCCCCTGGAAAACGCCGGCCTGGCAGCCCTGGGTAGTGTTCTAGGCCCTTGTACTGCAGCGAGGGCAACCAAATGACAGGGGCGGTGACGGAGAGCATCCCTGAAAGGTAAAAAGTCGTCTAAAGGATAGAAGAAACGGAGGGCGAGCGAGTCCGTGGGCGGGACAGCACCTTCGGGTGCGGGTCGGAGGAGCGAGCCGCGGAAGAGGCGGGTAGGGCGGTGTAAAGAGGAGGTGTAATTAGGTCGCAGAGCCGAGACCCTTCTGCTCCAGTGCCTCGGGCTTTCCTGGCGGCGGGCTGCGGGATGCTGCTCCGTTCTCTGGGTCCTCTCCGCTGGTTCTTGTCGTTTGGTCACGTCCTCAGTTCCAGTCGGTTATTGGAGAACGATCAGGGCCCAAAGATGGTTTACGTCGAGTCGTGGATGTTATCGCCGTTGTTTGCTGACCGAGCCCGGAGCTTGAGCCCTGGGAGGTCTTGCCAGCCGCGTGTGGTCCCATGCCCACTTCTCGCGGTGGAGCGTTAATCCACCTAGACTGTGCATTGGTCCAGTCTGGGTTGACCCCGACCCGAAGTGGCCCTTTCCTTCGCGTCCTAAACCTCGCTTCTCCGGTGGTGTCTGGTCCCCTCCCGCGGGCGGGCCCTGCGGTGCCGGGAGGAGCTGTACTATTGCCTTAGCGCGCCCTTCCTTTCCCAGGCGAGAATCGCAAAAGGCTGTCGGCCTTCCAGAGGCTGTTCCGAGTCTTATTTGTGATTGGAACGGTCTCAGAATGCGGAGTCCTGATCTTCATTTATGGATGGCCCTTTCTCCAGACTCTTGCGATGCACCTGATCGCGACAGTGTCTTTCCAGCCTCGGATCCGAAGAAATCGAGGTGAGTGTCTTCAGGGGCCCTGGTAGGGAAACCTTCCTTCACCCAGGTGCCCGGAAAGATGAGTTTCGCTTCCGGGATCTTTCAGGATCACTCCAGCTCCTTAGTCTGAAGGCCTAGGACAGTTCTGTAAATCACCAAGTTAAAAAAAACCCTGGGTGTGCCTCCTGGTTTGTGAGTAGAAAGAGCAAGATGTGGTTGGAAAGGAAGATTTTGGCTAGAAGCAACCAAAGGCTGAAAATCTAGGACATTTGTGAACTGTAGGTTTAGAAGTCCCGGGAATCCCAGGGCAGCCCCTCTAGGGGACCATCTTCCACTAAATCTCTTTTGCGGGTCTGCCCGGTCGCTTAGATACTCTAGGAGAGCTGATCTCAAAGCGGAGTCCCGCGATCAGCAGAATCAGCATCACCTGAGAACTCCTTAAAAACACAAACTGCCAGGCGCGTTGGCTCACGCCTGTAATCCCAGCACTTTGGGAGGCCGAGGCGGGCGGATCACTTGAGATCAGGAGTTTGAGACCAGCCTGGCCAACATGGTGAAACCCGTCTCTACTAAAAATACAAAAATTAGCCTGGCGCGCACGCCTGTAATCCCAGCTACTAGGGAGGCGGAGGCAGGAGAATCGCTTGATCCTGGGAGGTGGAGGTTGCAGTGAGCCGAGATCCGCCACTGCTCTCCAGCCTGGGTGACAGAGCCAGACTCCGTCTCAAAAAAAAAAAAAAAAAAAAAAAAAAAAAAAAAAAAAAAAAAAAAAGCTGAGCTGCTTGGGAGGCTGAGGCAGGAGAATCACTTGAGCCCAGGAGGTGGAGATTGCAGTGAGCAGGGATTGCTCCATTATTGCACTCCAGCCTGGGCGACAGAGCAAGACTCTGTCTCAAAAACAAACAAACAAACAAACAAACAACAACAAAAACTCTGTCACCCATCCCACATCCACAGAATCAGAAACTCTGGGGGTGAGGCACAGAAACTCGTGTGGAGAAGACCTCCAGGCGATGTGGATGCATGCTGTTGAAAATCACAGCTCTAGGGTCAGCTCCACAAGGCATGCACCTGATCAGCTGCTCTCTTTTTAGCCACAGCAGGAGCCAGGTGGTTGCACAGTTCTTCGTGGGCCTCTGGGCATTCCGTTTAAGGCTGGGGCCTGAGGGAATCTCAGGCAGGGATGGCATTGCTTGTGGAAAGCCTGTTGGCCTGGGGATCGAGAGGCCCAGACCCCAGTTCTGTTTGTGCTATGAAAGATGGGGACAGGGAAATGGATGTGTGTGTGGGCAAGTGTTCTTAAATCTGTAATGGTTTAAGTAACTGCAAACTCCAGCTTTTAAATAATGCTCTAATGGTTTTATTTATTTATTTATTTATTTATTTATTTATTTATTTATTTTGAGGGAGTCTTGCTCTGTCGCCAGGCTGGAATGCAGTGACCTGATGTTGGCTCATTGCAGCCTCCGCCTACCGGGTTCAAGCAATTCTCTGCCTCACCCTCCCGAGTAGCTGGGATTACAGGCGCCCGGCATCGCGCCCGGCATCACTCTCGGCTAATTTTTGTATTTTTAATAGAGACAGGGTTTCACCATCTTGGCCAGGCTGGTCTTGAACTCCTGACCTCATGATCCACCCACCTCGGCCTCCCAAAGTGCTGGGATTACAGGCATGAGCCACCTTGTCCGGCCGTTCTAATGGTGATATAATAAATAATTTACATTAGTTTAGTGTTGATCAGTGTTCTTTACATGGTAAAAGGAAAAACATTTTCAAAAGGTAATTGTGTCTTCTCACAGTGTTTGGAGGTTCAAGTGAAAATTTTCTTTTCTTTCTTTCTTTCTTTTTTTTTTTTTTGAGATGAAGTCTTGCTCTGTCACCCAGGTTGGAGTGCAGTGGTGCAACCTCAACTCACTGCAACCTCTACCTCCTGGGTTCAAGCGATTCTCCTGCCTCAGCCTCCCGAGTAGCTGGGACTTACAGGCATGCGCCACCAAGCCCCGCTAATTTTTTGTTTTTTTTAGTAGAGACGGGGTTTTACCATGTTGGCCAGGATGGTCTTGATTTCTTGACCTTGTGATCCGCCCGCTTCGGCCTCCCAGAGTGCTGAGATTACAGGCGTGAGCCACTGCGCCCAGCTAAGTGAAAATTTTCTAAAGGAGTCTTCAATTCACACCCCCACCACCCTGGGCACCAACCCCCACCCCAAGCTACAAGGAGGGTATTATCTATTATGGGGAATTCTGTCCAGCAGTCCAGACAGATGAGGGCAAAAAATAGCTCCTTGGTTTGTGAACCGCAGGGCTCACTGCTACCTTTAGCATAAGCAGTTCAGTTGCAGGAGTGAGATTCTTAGAAACCAGGTTGGAGTGAGTTGAAAAATTTAAATGGGATGCATGTGGAATATGTTTAGTGGATGTTTTTAGAAAGCAGAACTGATGCTCCTGGATGGGAAAACCTGGACAATTTTTGTTGAGATGGGGAACAAAGAAATAGCTGGAAACAGAGAGGCTGGGGGAAGAGGGAGCTTATTACTCAGGGCGTTGGGTGAGGGAGGACAGGGTTGATGCACTGGGAGGGAGAGTCTAGAAGTAGCAGCCTCCAAGCCCCAGTGAAAGCAGAGGGGTTGTGATTTAGAGCTCTGCTGGAGGGGAGAAGCTTCTGGTAGAAGGAGGAGCATAAGTAGGAGCAGGAGGCAGGAAGGGTGAGGATTCAGGGAGCTGTATGGAAAGATTCATTCTGGTTGAAGAGAAAGAATACTCCTTTCTACCTTGTCTGATCCCTGATTACTTCATCTATCAATACTAATTAACATTTCTGCAATAAAAACACCTAAGTGCTTATGTACCTACTTTCATAACTAATCACCCAAAACTTACAGACTTAAAAATATAATTTGCTCAATTTAAAAATAATCAAGAGGCCAGGCATGGTGGCTCACACCTATAATCCCAGCGCTTTGGGAGGCCGAGGCAAGTGGATCACGAGGTCAGGAGTTCCAGACCAGCTTGGCCAACATGGTGAAACCCCATCTCTACTAAAAATACAAAAAATTAGCTGGGTGTGGTGGCAGGTGCATGCCTGTAATCTCAGCTACTTGGGAGGCTGAGGCAGGAGAATCTCTTGAACCCAGGAGGTGGAGGTTGCAGTGAGCTGAGACCATGCCATAGCACTCTAGCCTGGGCAACAGAGCGAGACTCCATCTCAAAATAATAATAATAATAATAGTAGGATATATTGAATGAAACATGTAAATTTTAATTAAATTGGCTGGGTGCGGTGGCTCATGCTTGTAATCCCAGCACTTTGGGAGGCTGAGGTGGGCGGATCACCTGAGGTCAGGTGGAGTTTGAGATCAGCCTGGCCAACATGATGAAACCCCATTTCCGCTAAAAATACAAAAAAATTAGCCAGATGTGGTGGTGGGCGTCTATAATCCCAGCTACTTGGGAGGCTGAGGCAGGAGAATTGCTTGAACCTGGGAGGCAGAGAGGTTGCAGTGAGTCAAGATCGTGCTATTGCACTCCAACCTGGGCAACAAGACTGAGACTCCGTCACACAGACACACACACACACACACACACACACACACACACGCAAATTAAATTGGCTGGGTGTGGTGGCTCACACCTGTAATTCCAGCACTTTGGGAGGCTAAGGCAGTCTGATCACTTGAGGTCAGGAGTCCAAGACCATCCTGGCCAACATGGTAAACCCCATCTCTACTAAAAATACAAAAATTAGCCGGGTGTGGTGGTGGGCTCCTGTAATCCCAGCTACTTGGGAGGCTGAGGCAGGAGAATCACTTGAACCCAGGAGGTGGAGGTTGCAGTGAGCCAAGATCATGCCACTGCACTCTAGCCTGGGTGACAGAGTGAGACTATGTCTGAAAAAAAATAAATAATTAAATCAAAAATCCAATATATTATATTCTCTTAAATGCTAAAAACTTTTAAAAGTAGCTAGAATATCTTAAAAATGTATTTGTTAACCTTTGAGGGCTTGCTCAAGTGCCAGGTCCTTTCTGTTTTGGATGTGTGCTCTTCTTCAATATTCAAAGAAGTCCATGAGATTGGTTCTCTGATTACTGCCTTGAAATTCAGACACAGAGAAACTAAGAAACTTATCTAAAGTCACTCAAACCAGTGAATGTAAAAGTTGAGATTTGAATCTTGGCTTGTATGCTGTGTTGTCTCCTTGTTATTGTAGTGAATACAAAGTAGATAACGGTTTCATTAAAACCAGTTCAAGAAATGCGGATTCTATGACTTCAAATTTGTTTCTTTATTATCTCTATACTTATTTTATTTTATATTATATATATATTTTTGAGATGGAGTCTTGCTCTGTCACTCAGGCAGGCTGGAGTGCAGTAGCACAATCTTGACTCACTGCAACCTCTGCTTCCCAGGTTCAAGTGATTTTCGTGCCTCAGCCTCCCGAGAAGTTGAGATTACAGGAGTCTGCCACCATGCCCAGCTAATTTTTGTATTTTTAGTAGAGATGAGGTTTCACCATATTGGCCAGGCTGGTCTTGAACTCCTTGCCTCAGGTGATCCGCCCACCTTGGCCTCCCAAAGTGCTTGGATTACAAGTGTGAGGCACTGCGTCTGGCCTCTATACTTATTTTAATACTGAAGTGGGATGCAATTTGTTATATATGTTCCCAGAATTGCAAAAATATTACCAGGAAATATCTTGATACCTTCTTTGGGTTTTAGTAGTTTTCTAAGACCCCCAAAGAAAAAGCATCCTAGACCAGCCATGTTGGTGACTGATACATACAGAAAGGAAACTGGACCTTGTTTCACAGTCCAGTTCTGTGAAACCTGAGCCAATTATTAGGCTAAGTCTAGCAATCCAGTCATTATGTTGCCAACCTTTTCTTTGATTTTACTTAAATTTTGTTCTAAAATACATAATATATGTCATTGTAGCAAGTTCAGTGTATGTGATATAGATATAAAAGGGTGTGTGAACAAAAGTGGCTGGTGCAGTGGCTCACGCCTGTCATCCTAGTACTTTGTGAGACCAAGGTGGGAGAGATCCCTGGAGCCCAGGAGTTCAAGACCAGCCTGGGCAACATAGTGAGACCCCGCCACTATTACATATATTTATAAAACTAAAACATGAAAATCCTCTCCCATTCATGGCTCTCAGTCTACCAGCTCTACCCAAATAAATTTTATGTGATATATGCATATTTTACATGTATATGTATGTATTTTAATGTATGACAGGATATTTTATACATTGTACCTTTACTGTTTTCATTTTTAATTTTGAGATAATTTTAGACTTTCAAAAGAATTTCAAAAATCATAGTGTTTCAATATACCCGTTACCCAGCTTCTACTTATGTTAGCATATTACATAACTGTAGGACAATTTTTTTTCCCTTTTTTTTGAGACAGAGTGTTGCTCTGTCGCCTAGGCTGGCGTGCAGTGGCATGATCTTGGCTCACTGCAACCTCCGCCTCCCGGGTTCAAGTGATTCTCATGTGTCAGTCTACCGAGCAGCTGGGATTACAGGCGCCTGCCACCACGCCTGGCTAAGTTTCGTACTTTTAGTAGAGAAGGGGCCAGGCTGGTTTCGAGCTCTTGACCTCAGGTGATCCACCCACCTTGGCCTCCCAAAGTTTTGGGATTACAGGCGTGAGCCACCATGCCCGGCCCATAGAATAATTTTCAAAACTAAGAAATTATTTGCATTCCACCATTTTTTTCATGAATTTAGTTTTTCTGTTCTAGGATACAATTCACAATCACACATCATGTTTAGTTGTCCTGTCTCCTTGGTCTTGTCTCATCTTGCACAGTTTCTTAGTCTATCCTGTCTTTCATGACCTTGACACTTCTGAAGAATGCCAGTTATTTTCTGGAATGCATCTTGGCCGGGCGCGGTGGTTCACGCCTGTAATCCCAGCACTGTGGGAGGCCAAGGCGGGCGGATCACGAGGTCAGGAGTTCAAGACCATCCTGGCTAACACGGTGAAACCCCATCTGTACTAAAAATACAAAAAATTAGCCGGGCATAGTGGCGGGCGCCTGTAGTCCCAGCTACTCGGGAGGCTGAGGCAGGAGAATGGCATGAACCCGGAGGCGGAGCTTGCAGTGAGCTGAGATCCCACCATTGCACTCCAGCCTGGGCAACAGAGCCAGACTCCGTCTCAAAAAAAAAAAAAAAAAAAAAAGAAAAAGAATGCATCTCAGTTTGGGTTTGTCTGATGTTTTCTCATGATTAGACTGAAGCTACACATTATTGAGAAGGATGCTACAAAATGATGTGATCATGTGCCCTTCTCAGTGCATGGTATTTCAGGACAGGTGATGTTAATTTTGATCATTTGGCTAGGAAATCACTTGCTTGTGTTCTTTACTGAAAGCTCATGGTTCTTTCATTTGTATTACTAATATTGTGGAGGAGATACTTCAGACTATGCAAATATCTTGTTTCTGCTTAAACCATCACCCACGAATTTTATCATTGGGATAAATTTTGCCTGAGGCAATGATTACTGTGGTCAGGTGGTGATTTTCTCTCTCTCTCATTCTTTCTACATTTATCAATGGGAACCTTCATGGAATAGCTGTTGTTTCTTCACCAACGGCTCCTGAAACCCCCCACCCAAATCTCTTGTAACCACCATTTTATTCTCTATGAGTTCAACTTCTACACATTCCACATATAGGTGAGAGCATGAGATATTTTTCTTTCTGTGCCTGGTTTATTTCACTTAACCTAGTATCTTCCAAGTTTATCCATGTCATTGAAAATGACAGGATTTCCATCTTTTTATTTTTATTTTTTTTGAGGCAGAGTCTCACTCTGTTGCCCAGGCTGGAGTGCAGTGGCACGATGTTGACTCACTGCAACTTCTGCTTCTTGGGTTCAAGCAATTCTTGTGCTTCAGCCTCCAGAGTAGCTGGGATTACAGGCGTGCGCCATCACACCCAGCTGATTTTTGTATTTTTAGTAGAGACTTGGTTTCACTATATCGACCAGGCTGGTCTCAAACTCCTGACCTCATGTGATCGGCCCAACTCGGCCTCCCAAAGCGCTGGGATTACAGGTGTGAGCCACCGCGCCTGGCCAGATTTCCATCTTTTTAGGCTGAATAGTATCTCTTATATATATACATGTTTATATATATATATGAAACATAATGACATTTCAGTCAATGATGGGCCTCATATACAATAGTGGTCCCATCAGACTATAACAGAACAGAAAAATTCCTATAACCTAGTGGCGTCGTAACCATCAGAATGGTGACAGCACAACACATGAAGTGTTTGGCATGATGGTTGTGTAAACAAACCTATTGCACTGCCAGTCCTTTAAAAAGTACAGTACTACCCATTGTATTACAGTTGCCCACAGGATTCAGTAGAATAATATGCCATACATGTTTGTAGCCTAGGGGTAATAAGCTTTTACCATATAGCTTGGGTGTATAGTAGGCTATACAATCTAGGTTTGTGTAAGTACACTCTACAATGTTTGCACAACTATGAAATCTAACAGTGCATTTTTCAGAATGAATCCCTGTTAAATGATGCGTGACTGTATTTTGATTAATTCCAAAATTCTTTTCTTTCTTTCTTTTTCTTTTTCTTTTCTTTTTTTTTTTTTTTTGAGACAGAGTCTTGCTTTGTTGTCCAGGCTGGAGTGCAATGGCACGATCTTGGCTCATTGCAACCTCTGCCTCCCAGCTTCAAGTGATTCTTCTGCCCCAGCCTCCCAAGTAGCTGGGATTACAGGTGTGCACCACCACAGCCGGCTAATTTTTGTATTTTTTAGTAGAGATGGGGTTTCACCAGTAGTTGATCAGGCTGGTCTCGAACTCCTGACCTCGTGATCCACCCACCTTGGCCTCCCAAAGTGCTGGGATTACAGGCGTGAGCCACTGTGCCCAGCCCATTCCAGAATTTTTTTCTAAACATACACATAAATGAATCTATACAGAGTTCTTAAAATGTACATTATATATACCAGTAGGCAGGGTACAGTGGCTCGTGCCTGTAGTGCCAGCACTTTGGGAGGCTGAGGCGGGATTGCTTGGAGCCCAGGAGTTCAAGACTAACCTGGGCAACATAGTGAGGTCCCTGTCTCTTAAAAAAAAAAGTTAGCTGGACATGGTGGCACATGCCTGTAGTCCCAGCTACTTGGGAGGTGAGGTGGGAGTATCACTTGAGCCCAGGAGGTTGAGGCTGCAGTGATCTGTGATTGTGCCACTGCACTCCAGACCGGGCAAGAGAGTGAGACACCGCTTCTAAGAAAAAAAAATTTTTTTAAATTCCAAGAAACCATTATACATGTAGCACAGAATTAAGTATCATATAGTTTTTATAACTTGCTCTAAATTTAACAGAATGTTGGTTCACTTTTACAATACCCAGGATGGTATATTATATGGTGTTTCCACACTGTAGACACAATTCCATTACTAGGAATTCTGTTTACTTATGAAAGGTCCAGACACCTGTGTCCCGGAATGCTCTCAAAATCATTAGTGAAAAATTGGAGCATATGCAAGTGTCATTTAATGGATATAAAGACAGGCAGATATAAAGACAGTGAGGTAGAGTTATGTATCCTAACCAACAAAATTGTAAAGAATATATTGTTGATTGTAAAATGCCTGTTCAAAACTCTGTGTAGAGTATGATAGAAATGGGGAATGAAGGGCAAGGTTTGTGTCATCTCAAGATTTTGTTTGAATTTGTTGGACATGTGTGACCCATGCTGAGGAGCAGTGAGACAAGCATGGTAAACTGGCAAGTCTGGGGGCACTGGCTTAATTCTAAGGAAACCTGGGTTTCCATTGTCCTAAAGGTCCTAGACAACTGCAAACCAAAGAGGTGAATTTTTTTCCACTTCCAATATTTAGTCAACCCACTGACATTTTACCTGCATACAGGGCTTATGGATGCCACATGGGGGAGTGAATCCTAAGTTGTGCCTAGTCTTTCATTCAACAGATATTTATGGAACACATTGTATATGCCCAGCAGGTTCTAGCTGAAGCAGGTACAACAGTGGTGGAAGGAAGGAGTCCTTAGGAGTTCATAATCTAGTGATGGTGACTGGGGAAACAGGCATTAATAATGTCTGCTAATTAATTAAGCAAGATTAATGAGAATAATACATAATTGGTTGGGTGAGGATATAATTTGGAGAAAAAAGCAGAGGAGGAGGATGATATTGTAATTTTAAATTGGGAACCCAGGGAAGGTGTCAGTGGAAACCAGGTAATATTTAATTAACAGACCAGAAGGTGGTGTGGAAAGTGGAAGGGGGAATGAGCTACAAAGCTACGAAGGAAAAGAGAACCGCAAGTGCAAGGGAGACAAAAGGAGAAGGAAGGAGAGAGAAATCTGGAGGAGGACTCCAAGGTTTAGAGCCTGAACATCCTGAAGGGTGACATTGCCTTGAACTGATGTGGAGAACACCTTCCATTTAGCAGGTGTGTGGGTCGGAGGTCAGGGCTCTGGTGGTGTCCTTCAAGGTTAGTCCATGGTAAGCCTGAGGGGATGAGGAGGGGAGGCTGGGATTATGGATGTGAATCCAGAGACTCCAGCAAAGGGATGCTATTTAACGCCGGGAGACTGCAGAGAGTACCAGGAAGTAAGTGGCTCTGATCCTGAGAAGGTGGGGAACCAGCCTAGGGCCTCACCTGCTCACTCAGCTACCCCTGTGTTCTTTGTCCCTGCGCCCAGGAAAAGAATCCCCTCCTTACCTCACCCCTACTTACCCCAGCAGAGTCTCCTCCTCTCATCCCTCCGCCTAGACCACACCAGGGTCTCATGCATTGAAAACCTGAACTGTGTCAAACTGGGTCATTCAGGCCAGGTTGGCAGGATCTTTTTGTCACTTCCCGTAGGAGCCAGAGGGTCGGGAGGCTGGCGCGTCCAACAGCGCGAGGGGTCCTGTTGGGGAGTCTGAGCTGGGCTTGCAAACCCAAGCCCCCTCCGCCCCTGCATCCTTCCTCGCTTTTAGGCAGCTCGGTGGGCCACACAGGGCCCCTGTGCAGGGCATGGGGGAGGGTCGCGACCCAGAGGGGCGACTCCTTGACCCACCCAGCGCAGCCTAGGAGCAGCCTGAGGTCCCAGCTGGGGAGGGGTCGGGGGACCTTGGATGACTGGGTTCTGTCACGCCCCCTCCTGTGGGGAAAAGAGAGATCAGACTGTTACTGGGTCTATATAGAAAGAAGTAGACATAAGAGACTCCATTTTGTTCTGTGCTGTTAATCTGTAACCCTACCCCCAACCCCGTCCTTGAGAGAGACCTGCTGTGGTGACTCAAGGTTTAATGGATTTGCGACTGTGCAGGATGTGCTTTGTTAAACAAGTGCCTGAAGGCAGCATGCTTGTTAAAAGTCATCACCATTCTCTTAATCTCAAGTACCCAGGAACACATACACCGAAGAAGGTCACAGGGACCTCTGTCTAGGAAAGCTAAGTATTGTCCAAGGTTTCTCCCCATGTGATAGTCTGAAATATGGCCTCGTGGGAAGGGAAAGACCTGATGTCCCCCAGTCTGACACCCATGAAGGGTCTGTGCTGAGGAGGATTAGTGTAAGAGGATATAGAGGAAAGAAGGCCTCTGGGCAGTTGAGTGAAAGGCGTCCGTCTCCTGCCCGTCCCTGGGCAGTGGACTAAAACCCGATTGCATGTTCTATTTACTGAGATAGGCGAAAACCGCCTTAGGGCGGAAGGTGGAACTTGCTAGCGGCAATGTTGCTTTTTATGCACTAAAAAGGTTTAAGGAGATGTTTGCATATGCATATCAAGGCACGGCACTTTTCCTTAAACTTAGTCATATAACAGAGATCTTTATTCGTATGTCATTCTGCTGACCTTCTCCCTACTATGATCCTATTGTCCTGCCACTTCCCCTTTTCCCAGATGGTAAAGATAATGATCATAAATACTGAGGGAACTCAGAGACCGGTGCGGCTCCGGTCCTCTGTATGCTGAGTGCCGGTCCCCTGGGCCCACTGTTTCTTTCTGTATACTTGATCGCTGTGTCTCATTTCTTTTCTCAAGTCTCTGGTTCCACCTAACGAGAAACGTCCACAGGTGTGGAGGGTCAGGCCACCCCTTCACCCTCCCCGCTTAGCAGTCAGTGGCTCCGTTGGAAAAGAGTGTGAACCGCGCTCTCCCCAACACAGCTAGCTGCTCACGGAACAGCGCGTTTGACTGGGCTGCTGGTCGGAGGCGTCAGTCCCTTCAGCAGGGATGGCTGCTGTGCCCACCCCAGGGGCTGTGCGTGAAAGAACCGGTCAGACTCCGCCAGGGATTCTTCTGAAAGAAAATCTCCAACTATCTCCCAAGCGAGCTCTCCACCCACGAAGGCCCTTCCCCGTGCTGGTCCAGCTGCGTGCTGTCGGTGGCATCCAGTGGCTCTAGTCTTGGAGGTTTCTGCGTGCTCCCATTTCTTGCCGTTTTTCTCGCTAATGCAGAGGGACTCCCAATAGGTCTGAAACCAGCCTCCTGGACCCTGAAAGGTGAAGTCAGCCTTAAGTCAGCAATTCCTTGCCGGAATTTCCCCTTCATTCACTTACTCTCTATAAGTTGCATCCTGTCTCTTCAACATCCCACCTTCCCCCTCTTCCTCCTCGTAGGGAGTGTAATAGTATATGTTTACTTAGAAATTTACCAGGCTGTGGCTCCTCCATATAATCCTAGCCACTTGAGAGGCTGAGGCTGGAGGATCGCTTAAGCTCAGCAGTTGGAGGCTGCAGTGAGCTATGATTGTACCACTGCACTCCAGACTGGGTGACAGAGAGGAATTCTGTCTCTAATAACATCTTGAAAGTTTGCAGGCCGGGCGTGGTGGCTCACGCCTGTAATCCCAGCACTTTGCAAGGCTTAGGCAGGTGGATCACTTGAGGTCAGGTGATCCTGATGGACATGGTGAAACCCCGTCTCTACTAAAAATACAAAAATTAGCCGAGTGTAGTGGCAGGTGCCTGTAATCCCAGCTGCTCGGGAGGCTGAGGCAAAAGAATCGCTTGAACCCGGGAGGCGAAGGTTGCAGTGAGCCAAGACGGCGCCACTGCACTCCAGCCTGGGTGACAGAGCGAGACTCTGTCTCAAAAAAAAAAAAAAAAAAAAAAAAAATTGCAAAGTACAGAGTCCTTCAAGGGCAACAGCTTAGTCTATATTGGAAGATCCGAGTAACGGGATGAACTCTTGCCAAGGAAAATGGGATTGAGAAATGCTTCATGTGGGAAACTTGGGTCTGTCCTTGCATTTATTCCACGTGATCATGGATAAAACCTACTCTCCCTCCTCCACAGCATGTTGAATGTGTCATCTTCCTCTCCAGTTGGGTTCTACCTGGTCCCTAGGAATGCCTGCCTTGACTCTCTCTCTCTCTCTTTTTTTTTTTTTTTAGACAAAGCCTCATTCTGTTGCCTTCACTGCAACCTCTGCCTCCCAGGTTCAAGGATTCTTCTGCCTCAGCCTCCTGAGTAGCTGGGATTACAGACGTGCCGCACCATGCCCGGCTAATTTTAGTATTTTTAGTAGAGACAGGATTTTACCATGTTGGCCAGGCTGGTCTCAAACTCCTGGAGTCATGTGATCCATGGTTTCGCCAATATACCTCAGCATCTTGCAAAGGGGGATTTTTGCTAGGATACTGTAGGCCAGAATTTCAGTGCAGGCTTGAGCTAACATTTGGAAAATTAAACCTTGAAGACTCAAGTTATTTCAACAAATCACTTGGAGAAAATCTTTATAAACAAATGTTAAAGTCATTTCTGCTGTAGGAATTCTGGCCATTGCATGGGCTCTGCTTGCCATGTATTCTTGCTTGCATTTTCCAATAATGATTTTTTAAAAAGAAGGAACACTTAAGAGCATATCCATTGATTTTGTTCAAAAATCAATTTTAATGCTTCTCGTGTTATAATGTTAGCAAGAAGGCTAGTGAGTATATAGATTGGTTCAACCTCAATGGGAAGACATTTGGCAATACCTTATCAATTGGAAAGGTGCATACCCCTTGACAAAGCAAATCTCTGGAATTTCATCCTGTATTTATACTCCTGCTTGTAAGAATTGACATGTACAAGGATGTAGATTGCAATAGCATTACTGACAAAGGCAAAAGATAGCATATAAGCTAAATATTCATGAAAAAACAGAAAAACACATTTAAAAATAAAAAGCAGTGAAAAGATAAGTGCTCATCACTATGAAATCTATATTTTAGTGGGAGAAAAAATAATTTGTACTTAGATGAAGTAAGTGCCCAAATGGAACAATCCTCAAGATACATTATTTTTTATTTTTTATTTTTTTTGAGACGGAGTCTCGCTCTGTCGCCCAGGCTGGAGTGCAGTGGCCCGATCTCGGCTCACTGCAAGCTCTGCCTCCCGGGTTCACACCATTCTCCTGCCTCAGCCTCCCAAGTAGCTGGGACGACAGGTGCCCGCTGCCACGCCCAGCTAATTTTTTGCATTTTTAGTAGAGACGGAGTTTCACCGTGTTAGCCAGGATGGTCTCGATCTCCTGACCTCGTGATCCACCCGCCTCGGCCTCCCAAAGTGCCGGGATTACAGGCGTGAGCCACCGTGCCCGGCAAGATACATTATTAAATGAAAAAAAAAGATGCAAACTGTGTGTATTGTATAGAATGTTAAAAATATATATAGTAGGCTGGTAGTGATGGCTCATGACTGTAATCCTAGCACTTTGGGAGGCCGAGGTGGGCCTATCACCTGAGGTCAGGGGTTTGAGACCAGTCTGGCCAATGTGGCAAAACCTCGTCTCTACTAAAAATACAAAATTTAGTCAGGCATGGTGGCACATGCCTGTAATCTCAGCTACTTGGGAGCAGGAGAATTGCTTGAACTCAGGAGGCAGAGGTTGCAGTAAGCTGAGATCGCACCACTGCACTCCAGCCTAGGTGACAGAGTGAGACTGTCTCAAAACAAAAACAAAAACAAAAACATATATGTATGTCTTTGTGTTTGCATAGAATAGCTTTGAGAAGATACAATTAACTGAGATTATTTGAGGTTGAAAGAGACTTCACTGTATAGTGTTTGTGTAATGCATTTTACCTATTCAAAATAATTTGTAAAGACATATGTGATACGGATTTGCAAACTGGATAGTCTGAAATTAAGTCCTCCTCCCCAACTGTTGGGATCTGATGAGATTATCATAGTGCTAGAAAGAGAACTATTTGAATGTTACATACGCCAGGAGTGTATAATAAAAAAAGTTTGAATCCAAATGTAAATTAAAAAGTACACATGCATAATAAAATCAGTTTTTGTAACCCACTTATGTATAATGTGATAACCATTCTAATTTGTGATATTTGTCTCATTTTCAGTGTTAGAAGCAATTAAGGATATTTGATACATTAGATTTGTGTATGTGTGTGTTTAATTTTTTTTTTCTTCGACGGAGTCTCACTCTGTCACCCAGACCACAGTGTAGTGGTGTGATCTCGGCTTACTGCAACCTCTGCCTCCCAGGTTCAAGTGATTCTCCTGCCTCAGCCTCCTGAGTAGCTGGGACTACAGATATGTGCCATTATACCTGGCTAATTTTTGTATTTTTAGGGGAGACAGAGTTTTACCATGTTGCCCAGGCTGGTCTCGAACTCTTGGCCTCAAGTGATTTGCCCACCTCGGCCTCCCAAAGTGCTAGGATTATAGGTGTGAGCCACCGCACCTGGCCGTGTGTGTGTGTGTGTGTCTGTGTTTTCTTTTTAGTGTTTTGAGACGAGGTCTCACTCTATCACCCAGGCTGGAGTGCAGTGGCACAATCTTGGCTTACTGCAACCTCTGCCTCTCGGGTTCAAGTGATTCTCCTGCCTCAGCCTTCTGAGTAGCTGGGACTACAGGCATGTGCCACCACGCCTAGCTAATTTTTGTATTTTTAGTAGAGACGGGGTTTTACCATGTTAGCCAGGCTGGTGTCGAACTCCTGACCTCAGGTAATCCGCCCGTCTTGGCCTCCCAAAGTGCTGGGATTACAGGCGTGAGCCACCACGCCCAGCTGTGTGTGTTTTTAAAGAGACTCCAACATGGAGAGGGTCTTGCTATGGTGCCCGGGCTGCTCTCAAACTCCTGAGTTCAAGCAATCCTCCTGCCTGGGGCCTCCCACAGTGCTTGGATTACAGGCATGAGCCACTGTGTCTGGCCTAGATTTGTTATTAGTCACTTCTTGCATTGCTGTAAAAAAACAAAAACAAAACAAAAAAAAACCCCGGAGATTGGGTAATTTATAATGAGAAGAGGTTTAATTGGCTCTCAAGTCTGCAGGATGTACAGGAAGCATGATGCTGGCATTTGCTTGGCTTCTGGGGAGGCCTCGGGAAACTTACAATCATGCTGTAAAATGAAGGAGGAGCAGGCACATCACATGGCCAGAGCAGGAGCAAGAAGTTGCAGGGAGGTGTCAACAGTTTTTTGTTGTTGTTATTGTTTTGAGACAGGGTCTTGCTCTGTTGCCCAGACTGGAGTGCAGTGTCATGATCTTGGCTCATGGCAACCTGCAATTCCTGGCTCAAGTGATCCTCCCACCTCAGCCTCCCAAGTAGCTGGGACCACAGGTGTGTACCGCCACACCCAGTGACTTTTTGTATTTTCCAGAGAGACAGGGTTTTGCTATGTTGCAGGCTGGTCTCTAACTTCTGGACTCAAGCAATGTGCCCACCTTGGCTTCCCAAAGTGTTGGGGTTACAGGTGTGAGCCATGCCACATGTTTTTTTTTTTTTTTTTTTTGAGGCAGAGTCTCACTCTGTCGCTGGGGCTGGAGTGCAGTGGCCAGATCTCAGCTCACTCACTGCAAGCTCCGCCTCCCGGGTTTACGCCATTCTCCTGCCTCAGCCTCCTGAGTAGCTGGGACTACAGGCGCCCGCCACTTCGCCCGGCTAGTTTTTTTTTTTTGTATTTTTAGTAGAGACGGGGTTTCACCGTGTTAGCCAGGATGGTCTCGATCTCCTGACCTCGTGATCCGCCCGTCTCGGCCTCCCAAAGTGCTGGGATTACAGGCTTGAGCCACCGCGCCCGGCCCATGCCACATGTTTTTAAACGACCAGACACCATGAGAACTCACTGTCATGAGAACAGCACCAAGTAGATGGTGCTGAACCATTCATGAGAAAGCTGCCCCCATGATCCAGTCACCTCCCATGAGGTCCCATCTTCAACACTGGGGATTACAATTCAACATGAGATTTGGGCAGGTACACATATCCAAACTATACCAGTTACTTTAATAAAAAGTTTATAAAATTAGATACATTTATCACTGTTAATGGATGAGTGGCATGTTGCTAGGTTCCTAAATTCTATTTTTTTTTTTTTTTTTTTTTGAGACGGAGTCTCGGTCTGTCACCCAGGCTGGAGTGCAGTGGCCGGATCTCAGCTCACTGCAAGCTCCACCTCCCAGGTTTACACCATTCTCCTGCCTCAGCCTCCTGAGTAGCTGGGACTACAGGCGCCGGCCACCACGCCTGGCTAGTTTTTTGTATTTTTTAGTAGAGACGGAGTTTCACCATGTTAGCCAGGATGGTCTCGATCTCCTGACCGCGTGATCCGCCCATCTCGGCCTCCCAAAGTGCTGGGATTACAGGCTTGAGCCACTGAGCCCGGCTCCTAAATTCTATTTTAAGAGCTGTGGAAATAATTGTTTGGTTTCAAAGAAATATTAAGAGTTATGATTAATATAAATACATTTGGCATATAACAAAGAATAAATAGATGTCCACTCCATTCACAAGTCGTGTTAATACGGGATGCTACACATCAAATTAGGAAGTATCTGCTAGTTATGATAGAAATTATTCCACAAATATGTATCAAGTGCTTAACATGTGCAGAAGTGCTGTTCTTATTAAGTTTTCATCTAGTAAGTCTAAAGCAGATGCTGTTCTAGGTGCTGTGAATATACTGGTGAATAGAAAACAATAATTTGTATCTTATGGCACTTCTTTATGCTGTTTACGCTGGGGACACAGCAGGAAACAAGACAGCAAAGTCTTCATTCTTGTGAAATTTAAAGTTTTAGAACAGGGAAAGAGACAATAGATCCATAAATGTAGTATGTTAAAGTAAAAGTGGGCAGAAGAGTGAGGGATTACTAATTTATACTGTGTTCTAAGAATGCATTATAAAGATGCTGACTTTTTGTTTTGTTTTGAGACAGTCTTGCTCTATTGCCCAGGCAACCTTGAACTTCTGGTTGGTCTCAAGCAATCCTGCCTTGACTTCCCAAATGGCTGTTTTTTTGTTTTTTGTTTTTTTTTTTGTTTTTTTGAGGTGGAGTCTCACTCTATTGCCCAGGCTGGAGTGCAATGGCATGATCTCGGCTCACTGAAACCTCTGCCTCCTGGGTTCATTCGATTCTCCTGCCTCAGCCGCCTGAGTAGCTGGGATTACAGGCGTGCACCATCATGCCCGGCTAATTTTTGTGTTTTTGTAGAGACCGAGTTTCACCATGTTGGCCAGGCTGGTCTTGAACTCTTGACCTCAGATGATCCACCCACCTCGGCCTCCCAAAGTGCTGGTATTACAGGCGTGAGCCACTGCGCCCAGCCTATGGCTGGGATTACATTTATAATCCCAGGTCAAGTGATTCTCATGCCTCAGCCTCCCAAGTAGCTGTAACTACAGTGTATGCCACTATGCTCTGCTAATTTGTAGAGATGGGGTTTTGCCATGTTGGCCAGGCTAGTCTCAAACTCCTGGCCTCAAGAGATCTGCCTGCCTCGGCCTCCCAAAGTGCTGGGATTACAGGCGTCAGCCACTGCACCTAGCCTCTTTGTAACTTCTTACAACTGCATGTGAATCTACAATTAGCTCAAAAGGATTACAATTTTTTTGTGAATTAAATTGTTTTTGAATCATAGTCAATTTTATTCCAATTCTTCAAAATTTATACTCAATGTGTTGTTTCCAAAATGTAAGTCACCCTTCATATAACAGTTTTATCATTTCATCTTTCTTTTATAGTTTTAAAAAAATCTTTTCCTCATGTTTCTTCAGTAGAAGCCAGAATCTTGAGTTGCCCAGTTAGGAGCCTCTGACCTACTATTCTCATTAAGTTTCTTCTCAATATTCATGGCCAACATCTAGCTTCTAAAAGAAAGGTTTTTGGTCTTTTCATTCACTTGCTGATAGGGTGAGACTGCATTGTTACCATAACCACAGGACCTAATTTAGAATCAATCTTGGCATCTAGTCTTGCATTTCTAATCAAATTTACAATCTATCTTTCAGTTTCTTCTGGAGTCATGTTCAATTTGTCTGCCAACATGTTAATGCCGATACACTGGTGGATGTGACAGAAAGTGTCAAATATGAAGAGATGGGCAATGTCAATGAAATTCTTAAGACAAACCACCAAGAAGAAGTCATTCACAAGGCACCGATTCACATTCTCTCAGCTTCTTCCCCATCAAAGTTAACATATAAGCATTCAACAGATTCTGTAATTGGGTCTTTATATGTGTAAGACTCCTGTTGAGTAACTTTAACTAGATCTTTTAGCACCTGCCAATGTTTTTGAACACTCTTGTTTGTTATGACTGCTGTAGTCAAATAGTGAAGAATGTGTGGACACATTATCTGAATTGCATTAAGATACTGTGACTGGTAAAGGAAGAGATCAATAATATCACACCTTTGGGGTGACTGAAGAAAAAACAGAGACCAGTGAATGAGCCATGCTCTCTGCTGAAGAGACTGGAGTGGAGAACTCACAGAATTATTATCTATGGTCTCTTTTAACCATGTAAGGTCTTCCATGTCTGCATCGCAATTCTGCTGTAAGATTTCAGAGGCCAGCTTTCCCCAGCGTGAACTTGCAGCATTTCTATCTGTTGCTGGAACCAACACTCTGAAAAAATAAAGATATTCTGCTGCTCCTGAGTAATTCCCACATTCATATTGGAATTTTGCATATCTGTAGAGTGTATGTAAATATTCCTGCCTAAAACCATGCTTGTCCGCCAGGCAGTCAAAGAGCATCCTACCATCCCTGGTTGACTGCATTTGCCTTGTCGTTTCTGGATCTTCAAACATTTTCACAATTAGTTTTGTTTCTGCCTGAAGCTGTTTCAGTTGTGCAACAACTGTGGTTCTTTTCTCTCTCAAAGCATGAGGAATATCATCAGAATAAAGGTTTTTGTATACATCCATAGCAAAACCTACCATGTTGGTATCACTAAGAAGGTCCAATTTACCTTGTAATAATTCCTTTTCATTATATATCTTTTTTACAGAGAGAAACTCAAGGAGCGGAAAGACTAGATGCTGATACAAAAGGTGCGTGATTCAAGTAGTTAAGTCGTACCCCGCCATCTTACCAAAAAAAGGGAGTCTGTACTCGAGAATTAAATTTTTAAAAATAGATTCAGGAGGTGCATGTGCAGGCTTGTCACATGAATGTATTGTTTAATAGTGAGGTTTGGGCTTCCAGGGTGCCCATCACACAAATATTAAACATTGTACCCAATAGGTACTTTTTCAACCCTCACCCCGCTCCCATCCTTTCCCCAAAGATTAATTAAAAAATAAAACAAACTCAGAATTTTAAACATTTCAAAATCTACCTTAATGTAGGTCCTAATCTTGGGACTCTTCTTTAGCAACCATACAACACTGCATTCTGTTGATAACAAACTGGGTACACCAGGCATGGTGGCACATGCCTGTAATCCCAGCACTCTGGGAGGCCAAGGCAGGAGGATTGCCTGAAGTTAGGAAGTCAAGAACAGCCTGGGCAACAAAGTGAAACCTCTATCTCTATGAAGAATTAAAAAAAAAAAAAAAAGGTGGATAATTTAGACTTAAAGAGATATTTTGGTGTAAAAGGATTAACATTACATGTTCCAACTTAAAAGATCATAATTTCCTGCTTAATGGCATTCATGTTAAAGTCTACTAGATATTATTTAAACATTGCCACTTCAGCTGTTCCTTTTTTTCTTGGAAACTGTTGTTTATTTCCATCAGCCTTATTTCCATCTTGTTTAAGAGCTTGTGGAAGAACAGCTTAAGGTCACTCAGTGGTTATTCTTACCCATTCAGTGGTCTGAGCAGTGGGAGTTGCGGACCAGTCATTAATGGTAGGCTGAGTGCTCCAATCTTCAGTAGGGAACTGCTGAATAGGCACAGAGGGCACCTGCATGCCTTTAAACCATTCTGCAACCTCAGACTGAGTAGCAGTAAACTTCCACTGGAGCAGTCCATTCACTTTGAAATTCCTCCTTTTTCAGCTGCAGCCTACTCTTCCTTTTCAATCTCTTCAGGATCTCTATAGAAGTAGAGATCAGGCATGATCATGGGAGATGGTGCAACACATGCACAGAGCTTCCTGGGCCAGCATCCACTACATTAGACTCAGTGATTGAGCTTCCTTGTTGTTGCATGGGATGACAATGTCCGCATGGCTCAGAGGAGAATCTGTTATATAGAGCAGTAGTAGGTAGGTTACCATAAGAAGCCTCTGAGAGAGGCTAATAGTTAGCCCTAGAATCAGTAACCACCCAGAAGATGTGGGTAGCAGAAGATGATTGGGTCTGGTTAGCAAAGGTTCCAGAATTGAAGTGAGCAGCAATACATGTGGCTCCAATGGCAGCAGCAAACTTCAGCACAGCCCACTAGCCAGTATTCCTGCAGGATATGACACATCAGCAGGGTTTTCAATGGCAACAACAGCATGAGCTGCCAGCAGAAGCTTCTCCCAGGTCCTCTTCAGATTTATGATATTTGTGGACTTTGGATCCTGTTAGAATAAAAAAAAGATTTATGATATAGATGCCCTTTCATTTTTAGATGTACTACCATTTGGAAATCAAGGTTAGTGTCACCTAAGTGAGTTCCTGCTGCAAGAAATTTGAGGACATCAAGGGCTCTGGACATTGTGAAAGTTTCTCTTTAAGTTACAACAGGAATTCAGAACAGCATTGTATGGACCCCTCTCTAGGTAGCACAGAAGGCTAGATTTTTTCTTTTTCTTTTCTTTTTTTTATTTTTTGGATGAAGTCTCGCTCTGTCGCCAGGTTGGAGTGCAGTGGCATGATCTGGGCTCACTGCAATCTCTGCCTCCCAGGTTCAAGTGATTTCCCTGCCTCAGCCTCCCAAGTAGCTGGGACTATGGGCATGCACCACCACGCCTGGCTAATTTTTTGTATTTTAGTAGAGACGGGGTTTCACCATGTTGGCCAGGATGATCTCCATCTCTTGACCTCGTGATCCGTCCCACTTGGCGTCCCAAAGTGCTGGAATTACAGCTGTGAGTCACAGTGCCTGGGCGTTTTTTTTCTTTTTTTTGTTTGTTATGAGACAGGGTCTTGCTCTGTCACCCAGGCTGGAGTGCAGTGCCATGATCATGGCTCAGTGCAACCTCTGCCTCCTTTTTCAAGTGATTCTCATGTCTCAGCCTCTGAAGTAGCTGGGATTACAGGCATGAGCCACCATGGCCTGGCTAATTTTTTCATTTTCAATAGAGATAAGGTTTTGCCATGTTGGACAGGCTGGTCTTGAACTCCTGCCCTCCGGTGATCCTCTGCCTTGGCCTCCCAAAGTGCTGGGATTACAGGAACCACTGTACCTGGCCCAGATTTTATTCTTTTTTTGTTTTTTTGAGATGGAGTCTCACTCTGTCGCCGAGGCAGGAGTTCAGTGGTACAATCTTCACTTATCGCAACCACCGCCTCCTGGGTTCAAGTGATTCTCCCACCTCAGCCTCCTGAGTAGCTGGGACTACAGGCACATGTCACCATGCCTGGCTAAGTTTTGTATTTTTAGCAAAGGTGGGGTTTTGCCATGTTGGCAAGGCTAGACTAGAACTCCTGGTCTCAAGTGATATGCCCGCCTCGCCTCCCAAAGCACTGATATTACAGGTATGAGCCACTGTGCCTGACTTAGATTTTATTCTTATGCCTAATCCATTTGTCTGTCTTTGGCTGAAAAAGGATTATGTCCTTTTGTACTGAGTATGTCTCTGATATGCAACAAATGATTGGATATTTTAATCTATTCAGGTTTAATTGGGGCTGAAAACTTTAAGACCATCTACTAGGATGTGTTATTAGGCTAGGCTTTTCTATTATCTAAACACTCCCTACCCCTACCACCTGTCAGTAATTACCTTTTTTTTTTTTGAGATGGGGGTCTTAATATACTATGTTGTTCAGGCTGGTGTGCAGTGGCTAATTCACATATGCCATCATACCCTTCTACAGCCTTAAACTCCTGGCTTCAAGTGATCCTCTGCCTCTGCCTCCTGAGTGGCTAGGAAAACAGGTGTGTGCCACTGCACCCAGCTCAAAGAAAACTTTTTTTTTTTTAAGACGAAATCTCACTCTGTTGCCCAGGCTGGAGTGCAGTGGCATGAGCTCAGCTCACTGCAACGTCTGCCTCCCAGGTTCAAGTGATTCTCCTGCCTCAGCCTCCTGAGAAGCTGGGTCTACGGGCATGCATCACTGTGCTCAGCTAATGTTTGTATTTTTAGTAGAGATGGGGCTTAACCATGTTGCCCAGGCTGGTCTTGAACTCCTGACCTCAAGTGATTCACCCACCTTTGCCTCCCAAAGTGCTGGGATTACAGGCATGAACCACCATGTCTGGCCCAAGAAAACTGTTTCTGATCCTCTTTTCTGATAGGGATGGAAGAGAATACTTACTTTTCCAGATCAGTGAATGCATATCTCATATCTAAGGTTGTGTTAATCAGTTTCTAATTAAAAAAAACCCCACCTGGCACAGCAACTGCAATTAGTGCCACCACTTGGTTGAGTCTGCAGCAGTTCACTGCCATCTTCTCGGATCCATCTGATTTTTGCAGGCACCAGAATGGTGAATTAAATGGAGATATGATGAAGACTAACCCTATCCTTTAGGTCTTTAAGGGTGCCACTAGTTTCTGCCATTCCCCCTGGGAGGTAATATTGGATTTGATTTGGTCTTGATCAGGAAGATGGTGGTGGCAGTTTCAGAGGGCTTCATCAGCCCTTCTCCACTCTATTTTCACCCCAGAGGAGTAGAATCAATATTAGGGTTGTGCCAGCTGCCAAGAATCTCCATTCCAAGTATACATTTGGAAGCCGAAAAAATGATCACTAGGTGGGTTATGGACCCAGTGGGCCCACTGTAAGCTAGATCTTAGGACTCCATTTATTACTTGACCCCATATGTCCTCCCTGTAGGAGGAGTGGGAGATGATGCTGAGTCTACATGTATCATTGTCAACTGGGACCTTGTGTCCAAGAGTCTATGATGTTTGGGTATTTCTATTTTCCTAGTGTATATTACCTTAAGTAAATGACTGTAGTTTCCTTTGTGGAAAGGAATAGGGAACCATTACTATGTACTGCCATAGCATTGCCAGGTCCTTCCTCCTGGGGATCTGACCTCTCCTTTAGTGATTGAGTTTCAGATATGGAAACTGGCGTATGTCTGGAAACTGAGCAAGGGAGCATGAGACTACTGCTTCCAGCCTAATCATCTAGCCTTGATTTCTTTGATGTACAGATTGAATAGCACCCTTGTTGGCTGCCCAGATATTTTTCCTTAGTCATTTCATAACCCTCTAGTAGTCAGGTCCCTCTGTGAAACTGACTTGCCACTTGTTATGATGATTGTGTCTTTCTGGCATCTGAGGGTTAAGTGGCCTTGACTGGCCTTTGGGGGATAGTGGCTATCATCGCAATTGCTATTAGAGACCAGTTTTATCATAGCATCTCCTACTGTAAGTCCTGGCTCTCAGAGAAGAGCCCCTACTGAACTTAGCGGTGTTGGTGACATTCTCACTAGAGTATTTCTTATTGCTTTGATAAGTAATATATTTTCTGGGTCCTCTTGTGGATTTTCCAACTATTTGCAGTATATAGTCTATACCATACTCACGTCTCCGAGCCTTTTCATTCATCTACCTTTTGCTACAATTTTGGCATTTCTACCTCACTTAGTGTGGGCCATTGGTTTTTCTATGCTTCTGGGAGCCATCCTGGTAGTAGGATTGCATCATCTTTCAGGATCCTGGTCAGGGCATTAAATCCTGAGACCAATATCTGGTCTTTTTTTTTTTTTTTTTTTTGAGACAGACTCTCACTCTGTTGCCCAGGCTGGAGTGCAGTGGCGTGAACTCGGCTTGCTGCAACCTCTGCCTCCCAAGTTCAAGTGATTCTCCTGCCTTGGCCTCCCGAGTAACTGAGATTACAGGTGCAAGCTACCATGCCCAGCTAATTTTCACTATTTTTAGTAGAGATGGGGTTTCACCATGTTCATCAGGCTGGTCTCAAACTCCTGATCTCAAATGATCCTCCTGCCTCGGCCTCCCAAAGTGCTGGGATTATAGACGTGAGCCACCATGCCCTGCCCCATCTGGTTTTTTAAAAGTATATATTGCTCTCTGTCATAACACATTCTGTATGCTCATCTTTGTAATTATTTTTAGAGAACAGAAGAGGTGTGGGTCTCAGTGCTTAGCTGATCAATGAAAAGTTGATTTGTTAGTGACACCATCCGTTATCTCAGGTATAAATGAGAGAATCAGTTCTCTTTATCATCAGGTCCTTCTTTTTCTTCATAGTTCTGAATTTTCATATAGTTCAAGAAAAGAAGTCCTCAAGAGCAGAGAATCTGAGAAATGAATGTGATTAGTATCTAACTACCACCAATATCATCTTACATAAACTATATAGAGACTTTTTTGGAGTTCTGAGTTTTTCCTTTACTGACTTAAAAAAAAAACCCACACAAACGAGTGAATTCATTTAGGACCAAGCAAGGAAAAGTAGCTGTTATTCCCTGACACACTGCTATGGTTTGGCAGCAGGATAAGGCTGGGAATGGGTGTAGATTTCTCACTGGCTACACAGATGGGTTCTAAGTCTTGCCTTGTTGAGTGGATAGTTTGCTGAATCATGTGGATAGATAAGCTTAATAGTTTTCCCCTTTGCCCTTTGCCTTTCTAAATGTGATTATAGGAAATGTGCTTTGGAAACTAGCATAAAGGAGAAAAAAGGCCTTTCCAGTTTGTCTTTTAAAGAACAAGCTGGGGATGGAGTTAAGCTAAGATTGAGCTCCATCTGGTGGCTATCTTTGATCAGTTCTTGGAACTAGGAACTGACCAAAATCTGGAAAGCCATGATTCTTCTAAAAATAGAAAATGGGCCGGGCGCAGTGACCACACCTGTAATCCCAGCACTTTGGGAGGCTGAGGCAGGCAGATCACTTGACGTCAGGAGTTTGAGACCAGCCTGGCCAACATGGCGAAACCCTGTCTCTACTAAAACATACAAAAATTAGCGGGGCATGGTGGCAGGTGCCTGTAATCTCAGCTACTCGGGAGGCTGAGGCAGGAAAATTGCTTGAACCCGGGAGGCAGAGGTTGCAGTGAGCTGAGATCGTGCCACTGCACTCCAGCCTGGGCTACTGAGCTAGATTACATCTCAAAAAAAAAAAAAAAAAAAAAAAAAAAAGAAGAATCATGATAAGCATGAATAAGGCATAGAGGCCAAATCAGCAGAGTCAGTGTGCAGTCTCTGGTAGGACTGGTGGGATTTTTGCCAAGACTTTAACAAACTCTACGGAAATTTAAACAGTGGGATATTTATAATGCAAAGTAACAGACATGCCGAGGGCGATGGCTCACACTTGTAATCCCAATACTTTGGGAGGCCGAGGCGGGCGGATCACTTAAGGTCAACAGTTTGAGACTAGCCTGGCCAACATGATGAAACCCCATCTCTACTAAAAATACAAAAATTAGCCGAGTGTGGTGGCATGAGCCTGTAATCCCAGCTACTCAGGGGGCTGAGGCAGGAAAATCGCTTGAACCCAGGAGGCAGAGGTTGCAGTGAGCCGAGATTGCGCCACTGCATTTCAGCCTGGGTGACAAGAGCGAAACTCCATCTAAAAAAAAAAAAAAAAAAAAGCAAAGTAACAGACACAAAACTTCACAGGCAATCCTTGAATCTTTTCAAGATTCAAAGAAGGTCAGGAAGGGTGGATAAGCCTGATATCCCAAGAGAAAGGGCAGCTTTAAGAGCATACCTGGACAGAGAGACAGGAGTTTAAGATTACTAAAATCTGCCTCCCTGAGAGCTCAGAGGCCAGAGTTTTTATAGATAATTTGGTGGGCAGGGAACTAGGGAATAGTTGAAGATGAAATCTTAGGGGTGTGGAAAATGGTCCTTGTGCACTAAGCGCACTTCTGGGTGGGGACCACAGGACTGGTTGAGTCAGGAGTCATGCGCCCTGGTAGGGTATGTCAGTTGCCAGAATGCAAAAATGTGAAAAACAATTCAACAGATCAATCTGAGGTTCTACACTAGTGATCTTATCTATAAGAGAAACTGGGGAAGTCACAAATCTTGTAACCTAAGGCCACATAACTTCTGAGCAGTAAGGGATTACAAAAACTACACCTACATTTTGGCAGAAGGCAGGCACTCCATAATCCTAATATTGTGGGTTTTCATTAGTCTTACAAAGGCTATTTCAGTCCCTGAACAAGGAGGGGATCCATTTTAGAGAGGGACTATTATCATCCTTGCCTTAAAGTTAAACTAGAAATTAAATTCCTCCCAAGGTTAGTTTGGCCTATGCCCAGGAATGAATGAGGAGAGCCAGCCCGTGAGCCTAGAAGCAAGATGGAGTCAGCCATGCTAGACTTCTCCCATTGTCATAATCTTTGCATTATTAGGTGGTTTCAGTGTGCTGGAGAGGATGAAGGGTGGAGTGGGAAAGTACTGCAGGAATCAAAGAGGAAAGAATGGGGCCGGCATGGTGGCTCATGCCTGTAATCCCAGCACTGTGGGAGGTGGAGGCAGGAGGATCACCTGAGGTCAGGAGTTCAAGACCAGCCTGGCCAACAGGGTGAAACCCTTTCCCTACTAAAAATACAAAAATTTGAACCTGGGAGGCAGAGGTTGCAGTGAGCCAAGATCACACCACTGCACTCCAGCCTGGGCGACAGAGCAAGACTCTGTCTCCAAAAAAAAAAAAGAGAAAACCAGTGAGGTAAAGATTCAACTCCAAAAATTACAGAAAACAGAATGATCCTAAAGAAACAAAAACTAAGGGCCAGGCACTCACACCTGTAATCCCAGCACTTTGGGAGGCCTGGGAAGGAGGATCACTGAGGTCAGGAGTTAAGACTTGCGTGGATCACTTGAGACCAGCCTGGGCAACAAAGTGAGACCCTGTCTCTATAAAACAAAACAGCTAAGGAAATAAAAGATTAAAGCAAAAGCCAATGGAATAAGAAACAAAATCGGATAAACAAAACCAAAAGCTGCTTCTTTAAAAAAAAAAAAAAGTCACACTTGAGTTCATACAGTTAAAAATGAATAATTAAATAAATGAGGTAGAACAGACACATCTCCCATGCAGAATTTCAAATAATTTATGTAGGTACTCTGTCTTCATGGAGGTGGAGCATAACTCCCAGTTCCTTCATTAAAATGTGAGCTATACGTAACGACTTCCTGCAAAAGATTAAGGAAAAGGAAGGGATGAGTAACTTTACAGTGGAGAGGACTGACAGACTACTTCAGCCTGATGATCAAGGTCAACATAAAAAGTGAAGTCATGTTAATAGCACGTACCTCCGGTATGTAACTGTCCAGTGGGTTCACCTTGCCCATTTCCTAGACAGAGCCAATTTATAAAGACAGGCGAATTGTAATAGAGAAAGAGTAATTCACGTAGAGCCGCCTGTGCAGGAGACCAGAGTTTTATTATTACTCAAATCTGTCTCCCGAAGCATTCAGGGATCAGAGTTTTTAAGGATAATACGGTGGGTGGGGGAAGGACAGTGTGTCGTGTTGATTGGTTAGGTCAGAGATGAAATAATAGGGAATTAAAGCCTCTTGCACTGAGTCAGTTCCTGGGTGAGGGCCACAAGATCAGATGAGCCAGTTTATTGATCTGGGTGGTGGTGCCAGCTGATCTATCAAGTGCAGGGTCTCAAGCACTGAGTATCTCAAGTATCTCAAGTATCAAGCACAAGTATCTCAAGTATCAAGTATCAAGCACAAGTATCTCAAGCACTGATCTTAAGAGCGGTCTAGGGAGGGGCAGAATCTTGTAGCCTCCAGCTGCATGACTCCTAAACCATAATATCTAACCTTGTGGCTCATTTGTTAGTCCTACAAAGGGAGTCCCCAGGCAAGAAGGAGGTTTGTTTTGGGAAAGGGCTGTCATCATCTTTTTTTTTTTTTTTTTTTTTTTATGAGACGGAGTCTCGCTCTGCCGTCCAGGCTGGAGTGCAGTGGCACAATCTTGGCTCACTGCAAGCTCCACCTCCCGGGTTCACGCCATTCTCCTGCCTCAGCCTCCCGAGTAGCTGGGACTACAGGCGCCCGCCACCTCGCCCGGCTAGTTTTTTTGTATTTTTTTAGTAGAGACGGGGTTTCACCGTGTTAGCCAGGATGGTCTCGATCTCCTGACCTTGTGATCCGCCTGTCTCGGCCTCCCAAAGTGCTGGGATTACAGGCTTGAGCCACCGCGCCCGGCCTCTTTTTCTTTTTTTTTTAAGGCAGAGTCTCACTCTGTCACTCAGGCTGGAGTGCAGTGGTGTAATCTTGGCTCACTACAACCTCCACCTTCCACGTACAAGCAATTCTCATGCCTCAGCCTCCTGAGTAGCTGGGACTACAGGCACGTGCCACCATGCCCGGCTAATTTTTGTATTTTTACTGGAGATGGGGTTTCACCACATTGGCCAGGCTGGGCTCGAACCCCCAACCTCAAGTGATCCACCCACCTTGGCCTCCCAAAGTGCAGGGATTACAGGCGTGAGCCACCGCACCCAGCCTAGAGTGGCATCTTAAAATATACTTGACCAGTATGCCTCAAAACTGTCAAGGTCATCAAAAACAAAAAAAGTCTGAGAATCTGTCACAGCTAAGAGGAGCCTAAGGAGATACGATGACTAAATGTAATGTGGTATACTGTTTGGGCTCCTGGGGCAGAAAAAGGACCTTAGGTAAAAACTAAGGAAATCAGAATAAAGTATGGGCTTTAATAAGATGTTAATAATAGGAAAAACTGGGTGTGGGGTAAATGGGCACTCTGTACTATCCTCACAATTCTTCTGTAAATCTAAAACGATTTTTTTTTTTTTTGAGACGAAGTTTCACTCTTATTGTCCAGGGTGGAGTGCAATGGCGCGATCTTGGCTCACTGGAATCTCTGCCTCCTGGGTTCAAGCGATTCTTCTGCCTCAGCCTCCCAAGTAGCTGGGATTACAGGCGCCTGCCACTACGCCTGGCTGATTTTTTACAAGTAGAGACGGGGTTTCACCATGTTGGCCAGGCTGGTCTTCAACTCCTGACCTTCAGGAAACACTGGGATTACAGGTGTGACCCACCACACCCAGGCGTTTTTTATTTATTTATTTTTTTTGAGAGTCTCATTCTGTTGCCCAGGCTGGAGTGCAGTGGCATGAGCTCGGCTCACTGCAACCTCTGCCTCCCGGGTTCAAGTGATTCTCCTGCCTTACCCTCCTGAGTAGCTGGGATTACAGGCGTGTGCCACCATGCCTGGCTAATTTTTCTATTTTTAGTAGAGACAAGGTTTCTCCACATTAGGCTGGTCTTGAACTCCTGACCTCAGGTGATCCGCTTGCCTTGGCCTCCCAAAGTGCTGGGATTACAGACAGGCACCACGCCCATGAGTCACCATGCCCAACCAAAACTTTTAAAGGATGTGCTTTATGGCCGGGCGTGGTGGCTCAAGCCTGTAATCCCAGCACTTTGGGAGGCCGAGACGGGCGGATCACGAGGTCAGGAGATCGAGACCATCCTGGCTAACACGGTGAAAACCCGTCTCTACTAAAAAATACAAAAAACTAGCCGGGCGACGGGGCGGGCGCCTGTAGTCCCAGCTACTTGGGAGGCTGAGGCAGGAGAATGGCGTAAACCCAGGAGGCGGGGCTTGCAGTGAGCTGACATCCGGCCACTGCACTCCAGCCTGGGCGGCAGAGCGAGACTCCGTCTCAAAAAAAAAAAAAGATGTGCTTTAGGAAGAAGATATATGATCACAGAAGGGAGTTCTGGGGAAAATGCAGACTGACAAGATTTAAAAAGCTATTAAAAAAGAAATTAGGTTGGGCATGGTGGCTCACACCTGTAATCCTAGCACTTTGGGAGGCCAAGGCCAAAGTGGGCAGATCACCTGAGGTCTGGAGTTTGAGACCAGCCTGACCAATATGGAGAAACCCCGTCTCTACTAAAAATACAAAATTGGCTGTGTGTGGTGGCGCATGCCTGTAATCCCAGCTACTCAGGAGGCTGAGGCAGGAGAATCGCTTGAACCTGGGAGGTGGAGGTTGTGGTGAGCCTAGATCATGCCATTGCACTCCTGCCTGGGCAACAAGAGTGAAAAGAAAAAGTCTCAAAAAAGAAATTAAAGATAATTGTAATTCACAAACAAATCACATAAAAGATTATGTTTGGCTGGACATGTTGGGCCATGCCAGTAATCTCAGCACTTTGGGAGGCTAAGGTGGGCTGATCGCTTGAGCCCAGGAGTTCCAGACCAGCCTGGGCAACATGGCAAAACCCTATCTCTACAAAAAATAAAATACAAACATTAGCCGAGCATGGTGGTGCATGCCTGTGGTTCCAGCTACTTGGGAGGCTGAGATGGGAGGATCCCTGATCCTGGGTAGGTAGAGGCTGTAGTAAGTTGTGATTGTGCCACTGCACTCCAGCCTGGGTGACAGTGAGACTGTCTCCTCAAAAATAAATAAAGTAAAAAAGGATATGTTTAACCTTTATTAATTTTAATTTGAAGGAGGGTAAGTATCTGGGTATTATTTCTTCTATTAAGTGTAGGACTGGCTATCACATTTCTCTAACTATAAAATAGAGAAGGGTGGATGTAGTAAACTGTGAATAGGCCAAAGGAATGCAGAAAAAGTAGGAACTACACCAAGAACAGGAATGATGAGGAACAATGATGATCACATAGAAAATAACAAAATAGAAAGAGGGCCCAACAGTACCTCACAATAATGATCAATAATACCTCATCGTGGCCGGGCAAGGTGGCTCACTTTGGAGACCAAGGTGAGGGGATTGCATAAGCTCAGGAGTTGGAGATCAGCCTGGGCAACACGGCAAAACTCTGTCTCTATGAAAAATACAAACATTAGCCGGGTGTGGTGGTGTGTGCCTATAGCAATAGTTACTCGGGGGACTGAGGCAGGAGGATTGCTCGAGCCCAAGAGGTCAAGGCTGCAGTGAGCCATGTTTGCCACTGCACTCCAGCCTGGGTGACAGCGACACCACATCTCTTAAAAAAAAAAAACAATCTGTGGTCCCATGTTATCATTGAGGCAAATGGAGAAAAGAATTTCAATCAATTTTCCCAATTATTAATATGCAATTTTAGCAGAGACTTTTCTTGATACTGTAGAGCATATACAGAGATTTATATACAGTCATATGGCCATATAGTTGACTTGGTTTTTTATTTTCACTTTTATTTTTTGAGACACAGTCTCACTCTGTCACCTAGGCTGGAGTGCAATCTCAGCTCACTGCAGCCTCCACCTCCCAGGTTCAAGCAATTCTCCTGCCTCAGCCTCCAGAGTAGCTGGATTACAGGCGTGCACCACTCTGCCTGGCAAAAAAAAATTTTTTGTATTTTTAGTGGAGACGGGGTTTCGCCATTTTGGCCAGGCTGGTCTCGAACTCCTGACTGCAAGTGATCTGCGAGCCTTGGCCTCCCAAAGTGCTGGGATTATAGGCATGAGCCACCGTGCCAGATTGACCTGGTTTTTATCCATTAATACCACATTGCATTAATGAAGGCTAACTGGTTGATAAATATGCAATCACTGTAACAGTCAATCATCTAGTGTTTAACTGTGTACCTAGGGTCTCAGTAGTAGAATAGAGATTTATCATCCATGCCAAAAAGGAGTTTGTAGCCAAGTGTGAGGGCATGTATTCACATGAAAAGTGACAAAGAGGCAGGAAAAACGTTATTTGATGTTCTCACACCATCCTCATCTGTAAAACTGGTGTACAGTAGTGCCCCCTTATCCTTGGGAGATACGGTCCAACCTCCAGTGGATGCCTGAAACCACGAATATAACTGAACTCCATATGTACTGTGATTTTTCCTATGCATACATACCTATGATAAAGTTTAATTTATGTTAGGCATAGTAGAAATTAACAACAATAAAACAAAAAACTTACATTATACTGTAATAAAACAAAAATCATAATGCAAAAATTCATAATGAAAAAGTTGAATGGATTTAGTCACATAAAAACATCAACATTTGTGATACTGAAAAAGTACTATAAATAAAAGTAAAACCAAATGAAAACTGAAATTAAAAATAAAGAGCTAGGGCTAGCCTATGGTGGTTCATGCTTGTAATCCCAGCATTCTGGGAGGCCAAGGCAGGAGAATTGTTTGAGGCCAGGAGTTCAAGACCAGCCTGGGCAACATAACGAGACCCTGTCTCTAAAAATAAAAAAATAAAAAGCTGTTGTAGACTAGTAAGAAAAAGAAACACATCAATAGAAATATAGGCAAAGGACATGAGAAGGCATTCTGGCCAGGCGCAGTGGCTCACGCCTGTAATCCCAGCACTTTGAGAGGCCGAGGCAGGCGGATCACTTGAGGTCAGGAGTTTGAGACCAGCCTGGCCAATGTGGCGGTGAAGCCCCGTTTCTACTAAAAATACAAAAAAAAAAAAAAAAAAAAAGAAAGCTGGGCGTGGTGGCTTGTGCCTGTAATCCTAGCTACTCGGGAGGCTGAGGCAGGAGAATTGCTTGAACCCGGGAGGCGGAGGTTGCAGTGAGCCAAGATCGCACCACTTCACTCCAGCCTGGGTGACAGAGTAAGACCCCATCTCAAAAAAACAAACAAAACAAAAAACCCAAGAGAGAAAGCATCTACAAAAGAAACACAAATGTTTCACAAAGGTATAAAAAGATACTTAACTTCACAAACAATAAAAACCATAAAACCTAGCATATACCAAAACCTAATTCAGTGATTTTTTTATTTTATTATGTTTTTTGAGACATGGTCTCCATCATACAGACTATAGCACAATGGCTGGTGTGATCACGGCTCACTGCAGCCTGAACCTTCCAGGCCCAAGTGATCCTCCTGCCTCTGTCCCACCTACTGCTACCTTGTAGCTGGGACTACAGGTACATGCCAACATGCCTGGCTAATTTTTAAGTTTTTTTATAGAGACAAGGTCTCACTATATTGCCCAGGCTGGTTTTGAACTTCTGGGCTCAATGAATCTTCCTGCCTCGGTCTCCCGAAGTGCTGGGATTACAGATATAAGCCATTGCGCTTGGCCCAAGCGATATTTTAAAGTTTTATACTAACTGATCATGTGTTTTGCCATTTAAGCTACTGATAAAGAAACAAGACAGATTTGTTCTGTTTTTTTTTTTTTTTTGGAGACAGAGTCTTGCTCTGTCGCCCAGGCTGGAGTGCAATGGCACAAAATTGGCTCACTGCAACCTTTGCCTCCTGGGTTCAGGCGAATCTCTTGCCTCAGCCTCCTGAGTAGCTGGGATTACAGGCGCATGCCAACATGCCTGGCTAATTTTTGTATTTTTAGTAGAGATGGGGTTTCACCATGTTGGGCAGGCTGGTCTGGAACTCCTGACCTCAGGTGTTCCACCCATCTCTGCCTCCCAGTCTTGAATTACAGGCGTGAGCCACCGCACCCGGCCAGACTTTTTCTTTTTAACTAACAGTTAAGGAGAATGGAATCAGTTTGTCAATGTTTCAACACATAAAAATTTAATTTATAGAGCTTGTTTATTTTTTCAAAACTAGCATTAATGAAAGAATAAACAGGAATGTTCTTCCTTATTTACAAAACTTCCCTGGGACATTATCCTAGCTACACCCACTTAAAACAAAAAAATTGAAAAGCTAAACCAACCTTTTGTAATTCTTCACCTTTTTTCTTCATGTAGGAGCAAGCAAAGAAAGCTTTCTTGGCAATCGATACCAATCCCTAGGTATATTTTACATTTACTTTTTATTATAACTCATTTGGAATCTTTAAACAAGTTTCTAAAAGTGACTTGTCTAAAAGTGAATACAGACTACAGAAAACACTTGCTGCCTTTTAGCAACAGGGGCAAAAAAGGACTCAGACAGGGCCTTGGAGGCCAAGGCTACTGGACAGCTTTATCTCACTGCACTGAGGTGTGGATCACAGTTTACAAAGTTGTTTTTTTTGAGACTGGGTCGCCTTCTGACCCCAGGTTGGAGCGATGTGGTGCAACCATGCTCAATGCAGCCTCAACCTCCCAAGCTCAAGCCATCTTCCCACCTCAGCTTTACAAGTAGCAGGGACTACAGGCACATGCCACCAAGCCTGGCTGTTTTTTTTTCTTTTTACTTGTCTTTTCTTTTTTTTTGAGACGAAGTTTCGCTCTTTTGCCCAGGCTGGAGTGAAGTGGCATGATCTCGGTTCACTGCAACTTTCGCCCCCCGGGTTCAAGCGATTATCTTGCCTCAGCCTCCCAAGTAGCTGGGATTACAGGCATGTGCCACCACATCCGGCTAATTTTGGCAGTTTTGTAGAGATGGAGTTTCACCATGTTGGACAGGCTGGTCCCGACCTCTTGACCTCAGGCGATCCACCTGCCTCAGCCTCCCAAAGTGCTAGGATTACAGGCCTGAGCCACCACACCTGGCCTCTTTTTTTTTTTTTTTTTTTTTTTTTATGGAATCTCACTCACTCTGCCACCCAGGCTGGAAAGCAGTGGCACAATCTCTGCTCACTGCAACTTCAACTTTCCAGGTTCAAGCAATTCTCTTGCCTCATCATCCCGAGTAGCTGGGATTACAGGCGTGCACCACCACGCCCAGCTAATTTTTGTATTTATTTGTAGAGACGGGGTTTCACCATGTTGGCCAGGCTAGTCTTGAACTCCTGGACTCAAGTGATCTGCCCATCTCGGCCTCCCAAAGTGCTGGGATTACATGTGTGAGCCACTTTGCCTTGCCTAAGGCTAATTAAAAAAAAATTTTTGTTTTTTGAGATGGAGTTTCACTCTTGTTGCCCAGGCTGGAATGCAATGGTGTGATCTTGGCTCACTGCAACCTCTGCCCCCTGGGTTCAAGTGATTCTCCTGCCTCAGCCTCACGAGTAGCTGGGATTATAGGCGCCCACCACCACACCTGGCTAATTTTTGTATTTTTAGTAGAGACGGGGTTTCTCCATGTTGGCCAGGCTGGTCTCGAACTCCTGGGCTCAAGAGATCCTCCAGCCTCGGTGTCCTTATATGCTGGGATTACAGGTGTCAGCCATGATTCCTGGCCCATAGTTTTGTTAACAGTTTCCTGGGCAGTCTCCCGACCTATTTCCAGTGACACCAGGCTTCATTCAGTCTGTTCATCACTGTGACTGAGAGGAAAGCACTGGAATGAGTATTCATTCTGTTTTAAGCAAATTCATGGTTTCCAGGCTGAGCATCACTATTCCTAGAAGTAAAGCATGGAATTGAGTAGGCACACTGTACAGGAACACATACACGATACACAGAGAAAGTGACCCTACAGAAAACACTGCTGAGGCTACCCTACTGGTCACTCTAGAGCACACCACCTGCAACAGTCACCCAGAACATCCGAAATATAAAGAAAAATAATGATAACTAATATTTATTTATTTATTTATTTATTTATTTATTTATTTTTTTTTTTTTTTGAGGCGGAGTCTCGCTCTGTCGCCCGGACTGGAGTGCAGTGGCCGGATCTCAGCTCACTGCAAGCTCCGCCTCCCGGGTTTACGCCATTCTCCTGCCTCAGCCTCCCTAGTAGCTGGGACTACAAGCGCCCGCCACCTCGCCCGGCTAGTTTTTTGTATTTTTTAGTAGAGACGGGGTTTCACCGTGTTAGCCAGGATGGTCTCGATCTCCTGACCTCGTGATCCGCCCGTCTCGGCCTCCCAAAGTGCTGGGATTACAGGCTTGAGCCACCGCGCCCAGCCGATAACTAATATTTATTAAGCACTTCCCATGTGTTCTAAGTGCTTTACCCTATTCATTCATTCCTTTAATCCTTGGGGAAAAACCTGTAAGTAGGCTCCTGTCACTAGCCCCATTTTACAGGCGAGGAGACTGAAGAACAGGAAGGTGAAGTCATTTGCCAGTATGCTTGACTGCTGGAAGGGAGGGAGGCTGTGCAAGGCGAGCTGCATGTTTATAGTGCTCCTGGGTTCGTTCTAAGTCTGAGAATCACGGAGTACAGGACTTTCAGAGCTAGAGTTTTTATTTTTTACTTTTTTATGGGATGCACAAACTGCAGAGAAATGGAGTCTATGCACCGAGGCAGCAGTTTGTCACAGAAAGTGGAAGCCAGCTGGAATCCTTTTCAATCCCTTAAAAGAGAGGTTTGCAGGGGCAGACTGGAGGGAAGGGTCTGGGCTAGGAGATCTTCAAACCTCTTCTTTGGATTTCCCAGTAGCCTCCCACAGTACCTCATTCCAGGACTTCCATGATTACTCTGAAAAGCAAGGAATCCTAGCTTCCCAGGATGTGAGAGGGAGTCCCAGTCCTGTGGGAGGGAAGTTGTGCAAGTGAAAGAGGATGGATCCCATAGCACAGATGGCCTAGGTTTCTACCACCCAGGGCCTGGGCACATGAAGTTCCTTACCCCCAGCCTGTTTCTTTCAGGATCTCCCTGCCAAGATGTGAATCAGCCTTTTTTTTTTTGAGACGGAGTCTCGCTCTGTCACCAGGCTGGAGTGCAGTGGCACCATCTCGACTCACTGCAACCTCCTCCTCCCGGTTCAAGCAATTCTTCTGCCTCAGCCTCCTGAGTAGCTGGGACTACAGGCACGTGCCACCACGCCCGGCTAATTTTTTGTATTTTTAGTAGAGACAGGGTTTCACCATAATGGCCAGGATGGTCTCGAACTCTTGACCTCGTGATCCGCCCGCCTTGGCCTCCCAAAGTGCTGGGAATACAGGCGTGAGCCACCGCGCCTGGCCTGTGAATCAGCCTTTTGTCATGTTTCTGGCACCAGCACTTTCTGGAGATGAGGATCTCAACACTGCCCTCAGAATCTGGCTGTCCCATATGGAGCAGGACCTTGAACTCCTGCTGGAATACCAGGAGGAAGATTCTGCTTCAGCCTGTGTAGAAAGGAAAGTTGAGGTTTGACCAAATGGGGCAAGGCTGGGAGGGGATTGTGGGGAGAGAGGAAAGACGTCACTGGGATGCTGGCCTGCAGGACACTAGATTCTGCCTTAGGTTTCAGGTGGGTGGTTCAGGGTGAGCCAGGGGAGCCAAAAGTGTAGCACAGTGGTAAAGACTCCAAGACACTAACCAAGTATCTTTTCTAGGTGACCAGCCACCAAGTAAAGCACTGATGGTTTCAGAATGTGCCTAAACCTGCACCAGTGAGGCAAGTATGCAAAAGGAGTCCCTTTCCAGGATGGACACACTTCCTATAGAGCCGTGTTACCCTGCACAGGGTTGCAACCTGGCTGGGTGCCATTGCTTGCAAACAGACTGGGATCTGTTTTTGTTTTTTTGTTGTTTTGTTTTTGAGACAGTTTCGCTCTTGTTGCCCAGGCTGGAGTGCAATGGCGCGATCTTGGCTCACCGCAACCTTCGCCTCCTGGGTTCAAGTAATTCTCCTGCCTCAGCCTCCCGAGTAGCTGGGATTATAGGTATGCGGCACCATGCCTGGCTTTTTGTATTTTTAGTAGGGACGAGGTTTCTCCATGTTGGTCAGGCTGGTCTCGAACTTCCAAACTCAGGTGATCTGCCCGTCTGGGTCTCCCGAAGTGCTGGGATTACAAGCGTGAGCCACGGCACCCGGCCTCAGACTGGGATCTGAAATTAGAGAGAATCCCTTGTGGACTGGGGACAGGACAAGACTGCTCTAGATTGGCCTATGGTGCCAGATTAGTTCCTTTAGTAAGCCCCACTTCCTCCAGGGGCACCCGCTAATTGGCTCCCTCGGATCTCGGCTAACCAGTATAAGGCCTCAGCAGTGAATAGCTCCCATCTCCAGTCGGTCCAGGTGGTACTCACATGGTTAGGATGCAGGAACCTGGGTTGGAATACAGGCCTTCTTTGCTCCAGTTGTTTCCCAATAATAAATGTTATAAAATTATCAAAGGCACTGTATTAGTCTGTTCTCATGCTGCTACATGAGACTGGGTACTTTATTTTTTATTTTTTATTTTTTTTAGGGGAAAGCGCGAACGCAGTCCCCCACTACCACAAATTATGCAGTCGAGTTTCCCACATTTGGGGAAATCGCAGGGGTCAGCACATCCGGAGTGCAATGGATAAGCCTCGCCCTGGGAAAACCACCTTCGTGATCATGGTGTCTCCCCTGCCAGGTAAGTATGAGACTGGGTACTTTATAAAGAAAAGAGGTTTAATTGACTCACAGTTCCACATTGCTGGAGAGACCTCAGGAAACTTACAATCACGGCAGAAGGCACCTCTTCACAGAGTGGTAGGAGAATGAATGAGCGCCAGCAGGGGAAATGCCAGATGCTTATAAAACCATCAGATGTCGTGAGAGTCACTTATCATGAGAACAGCATGGGGGAAACCACCCCCATGATCCAATTACTTCTACCTGGTCTTGCCCTTTACACATGGGGATTATTACAATTCAAGGTGAGATTTGGGTGGGGACACAGAGCCAAACCATATAAGGCACATTGCTCACCAACATTAGGTAGAGTTCATAGATTTCTTTCTCCCAGCAATGGATAACCAGAATGAGGATGACTGCTGCAATGCTAACCAGCTAATAAATAGAAGTGGACTGGGATGAGAGTCCATGCAATCGCCTAATGAGCCCCACTACACATATTTGCAAAAATGTAGAATGATGCCATTCTTTTTTGTTTTGGCAAATAGTTATTTTTCATTAAAATGTAATGTTATGTTAATATTAGATAAAGTTCTCACTCATAGGTGGGAACTGTAATTGACATCACTTGGACTCGGGAAGGGGAACATCACGCACTGGGGCCTATCATGGGGAGGGGGGAGGGGGAGGAGGGAGGGATTGCACTGGGGAGTTATACATGATATAATGATGAATTGATGGGTGCTGACGAGTTGATGGGTGCAGCACACCAACATGGCATAAGTATACATATGTAACAAACCTGCACGTTATGCACATGTACCTAGAACTTAAAGTATAAAAAAAAAAAAAAAAAAAAAAAAAAAAAAAAAAAAAACTGACAATAAAAATGTTATAACATGTAGTGGCTATTACTGTCATTTTATTGTTTTAGAGAAACGGTCTCACTCTGTCGCCCAGGCTGGTATGCAGTGGCTCCATCATATTTCACCGTAGCCTCAAACTCCTTAATTCAAGCAATATTCCCAAGTAGCTGGGACTACAGGCATGTGCCACCACACCTGGTTAACTTTATTGTTCATAGAGATGCAGTTTCATTAGGTTGCTCAGGCTTGTCTCCACTCTCAGCTTCAAGTGATCCTCCCACCTTAGCCTCCCAAAGTGTTATGATTATAGGCGTGAACCATTGTGCCTGACTTATTTTTAAAATTTTTTTTAGACAAAGTCTCGCCCTGTTGCCCAGTCTGGAGGACAGTGGCGTGATCTCGGCTCGCTGCAAGCTCCGCCTCCCAGGTTCACACCATTCTCCTGCCTCAGCCTCCCAAGTTGCTGGGACTACAGGCACCTGCCACCATACCCGGCTAATTTTTTGTATTTTTAGTAGAGACAGGGTTTCACCGTGTTAGCCAGGATGGTCTCAATCTCCTAACTTCGTGATGTGCCCACCTCGGCCTCCCAAAGTGCTGGGACTACAGGCGTGAGCCATTGCGCCCGGCCTGTGCCTGGCTTATTACTATTATTTTAAAATTAATTAATAAAATAATATTTTAAAATGTCAATTTTAGACTGGGAGTGGTGGCTCATACCTATAATTCTAGTACTTTGGGAGGGTGAGGTAGGGGGATCACTTCAGGTCAGGAGTTCGAGACCAGCCTGGCCAACATGGTGAAACCCTATTTCTACTGAAAATACAAAAACTAGCTGGGTGTTGTGGCATGTGTCTGTAATCCCAGCTACTGGGAGGCTGAGACAGAATTGCTTGAACCCAGGAGGTGAAGGTTGCAGTGAGCCGAGATCACGCCACTGTATTCCAGCCTGGGCAAGAGAGAGACTCCGTCTCAAAAAAAAGAACAAAAAACAAACAAACAAAGCTGGGTGTGGGGACTCACGCCTGTAATCCCAGCATTCTGGGAGGCCGAGGTGGGCTGATCACGAGGTCAGGAGTCCGAGACCAGCCTGGCCAACATGGTGAAACCTGTCTCTACTAAAAATATAAAAATTAGCTAGGCATGGTGGCACGTGCCTGTAATCCCAGCTACTCGGGAGGCTGAGGCAGGAGAATCACTTGAACCTGAGAAGTGGAGGTTGCAGCGAGCCAAGGTCACCCCAGTGTACTCCAGCCTGGGTGACAAAGTGAGACTCCATCTCCAAAAAAAAAAAAAAAGAAAACAAAACAAAATGATCCAGCCTAGGCCCTAAAACCATATAAAAATCTCTCCCTGGCTTTTTTTCCCCCAAGATGGAGTCTTGTTGTGTCACCCGTGCTGGAGTGCAGTGGTGCCATCTCGGCTCACTGCAACCTCTGCCTTCCGGGTTCAAGCGATTCTCCTGCCTTAGCCTCCTGAGTAGCTGGGATTACAGGCATCCGCCACCAAGCCTGGCTAAGTTTTGTATTTTTAGTAGAGATGGGGTTTCACCGTGTTGGCCAGGCTGGTCTGGAACTCCTGATCTGAAGTGCTCCGCCCACCTCGGCCTCCCAAAGCTCTGGGATTACAGATGTGAGCCACCACGTCCCATCTGTCTCCCAGGTTCAAGCAATCCTCCTGCCTCAGCACCCCCTAGTTGCTGGGATTATAGGCATGCGCCACCATGCCTGGCTAATTTTTGTATTTTTAGTAGGGAAGGGGTTTCACCATGTTGGCCAGGCTGGTCTCAAACTCCTGACCTCAGGTGATCCACCTGCCTCGGCCTCCCATAGTGCTGAGATTACAGGTGTGAGCCACTGCGCCCAGCCCAACTTCAGTCTTCTTAATGGCTATTCATTATTACAAGGTAAGAATGCATCATACGTGTTTCTTATGCTTTTTTGACTTAGACTCATAATAAAAAATACATTTTACACCAGGAATGGTGGCTTACGCCTGTAATCCCAGCACTTTGGGAGGCCAAGGCATGTGGATCACGAGGTCAGGAGTTCAAGACCAGCCTGGCCAAGATGGTAAAACCCTGCCTCTACTAAAAATACAAAAATTAGCTGGGCGTGGTGGTGGGCGCCTGTAATCCCAGCTATTTAGGAGGCTGAGACAGAGAATAGCTTGGACCCAGGAGGCGGAGGTTGCCGTGAGCCGAGATCGTGCCACTGCACTCCAGCCTGGGCATCAGAGTGAGATTCTGTCCCAAAAAAACCACAAAAAACAAAAAACTTTTTACATCATGTCTATATATTTCAAAAAGAAATTAATAGACTCTGCTCCATTCTTTTTTATATTATAAAGGGTATTGATTGTGACCAACTAAGCTAATTTCACCATCCTCTAATGGGTGACAACCTGCAGTTTGAAAAACACTGCCATCATTTACTAATTAACGACTAAAATATTGACAGAATGTACAAAGAAAAAGAGAACAGGCGGGGCGAGGTGGCTCACACTTGTAATCCCAGCACTTTGAGAGGCTGACGTGGGTGGATCACGAGGTCAGGAGATCAAGACCAGCCTGGCCAAGATGGTGAAACCCCGTCTCTACTAAAAATACAAACAATTAGCCAGGTGTGGTGGCATGTGCTTATAGTCCCAGCTACTTGGGAGGCTGAGGCAGGAGAATCACTTGAACTTGGGAGGCGGAGGTTGCAGTGAGCCGAGATCGTGCCACAGCACTCCAGCCTGGGCAACGAGCAAAACTCCATCTCAGAAAAAAAAAGAAAGAAAAGAAAGAAAAAATAGAAACAAAAACTTTTCCACTATAGGATTATTTCCTTCAGGACACTAAGTGAAGAGGGTCTTGCTATATATTGTCAACTGGGTGTAGTGGGTTAAATTGTATACCTCAAAAAGATATGTCCAAGTTCTAATTCCTGATACTTGTGAATGTGAACTTACCTGGAAATAAGGTCTTTGCAGATGTAATTATTATTTTTCTGTTTTTCTTTTTCTTTTTTTTTGGAATGTAGTCTCACTTTGTTGCCCAGGTTGGAGTGTAGTGGCACAATCTCTGCTCACTGCAACCTCTGCCTCCCAGGTTAAGCCATGTAAAAATTTTAAAATGATTCCTAAACTACAAGCTCTACAAAAAACAGGCATGAAAAAGGCTTAGTCCTATCCATGTACTAAATAGTACAATAGTACAATACTTCAATAAATAAAAGGCTGTAGTTGTATTAATGCATGAAAAGGCCAATCAATGTAATAGAACAGAAAACCAAAAATACACCCACATATACGCATAGAAATTTAGTATTTAATAAAGGGGACAATTCAGATTACTGTGGAAAAGGTGGATTACTCAATCAAGGATTGAATTATCATTGGAATAAACAGGTTAGCCTATTAAAAATCCATCTGAGGCCAGGTACAGTGGGTCACACCTGTAATCCCAGCACTTTGGGAGGCCAAGGAGGATGGATCACTTGAGCCAAGGAGCTTGAGATCAGCCTGGGCAAGACAGTGAAACCTTGTCTCCACAAAAATAAAAACAATTTAAAAATTAACCAGGCATAGTGGTCCATGCCTGTAGTCCCAGCTGCTCAGAAGGTTGAGCTAGGAAGGTAACTGGAGCCCAGGAATTTGAGGCTGCAGTGAGCTATGATCACACACACCACTGCACTCCAGCCTGGGTGGCAGAGTGAGGCTGTCTCCAACAGCAACAACAACAAGAACAACAACAACAACAAAAACCAGTAAAATTAGATTTAAATATATATGTAAAATAATAAAAATTCATTTGAACTATACCTAACAACCTAAATCGAATCACACCTCAGGAACATCAAACATTTAAATGTAAAAAAGAAAACTCAAACCATACCAGAGGAAACCATTAGCAAATATTTTATAGTCATGGAATAAGGAGGGCATTCCTAAGAATGAAACAAAATCCACAGACAATAGACAATAAACATAAAAAGATTCAGGCTGGGCACGGTGGCTCATGCCTGTAATCCCAGCACTTTGGGAGGCTGAGGCGGGGCAGATCACGTGAGGTCAGGAGTTTGAGACCAGCCTGACCAACATGGAGAAACCCCGTCTCTACTAAAAATACAAAATTAGCCAGGCATGGTGGCGTGTGCCTGTAATCCCAGCTACTCAGGAGGTTGAGGCAGGAGAATCGCTTGAACCTGGGAGGTGGAGGTTGCAGTGAGCTGAGATCGTGCCATTGCACTCCAGCCTGGGCAACAAGAGCGAAACTCCATCTCAAAATAAACAAAAACAAAAACAAAAAAAGGCTGAATATATTTTGTTGTATGTCTAAATCACATTTTGTTTATCCATTCATCCGCTCATGGATTCTTGGGTTGGTTCCACCTTTTGGCCACTGTGAATAATGCTATTATAAATACTGGCATCCAAGTATCTGTACTTATTTCAGTCTCTGCTTTCAATTCTTTTGAATATAAACCTAAAAATTGAATTGCTGGGTCATAAGGTAATTCTCGAACTTTCTGAGGACACATCAAACTGTTTTTCACAGTGGCTATACCATTTTATATTACCAGTAATAACAAGGGTTCAAATTTCTCAATATCTTTACCAACAATTTTGTCTTTTCCATCTTTTCTCTCTCTTCTCTTCTCTTTCTTTCTTTTTTTTTGATGGAGTCTTGCTCTGTTCAGTCTGGAGTGCAGTGGCGTGATTCCAGCTTACTGCAACCTCCATCTCCCAGGTTCAAGCAATTCTCGTGCCTCAGCCTCCTGAGTAGCTGGGACTACAGGCACCCGCCACCACAACCAGCTAATTTTTGCATCTTTTAGTAGAGAGAGGATTTTGCCATGTTGGCCAGGCTGGTCTTGAACTCCTGACCTTAGGTGATCCACCTGCCTTGGCCTCCTAGAGTGCTGGGATTACAGGTGTGAGCCACTGTGCTTGGCCCCATTTTTTTGATAATAGCCATTCTAATGGGTATGAATTGGTATCTCACTGTGGTTTTGATCTGCATTTCCCTAATGACTAGTGATGTTGAACCTCTTTTCATGTTCTTATTGGCCATTTGTATATCATCTTTGGAGAAATGTCTATTTAAGTCCTTTGCTTATAATTTATTGTTTGAGATAGGGTCTTGCTATGTTGCCCAGGCTGGTCTCGAACTTCTGGGCTCAGCAATCCTCCTGCCTCAGCCTCCTGAATAGTAGGGAGTATAAGTGTGTGCCAATGCACTTGGCTACTTTATGTTTCAATTGGGTTGTTTGTTTTCCTGTATATTAATCGCTTATCAGATATATAATTTGCAAATTTTTTTTCTCGTTCTGTGGGTTGTCTTTTCATTGTTCTTCATATTCTTTGATGCACAAAAGTTTATAATTTTGATGAAATCCAATTCATCTTTTTTGTTGTTGTTGCCTTTGCTTTTGGAGTCATATCTGAGAAATAATTGCCAAATCTAACATCATGAAGCTTTTGCCCTCTGTTTTCTTCTAACAGTTTTACATTTAGGTATTTGATCCACTTTAAGTTCTGTATATGGTATAAGGTAAGGAGTCCAGCAACATTATTTTGTATGTGGATATCCAGCTTTCTAAGTACCATTTTTTGAAAAGACTGTCCCTCCTCCACTGAATGGTCTTGGCACCCTTGTTGAAACACAGGAGGACTTTAAAGTCAACTCAGATTTCTCAGCTTATTGTCTGGGCTCTTAATAACTGCTCCCTCGGTAAATGACAACATATATCAATGCAGTAGTGCCTATTATATGATAAGGCAAGGACTATTGAGCTAATGAAAGTAAAAAGCTTAGAAGAACACCTGTGGTATGTAGTAAAAGCTCAACAAATGTTGGCTATTTCATTATTAAGAGTGACACTAGAGTCCAACATCTCACTTGTTTTCATTAAAGGTTTTAACATTTTGCAGAGTCTGTTATGTAAGTCAGGCCAAAAAGTACTATACTCTGATCACAACTAATCTTTGGATTTTCCCCCAAGACATATCCTCATCCACTCCTTTGCTTCTAAGTTTATTTTGCTTCTTATAACAAGTGTTGCACTCAACATCCAAAGATAAATCTTGATCTTAACATACGGCATGCTTTTTGTCAATGCTTTTTCTATGGATAGTACTAAGACCCTTAGGTTGGCTGAGTGTTAGAGTGCCACTGCACTGCACGTTAGCCTGGGTAACAAAGCCAGACCTTGTCTCCCCACAAAAAAAAGAAAAAGAAAAGGGGTCTTGCTATGTTGCCCAGACTGGTCTCAAACTCCTGGTCTCAAGCAATCCTCCCACCTTTGCCTCCCAAAATGTTGGGATTACAGGTATGAACCACTGTACCCAACCAACATTTCCACTTACACTTCACCAAAAGTTTCTTTCACTTCAGACTGATTTTCCAAGTGTACGCTAAGAGGCTTTTAGTTGTGTTGATGCCACAACTGCTAGTCTACTTATTAAGTCCAGGATTTAAATGCTAAAGACATGAGAACCTGAAAAAGGCTTACACAAACTCCTCTCAGCAAGAGCCCTTAGTCTTCATTCCCACCTTCCCCAGATCCAGCTCACAGTGACCAGTCACCAGGTACCTTTTTTTTTTTTTTTTGAGACAGAGTCTCGCTCAGTTGCCCAGGCTAGAGTGCAATGGCACGATCTTGGCTCACTGCAACCTCCACCTCCCAAGTTCTAGCAATTCTCCTGCCTCAGCCTCCCAAGTAGCTGGGATTACAGGCACCCACCATCATGCCCGGCTAATTTTTGTATTTTTGTAGAGATGGGGTTTCACCATGTTGGCCAGGCTGGTCTTGAACTCCTGACCTCATGCAGTCACCTCTTTTCTGTCCACCCAATTCCTTCTTCAGTACAGACAGAGTTCCTACTTTATTCTTCTCTCAACATTATAATTATTTTGGGGTTTCTGGGAAGAATTTCTTACTTATTTCCATATATCAAAGGCCTATGCAGAACAGCTAAATAGATACTGATGAGAAATATACTACTAGACAAACTCTAACACTCACTCAACCTAAAGGTCTTAGAAATTTGTTCTGTAACACACTTTATTCAAACTACACTAGAGTCCTGCATCTAACCAAGAGTAAGGGCTGAATGACTCCTTTTACCCTAGAGTGCACTGGTCTCTGGGATATACAGGCACTCCTCAATCAGTTCTCAGATGATTCTGCCTCTAGGAGCAGCAGAAACTAGAGGAAATCATGTCTGGGCTTACTTGAAGTTGTGTGCTCATCCAAAATCTGCCTTGCTCACTCAAGAGTCCAGGTATCATTGGTCTTTGAGGTCATTAGGCAGCATCCAGTCTTTGAAGCAAACCATTCCAGGTTTTTGACTCTGCTTTCCTGTCAATGTCAGCTAGAGGAACTCTTCTCCCTGCCTTGGCCCTGGCTGGTCCTGGTTCCACTCTGGCTCATTTGCTTCTGCACCTGGCCTATGATACCACATGATTAATTCCTTCCTGTGTGCCTCTGGCCCCAGCTTGCCAAGGGAATGCACTCAGAGCAGCTCTACCTATTCCTGTCCATCAGTTGCTAGTTGAGCACTGGCACTGCACATCCCTGCTCTACAGAATCTTAAACCTTCAGGAGTCTACCTGCTCACAGGTCCTGTGTTCCTACAGGCCTTCTTCATCAAGGGTGGGGTCACAGTTTTGCCCCAAGAGGGCAACCTGCCTCCTTGTTCCTGTACTGGCTTGAGACTCCTAGGCTGTGTGTGAACTAGCTGATAGGCCAGAAGCTTTAGGATGAAAAGAATACTGGAGAAGTCCTCAAAGTTAGAACTTTTATTGGTGTCTGTGTCCCCTCACTCCTGTTACCTATCTTGACCCTTCCCTACTTACCTTAGTGATTTTGTGATTTCAGTGAAAAAGACGCAACCTAGGGAAGACTGCGAGGTCCCATACCTTCCAGGTGGCAGAGTCGACCTTAGACAGGGCCTTGCTTTGTTGCCTGGGCTGGAATGCAGTGGTGCGATATCAGCTCACAGCAGCCTCGAACTTTCGGGCTCAAGCAATCCTCCCACCTCAGCTTCCCGTATAGCTGGGGCTACAGGCATGCACCACCATGCCCAGCTAATTTTTAAATTTTTTGTAGAGACAAGGTCTCCCTCTGTTGCCCAAGCTGGTCTCGAACTCCTGGGCTCAAGCGATCCTTGCGATTTGGCCTCCCAAAGTGTTGGGATTACAGGTGTGAGCCACCGTGCCCGGCCTGACCTTTTGTAAATACTCCCAACTAATTGTTCAAACCGACTTGAACAAAAGAATCTTCTTCCCAATACTGCCAGAGAGGGCAAAATTCTTCAGATTCATGTTTGAGGCCATAAACCAACAGGAGTAAAATGGAATCGGCAGCAAGCAATGACAAGAAACCCAAGAACACTCATTTCCCTCCAGCCCAAGGGGCAGATGGGATCTCAAATACACCACGGTGTGATGCGTGACAGGCTGTTCACTGGGGATGTGGAGCGTTTAAAGTGCCCTGCAGAGGGTGGGCCTGGATCACCTCCCCGCCCTCCCCCCCCCCCCCCAGACACCCCGCCTCAGGCAACATTCCAGGGGAGTCTGGACCTCCCTTGGTGGACAGACTCCCGAGGGTCTCTAGGGTTTTTCACCCCATCTCGGGGTGAACTGAAGGCATGGGAAGAGGCGGCCCCACAGCCTGGGTCCCCTAAACCCCCTCCGGGCTGAGAGCAAGAGATGCCGCCTGGAAGCCACTCACCAAGCAGCTCCGCTGGCTCGGCACTGGGGGTCGTCCAGGTCTGGGTCCTTGCCACTGGCTCCTCCCTCCACCCACCCTTGCTTCCCGGACTCAAGAGCTGCTGGGCTTTCCAGGCGCCGGCAGTGGGCTGCGCAGGCGGTCTCCTGCACAGAGCAGGCGGGAGGAGCGCTTTCGGTTGCTTCCCATGCCGCAGCCGCGCGCTTCCGGCGAGGTCGCCGCCACTTCCGCTCGAGCGCGCCTAGCGCGGCGCGAGCCGGGACCCCGGGAATGGTCGGGCGCGCGGCCCAGGAGGCACTGCTGTCTCCTCACAATCGACCGGGCCTGTAGCTGCCGCCGCCGCCCTACTCAGGGAGTGGCCCAGGCCGGCAGAGCGCCACCCTCACCTCCTTCATTCCTACCAAGCCCAACCTTGGCTACCTGACCCCCGTGTGGTCTCGAACTCGGTTAGTCTGGTGAAGGGACAGAGAAGCCTGGGTTCCCGGCGGCATCACTGAGATGCTCAGTCCTGAATTCTGCCCTCCATTAGGATTATCTGCTTTGTGGGATAATTTCCTCATTGGTTGAGTCAGTGAGTTGCGTGTCTGCAAGAGAGCATCCTATCTGGTGGGTCTTCATCTAGTTCTTGCACATTTCTTACTAAGTTCATCCTAAGAATATCTTACAGATAAGGAAACTGGGCTGCAAAGAAGTGTAAAAACAGTGGAAACAGGAGATAGCAGTATAAAGAGAAAAAACATAGCCTGACTTTCCTCTATTGTTAATTAATTTGGGGACATTTTAAACTTATAGAAAGAAAAGAAATACAGGTTTTGTTGACACTTCTCAAAACAAAATTGGTGTAACACCTTTAAAATGTAAACTATTATGCTGGATATATTTGTATTATTTTGAAGTCATTTAAAGTAATGGCATGAGGTGTTGCCTGCTGTTGGACCAGTAGTTTCTTTTTAGTATTCCAGCAAAGGCATAGTGAGGAAATAGGAAAAAAGAAGGAAAGCTGTAACAGGAAAAAAGGAAAAGGAGGAGCAGATGAAAAGGGCAGGAAAGGTTTAACATTTATGTTGCACTTGCTATGCACCAGACACTTCTAAGCTCTTTAAATGTATTAACTCATCTAGATCTCACCACAGCCCTATGAAATGGGTATACTGTTATCACCTCTGGTTTACAAAGAAGGCAAGTGAGGTTCAGAGAGGTTAAGCAAGTGGCCCAAGGTTATACAGTAAGTGGCAAAACTTTTGCGTGAGCACCTCAGTTTGGCCCCAGAGACTATGCTTTTTTTTTTTTTTTTTTTTTTTTTTTAAGTAGCTGTGATTACAGGCATGCGCCACCATGCCCAGCTAATTTTTGTATTTTTAGTAGAGATGGGGTTTCACCATGTTGGCCAGGCTGGTCTCAAACTCCTTACCTCAGGTGATCCGCCCACCTCGGCCTTCCAAAGTGCTGGGATTACAGATGTGAGCCACCATGCTCAGCCTATGCTTCTAATCACCACACTATATTTCCTCTGAATAGAGGGTAAGACTTGAATTAACTGGATTTGATGCTACTGAGTAAGAGTAGACGAGAGGTTTGCAAGGAAATTACTCTTCCATGATGTGAGAGTATGGGCTAAAATGTTCCATAGAACAAAAATACCATGAATAAAGTTTCAAAAGAGGAAACATACAGTGCACAAAGAATTAACATCTGGAATAGACAGTGAAAACAAATATATATAAGAAAAAGACAACCATATAGAGAAATGGACAAATGTATAAATAGACAATAGATGAAGAAGTAAGAATGAAGTAAAACTGACCACATAAAGAAGATGCTTAACTGTGCTAGTGACTGCTGGCATGCAAAGCAAAACAATAGAGAGATCCATTTTCTCCCACACTGGCTAAAACTGAAATTTGAAAATATCAATTTTGTGGAAAAGTGAATATTCTTAGTAGAAGTATAAACCAGGATAGCCAATGCCAGGGCTGGGGGTAGATTTGGCGGTACTAATTGAAGTAAAATATTAAAATTAAGTAATCTTTGAAGTAATATTGATTATAATGAAAAACATTGCTTCAGACATTCTAATTTAACTTTTTTATTCTACAGATAAACAGGAGTTCAAAAAGAGGTATGCAAAATATTTAACTGGAAATTTTTTTTGCATAATAGTTTAAAATTAGAAAAATGTAATTTCAGCAGGTAAATAAACTATGGTAATAGTTTACTCATTCTCTAAACACATATTTGTTGATTGCTTACTAGGTATTAGGCATTATTCTGAACATTGAGGATAAATTGACAGTTATCTTTGTGAACTAGAGAAAGATGATAGGGTGGGTCAGGGGCTAATTAACATTCCCAGCCCAGACCCTTCCCCTTAATTCTTTGTTACGTCTTGATACAATGATTTCAGTTTGTTCTGTAGATCACACTGGACTCCCCTGTAATGACTACAGAAACAAAAAGGTTTTTTATATGGATATATGGGTATACCCCAATTTCAAGGTATAAAGGCACAATAGCAGACTCTAGGAATGAGGAAAGCTGGAAAGGAGGGGGCCATGCTGATACTGACCATCAAGAAAAGCTTGAAGAGATGTCCCAAATACCCTGATGACTTACTTTTCACTGAAATGCAAAGAAATTGGCATCTTAGATATGCTTCCAAAGATTGTGCCCTCCCCTCCGGACAGCTTTTAATGAAGGCAGAACTACAGCAAGAGAAACAGCCAGATAATTGGTTAAAAAGAAAGACTTGCAGGGGCTTGTTTCTTACTATGTTTATATGGTAAATGCCTAGTTAGAACAAAGACAAAAGAGCTTGATCATGGTTTGCTCACACTATCCCTGGTGAATAGATTCAATTACAAAAGAATTTGATGCCTCAACCATAGGAAAAACCTTGTCAAGCTCTCAACTTAGACCACAACATGCTTGTTTAAAAGTGTGGAGAAGGGGCCAAGAGAGGAAACAACATGACAAGGAGTTTATAAATCTAAAGGATGACTTTCTTGCTGCATCTAACTAGTATGTGACTGCTTCTGCATTCCCTTTGATCTATTCTTGGCTTTCTGAATGTAAATATTTTTGTCCTAAAAATTGGGGACCAGATCTGGTCCTCTCAAGGGGAAGTAAGAAGAACCCCAATGTCTTTCTTCTTCCAGCTAATTTAAAATAATTGGATGTAGCCAGTTGTGGTAGTGCATGGCTGTAGTCCTAGTTATTCAGGAAGCTAGGGCAGGAGGATGGCTTGAGCCCGGGAACTCCAGGCTAGTGCGCTATAACTGCCCCTATGAATAGCCACTGCACTCCAGCCTGGGTGACAAAGCGAGACTCCGTCTCAAAAAAAAAGAAAAAAAAAAAAAGCATATTGGATTTGTCAGCAGAAAGCCTTCCAAAATGAGGAAAGATGGGACCTGGACTCAGTAAAAATCCCAGCCTCCCAGAGTGCTGGGAGTACAGGTGTGAGCTACCATGCCTGGCCTAGATAATTAATATATAATGAAATCATACTATATTTGTCTGAGGGTCAAAGAGTTTTACTTGGCCATGAATATCAGACAGCACAAGTTGCTCTTAACTATTTAAAGATGAATTAGCCGGGCGCGGTGGCTCAAGCCTGTAATCCCAGCACTTTGGGAGGCCGAGACGGGCGGATCACAAGGTCAGGAGATCGAGACCATCCTGACTAACACTGTGAAACCTCGTCTCTACTAAAAAAATACAAAAAAAAACTAGCCGGGCGTGGCGGCGGGCGCCTGTAGTCCCAGCTACTCAGGAGGCTGAGGCGGGAGAATGGCGTAAACCCGGGAGGCGGAGCTTGCAGTGAGCTGCGATCTGGCCACTGCACTCCAGCCTGGGCGACAGAGCGAGACTCCGTCTCAAAAAAAAACAAAAACAAAAACAAAAACATAAAGATGAATTATAATCAAGAATCAGAAAGGGCCAGGCTTGGTGACTCACACCTGTAATCCCAGCACTTTGGGAGGCTGAGGCAGGTGGATCACGAGGTCAGGAGATTGAGACCGTCCTGGCCAACATGGTGAAATCCTATCTCTACTAAAAATGCAAAAATTAGCCGGATGTGGTAGTGTGCGCCTGTAGTCCCAGCTACTTGGGAGGCTGAGGCAGAAGAATCTCTTGAACCTGGGAGGCAGAGGTTGCAGTGAGTCAAGATCATAGCACTGCACTCTAGTCTGGTGATAGAGTGAGACTTCGTCTCAAAAAAAAAAAAAAAAAAAAAAAATTCCCAACAAGAACCCAGACATCCTCAGTTGGTTGCTACTGTTAGAGAATCCCCACACCAAATTCCTAGGGAAGGCCATGCCTTGCTCTTTGTTTTTGTTTATTCTTTTGAGAGGAACTCTGTCACCCAGGCTGGATTGGAGTGGTATGATGAAAGTTCGCTGAAGTCTTGACCTCCTGGGCTCAAGCAATCTTCCCACCTCAGCCTCTCAAGTAGCTGGGACTATAGGTCCATGCCACCATGCCCAGCTAGTTTTTGTATTTTTTTGTAGAGATGGAGTTTCACCATGTTGCCCAGGCTGGTCTCAAACTCTTGGGCTCAAGCTGTCTGCCTGCCTCAGCCTCCCAAAGTATTAGGATTACAGGCTTGAGCCACTGTGCCCCACTGGCCATGCCTTTTAATATATATTAGTCAGAACCTTCTTTGAGAAATTTTTGGTAAGGGTCTGCTGGTAATTTTAACTATGCTAACTCAGGTACACCTCTAGATAATTTACTTAAAGCATTTTATTTTATAAACATTAAGCCCATGCCTTAGTAGAAAGAATATAAACCTTAACATAAGGAGAGTTGGGTTCCAGTTCGAACTCCACCATTTACTAGTTAGACACCTATTGAAACTTATCTTAAAATCAGTTTCCTGATAGTAAAATGGGGATAACAGGAGTGTGGATTATATAAGATGAGACACGTGGAAATGTCTTACCAACTGACAGGCACCCTTCTCCTACCATCTTGTTATTAATGTCACATATTTGGCTGAGAAGAAAATGTGCAGTGCTAAAGTGTGAAGTCACCAGTTACACCAGCTATGTTTGGCAGATTATGCTTGCGTATTGGTAAACTGTCTGTTAATAGTTGTAAGAACTTTCTATCCTGCTGCTTTTTGATGACCAAATATCATTTGTAACGCCAGACTCCCTGACTGACTTATATCTAAACCTGGAGCGAGTCTATAAAGCAAATGTTGAAAGAGTTCAGATTGTTCACAGACTGCCAATAAAAATTGTCTACACATGGCCGGGCGCGGTGGCTCAAGCCTGTAATCCCAGCACTTTGGGAGGCCGAGGCGGGTGGATCACGAGGTCAGGAGATCGAGACCCTCCTGGCTAACACGGTGAAACCCCGTCTCTACTAAAAATACAAAAAACTAGCCGGGCGCGGTGGCGGGCGCCTGTAGTCCCAGCTACTCGGAGGCTGAGGCGGGAGAATGGCGGGAACCCGGGAGGCGGAGCTTGCAGTGAGCCGAGATCGTGCCACTGCACTCCAGCCTGGGCGTCACAGTGAGACTCCGTCTCAAAAAAAAAAAAAAAATTGTCTACACATAATGGCCATTTTTTAATGAGAGAATAATATTTTCTATAAGTTTATAAATAATATACTCAACAGTTGTTCAATGAAGCTATTTTCAAGAAATGAATTGTTCAATGTTATAATGCTCCTGAGGCCTAGCACAGCACCTGCCGAATAGTAGGCACTAAATAATTATTTGTTGAATAAATGAATGAAAGTCTTCTTAATGGCTAGGAATTTATTCTAATATTGAATAAAAAAGGACCTGTAAAGGAGTGAAGCACATTCTAAATTACTAAGCCTAAGGAGATAAATGTATAAGCCTGACCTTTGGAAAGTAATCTGCTTTAATTTTACTAAACATTCCTTGGGAAGAATGTCATGATTGTCTAAGGTACCACAGTATTTCTAACTCCATTCAAACTTCAGGCTCGACAATCATGGCTCTGTGCTAGTTTTTATTGCACAAATTTCTAGAAGATACTTCTTCTCATAAAGGTCTGTATAAACTTAGTGTAGTTTAAGGAGTCTGACCTATTACTTTTTTTTTTTTTGAAACAGGGTCTCACTCTGTCACCCAGGCTGGAGTGCAGTGGTGCGATCTTGGCTCACTGCAACCTCCACCTCCCAGGTTCAAGCGATTCTCCAGCCTCAGCCTCCAGAGTAGCTGGGATGAAAGGCGCCCGCCACTGCACCGGTTAATTTTTGTATTTTTAGTAGAGATGGGGTTTCACTATGTTGGCCAGGCTGGTCTTGAACTCCCGACCTCAGGTGATCTGCCTGTCCTTGGCCTCCCAAAGTGCTGGGATTGCAGGCATGAGCCATGGTGCCTGGTGTGACCTGTCACTTTCTAATGATCAGCAAGCAATGATCCCACTAAAGGATGCTTGCCTGAAGCATTTTCTTGAGGAAAATGGTAAAAAAAAAAAAAAAAAAAAAAAAAAAAGCCAGGAGTGGTGGCTAATGCCTGTAATCCCAGCACTTTGGGAGGCCAAGAAGTGGTGGTGGTGGGGGGGGGTGGATCACCTGAGGTCAGGAGTTCAAGACCAGCCTGGCCAACATGGTGAAATCTTGTCTCTATTAAAAACGCAAAAATTATCTGGACATGGTGGCGTGCCCCTATAATCCCAGCTACTCGGGAGGCTGCAGTGGGAGAATTGCTTGAACCTAGGAGGCAGAGGCTGCAGTGAGCCAAGATCTGACTATTGCATTCCAGCCTGGGTGACCGAGTGAGAGACCCTGTCTCCAAAAAAAAAAAAAAAAAAAAAAAACTTATTTTTTCTTTTTTAGTAAACCAATAATTGAAAAAAATTCAGATAAGTCATTTTCATTTGAATTTAAAATTTTGCTTTCTGAATATATAATATCTTTATTGCATTCAAAATTCAAAAAGTGTCTTTAATGAAAAAGATGCTCGCCAAATCCTGTCTGTCAGTTATACAGTATCATTTCTTGTAAGAAACCTGTTTCTTTTTTGTGTGTGTTTTTCTTTTTGAGACGGACTCTGGCTCTTGTCCCTCAACCTGGAGTGCAGTGGGGCAATCTCAGCTCACTGCAAACTCCACCTCCCAGGTCATTCTCTTGACTCAGCCTCCCGAGTAGCTGGGACTACAGGCACCTGACACCATGCCCGGCTAATTTTTTGTATTTTTAGTAGAGGTGGGGTTTCACCGTGTTAGCCAGGATGGTCTCGATCTCCTGACCTCGTGATCCGCCCGCCTCGGCCTCCCAAAGTGCTGGGATTATAGGAGTGAGCCACTGCGCCCAGCTGTAAGAAACCTGTTTCTAATTTATTGTGTACCCTTAGTTCTCAGATAAATACACAAACACAATTTCTTTTCTTCTTTTTTCTATATAGATGGCATCATACAGTACATTCTTTAGCACCTTGCCATTTTTTAACTTAATATATCTTGTGGATGGTTGCATTTTAGAGCAGAAATACTTTCTCATAGTTTCTTATAGCTGCGTAGTCTTTTATTTATTTATTTATTTTTAAATTTTAAGACAGAGTCTCGTTCTGTCGCCCAGGCTGCAGTGCAGTGGCCCAATTTCAGCTCACTGCAAACTCTGCCCCCCGCCTCAAGCGATTCTCCTGCCTCAGCCTCCCGAGGAGCTGGGATAACAGGCACGCACCACCAAGCCTGGCTAATTTTTGTATTTTTAGTAGAGACGGGGTTTCTCCATGTTGGCCAGGCTGCTCTCAAACTCCTGACCTCAAGTGATCCACCCGCCTCGGCCTCCCAAAGTGCTGGGATTACAGGCATGAGTCACTGTGCCCAGCCTGAATCTTTTTATATTTATTGTCTGTGGATTTTGTTTCATTCTTAGGAATGCCCTCCTTATTCCATGACTATAAGATATTTGCTAATGGTTTCCTCTGGTATAGTTTGAGTTTTCTTTTTTACATTTAAATGTTTGATGTTCCTGAGTTGTGATTCGATTTAGGTTGTTAGGTATAGTTCAAATGAATTTTTATTATTTTACATATATATTTAAATCTAATTTTATTGTTTGTTGTTGTTGTCGTTGTTGTTTTTGGAGACAGAGCCTCACTCTGCCACCCAGGCTGGAGTGCAGTGGTGTGTGTGATCATAGCTCACTGCAGCCTCAAATTCCTGGGCTCCAGTTATCTTCCCACCTCAATCTCCTGAGCAGCTGGGACTACAGGCATGGACCACTATGCCTGGCCAATTTTTCAATTATTTTTATTTTTGTAGAGCCAAGGTCTCACCGTCTTGCTCAGGCTGATCTCAAGCTCCTTGGCTCAAGTGATCCTCCCTCCTTGACTTCCCAGAGTGCTGAGATTACAGGTGTGCCCCACTGTACCTGGCCTCAAATGGATTTTTAATAAGTTAACCTGTTTATTCCAATGATAATTCAATCCTTGATTGAGTAATCCGCCTTTTCCACAGTAATCTGAATTGTCCCCTTTATTAAATATTAAATTTCTATGTGTATATGTGGGTGTATTTTTGGTTTTCTGTTCTATTTCATTGATTGGTCTTTTCATGCATTAATAAAATTATAGCCTTTTATTTATTGAAGTATTGTACTATTTAATACATGGATAGGACTAAGCCTTTTTCATGCCTGTTTTTTGTAAAGCTTGTAGTTTAGGAATTATTTTAAAATTTTTACATGGTTTAAAAAATCAAAAGGATGATCTTTTATGACATAAAATTATATAAAATTCAGTTTGTGTTTATAAATAAAGTTTTATTGGGACAGAGCAGTACTCATCATTTATGTATTGCCTCTGACCCCTTTTGCACTGCATTCGATGAGTGGATAATTTTTTTTTTTTTTTTTGAGGTAGGATCTCACTCTGTTGCCCAGGCTGCAGTGCAGTGGCATGATCTCAGCTCACTGCAGTCTTCGCTTACCTGTCTCAAACTGTTCTCCAGCCTCAGACTCCTGAGTAGCTGTGACTATAGGCATGAGCCACCATGGTTGGCTAATTTTTTTTTTAATTTTTAAAATTCTATTTATTTATTATTTATTTATTTATTGTCTTTTGAAGAAATGGGGTTTTGCCATGTTGCCCAGGCTGGTCTCCAACTGCTGAGTTCAAAGTGAACTGCCTGCCTTGGCCTCCCAAAGTGCTAGGATTACAGGTGTGAGCCATTGAACCTGGCCTGAGTGAGGCTGGTTTTGACACAGACTTCATGCCACAGAGTATAAAATATTTACTGTCCGGCCCTTTATAGAAAATGTTTGTCTGACAATTGCTCTAAATTACCAAAAGAGCTAATTTACTCTAAATACATTGGATATCTGTAAAAAAATTTTCGGTGAAATAATTATTAGGATATGATTTAGGGCCAGGCGCAGTGGCTCACACCTGTAATCCCTCCAGTTTGGGAGGCTAAGGAGGCAGATTGCTTGAGCCCACAAGTTAGAGATCAGCCTGGGCAACATAGGGAGACCCCCATCTCTATAAAAAATAGGCAAATTAGCTGGGTGTGGTGGCTCAGGCCTGTAGTGCCAGCTACTCAGGAGGCTGAGGCATAAGAATTGTTTGAGCCTGGGAGGTAGAGGTTGCAGTGAGCCCAGATTCCACCATTGCACTCCAGCCTGAGTGACAGGGTGAGACCGTGTTGGAAAAAAATAAAAAATAAAAAAAAATGGATGATTTAGGCCAAGGCCTGGGCCCAGTGGCTCATGCCTATAATCCCTCTACTTTGGGAGGCTGAAATGGGCCAATCTCTTGACCCCAGTAGTTCAAGATCAGCCTGGGCTACTCAGGAGGCTGAGATGGGAGGATTGAATGAGTCCGGAAGGCTAAGGGTGCAGTGAGCTGTGATCTTGCTACTGTACTCCAGCATGGAGGATAGAACAAGACCCTGTCTCAAAAAAAAAAAAAAGAAAGAAAGAAAGAAAAAGAAAAAGAACATTTTTTAAAAAAAGATATGATTTAATTTAAATTATTTTTGTCATCGAACTCTGTACTTCCTTGAGTGCGAAATAGCTGAATCTATGGTTTTAGTACAGTTGCAATTATGTGAGTTTTCTCATGTCGAAAATAGAAGACATTGAAACATTTCTTTTTATGTTTATATTTTCCAGTATACATTCAGTGATACTTAAAAATTAAGATGGGACTGAAACTTTTTATGCATTAGATGTAAATATTTTTCTGGTATATGTTTAGGTTAGAGGGCCAATGATTGGCTTTCTATAGTATTTTTGTTCGCTATAGGTTCTCTGATTCAACATTAAGTCTAGTGTCCTTGAGAATAATTTTTTGACTTTTATTGAATTTATTGGAGCTATTCCCAGTGTTTTTTCTCAGGTTTGATAGAAATATCACTGCAGACTTTTTCATACTAGTTGTATTAATAGGATTTCTCTCCAGCAAGCTACATAGTAAGAGAATTCCAACTGAAGGACTTCGATTTTTAATGTATAAATAGGACTTTTTCTCTCATTTATTTATTTTTCGCTACACAGTAAAGTGGTAAGGATTTTTCTATAATATTAGTTTTTTGGTACTCAGTAAGGCCAGAACTACTGCATATACATTTTAATTATAAATTATTTGATGCTAGGGTGGGCACAGTGGCTCAGCCTGTAATCCCAGAACTTTGGGAGGCCGAGGCGGGTGGATCGCTTAAGGTCAGGAGTTTGATGATACCAGCCTGGCCAACATAGCAAAACCTGTTTCTACTAAAAATACAAAAATTAGCACGCCTGTAATCCCAGCTACTCGGGAGGCTGAGGCAGGAGAATTCCTTGAACCCGGGAGGTGGAGGTTGCAGTGAGTCAAGATTGTGCCACCGCACTGCAGCCTGGGCAACAGAGCGAGACTCCATTTCAAAAAAAAAAATTATTTGATGCTTAATATTATATAACTTTGAAAGTGCTTATGAATGAAAATAATCAAGATATACTTTGTGCTTTTCACTCTTGAGGTTTTATGTGATAAAACATTGCTACCTACAGTTCATTCTCCCTCCTTGGAAAGTAGAACATTATTGAGCTCAATCAAAATGAGAGAAGTATGTAAAAGGGACCAGAATTATGTAGCATGCTTTGAACAGCAAGTAATAGGAAACACTGGTCCAGTTGGATGCTACTAAAGCACCGTATTATTGCCAATAGCAGGCATTCCAGGCATATTATGCCAAGGGCTCACATTCAGTTTCTTGCTTTGCCTCCCTTTCCACTTTGTGTTGGCTTCCTCTTCAGGTTGGTAGCAAAATGCTTGTAGCTGATTCCAAAATCATATCCTGCTATAAACACTGTGAGAAGGAAAGAAGAGACAAGTTCTTTTTTGTGTCTCTCTTCAGAAATGAGACAACCTCTGCTGGAAGCCTCCTTTAGGTTTTACTTCATTTCAAAACTGGGACATGTGCCATTTCCTAAAGCAATCACTGGCAAGGGGAATTAGATTATCATGATTAGTCTAATCACCTGGAATTAAATTGATGTTAGGAGTTAGTGTCCATCAGCACTAAGCAGAGTTCTCTTTTTCTATGTTTTGATGTCATGTGGGAGTTGAAAAACTGCAACTGGTCAGCCAGAGATTGACAGAGTGATGGAGCCACTGAATAAGAAATGGATTTATGACCTGGGAACATGAGAAGCCATGCTAAATGAAACCCATACATTTGAAGCTGTCAATTTCTCATCGATTTATCTATTTGTTCAAGTATAAGGAATCTTGAGAACTCATGTAGGATGCAATAGAAACTATATTTTATTTGAGTGCATATTTGTTAACATATTCCTGCTTTTTAAATACTCTACAATCAGGCTGGGTGCAGTGTCTCATGTCTATAATCCCAGTGCTTTGGGCAGCTGAGTCAGGAGGATCACTTGAGCCTAGGAGTTTGAGACTGCAATGAGCTATGATCACGACACTACTCTCTGGCCTGGGCAATAGGGAAAGACCCTGTCTCTGAAAACAAAACAAAATAATAAAAACAAAAATAGGCCGGGCGCGGTGGCTCATGCCTGTAATCCCAGCACTTTGGGAGGCCGAGGCGGGTGGATCACGAGGTCGGGAGATCAAGACCATCCTGGCTAACACGGTGAAACCCTGACTCTACTAAAAATACAATAAATTAGCTGGGCGCAGTGGCAAGCGCCAGTAGTCCCAGTTACTCGGGAGGCTGAGGCAGGAGAATGGCGTGAACCCGGGAGGCAGAGTTTGCAGTGAGCCAAGATTGCGCCACTGCACTCCAGCCTGGGCGACAGAAAGAGACTCCGTCTCAAAAAAAAAAAAAAAAAAGTAAATAAAATAAATAAAAACACATATAAAAACCCCTCTACCATCAGAAAGTTATTGACACTTTTGGTTTCAGATGTGTCCGTCTTGCTGTGAGTCCACATCCAGCAGGGACAGGCAAAGCCAAGAGCACTAGGGCTCCTCTCCTTCCTGTGTGTGTGCACTTTCCCATGAATATACAAAATAAAGATAATTACTTACTCCATGTGTTACACTTGCAAACCTTGCCTTTTTTTTATTGCTCTAAAATGTGAGGTAACCAAGATTGTGCATAAGTAGCAACTAGACAACTTAACTGCACACTATCTCTGACTCTGTGGTCCTATATGGTACTTTGGATAATATTATTTTGATAATTATGCATGAATAATTTTTCCAGTGGCACCAGCTGGCCCTAGCTGGCAGCCACCCCTTCCCAGTATGTAAGCGCTTTGTTGTTTTTGAAAGGTAATTTTTAAATGTTGAATATAATTTTTTTTTTTTTTTTCAAGAGACTGGGTTTCACTCTCACCTCGGCTGGAGTGCAATGGCATGACCATAGCACACCTTGAACTCCTGGGTTCAAGCAATTCTCCTGCCTCAGCTTCCTGGTAGCCACCACATTAGTGAGCTGGATTTTTTTATTTTTTAAGCTTTAACACAAAAGTGAAATGGTTTCTTTATTTCACCAAAGGGTTAATAATTGAGAAAGTGATTATCAACATGTACACAAAGCTAACTAGAAGATTAGCTTTCTCAATAGAAATCCAAGTGTCCTGTTAACACTGATGTCACTTATAAGTAAATGTTTTGAAACTTTACCTTTTCTTTTTTTTATTTTTTTTGCCTCCCAACATAAAGGCCATACCAGAAAACCTCAGGAATGTAATAATTTATTTATAATTTTTTTCTTCAAAAAAATCCCTTAAAGTTCAGACATTAACACTGATACGCAATACCAGATAGCTCCACAGGACAGATGGAAACAGGAAAAGTCAGATGGTTGGCACTTAAAAGGACCAGTAATTAAGCAATTGAAAGTGAATTGGATTGTTGGTTAATATTTGTTCATTTGAAAGAATCAAGTGGTAGAGGTAGCCTCTTGGAATAGGGAGATTAAGTCACACCTAATGCTTCCCCTCACTGACCAAGGGGCTGGGATATCTTGTTAACGACCTCTTTTCTGTTTAATTGCATTCTATACTCTAATTTTCTCAGATCGTATATTCTATCTTATTTTTCCCTCTGGACAGAAAGAAATCTTTGTTTACTTCACTCTACGTCTTTTCTCTGAGAAAAGGCAGTCTCCTCTCACAGGGGAAAGAAAACCAGGAGGAGGGAGAGAGGAAGGAGGGGGAAGAAGGGAAGATGAGAGAGAGAGAAGAGAGAGGAGACAGAGACAGAGAGGAGAGACAGAGCAGAGAGAGAGAAAGAGAAAAATGGAACATCAGATTAAAGTAGAAGACATGGGAGAGGGGAAGAAAAGAGGGAGCAGGAAGGCGATGCTCCAAGCTCTCAATTTCAGGACTGTGCAAAATGATTTTCCAGGAGATGCACGTGTGGTCTCATATTTCTCACAATAGTCCATCCAGACTCCCTCCTCAGGTCTGTCTCCCACTACCAAAACCCAATGTAGCCAGTCTTGCTGCCTTACCTGGAGGGAGGACCAGGACCTGGTGCCAGGTCTGTGACTCCACTGCTGTCCCTGAACAGACTTGTTGGAGGCATTCACATTTCTCTCCACTCTTGGGGAAACAGCCTGCAACAGGAAAGGAGTGGGTGTTAGTGTTTTCTCAGGGCCACCTGGTGGTCCTAGCTTGCTACACCCCGTTTTCTGACTGAGAGGAAGCAGCAAGTGTGACTTAATCTCCTTCTTGCAAGGGGCTACCTCTTCCACTTGATTCTTTTTTTTTTTTTTTTTTTTGAGTTGGATTCTCGCTCTATTGCCCAAGCTGGAGTGCAGTGGTGCAATCTCCACTCACTGCAACCTCCACCTCCCAGGTCAAGTGATTCTCCTACTACAGCCTCCCGAGTAGCTGAGATTACAGATGCACGCCACTATGCCCGGCTAATTTTTGTGTTTTTAGTAGAGATGGGATTTCACCATGCTGGCCAGGCTGGTCTCGAACTTCTGACCTCAGGTGATCTGCCTGCCTCGGACTCCCAAAGTGCTGGGATTACAGGCGTGAGCCACCGGGCCCGGCCGTCCATTTGATTCTTTAAGATGAATGTCTGTGGGGCACAGAAAGGGGCTCAGCTGAGGGGGCTTATGGGTATTACCTAGGGTGCAGCGTCAGGTTGGGGTAACTGCTGTCGCTGCTGTCACAGCTACAGGACGAAGAGGTGGAAAGACACTGGGGGAAATATGGAATCAAATTTTTAAAAATGTTTTATTTTGGAGCTACTTGCCCCAAATCTTGAAATCAGAAAGTCCTGAGGGCTCTGTCTCAAAATTCATCCCAAATGCATACATTTTAACCACTACTGCTCTATTCTAAAACATGTTGGCCTGGGTGCTGTGGCTCATGCCTGTAATCCCAGCACTTTGGGAGGCTCAGGTGGGTGGATCACCTGAGGTCAGGAGTTCCAGACCAGCCTGGCCAACATGGTGAAACCCCGTCTCTATTAAAAATACAAAAATTAGCTGGGCGTGGTGGTGCATGCCTGTCATCCCAGCTACTCAGGAGGCTGAGGCAGAAGAGTTGCTTGAACCCAGGAGGCAGAGGTTACAGTGAGCCGAGATCATGCCATTGCACTCCAGCCTGGGCGAAAAGACCAAAAGTCTGTCTCAAACAAAAAAAAAAAAGAAAAAAAAAGTTGACTTTTTTTTTTTTTCCTCAAATTCAAGCCCAGTGTGCAAAATAACCAAACTATTAGGATGCCTTTTGTTTTGGTTTCTTGGAATGACCACTGTTAATAAAAATGTTTGCACTTTTAATTTATATATAAAAAGGAATATTCAGGTTTGCTTGATATTCTGCAAATTTTGAATGACTCAAACATATTGTGAGTGTTCTTTTGGTTACCAAGCTTAGAAAAACATAAAAAACTGACAAGTCAAAAGAAAAAAAAATTTTTAGGTTATTTGTAATAAAATGATGTGTACTTCTAAAATTAAAAAATCTTGCTTATTTTACAGACTGGCATATAACTGTTAAGACCTTGATTATAAAAAAGAAAATGTCTTTTTCATTTATCAGTTGGTGACATTCATCATATACTTTATGGGGTAAATTAAAGTTCCTGGGGATTTGTTAGTGCCCTCCTTAACTCTCATGACAATTCTCCATCTCTTACTTGAGAAGGGAGTGTTTGTGATCATCTGACCTGTTTTAGGGAACTGTCCATGTGTTTTATAGCTATTTTGGAAAATTCTTTTTAAAATATTGATGTTTCTTGTTAATAATTAATGTTTAGAAATGTAAACTAGAATTTTTCAAGTATTCTATGCGATCACGATTCTAAATGTACTGTTGGTGTATGACCTTCTCCCATAAGTTAAATCAGCTCAAGTGGCTGAATAGTTCTCCTTCATTCAGTGAGGGAGAGATTAAAAGAGGTAATATTTCTGGGTGGTGGAGGGGCCTGCTAAAAAAAAAAAAAGCAAATATTTATATAGACAGTAGATATGTAATGAGTTGCTCCATATCAGAAAACTTTGGAAATTAAGAGGTTTTTCTGACCTCTTGTGGAAGTCTCATTAAAAATGGCAAGAAATTAAAGAACTTTTAGAAACTTGCTGTTACTTAAGGGGGTAGCCATATAATAAAATGGAGATTCATTCAAAGTCTGATAACCCGGAATCCTGAGGAAATATTTACCACCATGCTAAACAAGTAGCACTAACCAAAGCAGTTGCCATACTGATGGTTTGTAAATACATTCTAGTCATTGTCTGCTTATCTCCAGAATGGACTGAGGATATTCCTGATAGACAGCCAAGGTTTTGCTGATAAAATTGCCTGACTGTTATTCTGGACCTAAGGAATTCCAACGTATTCTTCAGTGATTGAGTGGTGGGGGTGTGTGTGTGGCACACAGTTTCCCGTGACTGTTATAAAAAAAGCTCCAAAATGCCTTTTAACAATAATAAACACACTTGCTGTACCAAATGAATATTTAGAACAATTAGAAAGAAAAAATGAATTCTAACACTAAATTTGAGAATGCTCTGCAAGACTTGAACTTCCATGGCTTGGGAATTGCTAATTAGCCTCAATGGCAATAGCAACTCCTTCTGGGATCCATAGGCTACTCCATGCAGTTAGGAATTCACTTCTTGAACCTGTACTCTGCCATATCACAAGCTCACATTTCTAAATACTACAAAGGATTCATTGGATGCATCTAGCTTTTAATAGGTAACAACAATCTTCCCCAAATATCCATCTAATTAGTCTCTGCATGACTAGAAATCTGAAGATTTAGTCTTTTGGAAAAGACTTCTAAAAATCAGAGGAAAAACTACCCTTGTCCTCAATGGAAAGGAATTCACTGAGGAACCATAAACTGAGGATTCTTAAGTATCTTCCAGAAGAATGATCTTTGGAAGAAGACAACCAAACCAATATCTTCAGATCAAGCTGTTGATGACACCAAGTAGACACTTTCACCCAAGACAATAAAACAAGATATATGTTCTGGTATATTTGCCTTCCTTTAAAAATTTTGCTCTGGTTATCAAAGTGCCTAGTTGTCCCCTAGAGGCCAACCAACAGTTTTTAAGATTCTTTCACAAATTATATTTTATCTTAATCTTCTGTAGTACAAAATTTCCATGCCACCTAAGGAAAGGCAAAACTTTCTTGTGCTTTTTTTGCAGACTATAGCTATTGTTTTTAAATTTTTATCATTATATTTTAAGAGACAGGGTCTTGCTCTGTCACTTAGGCTGTAGTGCTGTGATACTAGCTCACTGCAGGCTCAAGCAATTTTCCCACCTCAGCCTCCCGAATAGCTGGGACTACAGTTGTACAGCACCTCAACTGGCTATTTTTTTTAGTTTTTAGTAAAGATGAAGTCTTGCTTTGTTGCCCAATCTGGTCTCAAAATCTTGGCTTATCCCCCACCCCCAACCCCCTGCCCTGGCCTCCCAAAGTGCTATGATTACAGGCATGAGTCGCCACTCCCTGATTTATTGTTTTAAATCTAACTGACTAATGCAGTTTTTATCCTCTACCTGATTCCACTAACAAAAATTTAATAGGTATTCAACACTTCAAAAGGCAAATTTTCTTCTATAGGTTTCTTCTGGAATTTGAATTTTCCTGACAGTATTAATTTTTACCTTCAGTTTTATCAATATTGAACACTGACCTGAAACAACAAAGTATGTCTGCTGACATTATTGCAATAATGTATTGAGTCTCTCCTTGCAGTGTTAGTCCTTAATCTTCAGTGACTCCCCAGCCTCCACTCAAGCTATATTCACATGTTGAAGAATTAATTGTCCTGCTCTCACTGTGATAAATGACACTTACACACCCCATACCCCTTTCAGTTTGTGCAGCACTAAGGCACTACTTTTTATGTGGATATCAGGTCACTTGATCATTATACAAACTTATCTAGTGTAATATGGAGTGAGTTTTAGACTATTATATTAATAATATTTTTCAATATTTTAAACATCTACTCCTATAGGAAATGATGTTTCTCTGAGAAAGGTACCCAGACCTAAAATGAGGCAAGTATGGACTATTCAGGAGACCTTCCAGGAGAGATGACTGCCTCCCTCTTCATCTATATTCTGGGAGCTCCAATTCCAGTAATAGGAATAATATGACTAGAAAAGGTGATCCAAAATGTGTCTCTGGTCCCAGCAGAAATCAATAGATGACACTGCTTCTTTTCTGGAGGTCCAGTAGCCTAGTTTAAATTAAAGTTTCATGGTGGTTTTGAATGATTTCATAGTTTTTGGTTTCTTCTTGGCTAGCCAAGGACAGCTTTTGTTTGATAGCAAATGCTGTTTGCAGCACCTCCCTAAAACATTACTGTTCAGGCAGAACAGTTTTATGGCAAAGTTAAAAGACTACCTGTCTCTCTAGAACAGATTCAGATGGAGTTGGGACATGATTTCATGGTCTGGTTTTGAAATCTATTTATTTGTTTTTGCAACCTATTGCTAGGATTAATAGCTATTTTGTTTCCATTACTTACGTGAATTTCACTAGTACATCTTGTTCAGCCTTAAATGCTACTGTGCAGTCATTATACATTCACTATGTATCTTTTGCAAAAAATGTACATGAGGGACCAACTGTATGCAGATGCAGAGAACGTTCTCCGGATAAACTTGTGACAAGTGGATTCTGACAGTGGTGTAGATCTGAACCCCCAGATGAAAGTCCTGATGGCTGACTTTGTCTTTGGTCAAAAGGGGAGGCTGAAGAGTGAAAAAGCACCTAGGAACTTGTAGTTGGGAGCTGAGAGGCATAGTTGAATCTTCCCTACCAAACATAAACATCTCCTGCTAAATATTTTAACCAGTCAAGGTTGCTCAGTGATTGTCACGCAACAAGATGTAGAAAGTCCATCTGTAACTATATTTGAAACCAGAGAGAGAGAACATTCTGCAATGAAGACCACATTAATCTTTTTACTTCCCTTCCTAGATAAATTTACCAGGATCATCACCAAATTGCCCCATTTTAGAAAACTGGCCCCTACTCCCTAAACACTTCTTAGATTCACCTATTTGACTTCTACAATCAGCTCCCTACAACACTCTTCTGTTTGTGTAAAGTTTATTTTCCTATGTTGTTTGCTCTCCCTTGATGCAGCACACCAAACTCCGTCTTGTTGGAATACACCGTGTGGTCACTGGGTGACTGCCAGCACCTGTGCAAATCTAGAGAGCCCATTTGGAGACTTCCTGCACCTCCATCTTTCAACCCCTGCCCTGGTTCATACCCAGTAGATCTGCTCCCAAATCCTTTGGATTTAGAGTGAAGAAATATTTTGATTCTGGGGCATCAGAAAGGCAAGCACTAATCAAATAAGATTAAGTTTGGCATGAAGGGATTAAGCTCAGAACAGATAATTACTTGGAATGAATTATTTTGGGAAGAGCTACCGGGATTGTACGCTCACCCTAAGGTAGTTCAAGGGGCAGGTTGTTAGGTTCCTATGTTAAGGACAGAGCCTAGGCCCTCCCTCACTTTTCCAAGTCTTTTGCTAACCAATTGCTTGGACTTGTCCTTATTCTGTATCAGGTTGGAGCAGAGCATGGACATGGGAACTAGTGCTCTCAGCAAGAAGCCGTGGTGGACCCTGCCTGAAAACTTTCATGCTCCAATGGTGTTCCACATGGAAGAGGACCAGGAGGAGCTCATCTTCGGTGAGTGGCCCTTGCTAAGGTCCCCGCCTTAATCCTTGTCTTCTCAGTTTTCACTCTTCCTGTCCCCTCCCACCTTTATCAGTCACATATTCCTACCCTGAAAGCCACCTCCCCATTCCCTAAGGGCTTGTGCTTGACAGACACTCCTCTCACCTCTTATGCTCACAGGGCATGGTGACACATACCTTCGCTGCATTGAGGTGCACAGCCACACCCTTATTCAGCTGGAGAGTTGGTTCACAGCTACAGGCCAGACTCGTGTGACTGTAGTCGGACCACATAGGGCAAGGCAGTGGCTGCTGCACATGTTCTGTTGCGTGGGGAGCCAGGACTCCTATCATCATGCTCGAGGTAGGTATTCTTAGCTGAACTGTGGTTTTGGACTTGGTGGTGGAGTTCTGGTTAAGTTGTGTGGCATCTTGGATTCTTGAAGAATCCCTTTGTGGCTAGGGAATCCAGGTGCTTCCCAGAGTCCATTGGGAAGAAAAGTGCTCATTGTTTTTGTGGCATGAGATTGCTTAAGGTGGAGAAGGTAGCTGGGAGGTGTAAATGGGTTACCTTGGAAGGCCTGGGCTGGAGTGACATCCTCCCTGCAGCCTCCCTGATGGAGTCCAGGCCTGCCAGTGGGCCCCAGTTATGGGCCCTGGTTCATTAGCCCTGGGCACATCTTTTGCAGGCCTGGAGATGCTGGAACATGTCCGAAGCCAGCCCCTGACCAATGATGACCTGGTCACCTCCATTAGCGTGCCACCGTACACTGGAGACCTGTCTTTGGCTCCCAGGATAAGTGGAACCATCTGTCTTAGCGTTCCTCAGCCTTCCCCTTACCAAGCGATTGGTTGTTCGGGATTCCATTTGAGTTCACTGTATCCGTAATTAAGGACTGATCTCCCCTGGGAAGCGGGGATGAGAGGAGAAGTCTTGGCTTCGCTTTTGGTGAGAAAGACATGAAAGATACTGAAGAAAGTGTGAATTTGTGGCTGGGACCTGTCCCTCTCAGGTCTTGTAGACATGTGTCTGAGGGAAGTCTCCTGAATGTAAGAAAGTGTTATTGGCAAAGCAATCCAATAAAATAAGCTACCTATGATGCAAAGCCTTCAATGTGCTGTCCTCTTTCCTTAGGATGAACTTATTCACCCCAGGATTTTCCTGGACCTTCAAGTGCAGACAAATGGGGAGAACGGAAAGGTGGGAGGAAGGGTCCAGATAGAGATGGAAAGTGTTCCCACCCCAACTACCTGGTGAAGTAGGCAACCAGGGAATCTGGTGAACATGAGGTAGCCAGCATTGTCCCTGATTGTCCAAGTTTGTGGGTGGGGGTGGAGGGGGTGGTTTTCAGGGAGCAATGGGTTTTGAAGTCCCTCATGCCATGAATTAAATACGAAGGCTTCCTGAATCTCCGTTAAAGAACGTTTTGTGATTGCCAAGTCTATATTTGGATCTCTCTAGGCAAGATTATGGCAAGCTAAACCTGTCCTCAGTAGAACTCTTCCTCTTCAAATTTGCCGTTTCTCCAGCAGCCTGTATCTTAATAATGAGGCAATTGCAGTACTCTAGGAGAGTGACGATGGTGACTTAGACCACAGTGGAGTGGCTGAAGTGTTAGGAAGTGGTTGAATTTGGAACATAATTTGAAGCCAGCAAGATTTACTAATTACATGGTTTTCACAAGGCCAATTGCCAAATAAAAGTTAAAATATCATATTCACAGTAGAAAAACACTTAGAGAAAATGTTGAAAGAATTCAGGTTATAGTAGTTGGACACTATGGCTCATGCTTGTAATCCTAGCACTTTGGGAGGCCAAGAAGGGCTCAGGTGTTGGAGACCAGCCTGGGTAACATGGTGAAACCCTGTCTCACCCAAGAACACAAAAAATTAACCTGGTGTGGTGGTACACACCTGTTGTCCCAGCTGCTTAAGGTGGGCACTGGGGTTGCAGCATTGCTTGAGCCTTGGAGGCAGAGGTTGCAGTAAGCCAAGATCATGCCACCACACTCCAGCATAGGCAACAGAGTGAGACTCTGTCTTAAAAAAAAAAAAAAAAAAAAAAAATTCAGGTTTACAGACTGTCATACAGACTGCCAAAATAAATTGTCTACAGATAATGGCCACTTTTTTCTTTCTAGAAGTGAATTGTTCAGTTAGTCCTGAGGCCTAGCCCAGTGCCTTAATAATTATTTGTTGAAAAATGAATGGAAGTCTTTTTTTTTTTTTTTTTTTTTTTTTTTAAGAGACGGAGTCTCGCTTTGTCGCCCAAACTGGAGTGCAGTGGCCGGATCTCGGCTCACTGCAAGCTCCGCCTCTCGGGTTTACGCCATTCTCCTGCCTCAGCCTCCCGAGTAGCTGGGACTACAGGCGCCTGCCACCTCGCCCGGCTAGTTTTTGTATTTTTTAGTAGAGATGGGGTTTCACCTGGTTAGCCAGGATGGTCTCGATCTCCTGACCTTGTGATCCGCCCGTCTCGGCCTCCCAAAGTGCTGGGATTACAGGCTTGAGCCACCGCGCCCGGCCGAATGGAAGTCTTTTTAATGGCTAGGAATGTATTCTAATATTGAAATAAAAAGAACTTGTAAAGGAGTGAAGCACATTCTAACTTGCTAGACATAAAAAGATAAATGTATATCCCTGACCTTTGGACAACATTGCTTTTACTAAAAATTTCCTAGGGAAAAATCTCATGATTGTCAAAGGTACCATAGTATTTCTAACTCCAATCAAACTTCTGGCAAAAGATCTGTGTATACTTTAGTACAGTTTAAGGAGTCTGAGCTGTCATTTTCTTTGGTTGTGTTCTTTTTTTTCCGTCCTTAATGCCGTAAGGAAGACTGTCCTGGAATGCCCGCCGTCAGGCCGTAGTAATCTTCCGGAGCTGAATTCTTCCTTCGCGTTCCTCTTCTTATTCTTCTTCTTTCTTTCTTTTTTTCTTCTTTTCTTTCTTTCTTTCTTCTCTCTCTCTCTCTTTCTTTCTCTCTCTCTTTCTTTCTTTCTTCTTTCTTTTATCTCTCTCTTCTTTAGATGGAATCTTGCTCTGTCGCCCAGGCTGGAGTGCAGTGGCATTATCTCAGCTCACTGCAACCCCTGTCGCCCAGGTTCAAGTGAGTCTCATGCTTCAGTCTCCCTGGGATTACAGTGGGATTACAAGCATGCCACCACGCCCGGCTAATATGTTGTAGTTTTAGTACAGATGAGGTTTTGCCATGTTGGCCAGGCTGGTCTGGGGCTATTGGCCTCAAGTGATCCACCCGCCTCAACCTCCCAAAGTGCTGGGATTACAGGCGTGAGCCACTACGCCCAGCCGAGCTGTCATTTTCTAATGACCTATAAGCAATGATCCCACTGAAGGATCCCTGTCTGAAGCATTTTCTTGGGGAAACTGGAGATAAAAAAAAAAAGAGTGAAAACAACCACAACAGGCTGGGTGCAATGGCTCACACCTGTAATCCTAGCACTTTGGGAGGCCAAGGCAGGCAGATCACTTGAGGTCAGGAGTTCGAGACCACCTGGCCAACATGATAAAACCCTGTCTCTATGAAAAATACAAAAATTAGCTGGGTGTGGCAGTGGATGCCTGTAATCTCAGCTACTCAGGAGGCTGAGGCATGAGAAACACTTAAACCTGGGAGGCAGAGGTTGCCATGAGCCAAGATCCTGCTACTGCACTTCAGCCTGGGAGACACAGTGAGACTCCATCTCAAAAACAAACAAAACAAAGCAAAAAACACCAAAAAACCAAGAATGATGCTAAATGGATTTGTGTGTGTGCGTACGTGTGTGTTTTGCTACCATATTTTCTGTTCAGTAGGGTCAATATTTATTTTCCCATAGAGAATGTCCTCTGAAGCCTTAAGATATGTTCTCTATGTGGAACTACTTTTTATTATACTGAACCAATAATTGAATATCAGCTATGTCATTTTCATTTAAATGTAAAATTTTTTTTTGAATATATAATTTCTTTATTGGGTTAAAAATTCAAAAAATGCTTTTAGTGAAAAAGATACCCTCCAAATCCTGTCCTTCAGCTAGCTATACAGTATCATTTCTTGTAGGAAATCTGTTTCGAATTCCTTGTATACCCTTGATTCTCAGATAAATACACATATACAATTTTTCTTTTTTATATACAGATTGCATCATACAATATACTCTTTAGCACCTTGCCTTTTTAAAAACTTAACAATAGATCTTGCAGATGGTTGCATTTTAGAGCAGAAACACTTTCTCATAATTTCTTATAGCTATATAGTCTTCCATTGTATGGATATAGCATTCAACCCATTCCATATTGATTGACTTTTAGGTCATTTCCAACCTTATGTTGTAACAAACTATACTGCAGCACTGCAGTGTGTATATGTCATTTTGCACATGTGTGAATATATCTGTGGGATAAATTATTAAAAGTACATTAATGGATATAGCCAAGTTTCCTTCCTAATTGTTGACAGTTTATACTTCTACCACATGTGTATGAGTATCTTATTTCCTTACACTCTCACCAATAATATGAAATATTTTTAATTTTTTCAGTCTTATCGATAGATGAAAAATGGTTTCTTAGTGCTGTTTTAACTTGCATTTATCTTATTATGAGTGGCACTGAATATCTTCTTATTGGATTCCCGTATGTGCTTCCCAATGCCTTTTCATTCATATGTATAGACAATTTATATTGTACTTTCTGTGACCTGTCTATTTAGGCTGTTGTCCATCAAGTTGTTATTGATCTGTAGTACCTCTTGATATATTATAAACATTAGTGCTTTGTTTGTAAAATAAGCCACAAATACTTCTTTCCAGTATGTCCTTTCTTTTTTACATTGTTTGGGTGGTACTTGCTATGTAGATTTTTAATGTCTGTGAGGTGAATTCATGAATCTTTTTAAGTTTATTGCCTCTGGATTTTGTTTAGTTCTTAGGAATGTCCTCCTTATCCCAAATATAAAATATTTGGTAATAGTTTCCTCTGGCATGGTTTGGGTTTTCTTTTTTACATTTAAATAGTATTATTTAAATGTATTCTTGAGATGTGATTTGATTTAGGTCGTTAAGTATGGATCAAATGGATTTCTGTTATTTTTATTTTTTATATATATATATCTTTTTATTATACTTTAAGTTCTAGGGTACATGTGCACAACACGCAGGTTTGTTACATATGTATACATGTTCCATGTTGGTGTGCTACACCCATCAACGCGTCAGCACCCTTCAACTCGTCATTTACATCAGGTGTAACTCTCAGGGTATATATATTTTTTTAATGTAATTTTATTTTTTTCTGGAGACAGGGCCTCTGTCACCCAGGCTGGAGTGCGGTAGTATGATCATAGTTCACAGCAGCCTCAAACTCTTGGGCTGCAGTTATGTTCCCACCTCAGCCTCCTAAGTAGCTGGGATTACAGTTGCACACCACCAAGCCTGCATACTTGTTATAGTTTTTGTAGACAAGGGGTTTCACCAGTTGGCCAGGCTGGTCTTGGACTCCTGAGCTCAAGTGATCTGCCCACCTTGGCCTCCCAAAATGCTGGGATTACATTTGTGAACCACTGTGTCTGGCCTGCAGTGATATTTCTGTCAAACCTGAGAAATACACTGGGAATAAATCCAATAAATATAATAAAATAAAAAATTATGATCAAGGACACTTAGACTTAATGTTGAATCAGAGACCCTATAGTAGAGAAAAATACTAGAGGTAATATATAAGGTCAATCCTTGGCCCACTAGATGGAAAACTTTTATAGCTAACCCATGGGAAGTTTCAGTCCTGTCTTAATTTATTAAGTATTGCTGAATGTACACTGGAAAATATAAACATAATTAATCAGAAATGTTTTAATGTCTTTTCATTCTGTTTTGGACATGAGGAAATCACGTTTTAATGAGGTGCAATTATGCTAAAGTCATAGATTCAGCTATTTTGCACTGAAGGAAGTACACAGTTCTATGACAAAAAAAATTTTAATTAAATCATATCCTTCAAGCATGGTGGCTCATGCCTGTAATCCCAGCACTTTGGGAGGCCAAGGTGGGTGGATCACCTGAGGTCTGGAGTTTGAGACCAGCCTGGCCGACATGGTGAAACCTCGTCTCTACTAAAAATACAAAAATTAGTTGGACATGGTGTAATCCCAGCTACTTGAGAGGCTGAGGCAGGAGAATTGCTTGATCCTAGGAGGTGGAGGTTGCAGTGAGCCGAGATGGCGCCATTGCATTCCAGCCTGTGCAACAGAGCAAAACTATTCTTTCTCCAAAAAAAAAAAAAAAAAAAAAAAAATTGTATCCTTAAGTAATGATTTTGTTGGAAATTTTTAAAAAATAGATATCAGTGTATTCAAAGTAAATTAGCTCTTCCTGGTGATTCAGAGCAACAGTCAGGCAAGCTTTTTCTATAAACGGCCAGATAGTAAATATTTTATGTTCTGTGTCATGCAGTCTCTGTCAAAACTACTCACCCAATGATTACAGTGCAAAATTAGTCAGAGGGAATACATAAATGATGGGTACCGCTCTGTCCCAAGAAAACTTTATTTATAAACACAAAATGTATTTTACATAATTTTATATGTAAGAAAATATAAATTTTTTTGGATATTTTAGAGCCATGTAAAAATGATTCCTGGCTGGGCAAAGTAGCTCACACCTATAATACCAGCACTGTGGGAGGTGGAGGTGGTTAGATATCAAAGGTGAGGAGTTTGAGACCAGCCTGGCCAACATGGTGAAACCCCGTTTCTACTAAAAATGCAAAAATTAGCTGGGTGTGGTGGTGCACGCCTGTAATCCCAGCTACTGGGGAGGGTGAGGCAAGAGAATTGGTTGAATCCGGGAGGCAGAGGTAGCCATGAGCCGAGATCGTGACAGTGTACTCCAGCCTGGTCAACAAGTGCAAAAATCCGTCTCAAAAAAAAAAGATTTCTAAACCACGACCTATACAAAAACAGGCATGAGAAATTGTGGAAAACAGTGTGGCGATTCCTCAAGGATCTAGAACCAGAAATACCATTTGACCCAGCAATCCCATTACTGGGTATATACCCAAAGGATTAAAAATCATTCTATTATAAAGACACATGCACACATATATTTATTGCAGCACTGTTTACAATAGCAAAGACTTGGAACTAACCCAAATGCCCATCAGTGATAGACTGGATAAAGAAAATGTGGTACATAGACACCATGGAATACTATGCAGCCATAAAAAAGAAGGAATTCATGTCCTTAGCAGGGACATGGATGCAGCTGGGAGCCATCATTCTCAGCAAACTAACATGGGAACAGAACCAAACACTGCATGTTCTCACTGATAAGTGGGAGTTGAACAGTGAGAACACATGGACACACATCTGGGCCTGTCGGGGTGATGAGCAAGGGGAGGGAGAGCATCAGCACAAATACTGAATGTATGCAGGGCTTAAAACCTAGATAAGGGGTTTATGGGTGCAGCAAAACTCCAGGGCACAGGTATACCTATGTAACAAACCTGCACATTCTGCACATGTATCCCAGAACTTAAAGTAAAATTAAAAAAGAGAAAAAGGGTTAGTCCTATCCATGTTCTAAATAGTACAAAACTTTAGCAAATAAAAGACTGTGTTTTATTAGTGCATGAATGGAAAGACAAATCAATGGAATAGAATAGAAAACCAAATATTCACCCACATATATGCATAAAAATTTAATATTTGATAAAGAAGATGATTCAGATTAATGTGGAAAAGGCAGATTACTCAATCAGTGAATGAGCAATCATTGTGATAAGCAAGCAAACCATTTAAAAATCCATCTGAGGTCAGGCAAAGTGGCTCACACGTGTAATCCCAGCACTTTGGGAGGCACAGGAAGGAGGATTTCTTGAGCCTAGGAGTTTGAGATCAGCCTGACAAGATGGTGAGACCTTGTCTCTACAAAAACAAAAAATAAAAAATTAGCTGAGTGTGGTGGTGTGCACCTATAGTCCTGGCTACTCGGGAGGCTGAGGTGGGAGAATAAGTTGAGCCCAGGAATTTGAGGCTGCTGTGAGCTATGATCACACCATTGCACTCCAGCCTGAGAGCAAGATACACAGCAAGAGAGTTCCAACTGAAGGGCTTTGATCTTTAACTTATAAAAGGAATTTTTCTCTATTAATTAATTAATTAATTAATTAATTAATTATTGGCTGCCAGATAGAGTGGTAAGGATTATTCTATAGTATTAGTTTTTTGGTACTCAATAGGGCCAGAATTACTGCATATACATTTTGATTATAAATTATTTGATGCTTAATATTATATGACTTGGAAAGTGCTATAAATGAAAATAATCAAGATAAACTTTGTGCTTGTCACTCTTGAGGTTTTATGTGATAAAACATTGGTTACCTACAGTTCATTCTCCCTCCTTGGAAAGTGGAACATTGCTGAGCTCAATCAAAATGAGAGAAGTATGTAAAAGGGACCAGAATCATGTAGCATGCTTTGAACAGCTAGTAACAGGAAACACTGGTCCAGCTGGATGTTAGAAACACTGGTCCAAGCCGGGCGCGGTGGCTCAAGCCTGTAATCCCAGGGAGGCTGAGACGGGCGGATCACGAGGTCAGGAGATCGAGACCATCCTGGCTAACATGGTGAAACCCCGTCTCTACTAAAAAAAATACAAAAAACTAGCCGGGCGAGGTGGCGGGCACCTGTAGTCCCAGCTACTCGGGAGGCTGAGGCAGGAGAATGGCGTGAACTTGGGAGGCGGAGCTTGCAGTGAACTGTGATCCGACCACTGGACTCCAGCCCAGGCGACAGAGAGAGACTCCATCTCCAAAAAAAAAAAAAAAACACTGGTCCAGTTAACATGTTAGGATGTTAGGCCAGACTGGTCTCAAACTCCTCACCTCAGATGATCTAACCACCTCCACCTCCCACAGTACTGGTATTATAGGTGTGAGCTACTTCGCCCAGCCAGGAATCAATCATTTTTACATGGCTCTAAAATATATAAAAAAAAATTATATTTTCTTACACATAAAATTATGTAAAATTCATTTTGTGTTTATAATTCATTTTGTATTATTGCCAATAGCAGGCATTCCAGGCATATTATGCCAAGGGCTCCCTTTCCACCTTGTGTTGGCTTCCTCTTCAGGTTGGTAGCAAAATACTTGTAGCCATTTCCAAAATCATATCCCGTCATAAACACCAGGAAAAGGAAAGAAGATATGAGTCCTTTTTTGTGTCTCTTTTCAGAAATGAGACAACCTATGCTGGAAGCCTCCTTTAGGTTTTACTTCATTTCAAAATTGGGACATGTGCAATTTCCTAAAGCAAACACTGGCAAGGGGAATGGGATTATCACGATCAGTCTAAACTAATCACCTGGAATTAAATTGATGTTAGAAGTTAGTGTCCATCAACACTAAACAGGATTCTATTTTTCTATGTTTTGATGTAATGTGGGAGTTGAAAAACTGCAGCTGTCAGCCAGAGATTGACAGAGTGATGGAGCCGCTGAATAAGAAATAGATTTATGACCTGGGAACATGAGAAGCCGTGCTAAATGAAACCCATACATTTGAAGTTGTCAATTTCTCATAGATTATCTATTTGTTCACATATAAAGAATCTTGAGAAACTCATGTAGGATGCAATAGAAACTATATTTCATTTTAGTGCATATTCGTTAACATTTTTCTATTTTTCTGCTTTTTAAAAACTCTACAATCAGGCCGGGTGCAGTGCCTCATGCCTACAGTCTCAGTGCTTTGGAGGCTGAGCCAGGAGGATCTCTTGAGCCCAGGAGTTTGAGACCTACCTGGGCAACATAGCGAACCCTATCGCTACAAAAAAATAAAAATAAAAATAAAATAAATAAATAAATAATTAGTTGGTTAGGTTGGTGCAGTTCTGTAGTCCTAGCTACCTGGGAGGCTGTGGCGGGAGGGTCGTTTGAGTTCAGCAGTTTGAGACAGAAGTGAGTTATTATCATGCCACTACTCTCTGGCCTGGGCAATAGGGCAAGACTCTGTCTCTAAAAGCAAACCAAATAAGAAAAACGAAACCAAAACATCCTCTATCATCAGAAAATTATCAACGCTTTTGGTTTCAGATGTGCCCATCTTGCTGTGAGTCCACATCCAGCAGGCACAAAGCCAAGAGCACCAGGGCTCCTCTCCTTGCTGTGTGTGTGCACCTTTCCATGAATATATGAAATAAAAATGATTACTTACTCCATGTGTTACACTTGCAAACCTTGCCTTTTTTATTGCTCTAAAATATGAGGTAACCAAGATTGTGCACAAGTAGCATTAAACAACTCACTGCACACTATTTCTAACTGTGTTTGTTGTCCTATGTGGTACTTTGGATAATGTTATTTTCATAATTATGCATGAATAATTTTTCCAGGGCCACCAGCTGGTCCTAGCTGGCTGCCTTCTCCTCCACCCCTGCTGACTACATAAGTGATTTGTTATTTTCCAAAGATAATTTTTTAAAACATTTATATTCGGGGGTAGGCGTGAAAGTTGGTTACACAGGTAAACTAGTGTCATGGGAATTTGTAGTACAGATTATTTCATCACCCAGGTATTAAGCCTATTACTCACTATTTATCTTTTCTGCTCCTCTCCCTTTTCTTACCCTCCATCCTCAAGTAGACCACAGTGTCTATTGTTTCCTTCTTTGCATTCATAAATTCTCATCATTTAGCTCCCACTTGTAAGTGAGAACAAGTGGTATTTGGTTTTCTCTTCCTGCATTAGTTTGCTAATGGCCTCCAACTCCATCCATGTTCCCGCGAAATACATGATCTCATTCTTTTTGTCATGACTGCATAGTATTCCATGGTGTATATGTACCACATTTTCTTTATCCAGTCTGTCATTGATGGATATTTAGGTAGATCCTGTGTGCTTGCTATTGTGAGTCGTGCTGCAATGAACATTCATGTGCATGTGTCATTATGGTAGAATGATTTATATTCTTCTGGGTATACACCCAGCAAGGGGATTCCTGGGTCAAATGGTACTTCTGCTTTTAGCAGCTTGAGGAATCACCGTACTGCTTTCCACAATGGCTAAACTAATTTACACTCCCACCAACAGTGTATGTGTTCCCTTTTTTCTGCAACCTTGCCAGCATCTGTTATTTTTTGACTTTATTTTTCTTTTTCTTTTTCTTTTTTTTTTTTTTTTTTTTTTTGAGATGGAGTCTCGCTCTGTCGCCCGGGCTGGAGTGCAGTGGCCGGATCTCAGCTCACTGCAAGCTCCGCCTCCCGGGTTTACGCCATTCTCCTGCCTCAGCCTCCCGAGTAGCTGGGACTACAGGCGCCCGCCACCTCGCCCGGCTAGTTTTTTTGTATTTTTTAGTAGAGACGGGGTTTCACCGTGTTAGCCAGGATGGTCTCGATCTCCTGACCTTGTGATCCGCCCATCTCGGCCTCCCAAAGTGCTGGGATTACAGGCTTGAGCCACCTCGCCTGGCAATTTTTTGACTTTTTTAAACATAGCCATTCTAACTTGTGTGAGTTCGCATCTCATTGTGGTTTTGATTTGCATTTCTCTAATCATCAGTGAAATTGAGCTTTTATTCATATGCTTGTTGGCGCATGTATGTCTTTTGAAATTGTTTGCTCATGTCCTTTGCCCACATTTTAAGGAGATGTTTGTTGTTCTCTTGTAAATTTGTTTAAGTTCATTATAGATACTGGATATTAGACCTTTGTCAGATGTATAGTTTGCAAATATTTTCTTTTTTTTTTTTTTTTTTGAGATGGAGTCTCGCTCTGTCACCCAGGCTGGAGTGCTGTGGCCGGATCTCAGCTCACTGCAAGCTCCGCCTCCCAGTTCACGCCATTCTCCTGCCTCAGCCTCCCGAGTAGCTGGGACTACAGGCGCCCGCCACCTCGCCCGGCTAGTTTTTTGTAGTTTTTAGTAGAGACGGGGTTTCACCGTGTTAGCCAGGATGGTCTCGATCTCCTGACCTCATGATCCGCCCGTCTCGGCCTCCCAAAGTGCTGGGATTACAGGCTTGAGCCACCGCGCCCGGCCTGCAAATATTTTCTTTAGGCTGTCTGTTTATTCCATTGATAGTTTCTTTTGCTGTGCAGAAGCTCTTAAGTTTAATTAGATCCCATGTGTCAATTTTTGGTTTTGTTGCCATTGCCTTGGTGTCTTTGTCAAGAAATCTTTGCCCTTTCCTATGTCCAGGATAGTATTGATTAGATTGTCCAGGGTTTTTATAATTTTGGGTTTTACATTTAAGTCTTTGACCTATCAAAGATAATTTTCTTTTTTTCTTTTTTCTTTTTTTTTTTTTTTCTTTTTTTTTTTGAGACGGAGTCTTGCTCTGTTGCCCGGGCTGGAGTGCAGTGGCCGGATCTCAGCTCACTGCAAGCTCCGCCTACCGGGTTTACACCATTCTCCTGCCTCAGCCTCCCGAGTAGCTGGGACTACAGGCGCCCGCCACCTCGCCCGGCTAGTTTTTTGTATTTTTTAGTAGAGACGGGGTTTCGCCGTGTTAGCTAGGTTGGTCTCGATCTCCTGACCTCGCGATCCACCCGTCTCGGCCTCCCAAAGTGCTGGGATTACAGGCTTGAGCCACTGCGCCCGGCCCAAAGATAATTTTCAATGTTGAATCTGATTTTTCTCTTTAAGAGACTGGGTGTCCCTCTGTTGCCCAGGCTGGAGTGCAGTGGCATGATCATAGCCCACTGCAACCTTGAACTCCTGCGTTCAAGCAATCCTGCTGACCCAGCCTCCTTATCTGGAATTACAGAGCCACTAAGTCGGTGAATCTGATTTTTTTAAAGCTTTAACACAAAAGTTAAATGGTTGCTTAATTTTACCAAAGAGGTAGTATTTGAGAAAGTGATTATCGACATGTACACAAAGCTATATAAAAGATAAGCTTTGTCAGTAGAAATCCAAGCACCTCGATCACACTGGTGTTACTTATAAATAAATGTTTTGAAACTTAACATTTTTTGTTGGACCTGGTGGCTCACACTTGTAATTCCAGCACTTTGGGAGGCCGAAGGAGCCGGAGCACCAGAGGTCAGGAGTTTGAGACCAGCCTGACCAACATGGTGAAACCCCATCTCTACTAAAAACACAAAAATTAGCCAGGCATGGTGATGCGTGCCTGTAGTCCCAGCTACTAGGGAGGCTGGGGTGGGAGGATAGCTGGAACCTGGGTGGTGGAGGTTGCAGTGAGCTGAGATTGCGCCACTGTACTCCAGCCTGGGCAACAGAGTGAGACCATGTCTCAAAAAAAAAGTTGTTTTTTTTTTTTTTCCTCCCAACATAAAGCCAATACAAGGAAATCTCAGGAAATTAATAATTTATTTATAATTTTTTTTCCTCAACAAAACCCATCAAAGTTCAGACATTAACACAGACGTGTAATACCAAACAGCTACAAAGAAGAGATGGAAACAGGAAAAGTCAGATGAATGGCGCTCAAAAGCAACAGTAACTAAGCACTTGAAAGTGGATTGGATTGTTGGTTAATATTTTTCCATTTGAAAGAATCACATGGGATTCTAGCTTCTTGCAAGAAGGAGTTTAAGTTACACCTGATGCTTCCCCTCACTGACCAAGGGGCTGGGATGTCTTGTTAACTCTCTCCTTTCAGTTTAATTGCATTCCATACTCTAATTTTCTCAGATCATATATTCTGTCTTATTTTTCCACCTGAGCAGAAAGAATTCTTTCTGTTTACTTCACCCCACTTCTTTCCTCTGAGAAAAGGCAGTCTTCTCCAACAGGAGAAAGAAAACCAGGAGGAGAGGAGAGAAGAAGAGAGAATATGAGAGAGAGAGAGGGAGAGGTGTGATGGAGTGTTAGACTGGATGACAGAGGGGAGCTAGAAGGGGGATGCTCCAGGCTCTCAATCTCAGGACTATGCAAAATAATTTTCCAGGAGATGCACATGTGGTCTCATATTTCTCACAATAGTTCACCTAGGGTTCCCTCCTCAGGTCTGTCTCCCACTACCAAAACCCAATATAGGCAGTCTCGCTGCCTTAACCTGGAGGGAGGACCAGGACCTGGGTCTCTACTCCTGTCCCTGCACAGATTCATTTGAGGCATTTACATTTGTGACCACTCTTGGGGGAACAGCCTGCAACAGGAAAGGAGTGAGTGGATGTTGGTGTTTTTCCAGGGCCACCAGTTGGTCCTAGCTGACTGCACCCCCCTCCCCAACTACATATACTTCTTTGGGGGCAGAAAGTTCCTCTCTCAGCTGAGGGGCCTATGGGTATTACTCAGGGAGCAGCCTCAGGTTGGGGTAACTGCTCTTGTTGCTGCAGGAGGAAGAGGTGGAAAGACACTGGGGGAAGTACTCAGTCTGGAATCTGATTTTTAAAAACATTTTTTGGGAGCCACTTGCCCAAAGTCTTGAAATCAGAAAATCCTGGTGGCGCTGTCTTCAAAATACATCCCAAATGCATACATTCCAACCACTAATACTCTATTCTAAAACATGTTGACTTAGTTTCTTCTCTAAAATTCAAGCCCAATGCCCAAAATAATCAAATGATTAGGATGCCTTTTATTTTGGTTTCTTGAAATGACCACTGTTAATAAAAATATTTGTCTTTGGGAGGCAGAGTCTGGCAGATCACCTGAGGTCAGGAGTTCGAGACCAGCCTGACCAACTTGGAGAAACACGACCTCTACTAAAAATACAAAATTAGCTGGGCATGGTGGCGCATGCCTGTAATCCCAGCTACTTGGGAGGCTGAGGCAGGAGAATCGCTTGAACCCGGGAGGCAGAGGTTGCAGTGCGCTGAGATTGTGTCATTGTGCTCCAGCCTGGGCAACAAGAGTGAAACTTGTTCTCAAAAAAAAAAAAGAGAGAAAAATTTGCACTTTTAATTAATATATAAAAAGGAATATTCAGGTTTGCTTGGTGTTCTGCAAATTTTGAGTGACTCAAACAGAATATGAGTGTTCTTTTGGTTACCAAACTTAGAATAGCATAAAAAACTGTAGGAAGAAAAGTTGTTTTTTTAAAGTTTATTTCTATTTCTAATAAAATGATGTGTACTTCTAAAGTTAAAAAACCTTGTTTACTATATAGACTGACATATAACTGTTAAAACTTGATTATAAAGATGAAATTGTCTTTGTCAATTATGAATTAGTGACATTCATAATATACTTTATGGGGTAAATTAAAGTCCCTGGGTATTTGTTAGCGGCGTCCTTAACTTTCATGACAACTCTCCTTCTCTTACTTGAGAAGGGAGTGTTCGTGATTATTTGTTTTGTGGAACTATCCATGCTTTGTACAGATATTTTGGAAAATTTTTTTTTAAATATTAATGTTTCTTGTTAATGATTAATGTTTAAATGTGTAAACTAGAATTTTTCAAATATTCTATGCGATCACGATTCTAAATTTACCGTTAGCGTATGATCTTCTCCCATAAGTTAAAATCGGCTCAAGTGGCTGAATTGTTCTCCTTCATTCTGCGAAGGAGAGAGTAAAAGAGGAAAAATTTCTGAGTGATGGAGAGTCCTGCTAAAAATAAATAAATAAATAAATAAATAAATAAATAAATAAATAAATAAAAGCAAAATATTTATATAGACAGTAGATATGTGATTGAGTTGGTCCATATCAGAAAACTTTAGAAATTGAGAGGTTTTCTGATCTCTTGTGGAAGTCTCATTAAAAATGGCAAGAAATTGGCTGAGCACAGTGGCTCATGCCTGTAATCCCTGCACTTCGGGAGGCTGAGGCAGGTGGATCACTTGAGGTCAGGAGTTGGAGACCAGCATGGCGACATGGTGAAACCCCATCTCTGCCAAAAATACAAAAATAAACTGGCACGGTGGTGTGTGCGTGTAATTCCAGTTACTTGAGAGGCTGAGGCAGGAGAATGGCTTGCACCCGGGAGATGGAGGTTGTAGCGAGCCGAGACCACACCACGCACTCCAGCGAGGGTGACAGAGCGAGACTCTGTCTTAAATAAACAAAACAAAACAAACAAACAATAGCCCAAAGGCAAGAAATTAGAGAACTTTTAAAAGCTTTGCTGTTACCTAAGGGGATAGCCATATAATAAAATGGAGACTAATTTAAAGGGCAATAACCCAGAATCCTGAAGAAATAATTTGCCGCCGCTATGCTAAACAAGTAGCATTAACCAAAGCAGTTGCCATACTGATGGTTTGTAAATACGTTCTAGCCATTGTTTGCTTATCTCCAGAATGGATTGAGGATATTCCTGATAGACAGCCAAGGTTCTGATGATAAAATTGCGTGAATGTTATTCTGGACTTAAGGAGTTCCACTGTATTCTTCAGTGATTGGGGGGAGGGATTGTGGTACACAAAAGAACATTTTTTTTTTAAATATGAATAAACAATCTTGCTGTACCAAATGAATATTTAGAACAATTAGAAAGAAGGCCGGGCTCGGTGGCTCACACCTGTAATCTCAGCACTTTGGGGGGCCGAGGCGGGTGGTTCACCTGAGGTCAGGAGTTTGAGACCAGCCTGGTCAATATGGTGAAACCCCATATCTACTAAAAATACAAAAAAATTAGCCAGGTGTCGTGGCTCCTGCCTGTAATCCCAGCTACTCAGGAGGCTGAGGCGGAGAATTGCTTGAACCTGGAGGGCGGAGGTTGCAGCGAGCCAAGACCACCTCACCATTGCAATCCTGCGTGGATAATAAGAACTAAACTTAGTCTCAGGAAAAAAAAAAAAAAAAGAACAATTAGAGAGAAAGAAAATGAATTCTATAAAACTAAATTTGAGAATGCTGTCTAAGACTTAAACTTCCATGGCTTGGGAATTGCTGTTAGCCTTGAAGACAATGACATCGACTCCTCCAGGAATCCATAGGCTTCTCCATATGTTAAGGAATTCACTTCTGTTTTGTTTGTTTGTTTGTTTGTTGTTTTTTTTGAGACGGAGTTTTGCCCTTGTTGCCCAGGCTGGAGTGCAATGGCGCGATCTCGGCTCAACGCAACCTCTGCCTCCTGGGTTCAAGCAGTTCTCCTGCCTCAGCCTCCCAAGTAGCTGGGATTACAGGCATGAGGTTCCATGCCCAGCTAATTTTGTATTTTTAGTAGAGATGGTGTTTCCCCATGTTAGTCAGGCTGGTCTTGAACTCCTGACCTCAGGTGATCTGCCCGCCTCGGCCTCCCAAAGTGCTGGGATTACAGGTGTGAGCCACCGCACCCTGCCAGGAATTCACTTCTGAACCTATATTCTGCCATATTGCAAGCTCACATGTCTAAATACTACAAAGGATTCATTTGATGTGTCTAGCTTTTAATAGATAACAATAATCTTCCCCAAATATCCACCTAATAGCTTTGCATGACTAGAAATCTGAAGATTTCGTCTTTTGGAAAAGACTAAACATCTCAAAATCAGAGGAAAATCTACTGTTGGCCTTAATAAAAAGGAGATCATCAAGAAACCGTAAACTGAGAATTCTTAAGTATCTTCCAGAACAACAATTTTTGGAAGAAGATGACCAAACCAATGTCTTCAGATCAAGCTTTGATGACTCCAAGTAGATACGTCCATCCAAGACAGTAAAACAGGATACAAGTTCTGGTATCTTTGCCCTCTTTTTAAACTTTTTCTGTACTTAAGCATTGTGCTTAAGCATTGCCTAGAGGGCAACCAAAAGTTTTTAAAATTCTTTCACAAACTTGTCCTGGTGAGATGGCTCATGCCTATAATCCTAGCACTTTGGGAGGACCAGGCAGGCAGAATACTTGAAGCCTTGAGTCTGAGACCAGCCTGGTCATCATGGTGAAACCCTGTCTCTACTAAAAATACAAAAATGCAGAAATTAGCTGGGCGTGGTGTCACCCGCCTGTAATCTCAACTACTTAGCGGGCTGAGGCAGTGAGATGAGATCGGACCAATGCACTCCAGCCTGGGCAACAGAGTGAGACTCTGTCTCAAAGAAAAGGATTCTTTCACAAATGACGAATGACAGTTTATCTTGATCTTCTTTTTTCGTTTTTTGAGGCAAAGTTTTTTTTGCTCTTGTCACCCAAACTGGAGTGCAGTGGCACAACCTCAGCTCACTGCAACTTCTGTGTCTCCCTGGTTCAAGTGATTTTCCTGCCTCAGTCCCTCAAGTAGCTGGGATTACAGGCTTATGTCACCATGCCTGGCTAATTTTTGTATTTTTAGTGGAGACAGGGTTTCACCATGTTGGCCAGGCTGGTCTCAAACTCCTGACCTCAAGTCATCCAGCTGCCTTGGCATCCAAAGTGCTGGGATTACAGGCATGAGCCATCATGTCTGGCCTCAATTTTCTATAGTAGAGAATTTTCCGTGCCACCTAAGGAAAGGGAAAACTTTCTTATTTTTTTCTCAACTATAGCTATTGTTTTTTTCAATTTTTATTTAGCTTAAAATTTTTCTCTTAAGAGACAGAATCTTGCTATGTCACCCAGCCTGGAGTGTGGTGGTGTGATTCTAGCTCAAACTCCTGGGCTCAGACCCACCTTAGTCTCTGGATAAGCTAGGACTACAGGTGCACATCCCCTCACCCAGTTATTGCTTTCAGGTTTTAGTAAAGATGAAGTCTCACTTTGTTGCCTGGGCTAGTAGCAAAATCCTGGCTCACAGGATGACCTCAAACAACAAAATATGTCTGCTGACATTATTGCAATAATGTATTGAGTCTCTCCTTGCAGTGTTAGTCCTTAATCTTCAGTGACTCCTCAGCCTCCACTCAAGCAATGTTCACATGTTGAAGAATTAGTTGTCCTGCTCTCACTGTGATAAATGACACTTATACACCCCATACCCCTTTCAGTTTGTGCAACACTAAATCACTACTTTTTATGTGAATATCAGGTCCCCTATCATTATACAAACTTATCTAGTGTAATGTGGAGTGAGTTTTAGACTATTATATTAATAATATTTTTCAATATTTTAAACATCTACTCCTATAGGAAATGATGTTTCTCTGAGAAAGGTACCCAGACCTAAAATGAGGCAAGTATGGACTATTCAGGAGACCTTCCAGGAGAGATGACTGACTCCCTCTTCATCTATACTCTGGGAGCTCCAATTCCAGTAATAGGAATAATATGACTAGAAAAGGTGATCCAAAATGTGTCTCTGGTCCAAGCAGAAATCAATAGATGACACTACGTCTTTTCTGGAGGTCCAGTAGCCTAGTTTAAATTAAAGTTTCATGGTGGTTTTGAATGATTTCATAGTTTTTGGTTTCTTCCTGGCCAGCCAAGGACAGCTTTTATTTGATAGCAAATGCTGTTTGCAGCACCTCCCTAAAACATTACTGTTCAGGCAGAACAGTTTTATGGCAAAGTTAAAAGACTACCTGTCTCTCTAGAACAGATTCAGATGGAGTTGGAACATGATTTCATGGTCTGGTTTTGAAATCGTCCCTTGTCTTTGCAACGTATTACTAGGATTAATAATCATTTTGTTTCTAGTAATTACCTGTATTTGACTAGTACATTCTATTCTTTTTTTTTTTTTTTTGAGATGGAATTTTGCTCTTGTCCCCTAGGCTGGAGTGCTATGGTGTGATCTCAGCTCACTGCAACCTGTGCCTCCTGGGTTCAAGCGATTCTCTTGCCTCAGCCTCCTGAGTAGCTAGGATTACAGGTGCCCGCCACCATGCCAAGGTAATTTTTGTATTTTTAGTAGAGATGGGGTTTCACCATGTTGACCATCAGGCTGGCCTTGAACTCCTGACCTCAGGTGATCCACCCGCCTTGGCCTCCCAAAGTGTGGGATTACAGGCGTGAGCCTCCTCTTCAGTCTTAAATGCTACTTAAATGCTACTGTGCAGTCATTATATTTTCAATATATATATTTTGTAACAAAATGTATATGAAAGACCAAATGTTTGTGGATGCGGAGTACATTCTCCCGATAACCTTGTGATCTGTGGATTCTGATAGTGGTATAGATCTGAACCTCATAGATGAAAGTCCTGATGGCTGACTTTGTCTTTGGTAAAAGGGGAGGCTGAAAACTGAAAAATGACCCAAAAACTTGCAGTGGGAAGCTGACAGGCCAAGCTGAATTTTCCCTACCAAACATGAACATCTCCTGCAATTTTATTATTTTTATTTTTATTTTTTTTTTAGACAGAGTCTTGCTATGTCACACAGGCTGGAGTGTAGTGGCGTGATCTGAGCTCACTGCAACCTCCGCCTCCTGGGTTCAAGTGATTCTCCTGCTTCAGCCTCCTGAGTACCTGGGGTTACAGGCGTGTGCCACCATGCCCCGGCTAATTTTTTGTATTTTTAGTAGAGACAGGGTTTCAGCATGTTGGTCAGGCTGGTCTGGAACTCCTGCCCTCCTGATCTGCCCACCTCAGTCTCCCAAAGTCCTGGGATTACAGGCATGAGCCACCGCACCCGGCAGCAAAATATGTTAAATACTCAAGATTGCTCAGTGATTGTCACTCAACGAGATGTAGAAAGTCTATTCTGGCATTCTATGACAGCTCAGCCGGGCATGGTGGCTCATGCCTGTAATCCCAGCACTTAGGGAGGCCGAGGCGGGGAGATCACGAGGTCAGGAGATCGACACCATCCTGGCTGACATGGTGAAACCCAGTCTCTACCAAAAAAATTACAAAAGATTAGCCGGGCGTGGTGGCGGGCGCCTGTAGTCCCAGCTACTTGGGAGGCTGAGGCAGGAGAATGTCATGTACCCGGGAGGCGGAGCTTGCAGGGAGCCGAGATTGCGCCACTGCACTCCCGCCTAGGCGACAGAGTGAGACTCCCTTTAAAAAAAAAAAGAAAGAAAAAAAAAAGTACATTCTGTAACTGTATTTCAAACCAGAGATAACATTCAGCAATGAAGACCACATTAGTCTCTCAATTTCCTAGATAAATTTACCAGAATAATTACCAAATTGCCCCATTTTAGAGAACTGGCTCCTACTCCTTAAACGCGCCTTAGACTGCCCTAGTCAACTCCTACAATGGGCTCCTATGACACTATCCTATCAAGTTTATTTTCCTGTGTTGTTTGCTCTCCCTTGATGCAACAGACCAAATAAACTCAGTCGTGTTGGAATACACTGTGTGATCATTGGGTGGCTGCCGACACCTGTGCAAATCTAGGGAGCCCATTTGGAGGCTTCCTGCCCCTCCATACCCTCAACCCCTGCCCTGGTTCATGCCAGTAGGCATGCTCCAAAATCCTTTGAATTTAGAGTGAAGAAAAATTCCTGATTCCGGGGCATCAGAAAGCCAAGCACTTATCAGATGATTAAGTTTGACTTGAAAGGATTAAGCTCAGAGCAGATAATTACTTGGAATGAATTATCTTGGGAAGACCTCCGGGGATTGGACACCCACCCTAAGGTGGATCAAGGGGCGGGTTGTTTGGATTCCTTATTAAGCACAGAGCCTAGGCCCTTCCTCGCTTTTCCAAGTCTTTTGCCAACCAGTTTCTTAGACTTTCCCCTATTCTGAATCAGGTGGGAGCACAGCATGGACATGGGAACAGGTGCTCTCAGCAAGGAGCCGTGGTGGACCCTACCCGAAAACTTTCATGCTCCAATGGTGTTCCACATGGAAGAGGACCAGGAGGAGCTCATCTTCGGTGAGTGGCCTTTGCCGACGTCCCCTCCTTCATCTGTTTATTTTTATTTTTTTGAGACAGATTCTCGCTCGTGATCTTGGTGTTCACTGCAACGTCTGCCTTTTGGTTTGAAGTGATTCTCGTGCTTTAGCCTGCAGAGTACCTGGGATTACAGGCTCCTGCCACCATGCCTAACTAGTTTTTGTATTTTTTTGTTTGTTTGTTTGTTTGTTTTGAGACAGTCTCGCTCTGTCGCCCAGGCTGGAGTGCAGTGGCGCCATGACGGCTCACTGCAAGCTCCGCCTCCCGGGTTCACGCCATTCTCCCGCCTCAGCCTCCCGAGAAGCTGGGACTACAGGCGCCGCCATCACGCCAGCTAATTTTTTGTATTTTTAGTAGAGATGGGGTTTCACCATGTTAGCCAGGATGGTCTCTGTCTCCTGACCTCGTGATCTGCCCGCCTTGGCCTCCCAAAGTGCTGGAAATACAAGTGTGAGCCATTGCGCCTGGCTTAGTTTTTTTTTTTGTTTTGTTTTTTGTTTTTTTGAGATGGAGTCTCGCTCTGTCACCCAGGCTGGAGTGCAATGGCGCGATCTCGGCTCAGTGCAAGCTCCGCCTCCCGGGTTCACGCCATTCTCCTGCCTCGGCCTCCTGAGTAGCTGGGACTACAGGCGCTCGACAACACGCTTGGCTAATTTTTCGTATTTTCAGTAGAGACGGGGTTTCACCGTGTCAGCCAGGCGTGTGCGGAACTTCTGACCTCAAGTTATCTACCTGCCTCGGCCTCCCAAAGTGCTGGGATTACAGGCATGAGTCACTGTGCCAGGCCGGCCTCCTTCATCCCCTTCTCGGTTTTCATTCTTCCCCTCTCCTCCCGCCTTCATGAGTCACACATCCCTACCCTCAAGGCCACTTCCCCATCCCCCAAAGACTGGTGGCTGACAGTTCCTCTTCTCACCTCTTGTGCTTCCAGGACTTGGTGACACATACCTTCGCTGCATTGAGCTGCACAGCCACACCCTTATTCAGCTGGAGAGTTGTTTTACAGCTACAGGCCAGACTCGTGTGACTGTAGTTGGACCACCAATGGCAAAGCAGTGGCTGCTGCTCATGTTCCATTGCGTGGGGAGCCACTACTCCAAGTGTCACGCTCAAGGTAGGTATCCTTGGCTGAACTGTGGAGGGGAGGGCTTGATGGTGGAGTTCTGGCTGTGTTGTGTGGCATCTTGGATTCGTGAAGAATCCCTTGTGTGGCCGGGGAATCCAGGTGCTCTTCCCAGAATCCACTGGGAAGGGAAGGGCTCATTTTTGTGGCATGCGATTGCTCAGAGAGGAAAGGGTAGCAGGGAGGAGTAAATGGGTTACCTTGGAAGACCTGGGCTGGGGTGACATCCTCCCTGGAACCTTCCTGGTGGAGTCTGGGCCTACCAAGGGCCCCAGTAATGGACTGTGGTTCATCAGCCCCGGGCAATTCTTTTGCAGGTCTGAAGATGCTCGAGCGTGTCCGAAGCCAGCCCCTGACCAACGATGACCTGGTCGCCTCCATTAGCCTGCCACCGTACACTGGAGACTGATCTCCCCTGGGAAGCGGGGATGAGAGGAGAAGTCTTGGCTTCACTTTTGCTGAGAAAGACATGAAAAGCACTGAAGAAAGTTTGAATCTGTGGCCAGACCTGCCCCTCTCAGGCCTTCTAGGCATGTGTCTGAGGCAAATCTCCTGAATGCAAGAAGTGTTATTGGCAAAGCAATCCAATAAAATAAGCTACCTATGATGCAAAGCCTTCGATGTGCTGTCCTCTTTCCTTAGGATGAGCTTATTCAGTCCTGAAGGGGATTCTCTGGACAAGTGCTGAGGTCTGGGGAGGCCGAGCCCAGGGAAGGAGCTGGGTACCAAAGTCAGGGCTTTCAGGAACTGCTCCTCTCAGGCCTGGAGCCTGGTTAGGCTTCTCTGAGTTGAGTGAAAACAGGGGCTTCTGAAAAGGGACCCTCCTAGGATCCCCAGGGTTTTCCTGGACCTTGAAGTGCACACAAATGGGGAGAACAGAAAGGTGGGAGGAAGAGTCCAGATAGATGTGGAAAGTGTTCCCACCCCAACTACCTGGTGAAGTAGGCAACCAGGGAAGCTGGTGAATATGAGGTAGCCAGCATTGTCCCTGATTGCCCAAGTTTGTGGGTGGGGTGAGAGTGGAGGGGGTGATTTTCAGGGAGCTAAGGATTCTGAAGTCCCTTAAGCCATGAATTAAATTGACTAGGAAGGCTTCCTGAATTTCCATTGAAGAACTTCATCCGATTGCGGAATCTACATCTTTCTGTAGCCAAAATTATGGCTTGCTAAACCTGTCCTCAGTAGAACTCTTCCTCTTCAAATTTGCCATTTCTCCAGCAGTCTGTATCTTATAATGAGGCAATTGCAGTACTCTCCTAGGAGACTGACGATGGTGATTTGGACCAGACTGGAGTGGTAGACGTGTTAGGAAATGGTTGAATTTGGAATCTATTTTGAAGCCCACAAGATTTGCTAATTACATGGTTTTTAGAAGGCCAGTTACCAAATATAAGTTAGAAAGGTTGGCCGGGCGGAGTGGCTCACACCTATAATCCCAGGACTTTGGGAGGCTGAGACGGGCAGATCACATGAGGTCGGGAATTTGAGACCAGCCTGACCAACATGGAGAAACCCCATCTCTGCTAAACGTACAAAAGTAGCCAGGCATGGTGGCGCATATGCCTGTAATCCCAGCTACTCGGGAGGCTGAGGCAGGAGAATCCCTTGAACCCGGGTGGCAGAGGTTGTGGTGATCCGAGATCACGCCATTGCACTGCTGCTGGGGTAACAAGAGCAAAGCTATGTCTCAAAAAAAAAAAAAAAAAAAAAAAAGACAACAAAAAACACATACTTAGGAAGGTCATATTCAGAGTGGAAAAACAAGTAGAGAAAATGTTGAAAGAAATCAAATTGTAGTGGCTGGGTACTGTGTGTCATCCTTGTAATTCCAGCACTTTGGGAGGCCAAGGGGGGCTCAGGAGTTTGAAACCTGCATGGACAACTTGGCGAAACTCCGTTTCACCCAAAAATACAAAAAAATCAGCCAGGTTTCGTGGCGGGCAACGAAGGTGCTGGGAGACGGGGTTGGGGTGGGAGGATCGCTTGAGCAGGGGAGGTGGAGGTTGCAGTGAGTGGAGCTCCCACCGCTGCACTCCAGCCTAGGTGACAGAGGGAGACCCTGTCTCAAAAAACAAAACAAAACAAAACAAAAACCTATAAAGGAGTGAAGCACATTCTACAATACTAGGCATAAGAATGGCTGGGCGCGGCCAGGTGCCGTGGCTCGGGCCTGTAATTCCAGCACTTTGGGAGGCCGAGGTGGGTGGATCACGAGGTCAGGAGATGGAGACCATCCTGGCTGACATGGTGAAACCCCGTCTCTACTAAAAATTCAAAAAATTAGCCAGGCCTGGTGGCGGCCACCTGTAGTCCCAGCTACTCGGGAGGTCGAGGCAGGAGAATGGCATGAACCCTGGAGGCAGAGGTTGCAGTGAGCCAAGATCATGCCACTGCACTCCAGTCTGGGCAACAGAGCCAGACTCCATCTCAAAAAAAAAAAAAAAAAAAAAAAAAAAAAAAAAAAAAAAGAATGGCTGGGCGCTGTGGCTCATGCCAGTAATTCTGGCACTTTGGGAGGCCAAGGTGGGTGGATCACCTAGGTTAAGTGTTTGAGACCAGCCTGGTCAACATAGGCAAACCCCGTCTCTACTAAAAATACAAAAATTAGCCAGCCGTGGTGATGCATGACTGTAATCCCAGCTACTCGGGAGGCTGAGGCAGCAGAATTGTTGGAACCCGGGAGGCAGAGATTGCAGTGAGCTGAGTTCCCATAGCGCAGTCCAGGCTGGGTGACGGAGCAAGACTCCATCTCAAAAAGAAAAAAAAGAAGATAAATGTATGTGCCTGACCTTTGGACAATAATCAACATCAATTTTACTAAAACATTCCTAGGGAAGAATCTCATGATTGTTGAAAGTACCACAGTATTTCTAACTCCATTTAAACTTCAGGCTTGACAATCATGGCTCTGTGCTAGTTGTTTTTATTACACAAATTTCTAGAAAATATTTTTTCTCATAAAGATCTGTATAGGCCGGGCGCGGTGGCTCAAGCCTGTAATCCCAGCACTTTGGGAGGCCGAGACAGGCGGATCACGAGGTCAGGAGATCAAGACTATTCTGGCTAACCCGGTGAAACCCCGTCTCTACTGAAAAATACAAAAAACTAGCCGGGCGAGGTGGCGGGCGCCTGTAGTCCCAGCTACTCGGGAGGCTGAGGCAGGAGAATGGCGTAAACCCGGGAGGCGGAGCTTGCAGTGAGCTGAGATCCGGCCACTGCGCTCCAGGCTGGGGGACAGAGCGAGACCCCGTCTCAAAACAAAACAAAACAAAACAAAAAATCTGTATATACTTCAGTTTAATTTAAGGAATCTGAGCTGTCGCTTTCTAATGACTGAAAGCAATGAATGATCTCACTGAAGGATGTGGGCCTGAAGCATTTTCTTGAGGAAACTGTTAAAAACACACGCACACACACACACACACACACACACAAAAGGCCGGGCGCGGTGGCTCACGCCTGCAATCTCAGCGCTTTGGGAGGCCAAGGCGGGCGGATCACGAGGTCAGGAGATCGAGACCATCCTGGCTAACACGGTGAAACCCCGTCTCTACTAAAAATACAAAAAATTAGCCGGACGTGATGGCAGGTGCCTGTAGTCCCAGCTACTTGGGAGGCTGAGGCAGGAGAACGGCATGAATCCAGGAGGCGGAGCTTGTAGTGAGCTGAGATGGCGCCACTGCACTCCAGCCTGGGCGACAGAGCGAGACTCCATCTCAAAAACAAAACAAAACAAACAAACAAAAACAAACAAAAAAAGCTTTTTTTTTTTTTTTTTTTTTTTTTTTTTTTTTAGTAAACCAATAATTGAAAATCAGCTAGGTCATTTTCATTTGAATTTAAAATTGTGTGTTTTGAATATATAATGTTTTTATTGGGTTCAACATTCAAAAAGTGCTTTTAGTGAGAAAGATACCCTCCAAATCCTGTCCTTCAGCTATACAGTATCATTTCTTGTAGGAAATCTGTTTCGAATTTCTTCTGTACCCTTAATTCTCAGATAAATAAATATACACAATTTATTTTCTTTTTTTCTATAAAGATTTTTTTTTTTTTTTTGAGACGGAGTCTCGCTCTGTCGCCCGGGCTGGAGTGCAGTGGCCGGATCTCAGCTCACTGCAAGCTCCGCCTCTCGGGTTTACGCCATTCTCCTGCCTCAGCCTCCCGAGTAGCTGGGACTACAGGTGCCGGCCACCTCGCCCGGCTAGATTTTTTTTTTTGTATTTTTTAGTAGAGACGGGGTTTCACAGTGTTAGCCAGGATGGTCTCGATCTCCTGACCTCGTGATCCGCCCGTCTCGGCCTCCCAAAGTGCTGGGATTACAGGCTTGAGCCACCGCGCCCGGCGAGTTTTTTTTAACTTAATAATATATCTTGGTTTGGGGCGGTGGTGTGATCCCAGCACTTTGGGAGGCCGAGGAGGGTGGATCACTTGAGGTCAGGAGTTTGAAATCAGCCTGGCCAACATAGTGAAACCCCTTCTCTACTAAAGCTAAAAAAATTAAATGGGCATGGTGGTGGTCACCTGTAATCCCAGTTACTTGGGAGGCTGAAGCAGGAGAATCGCTTGAACCCGGGGGGCAGAGTTTGCAGTAAGCTGAGATTGCAGCCAGGATGGTCTCCATCTCCTGACCTCGTGATCCACGCACCTCGGCCTCCCAAAGTGCTGAGATTACAGGCCTAAGCCACCGCACCTGGCCGTGCTCAACCATTCTTATGCCTAGTATTGCAGAATGTGCTTCACTCCTTTATACGTTTTTGTTTGTTTTGTTTTGTTTTTTGAGACAGGGTCTCCCTTTGTCACCTAGGCTGGAGTGCAGCTGTGGGAGCTCCACTCACTGCAACCTCCGCCTCCCCTGCTCAAGCGATCCTCCCACCCCACCCCAACCCTGACTCCCAGCACCTGCGATGACAGTTGCCCACCATGAAACCTGGCTGATTTTTTTGTATTTTTAGGCGAAACGGAGTTTCGCCAAGTTGTCCATGCAGGTTTCAAACTCCTGAGCCCCCCTTGGCCTCCCAAAGTGCTGGAATTACAATCAGGCTGCACTCCAGCTTGACTTACAAGAGCAAATCTGTCTCAAAACAAGAACAAAACCCAGATATTTTAAATTTTTGTCAGTCTGATAGATGAAAAATGTTTCTTAGTGATGTTTAAAATTGCATTTATCTTATTCCAAGTGGTACTGAATATCTCCTTGTTGGATTCTCATATGTCTTTCCCAATGCCTTTTCATTCATATGTATAAAGACAATTGATATTGTACTTTCCGTGACCTGTCTATTTAGGCTGTTGTCCATTAGGTTGTTGTTGATTTGTAGCACCTCTTGATATATTATGAAAATCAGTGCTTTGTTTGTCAAATGAGCCACAAATACTTCTTTCCAGTGTGTCCTTTGTTTTTTACATTATTTTGATGGAATTTGCCATGTAGATTTTTTAATATCTATGAGATGAATTCACGAATCTTTTTATATTTATTGTCTCTGGATTTTGTTTCATTCTTAGAAATGCCCTCCTCATGCTATGACTATAAAATATTTGGTAATGGTTTCCTCTGGTATGGTTTGGGCTTGTTTTTTAACATTTAAATATTTGATATTCCTGAGATGTCTTTTGATTTTGGTTGTTAGGTCTGGTTCACATGGATTTTTAATATTTTATACATATATATTTTTACATCTATTCTTACTGTTTTATTTTTTGGAGACAGGGTCTCACTCTGTCAACCAGGTTGGAGTGCAGTGGTGTGATCATAGCTCACAGCAGCCTCAAACTTCTGGGCTCAAGTTATTTTCCCACCTCAACCTCCCAAGTAGCTGGGACTACAGGTGCACGTAACTTCTCCTGTCTAATTTTTTAATTTATTTCATTTTTGTAGAGAAAAGATCTCACCCTCTTGCCCAGGCTGATCTCAATCTCCTAGGCTCAAGTGATCCTTGTGCCTTAACCTCCCAAAGTGTTGGGATTACATGTGTGAACCACTGAGCCTGGTCTCAAATGCATTTTTAATAGGTGAACCTGTTTATCCCAATGATTACTCAATCATTGAATGAGTAATCCACCTTTTCCACACTAATCTGAATTGTCTCCTTTATCAAATATCAAATTTCTATGCATATATGTGGGTGTTTTTTTCGTTTTCTATTCTATTTCATTAATTCGCCTTTCTGTTCATGCATCAGTAAAACACAGCCTTGTATTTATTGAAGTTTTATACTATTTAGTACCTGGTAGGACGAATCCATTTTTGTGTCTGCTTTTTGTATAGCTTGTGGTTTAGGAATCATGGTTCACACGGCTTACATGATTTAAAAAATTAAAAGAATATATTTGATTGTGCATAAAATTACATAAAATTCAATATGTGCTTTTAGAGTTTTTTGAGATAGATTGGTACCTATCATTTATTTATGTATTGCTTCTGACCTGTTTTGCACTGCAATTGCTAAGTGACTAGTTTTGACAGAGACTGCATGACACAAAACACAAAATATTTACTCTCCGGCCCTTTATAGAAAAAGTTTGCCTGACAATTGCTCTAAAACACTAGGAAGAGCTAATTTACTTGGAATACATTGTGCTACTTGTAAAAAACTTTCCAACAAAATCATTACTTAGGGATATGATTTAGGTGGGGCTGGGTGTCTCACGCATGTAAGCCCAGAACTTTCAGAGCCTCAGGTGGGATGACTGCTTGACCTCAGGAGATCAAGACCAGCCAGGACTACATGGAGAAACCCCATCTCTGCAAAAACTACAAAAAAGCTAGCTGAGTCTGGTGGAGCATGCCTGTAGTAGTCTCAGCTACTCAGGTGGCTGAGACGGAAGGATCGAATGAGCCTGAGAGGTTAAGGGTACGGTAAGCTGTGATGGTACCACTGCCCTCCAGCCTGGATGAGTGAAAGAGACTCTGTCAAAAAAAAAAAAAAAAAAAAAAAAATTTAAAAGGATATGACTTACTTTACATTATTTTTGTCATTGAATTGTGTACTTCCTTGAGGGAAAAATAGCTGAATCTATGGCATTAGTATAGTTGTAATTCATTAAAATGTGAGTTTTCTTATGTCCAAAATAAGATGAAAAGACATTGAAACATTTCTCATTGATTATGTTATTTTCCGGTGTACATTCAGTGATACTTAAAAATTAAGATGGGAATGAAACTTTCTATGGGTTAGATGTAAATTTTTTTCTGGTACATGTTTAGGTTAGCAGGCCAATGATTGGCTTTCTATATTATCGATAATATTTTTCTCCACCTAAAGGTTCTCTGATTCAACATTAAGTCTGGTGTCCTTGAGAATAACTTTTGACTTTTGTTACATTTATTGGACTTGTCCCAGTGCATTTCTTCAGGTGTGATAGAAATATCACTGCAGACTTTCTCATACTGGTTGTATTAATGGGATTTCTCTCCAGCAAGATACACAGTAAGATAATTCCAAATGAATGGCTTTGACATTTAATGTACAAATAGGATTTTTCTTTTTTCTCTATTTATTTATGTATTTTTGGCTACAAGATGAAGTAGTAAGGATTTTTCTATAGTATTAGTTTTTTGGTACTCAATAGGGCCAGAATTACTGCATATACATTTTGATTATAAATTCTTTGATGCTTAGTATTATATGACTTGGGAAGTGCTTATTAATGAAAATAATGAAGACATACTTTGCACTTTTCACACTTGAAGTTTTATGTGATAAAACATTGGTTACCTACAGTTCATTCTCCCTCCTTGGAAAGTGGAACATTGCTGATCTCAATCAAAATGAGAGAAGTATGTAAAAGGGACCAGAATCACGTAGCATGCTTTGAACAGCAAGGAACAGGAAACACTGGTCCAGTTGGATGTTAGGAAAGCACTGTATTTTTGCCAATAGCAGGCATTCCAGGCATATTATGCCAAGGGCTCCCTTTCCACCTTGTGTTGGCTTCCTCTTCAGGCTGGTAGCAAAATACTTGTAGCCATTTCCAAAATCATATCCCGTCATAAACACCAGGAGAGGGCCGGGCGCGGTGGCTCAAGCCTGTAATCCCAGCACTTTGGGAGGCCGAGACGGGGGGATCACGAGGTCAGGAGGTCGAGACCATCCTGGCTAACACGGTGAAACCCCGTCTCTACTAAAAAAAATACAAAAAACTAGCCGGGCGAGGTGGCGGCGCCTGTAGTCCCAGCTACTCGGGAGGCTGAGGCAGGAGAATGGCGTAAACCCGAGAGGCGGAGCTTGCAGTGAGCTGAGATCCGGCCACTGCAGTCCAGCCCGGGCGACAGAGCGAGACTCCGTCTCAAAAAAAAAAAAAAAAAAAAAAAAAAAAAAAAAAAAAAAAAAACACCAGGAGAAGGAAAGAAGACATGAATCCTTTTTTATGTCTCTTTTCAGAAATAAGATAACCCTTCTGCTGGAAGCCTCCTTTAGGTTTCACTCCATTTCAAAACTGGGACATGTGCCATTTCCTAAAGCAATCACTGGCAAGGGGAATGGGATTATCATGATTAGTCTAATCACCTGGAGTTAAATTAATGTTAGAAGTTAGTGTCCCTCAGCACTAAACAGGATTCTATTTTTCTATGTTTTGACATCATCTGGCAGTTGAAAAACTGCAACTGTCAGCCAGAGATTGACAGAGTGATAAAGCCACTGAATAAGAAATGGATTTATGACCTGGGAACATGGGCAGCCATGCTAAATGAAACCTATAAAATCGAAACTGCCAAATTCTCATAGATTATCTATTTGTTCAAGTATAAGGAATCTTGAGAAACTCATGTAGGATGCAATAGAAACTATATTTCATTTGAGTGCATATTTGTTAGCATAGTCCTGTTTTTTTAAATGCTCTATTGCCAGGCATGGTGGCTCACGCCTATAATCTCAGCACTTTGGCTGTGGATCACTTGAGGCCAAGAGTTCAAGACCCCAGCATAGACAACATGGTGGATCTAGTATCTACTAAAAATACAAAAGTTAGCTGGGCGTGATGGTGCATGCCTGTAGTCCCAGCTACTCGGGAGGCTGAGGCAGGAGAATCACTTGAACCTGGGAGGTGCAGATTGCAGTGAGCTGAGATCACGCCACTGCACTCCAGCCTGGGCGGCAGAGTAAGACCCTGTTTCAAATAAATAAATGAATGAATAAATAAATAAATACTGTACAATGAGGCTGGGTGCAGTGCCTCATGCTGTAATCCTGGTGATTTGGGAGGCTGAGGCAGGAGGGTCACTTGAGTACAGGAGTTTGAGACGTCAGTGAGCTATGATTGCGCCACTACTCTCTGGCCTGGACAATAGGACAAGACCCTGTCTCTAACCTCAAAACAAAACAAGAAAAACAAAACCAAGAAACCCCTCTACCATCAGAAAATTATTGACACTTTTGGTTTCAGATGTGCCTGTCTTCCTGTGAGTCCACATCCAGCAGGGACAGGCAAAGCTAAGAGAACCAGGGCTCCTCTCCTTCCTGTGTGTGTGCACTTTCCCATGAATATACAAAATAAAGATGATTACTTACTCTATGTGTTACACTTGCAAATCTTGCCTTTTTTATTGCTCTACAATATGAAGTAACCAAGATTGTGCATAAGTAGTATTAGATAACTCACTGCACACTATCTCTGACTCTGTGTGGTCCTATGTGGTACTTATGATAATACTATTTTCATAATTACGCATGAATAATTTTTCTAGAGCCACCAGCTGGTCCTAGCTGCCTTCTTCTCCACCCCTGCTGACTACATAAGTGGTTTGTTATTTTTCAAAGATAAGTTTTGTAAAACTTGTATTTTAGATTTTGGGGCACATGGGAAGGTTTGCTACATAGGTAAGCTTGTATCATGGAGTTTGTTGTACAGATAATTTCATCACCCAGGTATTAAGCCCATTACCCACTATTTATCTTTTCTGCTTCTTTCCCTTTTCTTACCCTCCTCCCTCAAGTAGAACTCAGTGTCTGTTGTTTACTTCTTTGCATTTATGAGTTCTCATCATTTGGCTCCCACTTGTGAGAACATACAGTATTTGGTTTTCTCTTCCTGTGTTAGTTTGCTAAGGATAATGGCCTTCAGCCCCATCCATGTTCCTGCAAAATATATTATCCTGTTCTTTCTTATGGCTGCATAGTATTCCGTGGTATATATGTACTAAATTTTCTTTATCCAATCTGTCACTGATGGGCATATAGGTTGATTCTATGTCTTTGCTCTCATGAATAGAGCTGTAACGAACATTCATGTGCATATATTTTTATGGTAGAATGATTTATATTCTTCTGGATATATACCCATTAATGAGATTGCTGGGTCAAATGGTACTTCTGCTTTTAGTGGTTTGAGAAATCACCATACTGCTTTCCCAATGGCTGAACTAATTTATACTCCCACCAACAGTGTATAAGTGTTCCCTTTTTTTCTGCAATCTCGCTGGCATTGATTTTTTTTTTTTTTTTTTTTTTTTTTTTTTATTTGAGATGGAGTCTCACTCTGTTGCCCAGTCTGGAGTACAAAGGTGCAAACTCAGCTCCCTGCTACTTCCACCTCCTGGGTTCAAGCAATTCTCTGCCTCAGCCTACCAAGTAGCTGGGATTACAGGTGCCCGCCACCATGCCCAGTTTATTTTTGCATTTTTGTTAGAGACGGACTTTCACCATGTTGGCTGGCCCTGTCTCAAACTCCTGACCTCAGGTGATCTGCCCGCCTTGGCCTCCCTAATTGTTGCCATTATAGGTGTGAACTACCATGCTAGGCCACATGTATGTCTTTTGAAAAGTGTCTACTCACGTCCTTTGTTCATGTTTTAATGGAGTTGTTTTTCTCTTGTAAATTCGTTTAAGTTCCTTATCCGTGCTGAATATTAGACCTTTGTCAGGTGCTGTGATAGTTAATATTAAGTGTCAACTTGATTGGATTTAAAGATGCAAAGTATTGTTTCTAGGTGTGTTTGTGAGGGTGTTGCCAAAGGAGATAACATTTGAGTCAGTGTACTGGGAAAGGCAGACCCACCCTCAATCTGGGTGGACAACATCTAATCAGCTGCCAGTGCGGCCAGAATAAAAGCAGGCAGGAGAATGTCGAAAGGGTAGATTAGTCTTCTGGCCTACAATTTTCTCCCGTGCTGGATGCTTCCTGCCCTGGAACATCAGACTCCAAGTTCTTCAGCTTAGGGACTCGGACTTGCTCCTCAGTTTGCAGACAGCCTATTGTGGGACCTCACCTTGTGACTGTGTGAGTCACTACTCCTTAATAAACTCTTTATATATTCATCTATCCTATAGTTTTGTCCCTCCAGAGAACCCTGACGAATATAGATGCATAGTTTGTAAATATTTTCTGTAGGTTGTCTGTTTACTCTGTTGACAGTTTCTTTTCTTTTCTTTTTTTTTTTTTTTGAGACAGAGTCTCGCTCAGTCGCCCAGGCTGGAGTGCAGTGGCACTATCTCGGCTCACTGCAAGCTCCGCCTCCCAGATTCATGCCTCAGTCTCCTGAGTAGCTGCGACTACAGGCGCCCGCCACCACGCCTGACTAATTTTTTGTATTTTTAGTGGAGACAGGGTTTCACCGTGTTAGCCAGGATGGTCTCGATCTCCTGACCTTGTGATCCACCCGCCTCGACCTCCCAAAGTGCTGGGATTACAGGCGTGAGCCACCGCACCCGTCCTCTGTTGACAGTTTCTTTTGCTGTGCAGAAGCTCTTAAGTTTAATTAGATCACACTTGTCAATTTGTGCTTTTGTTGCCATTACTTTGGTGTCTTTGTCAAGAATTCTTTGCCCTTTCCTATGTCCAGGATGATATTGCTTAGGTTGTCTTCCAGGGTTTATATAGTTTTGAGTTTTATGTTTAAGTCTTTGACCCATGAAAGATAATTTTCTTTTTCTTTTTTCTTTTTTTTTGAGATGGAGTTTCGTCCTTGTTGACCAGGCTGGAGTGCAATGGCGTGATCTTGGCTCACTGGAACCTCTGCCTCCTGGGTTCAAGCAACTCTCCCGTCTCAGCCTCCCGAGTAGCTGGGATTATAGGCATGTGCCATCACGCCAGGCTAATTTTTTTTTTTTTTTTTTTTTTTTTTTTTTGTTGAGACGGAGTCTCACTCTGTCGCCCAGGCTGGAGTGCAGTGGCCGGATCTCAGCTCACTGCAAGCTCCGCCTCCCGGGTTTACGCCATTCTCCTGCCTCAGCCTCCCGAGTAGCTGGGACTACAGGCGCCTGCCACCTCGCCCGGCTAGTTTTTTGTACTTTTAGTAGAGACGGGGTTTCACCGTGTTAGCCAGGATGGTCTCGATCTCCTGACCTCGTGATCCGCCCGTCTCGGCCTCCCAAAGTGCTGGGATTACAGGCTTGAGCCACCGCGCCCGGCCAGTAATTTTGTATTTTTTTTAGTAGGGACAGAATTTCTCCTTGTTAGTCAGGCTAGTCCCCAACTCCCAACCTCAGGTGATCCATCTGCCTCAGCCTCCCAAAGTGCTGGGATTACAGGTGTGAACCACTGTGCCAGGCCAAAGATAATTTTTGATGTTGAATCTGATTTTTCTCTTTAAGAAACTGGGTCTCCCTCTGTCACCCAGGCTGAAGTGCAGTAGCATGATTATAGCCTACTGTAACCTTGAACTTCTAGGTTCAAGCAATCCTCCTGCCCTAGCTCCTGAGTAGCTGGAATTACAGGTGAGAGCCACCATGTTGGTGAATATGATTTTTCCTTAATGCAAGTCGACGAATCTGATTTTTCCTTAACGTTTTAGCACAGAAGTTAAATGGTTGCTTAATTTTACCAAAAAGGTAATATTTGAGAATATTTTTATCAACATGTACACAAAGCTACTTAGAAAATTAGCTTTCTCAGTAGAAATCCAAGCATCCTGATAATACTGGTGTCACTTATGAATAAATGTTTTGAAACTTAGCTTTTTTTTTTTTTTGGCCTCCCAACATAAAGCCATACCATACAAGGAAACTTCAGGAAATTAATAATTTATTTATAATTTTTTTCCTTCAAAAAACCTTTCAAAGTTCAGACACTAACACTGATGTGCAATATCAAATAGCTCTACAGGACAGATGGAAACAGGAAAAGTCAGATGATTGGCACCCAAAAGCAACAGCAATTAAGCAGTTGAAAGAGGATTGGATTGTTGGTTAATATTTGTCTATTTGAAAGAATCAAGTTGGAGATGTAACGTCTTGCAAGAAGGAGATTAAGTCACACTTGATGCTTGCCCTCACTGACCAAGGGACTGGGCTATCTTGTTAACTCTCTTTTCTGTTTAATTGCATTCTGTACTCTAATTTTCTCAAAGTGTAAACACACACACATACACACACACATATACATATATATAATATATACATATATAGATATACAAACATTATATATATTTTATATATATATATATATATATATATATATATATATATATATATATATATATATATATATATATATATATATATTTTGAGACAGAGTCTCACTTTGTTGCCCAGGCTGGAGTGCAGTGGCACGATCTTAGGTCACTGCAACCTCTGCCTCCTGGGTCCCAGCAATTCTCCTGCCTCAGCCTCCAGAGTAGCTGAGATTATAGGCATGTGCCACCACTCCTGGCTACTTTTTTGTATTTTTAGTAGAGACGGGGTTTCACCATGTTGGCCAGGCTGGTCTCGAACTCCTGACCTCAGGTGATCCACCCAGCTCGGCCTCCCAAAGTGCTGGGATTACAGGCGTGAGCCACCATGCTCGGTCTCAGAGTGTATATTCTGTCTTATTTTCACCCCTGGACAGAAGAAAATATGTTTATTTCACCCCACTTTTTTCCTCTAAGAAAAGGCAATTCTCTCTAGGAGGAAAAAGAAAACCAGGAAGAAGGAGAGAGGAAGGAGGGGGAATAAGGGAAGATGAGAGAGAAGTAGAACATTAGATTAAAGTAGAAGACAGAGGAGAGAGGGGAAGGAAAGAGGGAGCAGGAAGGGGGATGCTCCAAACTCTCAATCTCAGGACTGTGCAAAATGATTTTCCAGGAGATGCACATGTGGTCTCATATCTCTCACAATAGTCTACCCAGGCTCACTCCTCAGGTCTGTCTCCCACTACCAAAACCCAGTATAGGCAGTCTTGCTGCCTTACCTGGAGTGGGGACCAGGACCTGGTGCCAGGTCTGGGAATCCACTGCTGTCCCTGAACAGACTCATTTGAGGCATTCACATTTCTCTCCACTCTTGGGGAAACAGCCTGCAACAGGAAAGGAGTGTGTGGTGTGAGTGTTTTTCCAGGGTCACCAGTTGGTCCTGGCTGACTGCACCCCCATCCCCGACTACAAACACTTCTTTGAGGCACAGATCTCCTCTCTCAGTTGAGGAGCCTATGGGTGTTACTCGGGGAGCAGCCTCAGGGTGGGGTAACTGCTGATGCTGCTGCCACAGCTGCAGGAAGAAGGTGGAAAGACGCTGTGGGGCGTACTCAGTCTGGAATCTGATTTTTTTGTTTGTTTGTTTTTTGCTTTTTGTTTTGTTTGGACAGGGTCTTACTCCATTACCCAGGCTGGCCTGCAGTAGTGCAATCTCAGCTCACTGCAATGTCTGCTTCCTTGGTTCAAGTGATTCTCACCTCAGCCTCCTGAGTAGGTGGGATGACAGGCGTAGGCCACCACGCCGGGCTACTTTTTGTAGTTTTTGTAGAGATGAGGATTTGTCATGCTGCCCAGGGTGGTCTCAAACTCCTCAGCTCAAGGAGGTCAGCTGCCTCGGCCTTCCTAAGTGCTGGGATTACAGGTGTGAACCACCTTGCCTGGCTAGAATTTGATTTTTAAAAACTTTTTTTTGAGGCTGGGCACCATGGCTCACGCCTGTATTCCCAGAACTTTGGGAGGCCGAGGTGGGCGAATCACCTGAGGTCGGGGATTTGAGACCAGCCCGTCCAACATGATGAAACCCCGTCTCTACTAAAAATAGAAAATTGGCCGGGCTTGGTGGCACACACCTGTAATCTCAGCTGCTCGGGAGGCTGAGGCAGAATTGCTTGAACCCGGGAGGCAGAGGTTGTGGTGAGCCAAGATCGCGCCATTGCACTCCAGCCTGGGTAACAAAGGCAAAACTGCATCTCAGAAAAAAAAAACAACCCAAAAAACCCACAACCCACCAGAAAAACCTTTTTTTTTGGAGCCACTTGCCCAAAATCTTAAAATAAAAAATCCTGATGACTCTGTCTTCAAAACAAATCCCAAATTCATACATTTCAATTGCTAGTACTCTAGTCTAAAACCTATTTTCTTAATTCTTTTTTCAAAAATTCAGGCCCAGTCCAGGTGTGTTGGCTGGTGTATGTAATCCCAACGCTTTGGGAGTCTGAGGCGGGTGTACCACGTGATGTCAGGAGTTCGAGACCAGCCTGGCCAACATGGTAAAACCCCATCTTTACTAAAAATACAAAAATTGGCCGGGCGCAGTGGCTCATACCTGTAATCCCAGCAATTTGGGAGGCCGAAGCGGGTGGATAACCTGAGGTCAGGAGTTCAAGACCAGCCTGACCAACATGGCGAAACCCTGTCCCTACTAAAAATACAAAAATTAGCTGGTCATGGTGGCCTTTGCCAGCTACTCGGAGGCTGAGGCAGGAGAATCGCTTGACCCTGGGAGGTGGAGGTTGCAGTGAGCCGAGATCATGACATTGCACTCCAGCCTGGGCAACAGGAGTGAAACTCCATCTCAAAAAAAAAAAAAAAGAAATACAAAAAGTAGCCAAGTGTGTGCACCTGTAGTCCCAGCTACTTGGAAGGCTGAGGTGCAAGAACTGCTTGAGCCCAGGCAGTTGAGGGTACCGTGAGCCAAGATCTTGCACTCCAGCTTGGGCGACCGAATGACTCTGTCTCCAAAAAATAAATAAATAAATAAAGTAAGTAAGTAAATAATTAAATGAAATTCAGGCCCAAAGTCCAAAATGTTCAAACTATTAAGATGTCTTTTACTGAATTTCTTGCAATGACCACTGTTAATAAAAATATTTGCACTTTTAATTTTATTAAAGGAAAAATTAAAGGAATATTCAGTTTTACTTGACATTCTCTAAATTTTGAGTACTTAAACATGCTATGAGTTTTCTTTTGGTTACCAAACTAAGAATAACATAAAAAAACTGAGAAGTCAAAATCAAAGTTGGGTTTTCCTAGGTTAATTATAATAAAATATGTACTTCTTTTTTTTAGATGAAGTCTCACTCTGTCACCCAGGCTGGAGTACAGTGGCACGATCCCTGCTCGCTGCAACCTCTGCCTCCTGGGTTCAAGCAATTCTCCTGCCTCAGTTCAAGCAATTCTCCTGCCTCAGTCTCTGGAGTGGCTGGGATTACAAGCATGCGCCACGTGCCTGTCTAATTTTTGTATTTTTGTATTTTTAGTGGAGACGGGGTTTCACCATGTCGGTCAGGCTGGTCTTGAACTCCTGACCTCAAGTGATCCACCCACCTTGGTCTCTCAAAGTGTTGGGATTATAGGCATGAGACACCACACCTGGCAAATGACATATACTTCTAAAGTTAAAATACCCTCTTGTTTATTATACAGTGACATATAATTGTTAACACGTTGATTTTAAAAAAGAAAATTAACCAGCTGGCTCACTGCAACCTCCGCCTCCCAGGTTTAACCAGCCGGGTCATTATATTTTCACTATTACATTTTGCAACAAAATGTACATGAGAGACCAACTGTATGCAGATGTAGACAATGTTGTCCCGATATACTTGTGATCAGTGGATTCTGGCAGTGGTGTAGATCTGAACCCCACAGTTGAAAGTCCTGATGGCTGAGTTTGTCTTTGGTCAAAAGGGGAGGATGATAAGTGAAAAAGCACCTAGGAACTTGCAGTTGGGAACTGACAGGCAAGTTCAAATCTTCCCTGTCAAACATAAACATCTCTTGTAAAATATTTTAACCAATCAAGGTTGCTCAGTGATTGTCATGCAACAAGATGTAGAAAGTTCACTCTAACTATGTTTGAAACCAGAGAGATTTGACATTCTGTGATCAAGACCACATTAATCCCCCTACCTCCCAGATAAAGATACCAGGTTAATCACCCAATTGCCCCATTTTCAAAAACTGGTCCCTACTCCCTAAACACTCTCTTCTAGTCAACTCCTATAATCGGCTCCCTATGACATGCTTATTTTCCTGTGTTGTTTGCTCTCCCTTGATGCAGCACACTAAACAAACCCAGTCTTGTTGGAATATACTATGTGGTTACTGGGTGGCTGCCAGCACCTGTGCAAATCTAGGGAGCCCATTTGGAGCCTTCCTGCACCTCCATCCCTCAACCCTTGCCCTGCCTCCTTCTCATTTGTCTCAGCATCCCTTGATGATCCCTGCGTGAATCAGTTCTTACACTGTTGATTGCAAAATACTGACTTCACTCCAGAATTCTTTGAATTTAGAGTGAAGAAAATTTTTGATTCTGGGGCATCAGAAAAGCAAGCACTAGTCAGATGATTAAGTTCGGCATGAAAGGATTTACCTCAGAGCAGATAATTACTTGGAATGAATTATCTTGGGAAGAGCTATGGGGATTGGACACCCACCCTAAGGTGGTTCAAGGGGCGGGTTGTTTTGGGTACCTATAAGGATAGAGCCTAGGGCCTTCCCTCACTTTTTCTAAGTCCTTTGCCAAACAGTTGCTTGGACGTGACCCTCTTCTGAATCAGGTCAAAGCAGAGCATAGGCATGGGAACAAGTGCTCTCAGCAAGAAGCCGTGGTGGACCCTGCCTAAAAACTTTCATGCTCCAATGGTGTTCCACATGGAAGAGGACCAGGAGAAGCTCATCTTTGGTGAGTGGCCTTTGCCCACGTCCCCTCCTTCATCCTTGTCTTCTCGGTTTTCAATCTTTTACTCCTTTTCCACCTTCATCAGTCACACATCCGTTCCCCCAAGGCCACCTCCCGACTCCTCAAGGGCTGGTGCTTGACAGACCCTCCTCTCACCTCTTATGCTCACAGGGCATGGTGACACACACCTTCACTGCATTGAGGTGCACAGTCACACCCTTATTCAGCTGGAGAGTTGGTTCACAGCTACAGGCCAGACTCGTGTGACTGTACATGGCTGCTGCACATGTTCTATTGTGTGGGGAGTCAGGACTCCTGTCCTCATGATCAAGGTAGAACTTGACCTTGGCTGAACTGTGGTAGTGGAGGGCTTGATGGTGGAGTTCTGGCTGAGTTGTGTGGCACCTTGGATTATTGAAGGATCCCTTGTGTGGCTGGGGGATCCAGGTGGTTCCTAGAGTTCACTGGGAAGGGAAGGGCTCACTCTTGTGGCATCGAAATGCTCAGGGAGTAGAGGGTAGTGGGGAGATATAAATGGGTTACCTTGGAAGGCCTGACTGGGGTGACATCCTCCCTCCAATGTCCCTGGTGGAGTCCAGGCCTGCCAAGGGCCCCACTAATGGGCTCTGCTTCACCAGCCCCAGGCACTTCTTCTGCAGGCCTCGAGATGCTGGAGCGTGTCCGGAGCCAGCCCCTGACCAACCATGACCTGGTCGCCTCCATTAGTGTGCCACCATACACCGGAGATCTGTCTTTCGCCTCCAGGATAAGTAGAAACATCTGTCTTAGCGTTCCTCAGCCTTCCCCTTACCAAGTGATTGGTTGTTTGGGATTCCATTTGAGTTCACTGTATCCGTAATTAAGGACTGATCTCCCCTGGGAAGCGGGGATGAGAGGAGAAGTCTTCGCTTTGCTTTTGGTGAGAAAGACATGAAAGACACTGAAGAAAGTTTGAATTTGTGGCTGGGACCTGTCCCTCTCAGGTCTTGTAGACATGTGTCTGAGGGAAGTCTCCTGAATGTAAGAAAGTGTTATTGGCAAAGCAATCCAATAATAAGCTACCTATGATGCAAAGCCTTCAATGTGCTGTTCTCTTTCCTTAGGATGAACTTATTCAGCCCTGAAGGGGATTCTCTGGACAAGTGCTGAGGTCTGGGGAGGCCCAGCCCAGGGAAGGAGCCAGGCACAAAAGTTGGCGCTTTCAGGAACTGCTCCTTTCAGGTCTGGAGCCTAGTTAGGCTGCTCTGAGTTGAATGAAAATGGGGGCTTCTGAAAAGGGACCCTCCTAGGATCCCCAGGGTTTTCCGGGACCTTGAAGTGCACACAAATGGGGAGAATGGAAAGGTGGGAGGAAGGGTCCAGATGGAGATTCTGAAGTCCCTCAAGCTGTGAATTAATCCATTCCAGAACACTCTCCGAATGCCAAATCTACATTTGGATCTCTCTAGCCAAGATTACGGCAAGCTAAACCTGTCCTCAGTTGAACTCTTCCCACTCAAATTTCTTCTTTCTCCAGCAGTCTGTATATCTCATAATGAGGCAATTGCAGTCATCTAGCATAGAGCGACGATGGTGACCTGGACTAGAGTAGAATGGTAGAAGTGTTAGGAAATGGTTGAATTTGCAATCTATTTTGAAGCCAACAAGATTTGTTAATTACACGGTTTTTACATGGCCAGTTACCAAATAAAAGTTAGAAAGATCATATTCAAAGTATAAAAACACTTAGGAATTTGCTTGAGGAAGAATATAACCAAGCTACACTATTCTCAAGGAGAATATCATGTTTACTTTTAAATCTATAATTTAATAATTGATGGCTCATAAACTAGAGAAAAAACTTATTTTGTAAAAGACATGTGCAAAAAGAGTATTTTCTCTCTCAAGTTTCATATCACAAATGATGAAATTAATATTTTGTATTTTAAGGTCATAATTCTCATCTCTAAATCCCAGTCATGAAAGGTTTCTGTGTGGGTACAGCTTAGGTATCATAATGGAGGAGTGAATATCTCAAACACTGGCGTGAGATTACGAACACTTAAATAGTAGCTCTACCAGTAGATAGCTTTATGATCTTCAGCAAGTCACTGATTTCTTAGTGCACTGGTTTTCCCATATAAAATTGAGATAATACTGACTACCTCAGGTGAGAAACTTTCTTTTGCCTGGATTCTTTCACCATCTTTCTTCTAATAGAACTATTGTTTCGTAAAGACGTACCCTACCTCCCTAGCTCCAAAAGGGGAATGGTGATTGACATAAGCCAATCAGGCCATAAGCATTGTGATTCACTGGTCCAGGAATGAGCATGTGACCTGTATTAACCTAACCAGGTTAGGATTTATATTCTGCACTTGGGTGGAGGGTTTCCTGCCTCCTCCAGTCTCTGGTTAGATGTGATTAAGGAGGTGTGTGGCATCAGTTGCCACTGTTGTCATCTTGCAGACAATAAGAGGAGCACCAATAATATACAGCTGAAAAGGAGGACAGCAGAGACAGAAATAAACTGGAACTTTGATGATGTCATTGAACAAATTGTGTTCTGCCTGGAGTTAGTCCTACCCCTGTTCTTCCAGTTAGATAAAAATGTCCTTCTATTGAAGGTTGTTTCTTGTGGTAATGTGGTAAGGATTATATTTTATGGTAACTAGGAAGCATTTTTTGACACAATATTGGGCAGTCACTAAGCCTGGGTTGTTATTCTAAGGCTTGGGATCCAAAGACTGTGTAGGCTGGGCTCTGGCTGTGGCATTGGTAGGAAAAAGTAAAGAGAAGTGGGGAGCAGAAGTATGGTGTTACAGGGCACAAGGATGGGGAAGAGTAGATAGTCCCCCTTTTTCCTTTGGGGTCTACAGTGAAGTTTGACAGAAGGCAGTCTTTCTGAAGAGTGGTCAAAGTCCAGGCATGGGTATCATCTATGGGGTCTTAGTCAGTTGTTTTGGGACATGGGGAGGAATAGAGAGACCAAGAATGTGAGGTCTGAGTGGGATGGGAGTTTAGGTCCCTAAAGAGACCTAGGGCTCTTTAGGTCCTAGCCTTGTAGAAACATGATTACTGGTTATGTGGCATTAATTTCTTCCTAGGCCCCTTTGGAAAAGTAACAGATTACTTTATACAGTAAAGACCTTTGGGAAAAGTGACAGATTAAATTTGTGAGACAGTGTGAATGAGGCTTGATGATCGCACTTTCCTCTTGACTGCAGAGCCTCTGAAATTAGGGGTTGGAAGTTGTTGAAAGCCAAATAAAAGTCCTGGGGTGAACAAAACACCTGTTCATTAACATATTGAGTCTCTACTACATAGTATTGTGTGAGAAGCTACAGGTATAATGTGAGTGAGATATCCTTGCCCTTAAGTTGTTTTAATCTGGGGCATTTGTGGTGACTTTGGGCCCTAGGGAAGAATCTAGAGGTGATGTTCAGGAGGGACATCTGGGCTGGAGATACGTGATTGGGTGGGATCATTCTGCATTAGTAGTTGAAATCATAAGCGAGACCACCTGGGGAGAGCATGGAGTCCGAGGGAGAAAAGGTAAGAGGCTGATGGAATCCATGAGAACACCTACAGTTAAGAAATGTGAAACAGTCCAGGCGCGGTGGCTCACACCCGTAATCCTAGCACTTTGGGAGGCCAAGGCTGACATATCATGGAGGTCAGGAGTTTGAGACCAGCCTGGCCAGCATGGTGAAACCCCGTCTCTACTAAAAATACAAAAATTACCTGGGCATGGTGGCACATGCCTGTAATCCTAGCTACTTAGGAGGCTGAGGCAAGAATTGCTTGAACCTGGGAGGCGGAGGTTGCAGTGAGCCGAGATCATGCCACTGTACTCCAGCCTGGGTGACAGAGTGAGATTCTGTCTCAAAAAAAAAAAAAAAAAAAAAGTTAAATCAGCTCAAGTTGCTGAATTGATTGTTCTCCTTCACTCAGCAAATAGGAGATTAAAAAATGAAATATTTCCATGTGATGGAGGGGCCTGGCAAAAATAAAAAACAAATTAAAAAAAAAAAAAAAGAAAAACAATAGGAGCTTGGAGAATTCTATAAAGATGACCAAGCCAGAGAGGTAGGACTGTGGCAGTGTGAAATATGTATAGTATTTGGTCTTAGTCCTGTTTCCTGACATACAGCTCCTAAAACCTTTGGAATCTGCAAATTGATGAGTGTCTTTAGCATGCTAATGAGATGACTGGTGGCTGAGAGCCCCTGGGTAGCTTCAGGATGGGGACTGGTCACAGGGAAGGTCAAGATGTGATTAAAGGGTTGGAAATTTTCAGCCCCACCTCTAACTCTGGGAAGGGGAGAGGGGCTGAAAGTTGAGCTAATCACCAATGGCCAGTGATTTAATCCATCCTGTCTATGTAATGAAGCTCCATAAAACCATAAAAGTTTGTGGAGATCCTGGATACCTTAACACTCGGAGCTTCCTGGAGGGTGGCATGCCTGGGGAGGGGGTAGAAGCTCTGCACTCTTTCCCTCATAACCTTGCCCTATGCATGTCTTCAACCAGTAAATGTGTTTCCCTGAGTTCTGTGAGCTGCTCTAGCACATGAGTCCAATCCTAGGAGTAGGAATCCCGATTTATCCCTAGTTGGTCAGAAGCCGAGGTAAAACAACCTGGGGCTTGTGATTGGCATCTGAAGTGGAGGGCAGTCTTGTGGGACTGAGCCATCAATCTGTGGGATCTAATGGTACTTCCAGGTAGATAATTCAAAATTGATTTTTTTTTTCTTTTTTTTTTTTTGAGACGGGGCCCAGCTCTGTAGCCCAGGCTGGAGTGCAGTGGCATGATCTCAGCTCACTGCAACTTCCGCCTCCCGGGCTCAGGTGATTCTCCTGCCTCAGTCTCCCGAGAAGCTGGGACTACAGGCGCCTGCCACCACGCCCAGCTAATTTTTGTATTTTTAGTAGAGGTGGGGTTTCATCATGTAGTCCAGGCTGGTTTCGAATGCCTGAGCTCAAGGGATCTGCCCACCTCCACCTCCCAAAGTGCTGGGATTATAGGATTACAGGTGTTAGCCCCCAAGCCCAGCCCAGAATTGAATTAATTTGAAGACACCCAGCTGTGTCCACTGCAAAACTGATTGATTGGCTGTTGGTGGTGTTAAAGGAAATTTATAGGAGCCCATTGATTTCAATGTAGTAGTAGTTCAATCTACTACTGCCAGGCCCAACAGACCAAACCACAACAGAATCACTCATGCTAAACTTACACATCACCAAGCCAAAACTAAGTTGTTTGACCTTTCGAGAAATCAAGAGAGATAGAGACAATAACTAAATTTCCAAACAGGCCAGTTTTAGCCAACATGCTAAAGAAGTTCCCTTTGCTTTAACTTTTATGAGGAAATCAACTGAAACTAATCTGCATTTTGTTTACTGTTTCTGCTCTTCTCAGCTCTTTTCAGTTTATAAAACCAGCCTCCTCTGCTTGACTCACTGTAACATTCATTCAATTGTATAGAAGGAGGTGTTGCCCAATTTTAGAATTGCAAACAAAAACCAATTAAGATCTTCAGACTGAATGTGTTGTAATCTTGTCTTTTGACAGTGGGGAGAAATCCCCATACATGTCTTGGCGACTGGAGGTCACAGAAGTCTTCTGTGTTGGTTGTTGAGTGAGAGTTCAGGGAAAATCCTTTTTTTTTCCTCCATAACTTACAGAGACAAACTGGAAAGGGGTGGCGTTCTAAAAGATGAGACATTTTAAGAGAAAGAAAAAGTGATTGCAGTGTCCACTATTACAGAAAAGCCAAAAGGCATGCTGGTCGAAAGTGTCCCTTGAATTAGCCTTTAAGAGGTCATGGATGAATTTCTAGTGCAGCTTTTCTGTGGTGCTGGGTGGGCGTGATTCTGACTGTCATGTGCTGGTTAGTGGGTGGATGCTGTGGAAATGGAAGTACTTTATATAATTTATTTTATAAGATGCAGTTTGTTTCTAAAGTCAAGATCATGTATAGAGTAAAATAAAGAGGAAGGGAGGGTACTGGAAAGTTGTTGGTAACATGGGAGAGAGGCTTAAGCATGTTTATGAGGGGAAAGGGTGAGATGCTGCAGATATGGGGAAGCAGAGGGGCAGCAGGTGACAACCAAGGGCTTGGGAACCCAGAGTGGAAGAATTAGTTTACCCTAAAGGCAAGGAGTGGCCAGGTGTGGTGGCTCAAAGGCAAGGAGTGGCCAGGTGTGGTGGCTCACGCCTGTAATCCCAGCACTTTGGGAGGCTGAGATGGGTGGATCACCTGAGGTCAGGAGTTCAAGACCAGTCTTACTAACATGGTAAAACCCATCTCTATTGAAAATATAAAAATTAGGCTGGGTGTGGTGGCTTACACCTGTAATCTCAACACTTTGGGAGGCTAGGAGGGTGGATGACCTGAGGTCAGGAGTTTGAGACCAACCTGGCCAACATGGTGAAACCCTGTCTCTACTAAAAATACAAAAATTAGCTGGGCATGGTGGCGCATGCCTGTAATACCAGCTACTCAGGAGGTTGACGCAGGATAATCACTTGAACCCACGAGGTGGAAGTTGCAGTGAGCTGAGATCGCATCATTGTACTCCAGCCTGGGCAACAAGAACAAAACTCTATCTCGGAAAAATAAAACAACAACAACAACAAAAAATAAAACCCCAAAATTAGCCAGGCATTGTGGCACACACCTGTTATCCCAGCTACTAGGGAGGCTGAGGCAGGATAATTGCTTGAACCCAAAAGGTTGAGGTTGCAGTGAGCCGGGATCGCGCCACTGAACCCCAGCCTGTCTCAAAAAAAGAAACAAAACAAACAAACAAAAAGAGCAAGGAGTTCCCATCCTGGAGTGGGGTTTGCCTCCTCTCCCACCAAGCAAGCAGAGGGATTTCTGGTAACGGGGGTGGAACGGGGCATTGCAGCATTGGCCAAGGACTCAGATGAGGAGTGCCAGCACTTCTGAAAAGCATCTGTGTGTTGGGGGTGTGCATGGTGTGATGTCGTCATGGCTTATGTGAGGGTGAGTGGCACCCTGAGCTGCAGCAAGGGTAGGGTGTGAGTACCTAGTTACTTGGGGGGCACAGGAATGGATAGGGATTGGTGATACAGGAAGTAAGTTACAGTGATGCAGGCAAAGGAACAGAGAAGGAAGCAGCAAGTAATGGAAACAGATGAGTGTCACCAAAGATTAAAAAAAGCAGCTGGGCACGGTGGCTCATGCCTGTAAATCTTAGCACTTTTAGAGGCCAAGGCAGGGTGGATCCTCTGAACTCAGGAGTTTGAGATCAGCCTGGGCAACATGGTGAAACCTCATCTCTACTAAAACACAAAAAATTAGCCCAGCATGGTGGTATACACCTGTAATCCCAGCTACACAGGAAGCCGAGGGATGAGAATTGCTTGAACCTGGGAGGTACAGGTTGCAGTGAACTGAGATTGCACCACCACACTCCAGCCTGGGTGACAGAGACTGTCTCCAAAAACAATCAAACAAAACAAACAAACAAAACAAAAACAAACCTAAAAAAGCATACAGGTGAAAAGTTCTAAAAGTAAGTGCTGGTGTTGTGACAGTGTATGGAAACCCTAGAGCCCTGATATCTAACCTAGAGCATACTGGACTTAAAATAGTCACCAACATGGTAAGAGAAATGAAGTAAATCATGTGACTAGGCAAAGAGTAATATATCATTTCAATGTATCTTTGACCTTCCTATTTATTTGAACAGGAAAGTTTTGCCATTCACCAGTTTTGTGGTGCTATGGTTTCCAGGGCAGTGCCTAAATCGATAGTTTGCATGTAATGTATCTGCTACATTTCAAAACAGAAATGCCTGTAGTCAGTATTATCTCAATTTTATATCAGAAAACCAGTGCACTAAGAAATCAGTGACTTGCTGAAGATCATAAAGCTATCTACTGGTAGAGCTACTATTTAAGTGCTCATAATCTCACGCCAGTGTTTGAGATATTCACTCCTCCATTATGATACCTAGGCTGTACCTACACAGAAATGTAGCAGAAATCTGCTACATTTCAAAAACAAATCACACAGTGGCATGATCTCTGCAGTCTTGGCTCACTGCAACCTCTGCCTCTCGGGTTCAAGCAGTTTTCATGTCCAGCCTCCTGAATAGCTGGGACTATAGACGCACACCACCACGCCTGGCTAATTTTTGTGTTTTTAGTAGAGGCGGGGTTTCACCATGTTGGTCAGGCTAGTCTCGAACTCCTGACCTCATGGGATCCAACTACCTTGTCCTCCCAAAGTGCTGGGATTACAGGCGTGAGCCACTGTGCTTGGCCTATTTTTGTTTTAAAAACATTTTTAGATTTCTATTTTGTTTTCAAATCTCAAAGCTGTGTAAGATAAAATTTAAGTTTTTTCAAAGAAACACTTTTTACTTGTACCAGATTCTCAAAGCAGTTGAATCTAGACTGATAAAAGTTGTTACTTCAAGATCTGGCAGCCCATTTTCATGAATGGTTAGGATAGAATGACTGTTGTAAGTATATTTTGCTTTAAATGGTGGGAGTGGGAAGTACTGCTCAAGTATTTCCAAAAATGTTTGGAAGCGGTTTAACATTTTTAAGTTGGTCAAGCAAGCATATACTATATACAATTTTCTTTTCTCTCATCTAGAAGTTGATAGAACAGGCACATACCTATTTGATCTCTTTAGAGCCATAGTGGGAAGCCCCTTCCTCCCTCCAGGATAACACTCCCTAATTCTTCCTCCTGTCTAAAACATCTCTGTTGGGCTTTGTTGCTTTATATTCCAGAGTTTTATCTCTTGAAAATTTATCTCCTTGAAAGTAATTCCACTGGGATTAAACCTTGGAACTTAGTGCAAAATTGGTAGTGAAATAGAAAAAATGGGGTTTTTTTAGGGAAGAAGAAAAAAAGGTCCTTTGGGAGCAGAAGCCCTTCCCTGCTGAGGCAGAGCTGGGTAGGTGCTTAAAATGGTAGTTCTGAGTAGCCAGAGGCTGCAGCATTTGGGCACCCACCTGGTCCCCATTTCTTTTTTTTTTTTTTTTTTTTTTTTTTTTTTTTTGAGACGAAGTCTTGCTCTGTCGCCCAGGCTGGAGTGCAGTGGCCAGATCTCAGCTCACTGCAAGCTCCGCCTCCCAGGTTTACGCCATTCTCCTGCCTCAGCCTCCCGAGTAGCTGGGACTACAGGCGCCCGCCACCTCGCCCGGCTAGTTTTTTGCATTTTTTAGTAGAGACGGGGTTTCACCGTGTTAGCCAGGATGGTCTCGATCTCCTGACCTCGTGATCCGCCCGTCTCAGCCTCCCAAAGTGCTGGGATTACAGGCTTGAGCCACCGCGCCCGGCCCGAGTCCCCATTTCTTAACGTTGTTTAGCAAATCCCTTTATTATAGTTAAAACAAAACTCACATGCGTGGTATGTGAGTTATAATCAATTTCGAATTAATATTTCTCACAAAAACCCCAGGAGCATATGCAAATCTCCCCCCTTCCCAAAATACCAAAGACTTCTTCAGTAACACTGCAAAAAGATAATTTTTATATTTCAGTCCAAAATCTGTATACAGTCAGTTTGGTAGACTTGGTCCAGTCAGTTCAGAACCATCCAGTTAGTTCCAGATAAAAATAGTCACACTAGCTGTTTATAGACATCTTTTTAATGTTTTACTTTAAAACAAATAATCCCAGTAAAAGAGAGCAAAGGAAATTACACTTTAATGGTAGCTTGAAATGGATATGGTGTTCCTGATTTATTTGTTTTCAGGAAACAGATAATTGCATTGTCATACATGACTTAGAACTGCTCACTTAAATGCACATAATTATATTAGATTAAGTTTCTCTTACAAAAACACAACCATGTCATTTAAGGCGAAAAATATCAGCTTCTAGGGAGACAAGTTAATATTTATGATATTTCCTCAATCTGATTTAGTGAAATGATCCATTAATTTAGTTACCCAGGTTTCATCATCCTTATAGTTTTGCTTTGCAAATGGGCATGAGAATTGGTCACTTTGTGCCTGATTTCTTCCTCTCTAGTAGACTTATTTTACTTGCAAATTAAGAACTTCAGAATCACTGAATCAATGGGAGGTGAGAAAGGCACCTTAGAACAGATCAGGACTTAAAAACTCAATAAAGTTATTTTAAACAAAACTTGCAGTCTACAAATATTAATTTAGTTGAACAAAATGCAAACATTTAGATCAGAAATAGCCAAATTTTTTTAGTTAATCTCATACAAGGGATATTTGCAATTAAGTAATAGCTTGATCAACCCTATATGTTGAAGGCAGACACACTTGTACTGAGAAAGCATATGGCTACTCAGTGCTCAGCTAAATTGTGCTTCAAGACATCATTAAAATTGACCAATGGAACTTTGCTTAGTGTAAATGGGAGACCCCTCTCATTTCCACAGAGAGTAACGCAACAGACAGAACCTTACAGTTTCCACACAACTATCTTTTAACATCCCCTAATTTTTGTGCTAGAGTAAGATAGACACAAAATGGTCATGGCTTCAATGTATCAAAGTTTTTCACAACATGGTTTATCACATTTTGCTATGATTAAGACCTCAGTGTTGTGTGTAGGTTTTCTTTCTGAATCTTCGGTCTTCAGCAATGCTGGGTGAGCTGTACTGTGTTTGAGGCTTAACGAGGCCTAGGGAGGGGTCCCCAATACATTCAGAATTCCTGCTGCCAGTGGGGTTCGACCCAGGACAGAGTATGTCCAAGAATCAGTGCTACCTGAAAGTGACTGCCTCCCTCCTCTTCCTCTGTTAATACTGGGAGACAGCCTGCCCAGTCATGGCAGGTGTGTGGCTTTAGATCAGTGGAGGGGTGTGTGTGTGTGTATGTGTGTGTATGCAATGTTCTTGGGAAGGGGGAATCTTGGGAGGGGGAATCATCACTTCAGGTTGAATGAAGATGAAAAATTGATTTTCATAATTTACTAACATTCTGTATTTTGAAAATGGAAACAACTGCTTAAAAGGATTGACGAAGTCTTAACTGAAGTGTAAGATTTAGCCTTTATCTTCTGTGTGTTTCCAGCAGCCAAAAAGATTCTAAATGATTCCAGCTGTCCCAGAATCCAAGTGGGATGAGAAGAGGAAGCTTTAAACATTTCCATGTTTATCAAAAGGGACAAGGTTCTAAAAGGTTGAGAAGCACATTTTAGGTAAAGCGGAGAGCTGGCTGACTTGGGGATGGAGGCTGGTTAAGGCCTGGTGAAGTTCAGAAGCAACATACTGGCAGGGAATGAATGAGGAGTGAATGAAGAAAAGCAGGGGAGAATCAATGATTGAGAAAACCTGTTGGGGAGGGCTGGGGAGGACTGGCGAGGATTGGTGGAGTTCAGGGCCTCCTTCTTCCTTTGAACATCCACTTGATAACCCTGATCATTCTGCTTGGCTGCTGGAGAAGTACTTCTGGGGGCAGCATTCATGTCTGCCAAGGAAACAACTTCCTTTCTTGAATCCTCCTGTGGCTAGGGTTTAATTGAATTGATGCTATCTCTTATGTCCTTTTCTTTTGAATGTCATTACATTGGCTGAAGTTCTGATGACCTAAGATAGCCAGATGGGTTTCTAACAAGCAGTCAGCATTGCTTGCTTTCTGATAAATACATTTGTCGTTTTGTTTCCCTTGGTCTTTTTGCTGCTGTATTATATTTAAGTTCTGATGTGCAGACCCTGCCAGTACTATCTAGCTTCTAATTGTAAATGTTTATATCAGGAAATTGAACCAGTAATTTCAGATTTGGGACAACATTCTTGGGAAGAATAGAAAATTTTCACTACAGTATAAAAAGTAAAGGAAGTTTCGTCTTAGACTTTCATATGCAAAATGTACACATAATAGCAAAAGACATTCAGGGCATATTAAAAAATAAATACCTTGCAAAAATTCTCTGCTTATATATAAGAATAAGGGAAGATTAGGTAGTTGAATTCCCTAGCAATACTCGTTTTCTAAAAAGTCTAGTTCTTCTATTTTGGTTTGTTTCTCTCCCTCTCATGCCCTTTGAGGGGGAAGTCATTTTCTTTTACTTTGCCAACTTCCTGGTGGTGTTTCCGGATTCTTTTCAAGCCTTTCCTATCTCAGTCCCACTCAAATGTCCTGTCCCCCAGGGCCCTACCTGTATGTCAGCAAAATGAGAATAGCTTCTCACACTTGCCCTTTACATGGGCAGTATTGGCAAGCCTGGGGTTGGCGCCACTGCAGAGAAACCAGTCCAATCACAATGGCTGTTCTACCGATCAGTATTTCATACGCTTGTGTAGAAGTTGACCACTTACAAAGTTGATTCTGCCATCAGGGAATACGTTTTCATAAAGTCAAATATGTCAGATAGTCTATTTGCCCCACTGGCCCTGAATTTCATTATTTGCACATTTTCTAATTGAAGAACATTCTTGTCATAAAGAACAACATGAAAATGATGTGCAAAATTGCTTGCCACAGCGCTAAATCACCAAAAGCACACAAACTGACATTCAAATTACATTAATAATAAAATGACTGAATAGGAACGGGTTGGCAAATATATCTTGAAATAAGCAGCCATTTCTATTGTTCCCCAATTCTGCTTTAGTTGATACCTTATTAGCAGCTGTTGATAGCCATTGTGTTTAAATATACATTATGGCCTAATCTTGAAAATGTAGTTTGTATTTAGTCACAAAGCAGAAATGCCTGAAATTTGAAGGTGTTTACTCCCATAATTTCAAAATACAGTGTCAAATCTTCTAAATGACCTAAACTTGACATATTCATACACCCTATAGCATTAGCTGTGTTTGGTTTCTCAGGCTTTTTAACTCAAGGTACATTACTAAATGAGTGGGTTAATGTTGATGCACCTTGGAATTTTAGCCATCCCTAAACATGCATTTTCATGCAATTAAAAGATAACGGGCTTATAAACTGCCTTTCATGTTCTTCCTGATTCTTGCAATTTCAACTTTTTAGAAGGGCTTTCGAAATAGTTCATGCAATGATATGTATGGCTAAAGGAACTGCTATGCCTGGAAAGAAAATGAATAACTTATTTCAGTTTGACATGAGGCAAGCTGAGGGCATCTGTACTTTCTCCTGCCTTACAAATGCTCTGAGATGATCGTGACCTTCCAGTCCTTAGAGAGTCTGATGCAAAGGCAGCTTCCCTGGCAGGCTGCGGTGCGGCATCAAAAGTGTCTGTCTCTGTCTCTTCAGGACCCACCTCTTCATCAGTTATAAACAATTTGGATTCCCTCCATTTGGGGTAAAAATCTTGGCTGCCTCTGGAGCCACTTGACTCACTCCCTGAAAGCTGTATATTCAGTTCCTCGGTCGACCTGATCAGGTTTTGCACAGACAAAGATTTGCCCAAGTCCTTTGGCACCATGGGACAGACAGACAACAGAGTTTCTCCTCCCATGTCAAAGCTTTTCCTCATAGAACGGTCCTTGGCGAGATTTGACTGTGCAACCTGAACATTTTCCTTGGAGGCAACAAGGCAGGTGGTGACGTCAGAAATGCTTTCCTGTAAGCCTGCAGGGTTTGGGTGCAGAGTTTCTGGCCTGGGCAGATGCTTGATGGCTGGGAGAGGAGGTGGGATCTGTAAAGTTGTTGGGGCTGCTGGCTTGGGTGCCGTGTTTATTTGGTTTGCAACGGTATTGGTGGCTGCCACTGCTGAGCCATCGCTTTGACTCATTGGCACCTGTGTTGCTTGACTGTGCATAGTAGGGCTAAGCGCGTAGAAAGTCTGGGCACTGAACTCATTTGGCGTCAGAATGAACTGCAGGCCTCTCGAGATGTTGGCACTAGTTGATCTGGATAAGCAGCCACTATTTTGTGCAGAACCCGAAAGATCTTTGCTATCCACGGGGCTTTGATAGTCAGATGTCTGTTCACATTCAAAAGGTGGGATCTGGAATGAAGCCAAAGCGAGGGCTGAGGCAGAGCCTTTCCGAAGGACCTGTTGATAGATGTCTAGTAGGCAGTCCAGCTTGGACTCTATGGACTGTACCTAGAAGTGAGGAAAATGGTTACATATGAGTATAATCTGTTATTAGGAATGGACTTCATTTTTTAGAATTAAAAAATGAAGCCAAGGTGTGCCAACACATTTAAAGAAATATTGAACATAAAGTACGATGCAGTCTTGACCCTTAGTGAATGTAGCATTTAGCAATGATGGGGCCAGAGGAGGACTTAGGAAGACAGGGACACTTTGGCTTCTATATAGTCTTTATTAGCATCTCTCCCGCTGCCACTTCTTTAAATAGTGCCTCTCAAAAGTCATATAAGCACTATAAAAATGCAACTTTAAGACTTTCCATTCCAGGCTGGGTGCAGTAGCTCACGCCTGTAATGCCAGCACTTTGGGAGACTGAGGCAGGAGAATCACTTGAGCCCAGGAGTTTGAGACCAGCCTGGGCAACATGGCGAGACCTCGTCTCTACCAAAAATAATACAAAAATCAGCCGGGTGTGGTGGTGCTTGCCCGTAGTCCCAGCTACTAGGAAGACTGAATTGGGAGGATTGACTGAGCCCAGGAGGTAGAGGCTGCAGTGAGCCATGATTGTGCACTGCACTCCAGCCTGAGTGACAGAGAAGTCCCTGTCTGGAAAAAAAAAAAAAAAAGACTTCCCATTCACGCCAGATTGTCTTTCCTAAGTCTCCTCTATGAAGACATTCTGAAACTACAGAAGTCTAGTAAGGAACTTATTCTATAATGAAATCAAGACCTTAAGTATCACTCTAGGTGATTCTGAATTTAAAGGTACATAAAAAAAAAAAAAGGTACAAAATGCTCCAGAATTAATACATGAAGTATTTTTGATTAAATTGGGGGAGCCATTTGATTTCTGGAAAATTGTCTTTTTATATGAAGATACAACAGACTCGAGGTTAACAAACATTCAATGTGTCATCAGAATTACAATAAGGTTTTATTTATTTTATTTTATTTTTAGTAGAGACGGAGTTTCACCATGTTGGTCAGGTTGGTCTTGAACTCCTGACCTTGTGATCTGCCCGCCTCGGCCTCCAAAAGTGCTAGGATTACAGGCATGAGCCACCACACCTGGCCTTGTTTTATTTTTAAAAGGAGTGACCTGCTGAGTGCTGTGGCCCACGCCTGTAATCCCAGCACTTTGGGAGGCCGAGGCAGGTGGATCACCTGAGGTCAGGAGTTTGAGACAAGCCTGGCCAACATGGTGAAACCTGTCTCTACTAAAAATACAAAAATTAGCTGGGCGTGGTGGCACATGCCTGTAATCCCATCTACTTGGGAGGCTGAGGCACAAGAATCACTTGAACCCGGGAGGCGAAGTTTGCAGTGAGCCGGGAGCACGCCACTACACTCCAGCCTGGGCAGTAGAGTGAGACTCTCTCAAAAAAAAAAAAAAAAAAAGAGAAAAGTAGTGACCTAAAAAAGAAACAATAAAAACAACCAAAACACAAATGAAGAATAGATCTTTGTTATTTTTAAACAATTTTCAACTATTAGAAATCTACAGCTGGTTCCAATTAACTATTAATTGATGAGATGAAATTTTCTATTCCTTAAATGGAAATCCAAAGTATTTCAGAGAGCACTACCTACACACAAAGAACATTTAATTTTATTCACTATTTTGTTATTTTATTTATTTTAAAATAATCACTGTAATACATACAATTGCCTATAATAAAATTTATTTATTTTTATTGTTTTTTGAGACGGAGTCTCGCTTTGTCACCCAGGCTGGAGTGCAGTGGCACCATCTCGGCTCATTGCAAGCTCCGCCTCCTGGGTTCACGTCATTCTCCTGCTTCAGCCTCCGAGTAGCTGGGACTACAGGCACGCACCACCACGCCCGGCTAATTTTTTGTATTTTTAATAGAGACGGGGTTTCATCGTGTTAGCCAGGATAGGATGGTCTCGATCTCCTGACCTCGTGATCCGCCCGCCTCGGCCTCCCAAAGTGCTGGGATTACAGGCGTGAGCCACCGCGCCCGGCAATACATTTTGATTTAAAACATTCTGGCTAAAAAGTTACTCAGCGTAATGGAGTTGTACCTGTTTTTCAACCTTGACCACCCGACCGAGCATACTGAGATCATCTGTGGTCTCATGTTCTGCTGTTATTTTCTCTCGGCTCTTCTTATCTGATGTGATTTGCCCTTTTCCAAGAATTTGATCAACACTATCAGAGAAAGAGGAGATCTGATTATGAGGGCTGAAGGTGGAGATTGCCCTAGGCCAGAATGAAGAGTTTTGGGAAAAAAAAATTAAATACAGTTATCTTCAATTTACGTAAGATGAAATAAGAAAGAACTTCTTCCAGTTGATATGCTTATTTTAACATGAGATTACACATGAGATTAATTTTCTCATTATTCTAGTCCAAGATGAAATCACTTACGAGTGATCTTCTGAAGTAAAAGTGTCCTAAACTACAAAGTAATATGTTTCTACCTCTGATTAGGCAGTTCCTGAATTTAACCATTTCAAAATATGACAAAAATCATAACTACAGTTATCTTACATTACTAGAACAGATTAGTCTATGAGCATTTATTGTACATATGTGAAAGATGAGCAGATAAGAAAGCTATGGTCTTTTTCTTTTGGAATTCAAGTTGGAGAAAATACATGAGCTAGAAACCCAAGATTGGTTCTATAAATTCTGTAGCAGTTCAACTTTATAAAACCTTGGGAATCATAAACAGTTTTATTAAAGAACTTAGAAGGCCATGGCCATCTAGGCAGAGATTGTAATATGACCACAATCTCTGGTCATGTTACAGATGTTACAGAATGAATTAAAGCAATTTCCAAGAAAACTTGATCGGCCTAAATGAGAATCACTTTTTTCTTTTTTTGTATATGTTTAGAATTGAATTATCAAGAGTATTGACAATTTTCCAGTTTACTTTGTCTGCAGAGAAACATAGGCAGTACTCACTTCCTGCCATGACCTCTAATCTAGTAAACTGCAAACTACAAGGTCTGGGTCATTATTTTATCAGTCTCTGGATGTCCACAGGTCCTGGCACACACGATGGGCTCAATAATTACCTGCTGAATGAGTTAACAAATTGTTATTTCTATAGCAATTGATGAACAGGTATTTTACTAAGGGCCCATTCTATGCCTCACACTGGGCTAAGTGTGCTGTGAGGACATAAAAAAAGTTCAAGACTCAGTCCTTGCATTTTGGGCACTATACAATCAAAAATGCTGGTGATTTGTGCTGATAATAAAGCAAGGCTCTTCAAAAACTGAACTTACTAAATATTTTGGCTTTGAGATAATCACAATCAACTATATGTGGTTGGAATTAACATATGGAATTCATTTCTTTTAATCACTCAGTAAGATGCTACTAGAAGGATACTATATATCTAGAGCCATACAGGACATGAATGAAGGAAAGAGCTCAATCTTAGCCCAGAGCAAGGTGAACACACTTGCGACCAGGAAACAACACAAGGGCCAAGTCTCAACTTTGGCCCAGCACACCAAGATTCTGAGTGCTCTTGTGCTCTGCAGTAGACTCTACCACTGTATAAAGGTCAGAGAAAGGCCTGTCTTCACAGGTTGGATGGTTGGATGAAACTTAATGAAGGAGAAATACTACGTTATTCCCAAAGGATGATTAGAATTTAGATAATAAATGGAATTTAGATAATTTAGGGGCAGCGGTAATAATTCAAACATCAGCAACAACCATTGATGTTTATTAGACACAGTGCCAGGTCTGTTACATGTTATGAATTACATGCATTAACTCATTCAATCCTCATGACAACCCTATGAGGCAAGAACTAACTTTCTTTCCATTTTTACAGATGAGGAAAACGAGACAGTTGGATGCTCTGAATGCCTGAGTTATATCTATGTTAAAAGCAAAATAAAATCAATGTTAAAAGCAAATTCCATTTGCCCACTAAAAATGAATTAAAAATATGGAGTTCGGAGGCTTACTCTACTAAAGAGAAGTTCTTCCTAGATAGTGTCTATGCCCATTCCTTTACAAGGAATGACATTTTCATTGCTTACCGTGTTTGAAGGCTTTTAATTCTACACAACATGTCCAGATGACCAGCAGAATATTGTTCAATGACATCTTTTACATCATATGGACGTAATGTTTCCTTAAACTTCCGTTTTGCAACATGAAATTTCATAATTCTGTATGAGAACATATTACATATTAATCTTTATAACTGTTAATATAAGTTACCAAAATAGTTTACCAGTAAATATAATAAGAAACTCTGGGGGGAGAAGTCATGCATCAAATTATTTTTGGCTTCTGCAGATGTGTAATATAAAAGACTGAGATTACAGTGGACAATTTAAGAACATCTCATGTGAGACACACCTTAAGAATAGAAAAACGCACTAAAAAAGAGGCTGAACACTAAGTGTTATGCCTTTTTAATGTCCATTGAAACCCTGAATGAAAGTTAAAGTCAAAATGCAATTCTAACTTTTCCATGTGATCTCTAGAAGTCCAAGATATAACACCTAGTAATAACATCCCTTAAAAAATATAAAGGCTGTTAAAATGGTCTTTTATGGAACTACATGCATTTTTGAGATACAAATGTGTTTGCAAAACACTCTGTTCTCTCTAGGGAAATGCACATTAATATGGAAATTTGCGTTTTTTTCCCTCATAAATTATTCCTGCAGAATACTGCTGGATTAACTAGCCAAGTTCTTTTTGTTTTAAACATAATACACTTTTTTTTTATTTTTGTTTTTGTTTTGAGATGAGGTCTCACTATGTTGCCCAGGCTCTAACTCTTGGGCTCAAGCAGTCCTCCTGCCTCAGCCTCCCCAAGTGCTGGGACTACAGGCATGAGCCACCAGTCCCTGCCATAACATATTTCTTAACTAAACTAGGGAGCCTAAGCTTTTCAGAACCAGAGACCTCTTATTACAGTACCTCCCGCAACATGGGCCCCATCTTTTAAAACGATATTTCATCAACAAATTCCATGATGCCATCAATAGCTAATCTGCCTAAGATAACTAGTTCCTGCAATAACTTGATGCAATTTCTGATGAAAGCCGAGAAACATACCATTTGAATTAGTTTGTGTAGCCTTATTGCAGGTAAATGTAAACCTGTTGGTGTTTTTCAACTATTAAATGGCCCATAGACTTCCATTACTACACTTGTAGATCCCAGGCTGGGAATCAGTCACTAAGAGACAAAATTTGTTGTCACTTGGTGGAAAGTGGGAAGATTAGGAACAAATGCAAAGTTTAAAAAGAAAACGTCCATTGCCTATCTTAGGTGACAGCTGATTTCAGGAATCCTAATTGTTTTCTAGGTTAAAAAGCCTAAACCCTACCTTGCAATTGTATTATTAACTTTCAATTAATTATATCCTAATTATTCCTGAATCACTTATCTATAATATTCTTACTCCCTTTCTCTAACCACATATTTTTCACCAATCTCTTCTTTATTCAGTATAGGTTTTGTATTTTGCCCCCAAAAACATTTAAGCAAAATTATTCAGCAGAAAGTAAGGAATAATTTTAATTTAACTTCTTAGTATTGAGCTTTGGTTCCAAATTGGTTTACCAGCATTTAGGTTTCATACAGCCTTAGTGTCCTGTATTAAAAAAAACTGAGAAAAATACGTTACATGTGAAATTTCTGGTCCTGAGCGATTATGTAAATATGTTTCCCTATACCAGACTGTCAATTAGGTAAAGGCAGACATGGATGTCTTTTTTTTTTTTTTTTTTTTTTTTTTTTTTTTTTTTGAGTTGGAGTCTCACCCTGTCATCCAGGCGGGAGTGCATGGTGTGATCTCGGCTCACTGCAATTTCCACCTCCCAGGTTCAAGCAATTCTCCTGCCTCAGCCTCCCGAGTAGCTGGGAATTACAGGTACGTGCCACCACACCTGGCTAATTTTTTTTATCTTTAGTAGAGACAGGGTTTCACCACATTGGCCTGGCTGGTCTCGAACTTGTGACCTCATGATCTGCCCGTGTTGGCCTCCCAAAATGCTCGGATTACAGGCGTGAACCACTGAGCCTGGCCTAGATGTCTTTTATTCAACAGTCAGTGCTTAATAAAAGTTAGCTATTGTTGTTACCACTTCTACTATGCCTGTTACTATTCTTCCTGAACATTGTGTGCTTAGAGCTTAGCACAGTTTCTGACACAGTAAAAAATATTTGTTGAATAAGAGGAGGAAGGAAAGAAAGAGATAAAGAGAAGATTCTCTAACCTGAGTCATATTAAGAATAAAACCAGAAGAGCTAATCTAACAGCCTAGAACCCTTCTTTGCTATCTTCAAAGCAGCTAATGATGCCTGGGTGGGCAGGAAAAAAGGAAAACCATCTTCATACATCCCAAGGTGGTTTTATTGTTGTTGTGTGATTGTGTTTTCATAACATCTGTCTACCACTTGTTATGTGAAGTACTTTGTATGTCTTCAATAGCACTTGATAAGATATTCCCTTCTCCTATTTATATTTTGGGAAACTGAGGTTCAAAGAACTTAAGTGACTTGCCCCCCAAAACAAGCAACTGGTATGAGGCAAAACTAGGATTCCACCCAGATCTGTCTGGTTCCCACTCCCACATTACCTCCTGGTTTTCCCATGGCATCAATTCTGGAGAATTGAGAAGTCTGAGTGGGATCTTTGGCAGTTCTTTTTTTCCTATGGTGGTATAAGAGGGACAAGCTACAGCATATATCAGTGTGTTCTCTCTGGCTGTAGCTCAGACATTTGTGGTTTGGGACGCGTCTGCTCAGATGTGAACCCACATACTTCCAACTACCTTTTTTGCCCTAATGGGGATCTGCCATTGTTTCTTGGTGGGATGTTATGTGAACTCTTTCAGATAATTCATCTAAAGTTGCTTGTTGCTTTTCTGTTTTCCTTTCAGAGATGTTTTAACAGAAAGTACATTTTGAAGGCATTTGATAGATAATATTGCACTCTAGCACTCACACAGTCATAGTTTATGCAGGCCTTAAATAATTTCATTTTTTACTTACATAATTTACTATTTATGAGCTAGCTAGCTAAAGTTAAAATTAAAATCTATGGCTTATAATTTTGATCAATACTAAAAATGAAACTGATTATCTTTTACGTTATTTCAATACACTCACATAATGATAAGTATGCAAAACAGAGTAGATTTTAAAACCCTTAATGGGTTTATCATTTATTTTTATACATCATACCACTCCTCAGGTGGTATTACCTTTTCTCCAGTGCTTTGCCTACAGATTTTTCTACTTTATGTATGAGAATTAAATAGTGAAAATTGGATTAATAAATATCATTTCAATTATTTAGAAAAGAGGAGTATGTGCAGTGATGCCTTGAGCAAGCTTGCATTGACTCCCAAGCACTGACTACTTTTAAGAATTTTGGTGGTTATTAAACACCGCATGTTCTCACTCATAGGTGGGAATTGAACAATGAGAACACTTGGACACAGGACGGGGAACATCACACCCCGGGGCCTGTGGTGGGGTGGCCGGGAGGGGGAGGGATAACATTAGGAGAAATACCTAATGTAAATGATGAGTTAATGGGTGCAGCAAACCAACATGGCATATGTATACCTATGTAACAAACCTGTATGTTGTGTACATGTACCCTAGAACTAGTATTTAAAAAAAAAGAATTTTGGCGGTTATTAAATACAGCTATTACTAAAAATTAGATTATATAGACTTACAATCAAGTACATTATATTAAAAACAAAGGTAATATGTACTCAAACCTCACCATTTCCTAATTATTTTACTGTATATTACTGTCTATGCTCTTGAGTTGTTCACCTCTATTGTGTCTGTAACATGGAAATTCTACCTAATAATGTAATATTGCCCGTCTTCTCAACTCCTGCTCAGTGATGTCACATTGGTAGCTTGAAAACAGCTACGACAGGAGTATTTACACTACAGAAATTGGCAAACAATGCATATCAGGGTTTCCTTCTCCAGAAGAGCTGGTTGTTCAGCATTTGCCAGTGTATTATTGAGGCTAAAAAAACTTACTTATCAGAATTAAGTTTTTGAAGATGGAGATCAAATAGATCTTCTCAACTGGCTGTGTTGTGGATTGAAAACAAAAACATTAAAGAGATTTGAAGTGAGATATGAAAGTTCTAAATCAGGTTCTATGGTTTGTAAGTGTGGAGGGAACGTTTAAAAGCATAGACTTTCTTTTTTTCTTCTTCTTTTTTTTGAGACAAGGTCTCACTCTCATTCTGTCATGCCGGGTGGAGTGCAGTGGCACAATCATGGCTCACTTCAGCCTTGACCTCCCAGATCTGCCAATCCTCCCATCTCAGCCTCCTGAGTAGCTGGACCTACAAGGACATACCCCTACACCGGTTAATTTTTATATTTTTTGTAGAGATAGGGGTCTCCCTATGTTGCCCAGGCTGGTCTCAAACTCCTGAGCTCATGTGATCCGTCTGCCTTGGCTTCCCAAAGTGCTGGGATTACAAGCATGAGCCACTGCACCTGGCCTGTAGATATTTTTGAAATCAATAATTTATATAAAGAATGATGACCCTGTCATTTTACTTTTGTTAAAAGAAGACCAGGCATGTCCTAATAGCTCTCAAAGCTGTCCCCTCATTTGTATCTCTGCTGCTATAGCCTTAGAAAGAACAAACCTTTCAAAATGCAAGTAAGGGCATATTGCCTCCCTTCTAAAGTCTTTCATTAGTTTTTCATGGCCTATAGGATAAACATCAAACTCCCTAGAAGCGTATCCTATATGGCTGTTTTTAAATTGGCCTCTGTCTGTCTCTCTTGCCTCATCACCTTCCACTTCCTCCTTGGAACTTTAGGTTCCAGCAACAATAAAGTATGTATAGGTCCACAAAAACACTAGCCAATCAATTATAAACTTCAACTACTTCCATTTGCTATTTCTTTTTCCTGAAATCCTGCTGTGTTTTCAAGAATTTGCTTTAAAGTCACTTCTTTTGGCCAGGTGCAGTGGCTTACACGTGTAATCACTGCACTTTGGGAGGCTGAGAAGGGAGGATTGCTTGAGCCTAGGAGTTTGAGACCAGCCTGGGCAACATAGTGAGACCCCCGTCTCTACAAAGAATAAAAAATTAACCATGCATGATGGCACATGCCTATGCTCCCAGCTACTTGGGAGGCTGAGGTGGGAGGATCACTTGAGTCCAGGAGGTCGAGGCTGCAGTGAGCCTCCACAGTCTTGCCACTGCACTCCAGCCTGGGTAACAGAGTGAGACCTTGTCTCAAAAAAAGCTTACTTCTTTCATGGACATTTTTATGATTCCAACAAAACAGTTGATCTTTTCTCTATTAACCTCTAGCTTAGTATCTAACACACCACACTATAATTATTTGCTCATATACTAGCTTCCTCCACTAGACCATGTAAGACCCTCGAATGCAGGGATTATGTCTTCTACTCTTGATATTCCAACACTTGGCCCCGAGTTTAATGAACATGGGAGGTTTATTTGTTTAGAAGCTCTACTGGAGACTTCGGGCAGCTCTAGAGGGAAGAGGGTAGTGAATGGTGAGAGCTCCCTGCTTCTCTCTCCAAATGCTCATCTCTAGTCATTCCTCTGCATGCTGCCCACTCTCCAGCCCATCTGGATTTTTCTGTCACCAATGTGCCCATTCATCAGGATTCTGTCTCTTTGCACTCTACCTGAAATGCTAATTGTTCCAGATTCAGCTCAAGCACCAAGTGCTCTAGGAAATCTTTCCTAACTACCCCCACTGGGGTAGATGGTCTTTCTCTGTGCTTTCAAATGCACTGTGATGTAGCTAAATCTGTGGCAGTGTGTCTCACCCACTGGAATTCATTCATGCCAGGAACTGTGCTTTTTACTTTAGCATGTGCATAATCCCTGGCAAGTATTAGAGAGTTTATTAAATGCTAGCTGAAGAAATAAATGACGATTTGCTATTCCATAGTTCAAAGATGCTTGTGTTCTGTTACAAGGTGGACTCTTGTATGGATCTTCTAAAAAAGAAAGCCTTAGAATAGATTTAAGTTCTTCAGGTACATTTCAGAAAGAGCATAAGCCTCTGAGTTTCCTCTATGAATAAAGAAACTTTCTAAAGTAAAATAAATGTTCATTCATTCAATAGTTAGGACGATGTGTGGTTCAGAAAAGTCATTTAAATAGAACTGCTACTGAAAATCATGAAAACATAATATTCTTTTCCCTTAGATTGCTAATGTAATTAGGATCATACAAAGAAACTGCATTACAAGCAACAAGATATCATTATGAGGAAATAAGAAGAAAGGCAAGAACAGTGGAAGTCAAGGAATACATAATACTGCAACGTGATAAGCAGCAAATGTAAAGAAAGACCTAATAGCAAAACAAAACTGTCCAGGGAAGAGGGAAGAGCTTGTTGGGATGGAATTATATTGGTTGAATGAAATTTATAGTATTATAAGACCATCAAGAAAACAATAGAAAACATGTGGCTAGAGTCTACAAAGAATACAATCTCAGTTTTTCATTTCTAGGAGATTGCTATCAGTGCTTCCAAACATCATGTGTGCCTGGCTTGCTCTAAGCAGGACCAGGTGTGAGGGATGCTCTCTGGGGCTCCTAACTGTTTTAGCCATCACACTCTGTGAATGAAGATGCCTGGTCAGCGGGGTCACGTAACTTGACATGTTTACATTATTCAATTATCTCAGCCTCCCTCTTTCTACCCAATCCCCTCTCACTTCTTCCAGGACTGTACATGATTTTCATGATCAAAATAGAAGGTAGAGAGAGGAAAATTTGTGTCTAAGCTAAGTTTGAGAAAGCATCTCTGAGTATTTAGTATTGTCCTCCTTGACCCCTGCAGCATTTTCTTATTTCTCTGGTCATCCATCATTGGAATGCCTGGATCTGCTTCTGTCTTTATGATGCAATGAACTTAACCTGGGCACCCACTATCCATCTGCCGGACACAGAGCTGGATGGCGGGGACACAAAGTTGAGCAAGACATAGATCTTGCTCTCTTCAACTTAATGTTGAGTGGGTCTTCAGGAGTTGTGCCTGGCTGGATGGCTTTAGCTGGATGCTAAGCACTTTACCTGCATTCTGTCAACTTAAAACTCTAAGAATTTTCCACTTTTGACATCTGGGTCAAGTAAAGGTCAGGAGGTTGAGTTACCCGTTCAAGGTCACAGAACTAGTAAGAACAAGGTTACTGCAGATGCCAAGGTCCACATTTTTACCATTCCACTCATGGTGCTACATCACAGAGTGAGTCCCAGGCAGGCAATCTTGTAAACATTAAGGAGAATGTTTAGGCTGTCTATGGGTCTGACCTCCTACTGTGCCTTCTATGCTCTGACAGTCTCACGCAAATGAATCCAAAGCCACGTTAGTCATTTATTCATCTATTCATCTCTGTCCTTGTCTTTCCAGAGGGGATCCCATGCTTGGAATACATCTGCCTTTCAACCTGGCCATCTGCATTCTCTCATAGGGTCCCTTCTGGGAATCAGTCCATGGCTAATATGGGTTACCCACCTCCAATAATTGTAATGTTTTACCTTTTATCACAAATTTTAGGGGCTGTCTGCTTACTTTACCTCATTTTGTAGGATATATACATCAGTCTCATTGGAGTCTGTTAGTTTTGCTTTACAAGGTATATTTGCCAGCAATATAGATATACAATATATTCCCAAGGTATATCATGAGCAAAAAGCTACCCAATTAGCCTTTGAGAAGAGGAGAGAGTAGGCCATTATCTAGTTATTTGCAGGGAGCAAGGAAGCTCAGAGTTCAATAATTCTAGATACCAGGAAAAATATGTGGGTGCTGAAAATTGAGGAAAATGTCTCAAAGTAGCTATTGAACTATGAATTCTAAAAGTCTTTCAATTCTTCAATTTTTTTCCATAAGACTTGCATTTCATATACTAAGGGCTTTAACTACAGGATAATGGGGGTGGTGGGGAGACCAGGGGAGTAGGGGAGTCCTTGTTGGCAGGTAGAAGAGTGAAATCTGGTTTCATGCTTAATTCTCACATAGGCTAGCCCAAATCTTCTGTGTCTTAATCTCTAAACACAGCTGGGAGCAAGTCCAGAGCAACTCAGAGTCTAGACAAGGGCCCAAAAACTTCTTCTATAAAGGGCCAGGTGTAAATATTTTATGCTTTGTGGGTTGTACGGTCTCCGCTGAAACTACTCAAGTCAGCCACTGTAGCATGCGAGCAGCCATAGGACAATAAATAAATGAATGAGTGTAACTACATTTCAATAAAACTTTATTTCTAAAAACAAGCCCCTTGGGTTAGATTTTGATCCCCTGGCTATAGTTTGCTGACCCCTGGTTTAGGTAAGAAGAGCTAAGAGAAAGTGCCCTGAAGCCAGGAATAAATGAAAGTCCATGAACTGGCCTGGAGAAGAAGCAGAAGACCTTGGTGGCCTCTTACATGCTTACAAAAAAAGTTTGGTATGACTTGTGTATTTCCTACTAGAAAGAATGTCTGGGCAAATCATTCTAGAGTTAAATTAGGAACTTTAAGATACATTTAATGATTAAAATGATAATAATATTAGATAGCACTTTATAGTATAATTCTATGATAAGGGTACTATTGCCATCTCCATTTTGCAGATAAAGAAACTGAGGCACAGAGGGGTTAAGTAACTTGCCTGATGTTAAACATCCAGTAATTGTGGAATTAGCATGTGAACCAGTTTGGCTCCAGCTTTGAGCTCTTAATCATAAGGTTCCTCTATTGTCTTAACATTAAGATCTTAATACTTTCATGAAATAACAACAATGAAAAGACACTTTGATATGATATGGTTCTTTTTACTCACATGTGTCTGGCACATAGTAAGTGTTCAATAAACTTTTGCTAAGTGAATGTCCTGTTTTTAGTATGTCTCTCCTTCCTTGAGAAAGGTCTGAAGTTTCATGCAAGAAGTAGTTAAGAAGTTCCACTAATTTTTCAAAAGATTACCTTAGAAGGGAAAGGGAGTGCCGAAGTGACTGATTCATCCATTCTTTCAGTGAATATTCATTGAGCACCTATGACGAGCCTTTTGGAGGACCAGCAAAAGCCTGAGGAGTAAGTCACATACCTGCTTCTTTTCTTCATGAGGGTAAATTGCATCCCTGGGACTAATACAGCAGCAAAGAGCAAAAGACCCCTAAGGTTTGTCTCCCTTGATGCTGTTGGTTATGAAGAGACTAGGAGTCCAATAAACCTATCGCACAAAACTGACATGTCCCAGCAGTACCACTAGAGGGTGTAAAAGATTCATCACAAACCTAAACTGGTACATCATCTTGAAACTGAAGTCTGCTCATACAATTTTCTGAGCATGAAAAATAACTAAAGCAAAGTGAAACTCTGGGTAGACGACATCTATATATACACACGAACACATGTGCACTTATAAGGAAATGTAGGTGCATTTGTTGTGCTGCCATGAGTTCTAAAATCTTACAAAAGTCTTATTCCAATCCTCTAAATTTGGGTAAAAATATTGCATATGAATATGCAGCGATAAGAACGATGAGAAAACAGAAGCAGCAGTGACTGCTGCCACCACCAAACAGATGGACGGACCCAGCCAGCAGCCAAACCATGTGCAGGGCGGAGAGGGCTCAGCCAACTGTGAACTGAAGAGGCAGTTTGATTGACTGTCAAGACAGCAGTACTTCCCAAGCTTGGCTGCTCTTTGGAATCACCTAGGGAGCTTTAAAAAATGCTTGCGTCCTGCCTCCAGAAATTCTGTTTTAATTGTTCCAGGGCGTGGTCCAAAGATTTTATAAAACTTTTCAGGTGATGCTAATGTGTGGCCAAGGTTGAAAGCCACTGGAGTAGAGACAGGATTGGGGTGGCGGTGGCATGTGGTGGTGGAGTGCGTTTGAGGTGGAACAATCCCTGCTGTCATGCAAAGAAGTGATCATGATTCATGCCGGTTTGCAAAATCTTCTAAGTCGCACATGTCAGACCCATAGGCATGGCGTCAGAATGCCTTGGTGTCAGACTTCTAATCAGAACCCAAATGCCTCCCCTTCCTTGAGTGAGGTCTGAAGTTTCATGCAAGAAGTAGTTAAGAAGTTCCATTAATTTTTCAAAGGATTACCTTGGAAGGGAAAGGAAGTGCTAAAGTGACTGATTCATTCATTCTTTCAATGAATATTCATTGAGTATCTATGACGTTGTGCTGAGTATTGTGTTAGGCTCCAAACTGTTAACTGCTGGGAGCTGGCAGAGTTAAAGAAGTCTCCTATGTGATGACAATGATCATTTGGTCCCCAGTCTCTTCCTCTCTACAATCATGCTGCAAGACAATGGTTGCTGCAACTGTGAGCTCTGATAGGATTTGAGAGTTTCATTTGTCCAGAGCTTGGAGCTCTCTAGATAAGCTCCATGTGACTGCCTCCCCTAGTGATGCCTGATGAGTGGGACTCGAGAATTTGTCCATTCATTCATTCATCAAACATTTATTGAGTGCCTACTGTATGCCAGCTTCTGTGCTAGACGCCAGGGATACAGCGATGAAGAAACAAATCCTATTGCTGGGGCACTTTCAGTCTAGTAGGGCAGACAGACAAGTAGGCAGACAGTTACAATTCACTTTGTGATGTGCAAGGTGCTGGGAAGCCCAGGGTGATATGGGAATGCAGAAGAGGGGTGTTTAACCCAGATTGGTAGAGGTGATCAGAAATGATTTCTGGAGGAGATGACAGTCCTTCACCTACTCTGCACCCTCATCTCTGGGGATATTATTAAGTTTCTGAAGGTTGCTGAATGGCCCCCTTGTGATTGCTGATCTTATGTTTATGGGGTGGATGTGGGTTTCTCTCCTTTAACCCCTCACTTTATGGTGGTTATTTGGGTTAACTTACACTACTGACATGCATTTCACATCCCTCTGTTATGGTTTGAATGTCCCCTCCAAAATTCATGTTGAAATTTTATGCTCAAAGTGGCAGTATTGAGGGGTGGAACTTATAAGAGGTGATTGGATCGTGAGGGTTCTGTCTGTATGAATGAATTATGGATTAATGGATTAATGAGCTATCATGAGAGGGGAACTGGTGGCTTTATAAGAAGTGGAAGAGAGACCTAAGCTAGCACTTAGCATGCTCAGTCCCCTTGCTATGTGATGCCGTGTGCTGCCTCAGGATGCCACAGAGAGTCCCCACAAACAAGAAGGCGCTCACCAGGTGCACCTCCCCCCTTAAGATCTCCCAACCTCCATAACTGTAAGAAATAAATTCATTTTCTTTATACTACTCAGTTTCAGATACTGTTACAAACATCAGAAAACAGACTGAAATACTCCCTCTTTCAGTTTGGAAAATTCTATCTTCTGATTTCTGACTCTCCATGAGAAATACACCATCTATCTGTCTTAAAAGCACGGACCCCAGGGCTCATCCTTCAGGTGACCCAGAGCCTTTTGATCACAGAATTTCCCCTGAGGCAGTCCTCACTCGAAATTGATCATGGAACAAATCCAGCAGACAACTAGGGCTGCGGGGCTTGATAATTTGGGTCACTATTGAACGCATATGTGTTAGTTATTTAGAATACTTTTTAATGCTGTTTTCCTATTAATACGTAAACATAATTCAATAATACAGATTTGTATTTGTGTTTACAGTATTCAAACTCTGACAGTTTTATAACCTGCAAAGCAAGTTATAAAATTATATACCTAAGATTCCTCCACTCTTCTTTCATCTTAGATTGGGTTACTAGACGAGACTAAGGAACCCCAGGAGTCCCTGGATGCACTGATTTGTCTCATTTTCTTGGTTTTAACTCTTAATAGAGAAAAGTAAATTAGTTCCACATGTGTACAGTCTGTCTGATGTTCTCACTGTAGGGGCAAGCAGATATTCCATTTGGCTCACTTAGGACATTCAGACATTCTCTGGCCACACTGTTTCCACCACTGAAAGTAGACTTGTTCTCCTAATGCTTGCCATTATTGTCCTTTATATGCAGGATCTAGTAGGCTCTCCTGCAGAGCTTTTTTTTTTTTTTTTTTTTTTTTTTTTTTTTTTTTTTTTAAATGTTTGTAGGCCGGGCGCGGTGGCTCAAGCCTGTAATCCCAGCACTTTGGGAGGCCGAGACAGGCGGATCACAAGGTCAGGAGATCGAGACCATCCTGGCTAACACGGTGAAACCCCGTCTCTACTAAAAAAAATACAGAAAACTAGCTGGGCATGGTGGCGGGCGCCTGTAGTCCCAGCTACTCAGGAGGCTGAGGCAGGAGAATGGCGTAAACCTGGGAGGCGGAGCTTGCAATGAGCTGAGATCCGGCCACTGCACTCCAGCCTGGGCCACAGAGCGAGACTCCGCCTCAAATAAATAAATAAATAAATAAATAAATTTTTGCAGAGATGGGTCTCGCTATGTTTCCCAGGTTGGTTTCAAACTCCTGGGCTCAAGCCATCCTCCCAGCTCAGCCTCCCAAAGTATTGAAATTTTATAGGCCTGAGCCACTGCACCTGACCCCTCCTGCAGATTTTGTTGGATTTTCTTTTAAGAGTGTAAGAGTAGTAAAACCCAAGCAAGAACTTCCAGATCTGAGGAAGTGTTTCCTGCCAGGAATTTGTAAGCATTGATATGGCGACTAAATTTAGGGATTTAGTTTTCTTAGGAGTGTAAAATCTTGCATAAATTTTAAAGTGTGAAATGAATAAGTAAATAAATAAATTGACTATACATGTTGACTACTTTAAAATATTTTTAGCATGGAATAGGAGATTCTATATTTTTTAGCAAATAATAGAAAACTCAGTTTAAATTATAGTAAAATAAAAGGTTTAGTATCTCACATGCTACAAAGTAAGTGCATCTTCAGTGAAAACACTACTTTAACATAGCCTCAGAGCAAATGTAGCCACAAGTAATTACCTTCAAAACAAAAACAAGCAAAAAGAACATTCCAGGGAGTTAGCTGATTTTAAAGATATGTGCTAAATGATCCATAAAATGTTCTTTTAGCAGCGTCCTTTACTGTAACATGTCATAGATTGACTGTCAAGAATGTCTTAATAGTGACTTGCAAACAAAGACTCATCACCTCTGCTAAAATAGCAGAGATGCCATCAGCAAAATTAAGAACTGGTGATGATTAAACAGCCTGTAGATTTAACAAAACCCACAATGGCAAACATGTGCCTCTTCTTTACTTGCGGAGTATTCTTGCCTGAAATATGAAGTAAGATGTAAGAAGGATTCACAGCTGAGACTGCATTTCAGGGATGGTGAAGATAATGGTCCCATACATGCCTTTCAGAACAGGAAGAACACAGGGGCAAGAAAACGGAAAAACTTTATCACCCAACTCAGGGTAACAGTGAGGCCTGATTTGCATACCCACTTCAGGAACTCTGAAATGTCATTAGTGGTTCTTCAGTTCACTGATCAGATCTGAGCTATTTTAGAAGAGTTGATGAGCCTTTGCTAGTTACAAAGAAATTCTTGACACTTCATCTGTGTTCATATTAGAGTGAAAGATTCTGGTAATTTAAGAAAGTGTTCTATTTACCATCTGGCTTCAAACCCTTTTCCTTCTACTGAATTTTTCTCCGAAGTCACGGATGACCTCCTTGTTGCCACTTTCAAAGCACCTTCTCATTTTTTATCTTCTTTGACCTCTTAGCGGCATTTAACAGCGTTAACATCTGCCTCCTGCTTGAAACACTTTCCTCCTCTGGCTCCTCTTCTGTCACACTCTCCTGGTTTTCCATCTGTCTGGCTGCTTTGAATCTGTCTCCTTCAGAGCATTCTTACTTTTGCAGCTCCTGTTTGTGAACCTTAGACTTCTGTGTTGACCATCTTCTCTTTTTACTCCCTGGGGTGAGACTTCTGCAAACCATTTATCTCTGTGCTGACAGCTACCAAATTTGTCCATATTCCAGATTGTTCTCCTGGATGTCAGATTCAGAGATCCACCTACCTGTTGGGCCCTGCTGTGACTGCTTGAACTCAACACTCGCAATAATGCACCATCTCCCCTCAAGCCAGCCTGTCTCACCATCCTCCAGATGTGCCATCCTTGATTCCTCCTGTTCTTTCCCTCCATCCTCTCCAATCAGTACATATTCAAATCCTATCTGAAATCCATCCTTCACTCTTCTCCATCATGACTGCCTAGCTCAGGCCCCAGCAGATCCAGGTATTGTAATAATAGTTCTCTCTTTCCAATACATTCCTTACATTGCAATCAGAGTCATCTTTCCAAGTTTTCAAACGAAACACTGTATTAGTCTGTTCTTGCACTGCTATAAAGAAATACCTGAGACTGAAAAATTTATAAATAAAAGACGTTTCTTTGGCTCATGGTTCTGCAGGCTCTGCAGGAAGCATGACTGGGGAGGCCTCAGGAAACCTACAACCATGGCGGAAGGCAAAAAGGAAGCAGGCTTCTTATGTGGCCGGAGCAGCAGGAAGAGAGAGAGAGAAGTGGGAGGGAGGTGCTACCCACTTTTAAACCACCAATCTCATGAAAACTCACTTGCTATTATGAGAAGAGCAAGGGGGAAATCCGCCCCCATGATCCAATCACCTCCCACCAGGCTCCTCCTCCGACACTGGGGATTACAGTTCCACACGAGATTTGGGCAAGGACACAGATCCAAACCATCTAATGCACGGATCTGATAAATTCATTTCTGTACTTAGAATCCTCCACATTCCTGTTCATTCTTAGGGTTCCTGCACCTCCCTTCAGCCATACTCTCCTCATCCTTGTTCTCCACCTTCAACTGTCACTCATACTTTCTTTCTTTCTTTCTTCCTTTTTTTTTTTGAGACAGAGTCTCGCTCTGTCGCCCAGGCTGGAGTGCAGTGGCGCGATCTCAGCTCACTGCAAGCTCTGCCTCCCCGATTCACGCCATTCTCCTGCCTCAGCCTCCCGAGTAGCTGGGACTACAGGCACCCGCCACCTCGCCCGGCTAGTTTTTTTTTTTTCATATTTTTTTAGTGGAGACGGGGTTTCACCGTGTTAGCCAGGATGGTTTCGATCTCCTGACCTCGTGATCCGTCCCTCTCGGCCTCCCAAAGTGCTGGGATTACAGGCTTGAGCCACCGCGCCCGGCCGATCACTCATACTTTCTAATGCCACCTTCACTTCTGCTTCTTTGCAATTGCAGTGTTCTCTGCCCATCCTCTACCACCCTCCTTAGTAACCCGGCTAGTTCCTACACATCTACCAGATTTCTTCTTTTCCTTCTTTTAGAGTCTTCCCAAATGCTACCTTCCCCAAAAGTGCCCATATAGGTTGGCCTAAACCGTCCTGGAGTTCTGTCATTGTAGTAATATGCTGCTCTGCGTTGTAATCGATTCTACTTTTCTGGTAGCTCCTCACAACTCTCAGCAGGGATCCATCTTTCTTGTTAACGTTTATCTCTGTGCCTGGTGCACAGTTGAAACTCAAGAGCTATTTTTCAGATGCATGCACTGAACCCCTGGGAAGAGCTTTAAGAGTCTATAATCAGGCCTCGACGAGGGTCAGGGAGGGAGAGGGAAGAGCTAACTTCTTCCTTTCATTGTCCTGTTGCTTCTTCAGAGGGTGCCTGGGAAGGCAACAAGCTCACCCTGAGGAGAAAAGAGGTGAAATTTACTTGGAACATTGACTCATGGTTGCTCTTCATGGGTGAAAAAATTGCTCTTCCAGGCCAGGCACAGTGACTCATGCCTGTAATCCTAGCACTTTGGGAAGCCGAAGCGGGCGGGTCACCTGAGGTCGAGAGTTCGAGACCAGCCTGACTAACATGGAGAAACCCTGTCTCTACTTAGAATACAAAATTAGCTGGGCGTGGTGGCGCATGTCTGCAATCCCAGCTACTCGAGAGGCTAAGGCAGGAGAATTGCTTGAACCTGGGAGGTGGAGGTTGTGGTGATCCAAGATCGTGCCATTGCACTCCAGCCTGGGCAACAAGAGCGAAACTCTGTCTCAAAAAAAAAAAAAAAAAAAAAAAAATTGCTCTTCCAGCTCTGAGTAATTTCTCAGCCCAGGTGGTGGGAAGGTAACTTCAAAGGGAAAATGGCAAGTGCTTCCAGGTGAAGGAGATGCAAGCAGGTGAGGCTGTATATGTTTTGGAAGATGGGAGTATCCTTCAGAAGAGGCAATGAAGTGCTCCTCTCATGTGACTCATCATGGGAGTGGGTGGGGCTCAGAAAGGAAAAGGCTGACCCAGAGCAGAGGATGGGCAGTGGAGACAGCATGCTGGAAGGCATAAGGAGTCCAGACAACTCAAGGGTAATAATATTAGCATCTACATAGTGCTGACCGTGTATACTGTTCTAAGTGCTTTGCAAATGTTTATTCATTTATTAATCCTTACTACAACCCTATGAAGTCAATACCATTACCATCCCCAGTTTGCCAATGAGGAAACAGAGGCTTGAAGAGGGAGTGTGAGTTGCTCAAGGGTATAGAGAGGCTGTCCTGTTTCTTGGACTACTTCTCCCTAGCAGCTTCAGGGGGGGTGGGAGGAGGGGATAGAATTAGCCAATGGTACCAGTATAAAGTCGGGCTTCAGTTTCAACTAAAGACTTCTTTGAGTTTTCACCCTGGACCTTATTCATGTATTTATTTGATTCTCTAAAAGGCTAGTCTGGCCTGGGAAAGAAAAGGATGCATAAAGTGAAACATAGCAGGCATGACCATTATTGCATGGAGATAGTAAGAGACGGTAAGAGCAAGACACAATCGATAGTTTCTTGGTCATTTCTCTTCAAAATAATGAGTAATCTGCATCAGTGGTTTTGTTGATATTCACAAAAAGAACAGGTTGCACGGTATTTTGATTCAGTTCTTGACAACTGACAGAAAACATGGTTGTATAAAACAAACTGACAGGAAAACAACTGTCACTGAGGATCTTATTTTTTTTTTTTTTTTTTTTTTTGAGACGGAGTCTTGCTCTGTCACCCAGGCTGGAGCGCAGTGGCCAGATCTCAGCTCACTGCAAGCTCTGCCTCCCGGGTTCACGCCATTCTCCTGCCTCAGCCTCCCGAGTAGCTGGGACTACAGGCGCCCGCCACCTCGCCCGGCTAGTTTTTTTTTTTGTATTTTTAGTAGAGACGGGGTTTCACCGTGTTAGCCAGGATGGTCTCGATCTCCTGACCTCGTGATCCGCCCGTCTCGGCCTCCCAAAGTACTGGGATTACAGGCTTGAGCCACCGCGCCCGGCCAAGGATCTTATTAAGAGTGGCCTTAAAAGTGTGGTCTAAGGACCAGAGCAGCTTCACCAACCGTTGGGTACCAATCCGTGAAGAGATTAGTGCTTAGAAACTTTTAATAGCAATTTGACAGGGTAATTTTATATCTGTTGAAATAGTTTTAAAAATTGAAAAAAAAAGAGTAACCTTGATTCTAGATGTAGTAATTCTATGAAAACAATACTGGTAAGAAGCAGGTAAGCTTTGCACTGCACTGTTTTAACAAAGCTCTTTCCCCCAAATGGTGAATCCTTTACACGGTACTTATATGTTGCATTGGTGTGCATATCTGATAAATTACCTGCCAGTTCAGTACATAAATACAATTTCTGTTATATTTCAAAAAGTTATTATTCTGGGGCTCTTCCATAAATATGCAGGTGTATATAACTTTCAAATATTTGTTATTTTAGTATCATTCATTTTTTTTTTTTTTTTTTTTTTTTCCTTTAGAGACAGGTTTTTACCGTGTTGCCTAGACTGGTCTTGAATTCCTGAGCTAAAGTGATCTGCCCAACTCAGCCTCCCAAACTGCTGGGTTTACAGGTATGAGTCACCATGCATGGCCTGTTATTTAAAATTTAAAAAGATATATTAATTTTTGTGTAAAATTTTGCCCAAGATTCATATATTTATATGTAATGACTACAAAGCCAAGTACTAGCATGAAAAGGAATAGTCCGTTACCTTCAGATAGTCCCAGTTAGCCAGATGCTTGACATTGTGAAGGAACATATCTAGGTAATTTATGGGCTATAGTTTTAAGACAGTGATAGAAAAACGGGTGATCTACTGTGAAATAGGTATAAGTGAGTGTGTAGAATCCTCTAGAGTCTATCCATTTGTTTGTTTACTTTCCTGCTAATTTTATCTTTCCATTTAGGGACTAATTTCTATGAGTGGATAAAAAGAAACTTAACATTGTTTGAGCTGAATCACTAAAATATGGGGCTTTTGTTAAAAATAAGTACAATCTTTACTCCTAGAGGTGAGTTTCAAAACACATTTCCAGCAAATTTTTTCATTTCCCTGAAATAATATTTTGAGAAAAATCTATGATAATTCTGGAAGAAATATACAAAACTAAGTTTTCTTCTGAGTAAAAGACATAGTTTGGAAATAGTCTAAGAATAGTCATTCTTTACTATGTACCATAAACAGTGATACTATTTGTTTTTTAAAAAGTGTCAGAGTGCATTTGGATAATAGAATTCGGACAAGTTCAAAGAGTGTCCTGAATCATCTCTAAAAAATGGCAGATTTTTTTTTTTTTTTTTTTTTTTTTGAGACGGAGTCTCGCTCTGTCGCCCAGGCTGGAGTGCAGTGGCTGGATCTCAGCTCACTGCAAGCTCCGCCTCCCGGGTTTATGCCATTCTCCTGCCTCAGCCTCCCGAGTAGCTGGGACTACAGGCGCCCGCCACCTCGCCCGGCTAGTTTTTTGTATTTTTTAGTAGAGACGGGGTTTCACCGTGTTAGCCAGGATGGTCTCGATCTCCTGACCTCGTGATCCGCCCGTCTCGGCCTCCCAAAGTGCTGGGATTACAGGCTTGAGCCACCACGCCCGGCCATGGCAGATGTTTAATAAATATTGATAACTGAAAATAAGAACTCTTACTTTGCTCTTTGTGAAGATAGTAATATTATTTTCCATATTGTCATCCTTGCAGTGGAATACATATTTTTTGTTACACATTTTAATTTGGCTGTTAGGAAAAACTACTATTGCAAGAGTTACTGAAATACAAAAGGCATATTTAAATATTCATATTAAATATTCTAACAATTAAAAAATAACAAGAAAAATGCCCAAAGTTACTATTTTAGAGATGAATAATAGATGTTTCACACTTGCAATCAGTATGTATACATATACATACCGCTTCAGGGGAGCTGCAAGACGTGGGCTGGTTCTGGCAAAAAACCCGCCGGCAACTGATGTTGAACTTATTAACATAATTAAACTCCTTAGGAAAAGAACCCTTCTGCATAAGATTTAGAACTTATACCTGCAAACTTCTTTTTAGAACTGCTAATTGTATTGGTTGGTTTTTAAATTAAGTATCTTTAGAAATTAAGTACACCATGAATAAAAAACTTTCAATTAGGTTATTAAGCTATTGAGCGTAGCTATTAGGTTTTTACAGAATCTGTTAATTTAATTGTATTTTCTTTATTTTATTTTTATTTTTATTTTTATTTTTCAGACAGAGTCTTGTTCTGTCTTCTAGGGTGAAGTGCAGTGGCACGATCTCAGCTCACTGCAGCCTCCGCCTCCTGGGTTCAAGCGACATAATCTGTTAATTTGAAATGGAATTTAGAAGTGATGAAAAACCACTAAGCAGAATCAGGATATGGAGGAGAAAAACATCTCCCTCAGGTATCACAATGCAGCAAGCAGAAAACATCAAGAATCTACAAAAAGATAGACATGTAAATAGTAAAGTTCCATTAAAGATAAGAACCAAGAAAGAATTCTGGAAAGCAAAGGAATTCTGCAAAGGACTTCACAAAAATCAGTCAAGTTTCAAGAAGAATAACAAAGTAAATCTTAAGCCATTGCTAAAGTGCTTAGCTAGCAGAATAAACCTATTTCATTTTCTTTCTTGCAGCTCACAATCCTTTTTATAGGTTGTAAAGCAAAAGCAGAAAGCTTCAGAAGGTCTCGGGAAATGACATAAACTGGGTTAAGTATGACTTTTAGGAAGCCTAATCTGCTCTCACTAGATAAGATTTTCCCTTCTTGCTGCAAGTCAGATTAATTCATGGACTGAATTGCCCCACCTTCACTTTAGGGTCTTTTATGGATATACTCAACACGTGAAAAATTTCAAGGTGACTTCTAGACCAGTAATATTCAATATAATTTTCTGTGACAAGGGAAATGTTTTGTTTCTTTGTCTAATGAAGTAGCCACTGGCCACCTGTGGCTATTGACCAGTTGAAATATGAATGGTGCGACTGATCAACTGAATTTTAAAATGTATTTCATTTTAATTAATTCAAATTTAAATAGCCTCAGTAACCTCAAGTAGCCAGTGGCTATCATATTGGACAGTGCAGTTCTAAATCCTCTCTATCCCTTTAACTGAAGGTTTCAGACAACATTTCACTACATATTCTCGGTTATCTGGGCTTATACATCACCCAAGGCTTCTAGGTTCACCAGAGATAGGGTGACTGTATAATTGGTTGTCCAAACTGGGATACTTTGAGAAAGATGGGAGCATTATTAACACTAATGATGAGACTAGAGGCATAATCTGGGACTGTCCAGGCCAAATAGGAAGGTGTAATCTCTTTACCCATAGGGTTTGTGACTTGAGGGTTCCATTGAGAAGTAATTGGACTTCACTTTTTTTTATAGTTTGCTGCTACAGATAGTGTTTAAACATGTTCTGGAGTTTCATCACACCATGATTTTCTTTGCCCCCACAAACATTTATGAAAATCTTTAGAACTCATTTCTGCTTTCCTAGTGACTCTCAACTATAGAGTAAATAAATGTCTAACATGATGCCAAATGACCAACTAAAAACAGAAATAAGTAATCAATCATACTAATATTCAAGATTAGACCAAACATGTGAATAGCTAAATTGGTTTGGATATTTTATTTTATTTTATTTTTTGGAGACAGAATCTTGTTCTGTTGCCCAGGCTGGAGTGCACTGGCATGATTTCAGTTCACTGCAACCTCCACCTCCCGGGTTCAAGCAATTCTCCTGCCTCAGCCTCCCAAGTATCTGGGATTACAGGTGCCCGCCACCACACCCAGCTAATTTTTGTATTTTTAGTAAAGATGGGGTTTTGCCATGTTGGCCAGGCTTATCTTGAACTCCTAATCTCAAGTGATCTGCCCCCCCGCCCCCAGCCTCCCATAGTGCTGGGATTACAGGCATGAGGCACTGCACCTGGCCTGGTTTGGATATTTTGAACTTTCTTCTAGTTTTTCACCAACAGGCAGAGGTATTTCTTTTTTTTGTAATATAGTTACTCAGCATTCCCTGACATACACAAATTCTCCCAAAAGGATTAAACTGGGCCAGCTGAGCATGCAGCAGTTAATCTAGTCCAGATCTTGATTGCATGTGTGTGTGTGTGTGTGTGCACATGCACGCGGCTGTCTGTGTGTGTGTGTGGTGGGAAAGGTCACGGAAAATGTAAATTTAAGTTGCTGGGTATACTCTCTTAGCTCTCTGCCACCAGTAGAGGAAGCAAATTAAGATCAGCCTTTAACAATTACATTTCGGATAATAAGACTAAGTCACTGCAAAATGCTTTAGGTTTCCCATTTTCAGAACTCAACCCATTTTGAAATAACCTACAAGGCCTTTTCTTTGATATACAATTCTGTACAGAATATAGATTGGAGCAAGTCATAAAAATAATTAAAAAATCCAATTGCATCAATAAACTATATGTCCTTAAAGCAGTAAATACACATGACAAGCCAAGACTCGTGTAATCTCTCAAACGTGACCTGGCTTTTCAAATCCCACCCACGTTTTATAACTCTGTGTTGAACACAGCAGAGTTTTCTATTAAGAAACAAATATTTCACAATTCAATAGGCATATGGATGAATAGGAAAAGGGAAAGTGTTTATTCCAGGACATTTACCTGCAGAAAAATAATTTAGCAACATCGTAATTCAATTAATCATAAGTATGTCTCTGAATCACTTTGTTCAAGATTTCACCAACCTGATAGCTCGAATGACAGTTTTAAGTGGTGGGGTGAGGTCTTCCACTGATACATCACACTGGCATCCTTTTTCATCATATACATCATCAGTGCCAAGGGCTGTGTCAGCTGCAAGAGAATATTGCCAGTTAAATAACACCACCATCCGCAATTTGAAACGTGTTGCTGAATTTTTCTCACGTGGAAATGGCGGGATACTCACAGACTAAGCTGATAAACCAAGATATGTATAAGGTCAGCCAATTGTCTTGCCAATATTATTCTTTCTTGTTTTCCTACAGCCTCCCCCGTTTTAAATATGAATACTTTTCTGAACTGTTTTCTACGGGCAAGATGAAGCTATTGACACATTATCTTTCCAGTACTGGTGATGGATTTGTGTGGATCTACCTATGCTGTTTTGCCCAGTTCCTTGGAAACTAACAGCCAGTTTTTAAATGACAGCTGTCTGGAGTTACAGAAATAGTCTTTGGACTTGTAACTAACTGGCCTACTTTATCAAGCTCACATCCCGTGACATTGACCCCATTAGCCTTATGCCCTGAACAAGTAAGCTAAGTAGCCAGAGCCAAGAATGCTGACAACTTATTAGTTACTGGATACAGGAGGCCAGGAAAGAGCTTGCTTCAGATCACACAGCCAAAGCGGAGAGCAGATTTTCAGACTGGATAAAAAATCAGTTTTTCATAAACGAAGGAAATTTACTTTTTTGGGTTAATTGCAAGTGTTTGGGGAAGGGAGCAGGGTTATATTAAATGCCAAATTATTATGAATTTGTAAAACAAATAAGGAATAAGCTTATTTCATTGCATTTCTGTTTACAGTAACAAAACATTGGAATGAAGTTAAAATTCCTCTGATGGGGGATAGGTTAAATGAATATTGGTGGGTTTATATAATGGAATATTAGACAACTTTAAAAAATGATGTTGAAGTCTAATGACTGGGAAAGTGTCACAATATATTGTTAAAGAAAAAAACTCTATATATCTGAAATTAAGAATGATTTTATTGTTTTTGCTTGCCTGTATTTTCTAACATTTCTCCAGTGAACATGTATTATTGTGGTAATACAAAGTAAATAAAGTAATAAAAATGCTCTCATGAAAGAGGAGTTATGTGGCCTCCAAATATCATTTTTTTTTTTCTTTTTTTCAGACAAAGTCTTGTTTTGTCGCCCAGGCTGGAGTGCAGTGGTGCAATCTTGGCTCACTGTAACCTCCACCTATTGGGTTCAAGCAATTCTCATGCCTCAGCCCCCCAAGTAACTGGGATTACAGGCCCACACCACCACACTCAGCCAATTTTTATGTTTTTAGTAGAGACAGGGTTTCACCATGTTGACCAGGCAGGTCTCAAACTACTGGCCTCAAGTGATCCGTCTGCCTTAGCCTCCCTAATTGCTGGGATTACAGGGGTGAGCCATCGTGCCTGGCCTACAAATACCATTTTTATATGGTCCAAGCCTCTCTAAATGTTGACATACACTAGAGGATGAATACTACTTTGTGTTGCCTTTGCTCTGTGCAGTATTCATTTGCTAAGTCATGAAAGGGAAAGACTTTGCCATGGGCTGTCCTGGTTGGGCTCCAAATTTTGAAAGGCTATTGGAGGTTCATTCATTGAGGCAGTGCTTATATTTGTAATGCTGTTCGTGTGTCATTTACATCAATGAATATTTACAGAGTGTTTATGCAGTTTACTTTTGTGCTGTAATGCCAGTGGTGGTGGGGGAAGAGATGATGAGATACATGTAGACACATGGATCTTCACAGCTCTTCTTCAAGGTCCCTTTGGCTTTGTTGCCCTCAAGCCTAGTAGGGGAGAGATGAAACTACTACCTCACAATAATGATACTAATAGTGTTATTTTTCTAAATTTGTCATTCTGTATTCATATGTTGAAACTTAATCACCAGTGTGATAGTATTAAGACGTGGGAACTTTAGGAGGTGATTCATTTATGAGGGTGGAGCCCTCATGAATGGGATTAGTGACCTTATAGAAGGGCTGGAGTGATCTAGGTAGGCCCTCCTGCCCTCTGGTCTTCCTACCATGTGAGGACATAATGTTTGTCCCTTCTGGGAGACTCGGTAGCAAGGTGCCATCTTGAACTTCCAACCTCCAGACCTGTGAGAAATGAATTTCTAGTCTTTATAGGTTATCCAGTCTCAGGCATTTTGTTATAGCAGTGCAAATAGACTAAGACAAATAGCAATCACTCATTGAAATTTACACCAGGTACTTAGGTGCAGCTTCTGCATATATTAGTTTTCATACATACAGCAACTTTACAAGTTGTTAGTGGTATTATGACCAATTTTCAGATGCAGAAATTAAGGCTTGGAGAGGGTAAGTACCTCATCTGAGGCCATGAAGGTGGCAAGTGGAGCTAGTAAGTTGCAGAGGATGACATTAAAATTCAGTTCCCTGAGGCTCCAAAGCCCATGCCCTTTGCATTGCATTACTCAGTGTCAGAATGAGTTTGGGGTTAAATTGTGACTACAACATGTCAGGAGAGACAGGGCAAAGAGCTCACTACACGTGCGTGTTACCTGATGTGCATAGCTTGCTCCTGTCAGATACGTGTTTTCTCCAGAGAAGTTTGCCCCAGTTGGAATGAGAGTATATTGATTAACTCTGTGTTTGACAGTTGGTTCGGACTCAGTGATGACCTTCAGGGTGGCCCAGTTTGCTGGACTGACCACCCACACAACACAGTCTTTTTAGCCCGTAAACATCATGACCATGGTTTGACGACATTCTTTCCAGGAATTGTTCGTGGTTTCTTCTGATTTTATTTAACCTGCTCTTAGTTGCTGTGGTAGGATGAATAGTCACCCCAAGATTTATGTCCATGTGGAACATTGGAATATGACCTTAGTTGGAATAAAGGTCTTGCAGATGTAATCAATGTAAGGTTCAAAATGAGATGACACTGGATTGGGGGGGCCCTAAATGAAGCAAAAATGTCTTTATGAAACAGAAAAGGCAAAGACACAGGGACACAGAGAAGATGGAAGCAGAGACTGCAGTGATGCATCTACAAGCCAAGGAAGACCAGGGATTGTTGGCCACCACCAGTCATTAGGAGAGAGGCAGGGGATGGTTTCTCCCACAGAGCTTCCAGAAGGAAGCAACCATAATGATCCCATGATTTCACAGACTTCTGGACTCCTGTACCGTGAGATAATACATTTCTGTGCTTTCAAGTCACCTGATTTGTGGTAATTGGGGATGGCAGCCCAAGGAAATGAATACAGCTGGGGAAACTTTCCTTCATGGCTTCCAATTCTTTGCTCCAGGACAATAATGATGATGATAGTAATGAGTGTTTTTTTTTTTTTTTTTTTTTTTTTTTTTAGAGAAATCTAATTATGTGCCAAGAACTTTAATTGTATCAAAACCCCATGAAGTGTGTTTTACTATTACCTCTTGTTTTATAGATTATGAAAGTGAGGAACAGAAGGCTAAGGAACTTGCTGAAGGACACCTGGAGAATAAATGACAGAATGAGAACTTAAACCCCAGCCGTTGGGTTCTGGAGCTGTCTGACCCTGAACCTCACCTCTGGCTGCTTCCAGATTTGCCCTTCTTGTATCTCTGTCTCTCTCTCTTTTTTTTTTTTTTTTTGAGATGGCATCTTGCTCTGTCGCCCAGACTGGAGTGTAGTGGCACAATCTCGGCTCTGTGCAACCTCTGCCTACCGGGTTTAAGCAATTCTCCTGCTTCCCGAGTAGCTGGGATTACAGGTGCCCACCACCATACCTGGCTTATTTTTAAATATTTAGTAGAAACGGGGTTTTACCATGTTGGCCAGTCTGGTCTCAAACTCCTGACCTCAGGTGATCTGCCGGCCTTGGCCTTCCAAAGTGCTGGGATTACAGGCGTGAACCACCACACCGAGCTGCCCTTCTTGTATCTCTTATTGGTATCTGGGTTCCCATCTCCCCCCGCATCACATTTTCTTTTACATGGCTGGTGCACTTGGCATGGTGTGGACCCCATAACATCCAGAGATTTGATTTTGAGCAATGTGGTCACCATGGCCATGTGCTGGGTCAGGCCACACCCAAAGGAGCCTTGGAAATATACAGACTCTGGAACTTCAAGGGGTGTGTGTAAGGGATGGGGAGAGGTCAGGTGGAATAGAGGACTCATATACAGACTGGGTGGCTGACAAACCTGAAGCCACCAGCCATCATTATGGAGCCCTGGGAGATGACCAGATGTTAGCTCCCCAAAGGAAATATTGAATAACAAACTTTATCAAGAGTCCCAGTACATCTGAGCATGGTGGCTCATTCCTTTAATCCCAGCACTTTGGGAGGCTGGGGCAGGAGGATTGCTTAAGGCCAGGAGTTTGATACCAGCCTGGGCAACCCCGTCTCTACAGATAATAATATTAATAAAAATAAAAAAAGGTGGGCATGATGGTGTGTGTGCCTGTAGTCATTCAAGCTACTCAGGAGGCTGAAGAGGGAGAATAGCTTCAGCCCAGGAGTTCAAGGGTGCAGTTAGCTATGATTGTACTACTTCACTCCAGCCTGGGCAACAGAGTGAGACCCAGTCTCTTAAAAAAAAAAAAAAAAAAAAAAAAAAAGATTGTCAGTACAGAATTCACAAGAGTGTTGTATGCTGTCCTTCAAAATAGAGGCATATGACTGCTTTCCCGCATCTGAATCTGAATGAGAGGTACTTCTATCTTAGTCTCTTCCCATATCTCAGAAAGCTGGGGAACACTGGAGTGGTTACAAGACAGATCCTGCAAGCCTATATTATAACTTCTGTATTTGAAAACACAGTATAACCAGCCATAACATGATAATGCAGGTCCAAATACTGAAATAGCATAAAATATAGAGTCCTTTAATTTTGAAGTTAATGGAAAACTTTCTTTCAGCAGATGTGTACAGTCACAATAAGCACAAAAGTAAAGATAGTGAAACTACATTGTTCACACAAATGAACCTGAGAACATCCCAAATGATTACAAGATATTACCTCCCAGCCTAATGTTGCGCTCCCCATCAACATCCTGTACCCCAGTAAGAGACTCATCCTGTTTAGGAACAGGGCTGGACAGAGGATGAGAGTCAGTCATCAATTACATTATACTCAAATGCATCTGATTGTGCAGTTTTATACAGCACTTTATAATTTGATTGCTTAAGCTGTAAATTAAACACTCAATCCTGCCTTTTTTTGGGTAGGTGTAGTTAAAGCAAATGAATAGGAAATATATCTTTGCTGGCATGTGTTGAAGCAGGAGTGAATTAGGGAATTTTTTTTTCTTGCTTCAAAGCTACAAAGATGAGCAAGATGCCGTCTTTCTGCTTCATAAGTACACCAAGTCCTCACTTAATGTCTTCGGTAGGTTCTTGGAAATTGTGACTTTAAGTGAAATCATGTATAATGAAAACGATTTTACCACAGCTATGTGATCTAAACAAGAGTTAAAGTCCTATGGCATATTTCTAGTCACAAAAACATCACCAATTTCTACACAAAGACACAAAACACAATATTAAACGCTGAAACAAATGTGAGCTACATATACATTTAAGAAATGTTAATAAAAACAAGTAAGATAATTATTTACCTAATTTTTGGTGAATCAGTGAGTGACAGTGGTCATGGTGGGGGAGGTTAAATCAAAGAATAAATGATTGCCAAGCGAAAATTAGAAGGGGCACCTCCTACCACTATACAGTTAAAAAACAAGAGCAAATATTGGTGGGCTTGCTGGGTGCTTTCCTACTGCATCAGTTGTTGTGTATTTGTATGATTATTGTACGCTATTTATTTACTTATTTATTTATTTTATTTTTGAGACAGAGTCTTGCTCTTTAGCCCAGGCTGGAGTGAAGTGGTACCATCTTGGCTCACTGCAACCTCTGTCCCCCCGGGTTCAAGCGATTCTCCTGCCTCAGCTTCCCGAGTAGCTGGGATTACGGGTGTCTGCCACCATGCCCAGCTAATTTTTTGTATTTTTAGTAGAGACGGGGTTTCGCCATGTTGGCCAGGCTGGTCTTGAACTCCTGACCTCATGTGATCCACCTGGCCTCCCAAAGTGTTAGGATTACAGGTACGAGCCACCGTGCCTGGCTTATTTAGTTATTTTTAACCAAACTCATTTTACTGCCAGATGTATGGTTATTTATTATTATTATTATTTTTGAGACAGCGTCTCCCTCTGTTGCCTAGGCTGGAATGCAGTGGTGTGATCATAGGTAACTGCAACTTCAACCCCCTGGGCCCAAGTTATCCTCCCTCCTTAGCCTCCCTTTAGCTAGGACTACAGGCACATGTCACCATGTCTGGATAGTTTTTATTTTCATTTTTTAATTCTTTGCAGAGATGGAGAGGTCTTGTTATGTTACCAAGGCTGGCCTTGAACTCCTGACCTCAAATGATCCTCTTGCTTTGACCTCCCAAAGTGTGGAATTCCAGGTGTGAGCCACTGAGTCTGGTCTGACAAATTTTGATTTTACAATAATTTGTATTCATTCATTCATTCATTCATTCATTCATTTATTTTCTAACCCACTTATTCCAGTTCAGGGTCGAGGGTGGCTGGAGCCCATCCTGGCAGTGGAGGGCACAAGGCAGCTAACAGCCATGGACAGGATGCACCTCATAGCAGAGCATGCTCACACACACCCCCACACTCACTCAGATGAGGATGATTTAGACATGCCAATGAACTTCAGTGCACAGCTTTGGGATATGGGAGGAAACCAGAGAACCTGCAGAAAACCCATGCAGGCCTGAGGAGGATGTGCCAACTCCACACAGACAGTGGTCCAGCCAAGAATCATTTTTTTTTTTTCTTATCCATCTAACAAAACGATGTTGAAGGAAACAATTTTATTTGTGGACCTGCTGTATCTTGAGTTGTCAATTTTCTTTCCAGTGACGTTAATAACACATTAAATGTCTTTCTTATTACTCCTAGGGGCTTAAACCCCTCTGAATGCTAAAGTACTTAGGAGGGGCTACATTTCCAGCTGAGGCTGGCCCTCTGTTCTCCAACTACACGTTTGCCTCTCTGTCCTGGTATTTTGGGAGATGTAGGTTATGGGACCGTGAACTCATGTGACCACCTAGTCAAAACCTACTCAGAAAAGGGCAAAATGCCAATGGAACAAGGTCCTCCCCAAAGTCCTGCTCTCTGTGAGGGATCCCCTTGGGATCCTCTCTGGCAGAGTTAGCCCCATGAATGGTCCATGCTTGGCATTAGGGAGAAAAATAAATATAAAATGCAACTGTTTGTCTTCCCCAAGCCTTTCCCGTTTCCTATTAATTAGCAGTGTTCAGGATTTGCTTTCAAGTACTCTGTTCCTCAACATTTAAAAAGATCTAAGCTGGCTGGGTGCGGTGGCTCATGCCTGTAATCCCAGCACTTTGAGAGGCCGAGGCAGGTGGATCACCTGAGGTCAGGAGTTCAAGAGCAGCCTGGCCAACATGATGAAACCCTATCTCTACTAAAAATACAACAACAAAAAAATTAGCTGAGCATGGTGGTAGGCACCTGTAATCCCAGGTATTTGGGAGGCTGAGGCAGGAGAATTGCTTGAACCTGAGAAGAGGAGGTTGCAGTGAGCCAAGGTCGCACCATTGCACTCCAGTGTGGGCAACAAGAGTGAAACTCCATCTCTAAATAAATAAATAAATAAAAATAAAATAAAATAAAAAGATCTAAGCCAAATTTTGAATTTTGAAAAACCACTAATTGCTACTTCCCATACTGTCTGGAAAGGACCACTTGGACTTTAGATGACGAAGAGAGAGAATGGTAAAGAAGAACAGTTTCTGCTATGTCCAAAGACCATATTTCTATTTCCACTATGAAATTTTACCAGTAAGATAAAGGTATTTATGGAAGAAGGACAGGCATTTTCTAGTTCTTTTTCTTAGTCACCTCCTTTTACAGATTAGATTCTTTCTGCATTTCTTTTTTAAAATAATTCTATTTTTCATTGATACATAGATGTACATATTTTTGGAGTACATGTGATAATTTATTACATTCATAAAACTTGTAAAGATCAAATCAGTATACTTGGGCTATCTAACATCTTAAATATCTGTCTTTTCTTTATGCTAGAAATATTTGAATTATTCTTTTCTAGCTATTTCAAATATACAACAGATTGCTGTAACCTATAGTCACCCTACTGACCTATCAAACACTAGGACTTATTTCTTCTAGCAAACTGCAGCCATTAATTAACCCCTCTTCATTCCCATTCTTCCAATTCCCAACTTCTCTTCCCAGCCTCTTGTAACCACCAATCTAAGCTCTGTCTTCATGAGATCCACTTTTTTAGGTCCCACATACGAATGAGCACATATGATCTATTTCTTTCTGTGCCTGGCCTATTTCACTTAACATAATGGCCTCCAGTCCTATCCATGTTGCTGCTAATGACAGGATTTCATTCTTTTTAATGGATGAATAATGTTTCATTGTGTATCTATACCACATTTTCCTTATCTATTCATTCACTGACGGGCACTTAGGTTAAGTCCAAATTTCAGATATTGTGAATAACTGCAATAAACATGGGAGTACAGATATCTCTTCGATACATTGATTTCTTTTATTTTGGATATCTTTTTTGCATTTCTTGATGAAATGATTACAGTGGGTTTCAAATTTGGCTGCACATTAAAATCATTTGGGGAGTGTTAAAAAAAATCCCGATACCCAGGATGCTCTCAAGACCAATAACATTAGAAACCAAAGGCTAGGACCCAGGCATTGGAGTTCCCAGCTCTCTGAAGGAATCCAATGTGTAGCCAAGGGCAAAGACCACCGGTTGTAGGTAGAAAAATGACATCTCCTGGTTTCTCTCAGCCAGAGCTGAGCAGTGTGTTTGGCTAATCCACCATCCTGTGTTCCTTGGTGCTGCTGATATATTTTGCAGAGCAGCAATTTGAGACAACATACATGCCTCACAAGACGGCAGTAAATGACTACGTCATAAAAAACAGAAAAGCAATTTAAAAATCCTTTGATAAATTGGTGATATAGGAACAAGGTTTTGTCCTATCACAACATTCTAGTCATCTTTAATTGAGCTTGAAGGCCTCAGCCTTCTGAATTCCAGTCATTGTCTTCTACCCGCAGCCATCAAAACACCCTCTCTTCTCAGGCTTTGGCCCTCTTTCTCTTTTAAAGAAATCACTACTGCTTTTACACACAAGTAGTTTACACAGTCACAGACAAAAATAAAACCCAATTGTCAAAAACATAGCAGAAACACTTGTTTTGTCTGTGGAGGAATAATAACGTCCTCACATTTGGGGCAATAGGAGAAATTATAAAGGAGAGAGCTGGCAGCTTTGATAATGAAGACAGAACATGTTACTTCCCACAATAACTAAATCACGATGCCAAAAATTCTTGATTATGGAAGAATTCCAAAATATAAAAAAGGCTTAATATCTATAATGTATAAGGAACTTATTTGAATGAATCACAATCCAAAATATATATGTACAAATAAGTCAGTCAGGAAAGACTAGTAAAAAATGACTGAAAATTATTCAGCCTTACTAGAAATTTAAATATTGTAAATTAAAAGCATGAACTTATACCTATTTAATTTTCATAAGAATAATAACTAATAAAAAATTGAGATAAATTTAGCACACTTTGACATTGCTGGTGACAATATAAATTAGATTAAATTTTTATGGCAATAAAAGACTTAATGTATAATCAGCAATCTTTTTATTTTTATTTTTGATTTTTAAACTTTTAAGTTCAGGGGGACATGAGAAGGTTTATTACATCAGTAAAGTCATGTTTGTTGTACAGATTATTTAATCACCCAGGAACTATCCAACAGTTATTTTTTCTGATCCTTTCTCTCCTCCCACCATCCACCCTCAAGTAGGCCTCAGTGTGTGTTGTTCCCCTCTTTGTGTCCATGTGCTCTCCTCATTTAGCTCCCACTTATAAATGAGAACATGTGGTATTTGGTTTTTTGTTCCTGTGTTAGTTTGATGAGGATAATGGCCTCCAGCTCCATTCGTGTTCCTGCAAAGGACATGATCTCATTCTGTTTTATGGCTGCATAGTATCCACGGTGTGTATGTACTACATTTTCTTTATCAAATCTGTCACTGATGGGCACTTAGATTGATTCCATGCCTTTGCTATATAATCAGCAATCTTACAATTTTATACCAGAGAAGTTTCCTTCGGAAAATAAGTTTGAAAAGAATAGAAATGTAGCTTAATGCAATAATGTTTTTTTTTTTTTTTTTTTTTTTTTTTTGAGACGGAGTCTTGCTCTGCCGCCCAGGCTGGAGTGCAGTGGCCGGCTCTCAGCTCACTGCAAGCTCCGCCTCCCGGGTTCACGCCATTCTCCTGTCTCAGCCTCCCGAGTAGCTGGGACTACAGGCGCCCGCCTCGTCGCCCGGCTAGTTTTTTGTATTTTTTAGTAGAGACGGGGTTTCACCGTATTAGCCAGGATGGTCTCGATCTCCTGACCTCATGATCCGCCCGTCTCGGCCTCCCAAAGTGCTGGGATTACAGGCTTGAGCCACCGCGCCCGGCCAATGCAATAATGTTTATCACCTACCATTGAAAAATAGTTATATAAGTTTCAATGCCCTAAAATAGAAAACTGTAAATTATAGTAAATTATAGCATTTGATCATGCAGGTGTACTACACAGCTATGAAAAATACAATTATGAATAGTATGTAATAACATGAAAATATTTTAAAATGTGCAATGAAATTAAAATATGAAACTACTTATGTTGATTATAACTATGTACAATAGTATGTGAAAAGAAAAGTAGCTAGAAGAGAATATGTAAAAATAAAATTAGCTGTACTAGTTCCTGAGATTATAAATTATTTATATTTTATTTAAAGTTTCCTAAGGAATTTAAGAATTTTTCCATCACAAAAATAATGTATACTTTTTGATATGAAGTATTTGAAAAATAGGAAAACAGAATGAAGAAAAAAAAATCTTCCGGCCCGGGTGCGCTGGCTCACGCCTGTAATCCTAGCACTTTGGGAGGCTGAGGCGCGCGGATCACTTGAGGTCAGGTTCGAGAGCAGCCTGACCAACATGGTGAAACCCCGTCTCTACTAAAAACACAAAAATTAGCCGGGCGTGGTGGCGGGCGCCTGTAGTCTCAGCTACTCGGGAGGCTGAGGCAGGAGAATCGCTTGAACCTGGGAGGTGGAGGTTGCAGTGAGCCGAGATCGCGCCATTGCACCCCAGCCTGGCGACTGAGGAAGACTCCGTCTCCCCGCACCCCCTCCCCCCCAAAAAATCTTCCAAAGTTCCAATACTTAAAGGTAACCATGCCCACTCCCTGCTGGGGCCGGCGCAGCGCCTGCCTTGACGTTCCCTTCCCACCGCCCCGCCCCGTCCCCCGCACCAGGAGCAACCAGAGGGCAAGCGAGGTGGCGGCACCTGCACTGGCTCCAGCGCGGGCTCCTGCGGCGTCCTGGAGGAGGAGGCCCGGACACTATCAGCGGCCTCCCCATGAACATTAAACCCAGAGAACTCTACTTGTTCTCCTGGCCTTTCAAGGGGGTATGAAGAGTCCGTGATCAAGCTCACCGCGGGACATCTTGTTTGTTTTGTGATCTTTGACAGCTGGGCAGGAGCAGAAGCGACCAATAATGCGCTGAACCGTATTCGCTTAGATCCCGAGAACCCACAGACCCTGAGGCTAGAGTTTGCCAAAGTCAGCACCAAGATGGCCAAGAGCAAGCTAATGGCAACTCCAAATCCCACCAACGTGCACCCTGCCCTAGGAGCACACTTACTTCATGGCTCGGGACCCCTATGAGCTGAAGGAGGCTGCTCTGATCCCTGCATCCCCAGAGGCCTGGGCTCCTACCCTTTGTGCACTACAGAGCTGACCCCAGCCATCACCCATGCTGCATTCACCTACCCAGCTGCCACTGCAGCTGCCGCCGCCCTCCATGCCAGGTGCGCTGGTACCCATCCTCTGACACCACTCAGCAAGGATGGAAGTATCATCAGTTCTGTTAGTTCTTCCGTCTGGTCACCGGGGAGTTGGTTCTGGGAATCTGTGGTGGTGCTGGGACCACCAGCAGTGGTGGCCCCTGAGCTCCCGCCGCCCCCGGGGGTCCAGTGTACTCCTTCCTGTTCCCCTTCCTCCTTCCCCTTCCTACTCTTCTTCAGCCCTTTTCTGCACTCTCAAGCCTTTCTCCAACGCCTCTCAGGAGGATTTGGGGACCTTCTCGCTGGGGCGCCCAGATCCAGCTTGGAGGGTCACTGGGACCCTGCAAGGCCTGACCTCCCACCCAAACTTGCTTCTGCAGCTCCCCTCGAGGAAACGAGGCGTTTAATTTTGCATGTTTTCTGGTAGGAATGAAGACGCTTACACTTGTGTATATGTCAGCGTACAGTCTGTTTTCACGCTGTCACCATAGCAACAGGTCCTGGCCCCCGGCGGTTCATCCTGCCTGGCCCCTCTCTGCTCGCCTGGCTCCTGCACCCACCACGCTCCCGCGGCCCCACACGCTTCTAGACTCAGCGTCCGCCTCCACCCAACAGATAGATGGGATTTGCCTTTTCCTTTCAAATTGGGCTTCTCTGCTCCCATCTTCTCGGATGGGCCAGCAGTCAGAGGAATGCCCTCTATGCCGTTCTGTTCACCTCTCCACAGTCACCCCGCCTGCCGCTGCTCCTCATTCTTTCCAAATCTTGAAATCAACCAAAAAGTGAAAAGTATTTTTGAACCCTGTAACAAAATATTTATGTATCATCATAAAAAAGCAACCATTATTGTGATATGTTACTTACAGTGAAAGTGTGAGGGCTAGAAGTTCACAATTCATTTTTGTTTTTGTTTTCGTTTTTTTTTTTTTTTTTTTTTTTTTTTTTTTTTTTTTTTTTTTGAGATGGAGTCTCCTTCTGCTGCCCAGCTGGAGGGCAATGTGCGTCTCGGCTCACTCCAATCTCTGCCTCCCGGGTTGAAGCTATTCTCCTGCCTCAGCCTCCAGAGTAGCTGGGACTACAGGTGCACACCACGCCTGGCTATTTTTAGTAGAGATGGGGTTTCACTATGTTGACCAGACTGGTCTCCATCTCCTGACCTTAGGTGATCTGTGCACCTCAGCCTCCCACAACGCTGGGATCACAGGCATGAGCCACTGTGCCCAGCCTCACAATTCATTTTTATTTTAGAAATTTAAATAAAGTATGTGATGATTCTATTTCATTATGCTATGGGGAACACACATTAAAATGGCTACTATTAATGGTGGTGAGAACTAATTTATTACATCCTGTAATTAATTATAATTTATTTTCCAAGGGTTCCTTCCTTCTGCTGCTGGTTGTATTTCAATTACTCACCCCCTGCCACCCTCTGCTATCATTTCTCAAAACCTGAAATATTATCCTAAATTTAGAGTTACAATTTTAGGCATGTGCTAGTCCAAAGACAATTCCTTTAATCCAACTAGAGTTTAGAGTAACTGCTTGGGCCCTGATGCAGTAGCACAATTGGGTTTCACTAAGTCCTTGGCTAGGGACTTTTCTTTCTGTTCCATGCTGAATGCTGCTAAGTAACCAAGAGCCAAACTAGGTCCTCAAGGCATGAATAAGGAACCCAGAAAAATACTCCTGACAATGTATTCTTTACTCTAGATGTTTTTCCTTTCAAATAGTTTTTATTTTCACTTTGTTTTTCTCTCATTATAATAGTAATAAATGTGCATTATAGAAACCTTGAAAATTTGAATTTTAAATTAAATCACAGACAAAGAAAAAAAAATCACCTGTGGTTTTAATACTCTAAGACAAATCCTATCAAATTTTGGTATATTCCCTTCCAGTCTCTTCCTGTACATCAATTGATGTTTAATGTCAAAGTCAATTTCTCAACATAGATGGAAAGTTAAACATCTCTGGTTGCCTTGGGAAGGAAGTTGGTTCTGATGTCCCAGAAGTTCCCATTCAGCCTCATCTTATGATGGCCTTCCAATCCCACGCTCTAGCCACACCAAATTCCAACTGCTTCTCTAGGTGCTGTTCAAGAGCCATCACCACTGGACACTCTCCCAAGGGGTATCGTCTACACACTCTCATCCATCCTCTTTGCTTTTCTTATTTGTTTGACTGGTAATTTCTAGGTGCTGAATTTGTGGTGGACAGATTATAATATGCATGGGGCACCAACAATAGCAAGGGACACTCACAACGTGGAGAACATCAGAATAATTAGAACACACCATTTTAATTTCAGCCTACATGTAACTTTTGTGGCACTTTGAAAACCATAATTTTATTTTGTAGTCTAGCAATTAATTTTATTTTGTAGTCTAGCAATTTCTTTTATTTTGAGAGGTCCTAAGCACAGAGGATGAAGTGTGGAGGGTGGCATGATGGAGTTTAGAGCCTCAGGCTTAGCTCTGCAATGACAAGCCTTTCAAGAGTCTACCACCTCTTTGAAGGAAGACTGATGTGGCCCTTCCTCTACTGTGTATGCCTATGTCTTCTCAGTTATTACACTGTATTATATTTCATTGCTTACAAGCCCCTTTCCTTGTTAGACAGTGAGCTCCATGAGGGCAGGACTGTGCCTTGTCATTCATGTAGCTAACCTCTGGATTTTGGCCTTATTGTTTTCTGTTATACTATGGTTAAATTTTCGTTTTGTTTTTGTGATCATTCATGACTAGGTATTATTCAAAATGCTTCTGTGAAAAAACCCCAAATTTCCACATAATGTTTACTTTTTATAAACATTTTAAATAGAATCTTCCCCTATTAGCCCATGAAAATATTTAAGAGGCAAAAGAAGTTTAAAGTAAAAGAATGAATATCTTTTACAGTAGAACTTGGGAAATATTTGTTGAATAAATACGGTATGCTGCATGTTTATTTTTAAGTGGAAATGCAACCTGTAAGCCCACTTTAAATTCTTGGATCTGTACATTTATAATTAGTAAATAATAGAAGAGTGTTCACATTGGTACAAAAGGAAGAGGGATTTCTCTCTCTCTCTCTCTCATTAGTTAACTGTGTCATCCATATTAATATAAAAAAGAAGGCAATCCAGACTTACTTTTTCTCTTCAGCAACAATGTAACACTAATGGAAATCTGAATACTTTACAGCAAGATAGCATTACTTCACATGTCACTTTTGGATATTTCACACCTATCACCTTTTCCAAACCGACATTTATCTCAATACCTTATATTGCTGGTACTGTAGCAACAAATTGTAAAATCTTAATCATGTGACCATTGTTTACTCAATTCTGAATCTTAGGAGATTTGAAGTAATAGCTTACAAGTGAGTTTTTTAAAATTAAGAGTTAGAAAATCGACTAGCGGGGGGCGGGGCAAGATGGCCGAATAGGAACAGCTCCAGTCTCCAACTCCCAGCACGAGCGACACAGAAGACCGGTGATTTCTGCATTTTCAACTGAGGTACTGGGGTCATCTCACTAGGGAGTGCCGGACAATCGGTGCTGGTCAGCTCCTGCAGCCTGACCAGCGAGAGCTGAAGCAGGGCGAGGCATCGTCTCACCTGAGAAGCACAAGGGGGAAGGGAATCCCTTTTCCTAGCCAGGGGAACTGAGACACACAACACCTGGAAAATTGGGTAACTCCCACCCTAATACTGCACTTTAAGCCAACTGGCACACCAGGAGAATATATCCCACACCTGGCCGGGAGGGTCCCACGCCCACGGAGCCTCCCTCATTGCTAACACAGCAGTCTGTAGCAATCTATCTGCAAGACAGCAGGGAGGCTGGGGGAGGGGCGCCCACCATTGCTGAGGCTTAAGTAGGTAAACAAAGCCGCTGGGAAGCTCCAACTGGGCGGAGCTCACAGCAGCTCAAGGAAACCTGCCTGTGTCTGTAGACTCCACCTCTGGGGACAGGGCACAACAGGGGAAGCAGCAGAGGCCTGAGCAGACGCGAACGACTCTGTCTGACAGCTTTGAAGAGAGCAGTGGATCTCCCAACACCGAGGTTGAGATCTAAGAACGGACATACTGCCTGCTCAAGTGGGTCCCTCACCCCTGAGTAGCCTAACTGGGAGACATCCCCCACTAGGGGCAGTCTGACACCCCACACCTCACAGGGTGGAGTACACCCCTGAGAGGAAGCTTCCAAAGGAAGAATCAGACAGGTACACTCGCTGTTCAGCAATATTCTATCTTCTGCAACCTCTGCTGCTGATACCCAGGCAAACAGGGTCTGGAGTGAACCTCAAGCAATCTCCAACAGACCTACAGCTGAGGGTCCTGACTGTCAGAAGGAAAACTATCAAACAGGAAGAACACCTAAACCAAAACCCCATCAGTACATCACCATCATCAAAGACCAGAGACAGATAAAACCACAAAGATGGGGAGAAAGCAGGGCAGAAAAGCTGGAAATTCAAAAAATAAGAGCGCATCTCCCCCTGCAAAGGAGCGCAGCCCATCGCCAGCAACGGATCGAAGCTGGTCAGAGAATGACTTTGACGAGATGAGAGAAGAAGGCTTCAGTCCATCAAACTTCTCAGAGCTAAAGGAGGAGTTACGCACCCAGCGCAAAGAAACTAAAAATCTTGAAAAAAGAGTGGAAGAATTGACAGCTAGACTAATTAATGCAGAGAAGGTCATAAACGAAATGACAGAGATGAAAACCATGACACGAGAAATACATGACAAATGCACAAGCTTCAGTAACCGACTCGATCAACTGGAAGAAAGAGTATCAGCGATTGAGGATCAAATGAATGAAATGAAGCGAGAAGAGAAACCAAAAGAAAAAAGAAGAAAAAGAAATGAACAAAGCCTGCAAGAAGTATGGGATTATGTAAAAAGACCAAATCTGCGTCTGACTGGGGTGCCTGAAAATGAGGGGGAAAATGGAACCAAGTTGGAAAACACTCTTCAGGATATCATCCAGGAGAACTACCCCAACCTAGTAGGGCAGGCCAACATTCAAATTCAGGAAATACAGAGAACGCCACAAAGATACTCCTCCAGAAGAGCAACTCCAAGACACATAATTGCCAGATTCACCAAAGTTGAAATGAAGGAAAAAATCTTAAGGGCAGCCAGAGAGAAAGGTCAGGTTACCCACAAAGGGAAGCCCATCAGACTAACAGCAGATCTCTCGGCAGAAACTCTACAAGCCAGAAGAGAGTGGGGGCCAATATTCAACGTTCTTAAAGAAAAGAATTTTAAACCCCGAATTTCATATCCAGCCAAACTAAGTTTCATAAGTGAAGGAGAAATAAAATCCTTTACAGATAAGCAAATGCTTAGAGATTTTGTCACCACCAGGCCTGCCTTACAAGAGACCCTGAAGGAAGCCCTAAACATGGAAAGGAACAACCGGTACCAGCCATTGCAAAAACATGCCAAAATGTAAAGACCATCGAGGCTAGGAAGAAACTGCATCAACTAACGAGCAAAATAACCAGTTAATATCATAATGGCAGGATCAAGTTCACACATAACAATATTAACCTTAAATGTTAATGGACTAAATGCTCCAATTAAAAGACACAGACTGGCAAACTGGATAAAGAGTCAAGACCCATCAGTCTGCGGTATTCAGGAGACCCATCTCACATGCAGAGACATACATAGGCTCAAAATAAAGGGATGGAGGAAGATCTACCAAGCAAATGGAGAACAAAAAAAGCAGGGGTTGCAATACTAGTCTCTGATAAAACAGACTTTAAACCATCAAAGATCAAAAGAGACAAAGAAGGACATTACATAATGGTAAAGGGATCAATTCAACAGGAAGAGCTAACTATCCTAAATATATATGCACCCAATACAGGAGCACCCAGATTCATAAAGCAAGTCCTTAGAGACTTACAAAGGGACTTAGACTCCCATACAATAATAATGGGAGACTTCAACACTCCACTGTCAACATTAGACAGATCAACGAGACAGAAAGTTAACAAGGATATCCAGGAATTGAACTCATCTCTGCACCAAGCGGAGCTAATAGACATCTACAGAACTCTCCACCCCAAATCAACAGAATATACATTCTTCTCAGCACCACATCGCACTTATTCCAAAATTGACCACATAATTGGAAGTAAAGCACTCCTCAGCAAATGTAAAAGAACAGAAATTATAACAAACTGTCTCTCAGACCACAGTGCAATCAAACTAGAACTCAGAACTAAGAAACTCAATCAAAACCGCTCAGCTACATGGAAACTGAACAACCTGCTCCTGAATGACTACTGGGTACATAACGAAATTTAAGCAGAAATAAAGATGTTCTTTGAAACCAGTGAGAACAAAGATACAACATACCAGAATCTCTGGGACACATTTAAAGCAGTGTGTAGAGGGAAATTTATAGCACTAAATGCCCACAAGAGAAAGCAGGAAAGATCTAAAATTGACACTCTAACATCACAATTAAAAGAACTAGAGAGGCAAGAGCAAACACATTCAAAAGCTAGCGGAAGGCAAGAAATAACTAAGATCAGAGCAGAACTGAAGGAGATAGAGACACAAAAAACCCTCCAAAAATCAATGAATCCAGGAGCTGGTTTTTTGAAAAGATCAACAAAATTGACAGACCGCTAGCAAGACTAATAAAGAAGAAAAGAGAGAAGAATCAAATAGACGCAATAAAAAATGATAAAGGGGATATCACCACCGACCCCACAGAAATACAAACTACCATCAGAGAATACTATAAACACCTCTACGCAAATCGACTAGAAAATCTACAAGAAATGGATAATTTCCTGGACACTTACACTCTCCCAAGACTAAACCAGGAAGAAGTTGAATCCCTGAATAGACCAATAGTAGGCTCTGAAATTGAGGCAACAATTAATAGCCTACCCACCAAAAAAAGTCCAGGACCAGATGGATTCACAGCTGAATTCTACCAGAGGTACAAGGAGGAGCTGGTACCATTCCTTCTGAAACTATTCCAATCAATTGAAAAAGAGGGAATCCTCCGTAACTCATTTTATGAGGCCAACATCATCCTGATACCAAAGCCTGGCAGAGACACAACAAAAAAAGAGAATTTTAGACCAATATCCCTGATGAACATCGATGCAAAAATTCTCAATAAAATACTGGCAAACCGGATTCAGCAGCACATCCAAAAGCTTATCCACCATGATCAAGTGGGCTTCATCCCTGGGATGCAAGGCTGGTTCAACATTTGCAAATCAATAAACGTAATCCAGCATATAAACAGAACCAAACACAAGAACCACATGATTATCTCAATAGATGCAGAAAAGGCTTTTGACAAAATTCAACAGCCCTTCATGCTAAAACGCTCAATAAATTCGGTATTGATGGAACGTACCTCAAAATAATAAGAGCTATTTATGACAAACCCACAGCCAACATCATACTGAATGGGCAAAAACTGGAAAAATTCCCTTTGAAAACTGGCACAAGACAGGGATGCCCTCTCTCACCACTCCTATTCAACATAGTGTTGGAAGTTCTGGCTAGGGCAATCAGGCAAGAGAAAGAAACCAAGGGTATCCAGTTAGGAAAAGAAGAAGTCAAATTGTCCCTGTTTGCAGATGACATGATTGTATATTTAGAAAACCCCATTGTCTCAGCCCAAAATCTCCTTAAGCTGATAAGCAACTTCAGCAAAGTCTCAGGATACAAAATTAATGTGCAAAAATCACAAGCATTCTTATACACCAGTAACCGACAAGCAGAGAGCCAAATCAGGAATGAACTTCCATTCACAATTGCTTCAAAGAGAATAAAATACCTAAGAATCCAACTTACAAGGGATGTAAAGGACCTCTTCAAGGAGAACTACAAACCACTGCTCAGTGAAATCAAAGAGGACACAAACAAATGGAAGAACATACCATGCTCATGGATAGGAAGAATCAATATCGTGAAAATGGCCATACTGCCCAAGGTTATTTATAGATTCAATGCCATCCCCATCAAGCTACCAATGACTTTCTTCACAGAATTGGAAAAAACTGCTTTAAAGTTCATATGGAACCAAAAAAGAGCCCGCATTGCCAAGACAATCCTAAGTCAAAAGGACAAAGCTGGAGGCGTCACGCTACCTGACTTCAAACTATACTACAAGGCTACAGTAACCAAAACAGCATGGTACTGGTACCAAAACAGAGATATAGACCAATGGAACAGAACAGAGTCCTTGGAAATAATACCACACATCTACAGCCATCTGATCTTTGACAAACCTGAGAGAAACAAGAAATGGGGAAAGGATTCCCTATTTAATAAATGGTGCTGGGAAAATTGGCTAGCCATAAGTAGAAAGCTGAAACTGGATCCTTTCCTTACTCCTTATACGAAGATTAATTCAAGATGGATTAGAGGCTTAAATGTTTGACCTAATACCATAAAAACCCTAGAAGAAAATCTAGGTAGTACCACTCAGGACATAGGCATGGGCAAGGACTTCATGTCTAAAACACCAAAAGCAACGGCAGCAAAAGCCAAAATTGACAAATGGGATCTAATTAAACTAAAGAGCTTCTGCACAGCAAAAGAAACTACCATCAGAGTGAACAGGCAACCTACAGAATGGGAGAAAATTTTTGCAACCTACTCATCTGACAAAGGGCTAATATCCAGAATCTACAAAGAACTCAAACAAATATACAAGAAAAAAACAAACAACCCCATCAAAAAGTGGGGAAAGGATATGAACAGACATTTCTCAAAAGAAGACATTCATACAGCCAACAGACACATGAAAAAATGCTCATCATCACTCACCATCAGAGAAATGCAAATCAAAACCACAATGAGATACCATCTCACACCAGTTAGAATGGCAATCATTAAAAAATCAGGAAACAACAGGTGTTGGAGAGGATGTGGAGAAATAGGAACACTTTTACACTGTTGGTGGGATTGTAAACTAGTTCAACCATTATGGAAAACAGTATGGCAATTCCTCAAGGATCTAGAACTAGATGTACCATATGACCCAGCCATCCCACTACTGGGTATATACCCAAAGGATTATAAACTATTCTACTACAAAGACACATGCACATGTATGTTTATTGCGGCACTATTCACAATAGCAAAGACTTGGAATCAACCCAAATGTCCATCTGTGACAGACTGGATTAAGAAAATGTGGCACATATACACCATGGAATACTATGCAGCCATAAAAAAGGATGAGTTTGCGTCCTTTGTAGGGACATGGATGAAGCTGGAAACCATCATTCTTAGCAAACTATCACAAGAAGAGAAAACCAAACACTGTATGTTCTCACTCATAGGTTGGAACTGGACAATGAGGAAACTTGGACTGGGGAAGGGGAACATCACACACTGGGGCCTATCATGGGGAGGGGGGAGGGGAGAGGAATTGCATTGGGGAGTTATACATGATATAAATGATGACTTGATGGGTGCTGACGAGTTGATGGGTCCAGAACACCAACATGGCACAAGTATACATATGTAACAAACCTGCACGTTATGCACATGTACCCTAGAACTTAAAGTATAAAAAAAAAATAAAAAATAAAAAAGTTAGAAAATCACCTCACTGAGTTCCCATAGAAATAAAAGATAATGCTCCAATAAAATTCTGATACATCTGTGAACACACTCTCATTACATTTTTTCTAGGTTGTGGAAATGATACAATATTTGAAAAAAATTCTGGGCCGGGCGCGGTGGCTCAAGCCTGTAATCCCAGAACTTTGGGAGGCCGAGACGGGCGGATCACAAGGTCAGGAGATCGAGACCATCCTGGCGAACACAGTGAAACCCCGTCTCTACTAAAAATACAAAAAACTAGCCGGGCGAGGTGGCGGGCGCCTGTAGTCCCAGCTACTTGGGAGGCTGAGGCAGGAGAATGGCGGGAACCCGGGAGGCGGAGCTTGCAGTGAGCTGAGATCCGGCCACTGCACTCCAGCCTGGGCGACAGAGCAAGACTCCGCCTCCAAAAAAAAAAGAAAAAAAGAAAAGAAAAAAATTCTGAAAATTTGTTTTCGTTAAAAAAAAAGCCTCTAGGTATCCATATCTGCAGCACATATTGGTTTAAAAGCTAAATATCCTTTTGAGCTTTTAAAGCAATATTCTAGTTAAAGAGCTAATTTTAATATTTTGAACAGGTAATTGCATTTTCCATGCATTTTTGCCGAAGTAGATGCAATCTGGAGAGCAAGCATTTTTTTGTTGTTGTTGTTTTAGCAGAATTGGAGATTACAGTTTGATACAGATTGTATAACTTAGCGCTGGGATTACTTGTTATTTTTATTGTTTTTTATTTTACTTATTTAGTATTATGACTTTCTTGACGTGAAAATTTGGGACCCAGAATAAATAATCCTAGTACTCAAAACATAAATGAAGGACACATTTAAATGCAGTATTAGAGGAAGTGTAGCTTACCTTTTTTTTTTTTTCTAAAGAGATAGACTTAGAGCTTCCTATGAATACCACATTCTGAAAAAATGTCTTCAAAACTCTCTCAGCTCTATGGGAGGCTTTCATAGCAAAGAGAAAATATGACTAGCCTTTGACTGAACTTGATGACTTTTTATTGGCCTGGACTAACTGACTTCTTTGACTTTCATCCAAAATAAGGATTATAGTTTATGCTGTGATTCAGCATACACACATACAAAGATGCACACATACACATATAAATAAGACAGAAGTTCCTTTCTGGGTTAAGACGGTAGATTGAACATATACATCTAATCTTGTTCCTTTTGAAAAACCCACTAAAACTATAGTGATGATATACTTTAAAAAAAGGCATAAACCCATAAAAGAAGAGAAAAGGAAAGGAGATGACAACAACATAATTTTGGAAGTGGGAAAGCAGATGGACAAGTTAGGTAACTGACTAGCTGATATCAGAAAGAAAACCCTATGCCAACACTGAGAAAAGCTAGGAACAACAAGATTTACACTTTAGAAAACTCAAAAGGCTCAGGAATTGGCAACATTAGGTACTTCTTGATCCAAGCATAAAGGGGGGATAACTAAGATAAGGAAGGTTGTGTGCAATCTCCCCCAGACTCCTGGGCATATGGTCCTCTCCTATTCCAGCAGAAGATGGAAATCTTTAGATGAGAGGTCACCCCCTCATCCAAAGATACATCCAACACAGTCAAAGGACAGGTATTCAACCAAAAACTGGGGTATTAAGTGATCCTAAACAGATTGAATGTTGAGGACCCACGGCAACCTGCTCGCTATCATAATAATGGTAGTAAGACCTTTTCCCTCCAGGAGTAACTACTCTCTGGGGAATCTCATCAGTGCAAGAAAAAAGAGCTAAAGATACTGTTGCCAGCAATTCCCCCAAAAGTGGTTGACTAAGGTCAACCTATGGTGAAGATCAAAGTTAATCAGCTGTAATACACTCAGAAACTCCAGTCACCCTTCTAGTCTTCAACATTTTACTACGAGAAAACATTCAAGTTTAGTAAGTATCTAAGGAAATCTTCCAATACAAAAATGGAGATCAAAAGCAACTAGAAGGTAACAGAAACTAAGGAAATGAAAATTTCAAAACGTTGTCAATATTTTCACAGATACAAGGCAAAACACTCTATCCATGCAACAAAAATAGGATACTAAAATAAAAGAACCCTTAGTCAACAACAACAAAACCAAAGAACCTTAGAAATGATAGCAGAAATGAAAATCTTAGTAAGAGGTTTGGAAGATAAAATTGGCCAAAACTCCTAGAAAGTAGAACAAAAAGACAAAAGAGGTAGAAAAGGAAAGAGGAAGGATACGAAAATCAGGGCCAGTATGCAAGTCCAACTTTCAAATAACAGATTTTCATAAAGCAACAACAGAGAAAATGAAGGGAGAAAAGAAACTCAATAAGATATTCTAGAATGGACACTAACTATTTCCAGACATACAAGCTCTGAAAAATTTTGCCTTCCATACACTCTTCTCAGGAATGTATGATAGGATATACTTCATCGAAATGGCAAAGTAAACCAAGAGAGAGGGAGACACAGCCACAGAGCAGGGTGACATAGAGAGACACAACAGGAGTCAGCAGGGTGACAGTGAAGGAAAATTCCCGTGTGAAGGCAGTGTGCCAGGTGGAGAGGGAAATTGGTCCAGATAGGACTAGTGTGAATTGAGGGACAGACACACTGACAGCTGTCATCATCATGCCTTCTGTCATCATATCATCTTTTTACCTAAAAAAAATTGGATTTTTACTCTCTGAAATAATGGAGTGAATCAAGAAAGAAAAAAACACGAGATCCTGAAAACTGAGAATCCAATCTAGAAGAAAATAAAAGGGAATTCAAAAGATAATGCCTGTGCAGCAGGCTTAGAGAGCGGCCAGCTCAGGTAAAAGGAGAATGGAGATTTCCAGAATGTGTTCTCAAAGAAAAGTCACAATGGGACCGATTGGTCACCTGACGCAATTTACCTTGTGCAAAATATTACTGAGAGATTATTGGAAGATGTGGGAAGAATTATGAAAACAGCAACAAAGAACAAGCTGTTTAATTTACTACAGGAAAAGCAAAAGGTAAGAAACAACCATAGTGCAATGTAATATGTATACATAACGTAGACACTGAATTTTGACTTCTCAAAAAACTATAGTGACTTATGTTGAAAGGTTGGGAGGGTCTGCAGAAGGAAGAGTGAAATCTTCATTTACCAGAATAGAAAGTAAACGGTATTCAAAATGAATTAGTCAGAAGTCAGCAGTACACTCATATTATTGGGAAAATATGGAGATATGTAAATATCAAGAGAAATAGCTAAAATAAATAGAAAATGGCTGCTCCTGGAAAGGTGGTCTAGGGATAGAGTGGGAGAGTTGAGGAAGAAAATCATTATAATCTGTAACAAAGGGCTTATATCATTTGGCTTTTATTATTTTAAGTCAAACTTTCAATTTTGAGGCAATTGTAGATTCACATGCACTTTGTAAGACACAACAAAGAGATTCTGTGTACCCGCTCTTCAGTTTCCTTCAATGGTCACATCTTGCAAAACTACAGTGAAATATCACAGCCAGAATATTGACATTGATCCAGTCAAGATATAGACATTTCCATCACCACAAGGAGTCCTCATGTTATCTTTTTAGAGCCATACGCCCTTCCTCCCAGCTCCCACCATGATTACTGGCAACCACTCATGATATGCATTTCTATAATTTCAAGAATGTTACATAAATGGAGATACACACACACACACACACACACACATATATGTATACACTTCCCACACTACACTAATGTATGATACATCAGTAATACTTAATAATTAATGATATGTGATCTTTTGGGATTGGTATATTTTCACTCAGCATAATTCTCTCAAGATTCAACCACATTGTTGTGTGTATCAATACTTCATTCACCTTTACTGCTGAGTAGTATTCCATAGCATGTATGTGCCACAATTTCTTTAACCTTTTGTCTATTGAAAAGTTTAACCAATAGGCAAAAGGTTAAACAAATTGTGGCACATACATGCTATGGAAAACTACTCAGTTGTATTTTAAATATATATAGTACATACATAATATCATCATATGCAATATATTAATATATCATATGTAATATAATAATATATGTAATATATAATAAATGTTAATATTACTCTGGATTGTTTCCAGTTTTGGGTCATTACAAAGAAAGCTACTATGACCATGCATATATAGGATTTATGGGATTTATGGGAACATAACAATTTCTCTGGGTTAAATGCCCAAGAATAAAATTACTTGGTCGGATAGTAACCAACTGAATAGTTTTAAGAAACTACTAAACTTTTTTTCCCACCAGCAATGTGTAAGTGATCTGGCTTCTCTGCATCTCCCCCAGCATTTTGTGTCGTCCCTATTTTTTGTTTTAGCCATTCTGGCAGGTGTGTAGTGATATCTCCTGTAGTTTTAACTGGCCTTTCCCCATGGGGCTGATGATATTAAACATCTTTTCTTGCACTTATTTGCCATGTTTATATGCTCTTTGGTGAAACGTCCTTCATGTTTTCTGCCTATTGTCTAATTCAAGTGGTGATTTTTTTTTTTTTACCCCCCTCGTGGAGTTTTGAGAGTTCTTTATATATTGTTGTCAGATATGTCATTTGCACATATTTTCTCTCAGTTTGCAGCTTGTTTTTTCATCCCCTTAGTGTCATTTGCAGAGCAAAAGTTTTTAATTCAATGAGGTCCACTTTATCTCCTTCCTTCCTCCCTCCCTCCCTCCTTCCTTCCCTCCCTCCCTTCCTTCCTTTTTGTTTGTTTGTTTATTTATTTATTTATTTATTTCAGATGGTGTCTCGCTCTGTTGCCCAGGCTGGAGTGCAGTAGCGCAATCTTGGCTCACTGCAAGCTCCACCTCCTGGGTTCATGCCATTCTGCTGCCTCAGCCTCCTGAGTTGCTGGGATTACAGGCACCCGCCAGCACGCCTGGCTAATTTTTTGTATTTTTAGTAGAGGCGGGGTTTCACCGTGTTAGCCAGGATGGTCTTGATCTCCTGACCTCATGATTTGCCCGCCTCGGCCTCCCAAAGTGCTGCGATTACAGGCATGAGCCACTGCACCCGGCCTCTTTCTTTCTTTTTTGATGGAGTCTCGCACTGTGGCCTGGGCTGGAGTGCGTGGTGCAATCTCGGCTCACTGCAACCTCCACCTGCCAGGTTCAAACGATTCTTCTGTCTCAGCCTCCTGAGTAGCAGGGATTACAGGCACCTGCCACAATGCCCAGCTAATTTTTTGTATTTTTAGTAGAGACAGGGTTTCACCATGTTGGCCAGGCTGGTCTTGAACTCCTGACCTCATGATTCGCCCGCCTCGGCCTCCCCAAGTGCTGGGATTACAGGTGTGAGCCACCACACCCAGCCTGTTTTCTTTTTAAGGATAGTGCTTTTGTTGTCAAGCCTAAGAACTTTCTGCTGAGTTCTAGATCCCAAAGATCTTCTCTTACTTTTTTTTCTAAAAGTTTTATGCTCTGTATTTAAGTCTGTGATTCATTTTGTGTTACTCTTTATTACTTGACCTTTAAAACCAGGTATACATATACTACTTTGGTAAAACCAAAAATCTTTGAATAAAACCTAAAAGGCTCAAGAAATGACACTGGCTTTTATTACTTGTGATACATTCTATAGTATGTATTTCCTATTCTGTCCTATCCTATCCTATCTTACAACAGACCCTCCCATCTCATTCTATAACTTCCCTTCCCATCTTGTTTCATTTCACTAAAAGAATGCTGATCATAACCCATTCATTTGATTTCATGACACTCTAACAAAGCTTGAAAAGCATGGTAGATACAGTGTTTTCTCCCTGGTTCGCATCCCTCAGTTTTACTTTTCAGTATGTCTTCTTTTCTAACTTTTCTTTATCGCCAATTCTATCTCAGATGTTTAAAAAAATCACACACTGCTCTTTGACCCAAAAGAAAAAAACTACTTTTTCCTGAGGTTTATTACTTGCTCCCTTCTCAGTGCTTCCCTAGGAGGTGACCAGAACTGCACACAGTCTGCATTTCTACTTAACTTGAGTCCTAAGAGAGCAAGGGCAGGCTCAACAGCCAGTTGAAATAAATTCTGGGAAAATGAGAGACACTGTTGTTATTTTCTCTCTTAAGTTCTATGCCTTTTTACGGTCACATCAGAAATAGAACATCATCTCCTTATTCCTCACAAAACTATATTCTCAGTGACTTTCTGAAATACTTTTTTATTTCAACAGTCATTACAAACCTTTAGTATATGATTGATTATACCTATGGCAGGTAAAACATACTGTGCACAGGGCCTGCAACCACAGTAAACTAGGTTGCTGGGAGATTCAATCAAAATAGTTATCGACCCATGTTTACCAAATATGCTAACCAGTACTTTTTTGTGATTTGGTGAACTTGATTTTTTATTGTGTTTGTTCCCAGGCTTGCTAATTAACAACATTCAGAAACACTAATTCACACTAATGAGGGAATCTATTATGTAAGATACCACTGCACTTGAGTATTTCTCTTCACAATCAAAGACCCCATTGTAGATAATTCATGCATCCTCAGCATCTTAAATTACATTAATTATGATATGAATGTCTCTAAGATTCTCTATTAAAGATTGTCAATTAACCTTACTTACTGGCTAGCAGAAATGCTGGCAAAATTTCACGGAATAGTTGCTGACACTTAATTGAAATGAATTTCTCTATTTTGAGTGATGGTGCGAAACACTAGAGAGTTTTCAAAAACAATTAATATAGTCTCTACTGCTAAAACTGCTGATCATACATCTAGTAACTGCCCATAAGGTGAAAAGAAAAACACAATAAAATTTGTTTTCTTTCTTCTTTTTAATTGCATATGTTATATATACTATCTTTATTCAAATGGAAACACTAGAATATGCTTTCATATATTCCTTAAAAATTATTGCAACTGTAAAACAGTGGAGGAGTTTCATTATCTTCTTAGAGTCACTCAAATACTCACTTATTTGAATACCTCAAACACTCACTTACTGCTGAACTGTGATTCAGCAATAACAGTTTTAATAATATCATACCCTTTGCCTCTGTGATGCATCTCATTTGTGTGTGGGATTTTTAAAACCCCCAAACAATTTTTATTAATAAAGTTTAATTGATTCCTGAATAATTAAATAGTAAACCATTTATTTGTTCACAATGTGTTCATTATTAATTCATTTAAAATAAATATTTTCCAAACTTCTATTATGTGCCATGCACTGTGCTGTCATATAGTACACCAATGTCTCTTTCTCAGAGTAACTGAAGTATTTCTGGCAAAGGTGGTATTTCCACTGCCTTTATCTTTAATAAAGGAAGTGGTCCCTGATACATAGTATTATTTCTGTGATTACATGAATTATTCAACATGAGGACTCTTAAAACTCACTCCAAGGAATAAACGACTAAAGTTTGTATGAGCATATAACTTTTAACCTTCTGTTTACCACAGGTAGAAATTGTCATCAAGTACTGGAAGAAGGGAAGACAAATACATGCAAATTAATCAAGTCCAGGATTTCAATTCGTCAAAATTAATGCAGAAATCAGCATTAATTAATTAATTACAATAATATATTTAATATATTGAGCACCTATTCTGTGCTGGGCATTGTACAACAATTTTACACACATTATATCTTATTATTACTCACATAACCCTATAAGGTAGGTATTATTTCTACTACCCTAAAAAGAGAGAGAGAACAAATTAAAGTGGCAGTGAGGTTAAGTCATTTGTCTCATCTCACCCAACCTAGTGGGGGAACTAGGATTTAAAACAAGTTCTGTTTTACTCCAACACTAAGCACTGTGTCTGATTAATTCAATTTTCATAAAAATTTCCTTGAGAACATACTATAGTCATAGCACTATTAGTTTCCCAATAGAAAATAAAGACAGAAAACTCACAGCCTGGTGAAAACATTTTTTTAAAACTCATATACAAAAACTAATTTTTATAGATTTTTATAGTTTCAATAGTATATCACTGAAGTGTGCATAGCAAAAGCAAGGTAAATTCATAGACTAGAATGACTGCCTTTATTAGAACCAAACAGTGAGATAATCCTGGTAAAGCCAAGTGGTCAATCACATTCAGATCATTGGGATAGTCACTGCTCCACACCTGACATCATCTCAGATAGCCTTCTCAATGTATAACTGAACTAGTCAAATTAGATGAGATCAATGAATTGGTTTTTTTTTTTTTTTTTTTTTTTTTTTTTTTTGAGACAGGGTCTTGTTGTGTTGCCCAGGCTGGAGTGCAGTGATGCAATCATGGCTCACTGCAGCCTCAACCTCCTGGGCTCAAAAGATCCCCTCACTTCTCAGCCCCCCAAGTGGCTGGGGCTACAGGCATGTGCCACCACGCCCAACCTAATTTTTATATTTTTTATAGAGATGGGGTTTTGTCATGCTGCCCAGGCTAGTCTCTAACTCCTGGGCTCAAGTGATCCACCAGCCTGGGCCTCCCAAAGTGTGGGGATCACAGGTGTCAGCCACTGTGCCTGGTGATGAATTGCTCTTACCATTCTAAGCTAAAATACTACTTCATCTTAGGGGGAAACATTCTGAATCAATGGCAAAATGAGTGAGAGGGAGTTATGTAATCCTATCTCCACAAGGACGAGATCTGTTTCCTTCAAACCATATTCAGAGACATCTGATTACAATCAAAGCAGCCATGTTTTATAATGACACTACAAATTACAGAATCACAAATCTATATTATTAATCAAATCTGCTGGAGAATTCTAAATAGATCTTGATATGGTTTGGCTCTGTATCCCTACCCAAATCTCATGTTGAGTTGTTATTCCCAATGTTGGGAGAGGGACCGGGTGGGAGGTGAATGGATCATGGGAGTGGATTATGGTTTAAAAGTGTGGCACTTCGCCCTCCACTCTCACTCTCTCACTCTCTCTGTCTCTCTTTCTCTTCTGACACCATGTAAAGACACGTTTCCTTCCCCTTCGCCCTTCTGACATGACTGTAAGTTTCCTGAGGCCTCTCAGGCATGCTTCCTGTACAGGGTGTGGAACTGTGAGTCAATTAAACTTTTCTTCATAAATCACCCAGTCTCAGGTAGTTCTTTATAGCAGTGTGCGAACAAACTAATACAGATCTGGTAAATTTTCCCCCAACTTTCCACTCTTATTCAGCCAGCAGTAATAGTGCTAGGAAATGTCAACATGTTAACACCAAAATCATCTGGACTAACTTGTCTAGAGATGGTAACATAAGCATTGTTTAAAAAAAAATGGAAATTACTCACTCAAAACCGCTCAACCACATGGAAATTGAACAACCTGCTCCTGAAAGACTACTGGGGTACATAATGAAATGAAGGCGGAAATAAAGATGTTCTTTGAAAACAATCAGAACAAAGACACAATACACCAGAATCTCTGGGACACATTTAAATCAGTGTATAGAGGGAAATTTATAGCACTAAATGCCCACAAGAGAAAGCAGGAAAGATCTAAAATTGACACCCAACATCACAATTAAAAGAACTAGAGAAGCAAGAGCAAACACATGCAAAAGCTAGCAGAAGGCAAGAAATAACTAAGATCAGAGCAGAACTGAAGGGGACAGAGACACAAAAATCCCTTCAAAAAATCAATGAATCCAGGAGCTGGTTTTTTGAAAAGATCAACAAAATTGATAGAACACTAGCAAGACTAATAAAGAAGAAAAGAGAGAAGAATCAAATAGACACAATAAAAAATGATAAAGGGGATATCACCACTGATCCCACAGAAATACAAACTACCATCAGAGAATACTATAAACATCTCTACGCAAATAAACTAGAAAATCTAGAAGAAATGGAGAAATTCCTGGACACATACATCCTCCCAAGACTAAACCAGGAAGAAGTTGAATCCCTGAATAGACCAATAACAGGCTCTGAAATTGAGGCAACAATGAACAGCCTACCAACCAGAAAAAGTCTAGGACCAGATGGATTCACAGCCGAATTCTACCAGAGGTACAAAGAGGAGCAGGTACCATTCCTTCTGAAACTATTCCTATCAATAGAAAAAGAGGGAATCCTCCCTAACTCATTTTATGAGGCCAGCATCATCCTGATACTAAAGCTTGGCAGAGACACAACAAAAAAAGAGAATTTTAGACCAATATCCCTGATAAATATTGATGTAAAAACCTCAATAAAATACTGGCAAACCAAATCCAGCAGCACATCAAAAAGCTTATCCACCATAATCAAGTGGAGTTCAACCCTGGAATGCAAGGCTGGTTCAACATACACAAATCAACAAACGTAATCCATCACATAAACAGAACCAAAGACAAAAACCACATGATTATCTCAATAGACGCAGAAAAGACCTTTGACAAAATTCAACAGCCCTTCATGCTAAAAACTCTCAATAAATTAGGTATTGATGGGATGTATCTCAAAATAATAAGAGCTATTTATGACAAACCCACAGCAAACATCATACTGAATGGGCAAAAACTGGAAGCTTTCCCTTTGAAAATTGGCACAAGATAGGGATGCCCTCTCTCACCACTCCTATTCAACATAGTGTTGGAAGTTCTTGCCAGGGCAATCAGGCAGGAGAAAGAAATAAAGAGTATTCAATTAGGAAAAGAGGAAGTCAGATTGTCCCTGTTTGCAGATGACATGATTGTATATTTAGAAAACCCCATCGTGTCAGCCCAAAATCTCCTTAAGCTGATAAGCAATTTCAGCAAACTGTCAGGATACAAAATCAACATGCAAAAATCACAAGCATTCTTATACACCAATAACAGACAACCAGAGAGCCAAATCACGAGTGAACTCCCATTCACAATTGCTTCAACGAGAATAAAATACCTAGGAATCCAACTTACAAGGGACGTGAAGGACCTCTTCAAGGAGAACTACAAACCACTGCTCAATGAAATAAAAGAGGACACAAGCAAATGGAAGAACAGTCCATGCTCATGGGTAGGAAGAATCAATATTGTGAAAATGGCCATACTGCCCAAGGTAATTTATAGATTCAATGCCATCCCCATCAAGCTACCAATGACTTTCTTCACAGAATTGGAAAAAACTACTTTAAAGCTCATATAGAACCAAAAAAGAACCCTCATTGCCAAGACAATCCTAAGTCAAAAGAACAAAGCTGGAGGCATCACGCTACCTGACTTCAAACTATACTACAAGGCTACAGTAACCAAAACAGCTTGGTACTGGTACCAAAACAGAGATATAGACCAATGGAACAGAACAGAGGCCTCAGAAATAATACCACACATCTACAACTATCTGATCTTTGACAAACTTGACAAAAACAAGAAATGGGGAAAGGATTCCCTATTTAATAAATGGCGCTGGGAAAACTGGCTAGCCATATGTAGAAAACTGAAACTGGATCCCTTCCTTACGCCTTATACAAAAATTAATTCAATATGGATTAAAGACTTAAACGTTAGACCTAAAACCATAAAAACCCTATAAGAAAACCTAGGCATCACCATTTAGGACATAGGCATGGGCAAGGACTTCGTGTCTAAAACACCAAAAGCAATGGCAACAAAAGCCAAAATAGACAAATGGGATCTAGTGAAACTAAAGAGCTTCTGCACAGCAAAATAAACTACCATCAGAGTGAACAGGCAACCTACAGAATGGGAGAAAATTTTTGCAATCTACTCATCTGACAAAGGGCTAATATCCAGAAACCACAAAGAACTCAAACAAATTTACAAGAAAAAAACGAACAACCACATCAAAAAGTGGGCAAAGATATGAACAGACACTTCGCAAAAGAAGACATTTATGCAGCCAACAGACACATGAAAAAATGCTCATCATCACTTGGTCATCAGAGAAATGCAAATCAAAACCACAATGAGGGCCGGGCACGGTGGCTCAAGCCTGTAATCCCAGCACTTTGGGAGGCCGAGGCGGGCGGATCACGAGGTCAGGAGATCGAGACCATCCTGGCTAACACGGTGAAACCCCGTCTCTACTAAAAAAATACAAAAAACTAGCCGGGCGAGGTGGCGGGCACCTGTAGTCCCAGCTACTCGGGAGGCTGAGGCAGGAGAATGGCGTAAACCCGGGAGGCGGAGTTTGCAGTGAGCTGAGATCTGGCCACTGCACTCCAGCCTGGGTGACAGAGCGAGACTCCTTCTCAAAAAAAAAAAAAAAAAAAAAACCACAATGAGATACCATCTCACATCAGTTAGAATGGCAATCATTAAAAAGTCAGGCACCAACAGGTGCTGGAGAGAATGTTCAGATGCAGGAACACTTTTACACTGTTGGTGGGACTGTAAACTAGTTCAACCATTGTGGAAGACAGTGTAGCGATTCCTCAAGGATCTAGAACTAGAAATACCATTTGACCCAGCAATCCCATTAGAGGGTATATACCCAAAGGATATATAAATATGCTATATAAATCATGCTACTATAAAGATACATGCACATGTATGTTTATTGTGGCCCTATTCACAATAGCAATGACTTGGAACCAACCCAAATGTCCATCAATGATAGACTGGATTAAGAAAATATGGCACATATATACTATGGAATACTATGCAGCCATGAAAAAGGATGAGTTCATGTCCTTGGTAGGGACATGGATGAAGCTGGAAACCACCATTCTCAGCAAACTATCGCAAGGACAGAAAACCAAACACCACATGTTCTCATTCATAGGTGGGAACTGAACAATGAGAACAGTTGGACACAGGAAGGGGAACATCACACACCAGGGCCTGTTGTGGGGTTGGAGGAGGGGGGAGGGACAGCATTAGGAGATATACCTAATGTAAATGACGAGTTAATGGGTGTAGCACACCAACATGGCACATGTATACATATGTAACAAACCTGCAAGTTGTGCACATGTACCCTAGAACTTAAAGTAAAATTAAAAAAAAAAAAAAGGAAATTACTGTTGCATACCTTAATTGACATGTGAAGGTATAGCAACAGAATATTTGTAGTGTATGCAATGATAAAGGGAATAAATTGAGCAGACTTGCCATATTTACTGAAAAAGAAGACAAATCATTTCACATTTCACTAACAGCAAACATACAGCTGGCTTACACTGTTTCATTAGCAGTATGAATTATACAAAAGAAAACATGCTAAGCAGCAAGCATGGTAGAACATAGAAAGCTTTGAACTTAGACCTAAGTGCAACTTCAAACCCCAACTTTGGCATTTAGACTGAATTATGTGGGCAAGTGATTTACATTTTCTGAGTCTCAGTTTCCTTATCTGCAAAATGACTATGTGTGTATTAAATGAACCAATTCATAGAAAATGTCTAGCCAATGCCTCGATACATTAGATGCTAACAGTGGTATTTTCCTTTTCTTTCTTAGGCTCTGTGAGTGAAGGATACTACAGGGAGAAATAAAAAAGTCAATCAGACACTGACAGTGTCTTCATAGAACCCACAGGATGTTGAAAATAAGCTTTAAATGTCTGGGATGGTAGATTGCAACACTAGCCACAACGCTTGCAGCTTCTCACATGAAGAGGTGGAATCTCTTTCTCCATCTCTTGCATTTGGGCTGTCCTTGTCATTTGCTTTGACCAACAGGACATAGTGGACATTATACTGTGATAGGCTGAGCCTGAACTTCAAGAGGCCCTTCAGATATCAATGTACTGCTCTTGGGAGCCCACCACCACCATGTGAACCAGCCCAGCCTGCTGGAGGATGAAAGACCACATGAGCAGAGAGGAGTAATCCTAACTGAGGCCCCCTTAGTCCAGTCAGCACCAGTTAATACAGCAGCTGAACACAGAGTATGAGTCGGTTCATTTAAGACCAGAAGAACTGCCTAACAGAATTGTGGGCTAAACAAATGGTTGCTGTTTTAAGCCACTAAATCTGAGGGAGAGGGATTAGCTATGCAACAGATAACATACAAATGTAAGAAGATATGGGGTCATGACATTTTTCAACCAAAAGACAAAATTATGGGAACAACAGTTTCAAAACAATAGTTTCAAAAGAGTTTCAGGAGTGATTAGTCATCAATTCCAATAGAATGATGTGGTATAAGAATTGCTACTGCATTAGATTAATGAAAGTTGCAAATCTCAGGGTTTCATGTGCAAATGATTCTTGGTAGCTGGAGGTACAGAGATTAATTTTTCCCAGGCAATATTATTCTGAGGTTTCTATGTTTTTGGAGTTCAGAAACTGTTGTTATGCATTATACATGAAAAAGAAGAAAAAGATGGCAAGGGAAGAAAAGCTGAACAAAACTAGATTTTGAAAATAAAATACCTGTAAAAGGAATTTGGGACAATGTCAGGGAGTTTTATACTGCAGGTAGCAAAAAGCAAAGCCTGGGTAACTCATGTCTTTCCCATGTCAGTCATCCATTGCAGAAAAAGGATCCTGGCCTTTACTTAACCTTTTTTTCCCCCCTTCTTTACCAAGTAGAGCACACCACGAAAGCGATTAAATATAATTTTAAAGTTGTGTCATATTGGTTTCTCTTTGTGCAGCAGACAACTAAGTGTGCCTTTGAAGGAAATAATTGGAGATATATGAAGGAAAAATCACCATGCAGCTGAAAAGTGCTTCTCTTAAATATGGGCTAAATTCTGTGATGTGTGTAATGGTTAACTTTGTGCTTATTTTGTGCGAATTTTGGACATCACCCACAGATTCTTTCTGCAAACTGTGAAGTCTGAAGAATGAGAAAGATGCCTTTTGTTCCCCTCAGTGCCAATCAATACTGTAACTGGGGTGGGCTGGGGTGGTAAAACTTACAGACAAACAGCAAGTTATTTGAGGTGACAGATGTCACGCCTCCTCCCTGCCTTCTAAATGCCCAGAAACATGCTAGCTCTGAGTAGCAGCCCTCAAATACTTTCTGATTTGAATTGAAATCCAGTGGAGGGCTTATCCAAGTTTTAAGAATGAGCCACTATGGAGCACACACATAAACTTCACAATGGTGGGTGGCACACACCTGATGCACTTCTTAGGACAGAAAGGACTATGGCTGGCAGTGAAAAGGGAAGAGAAAGAGTGGGAGGAATGAGAGGCAAGAAGCAGCGGGTAGCACTTTTCTCTGTATCAAAGAGTCATGAAACTAGGGTAAGGACAGAAAATTCACTCCAGGCATTCCTCAGCCAATCCTTGCTTTCCTCTTCCTTTCTTAGTTTGGAATTGCTAGTGAGGATACGAGTTAATGGCTAAGGAAGTTACTTTGCATTGGTCCAGAAGAGCAGGTTATAGAAACTCAGGTTTGGAAGAAAATTTCTTAGAGGTTGTCTGGTTTGATCTCCTTAAGCTTCCAGAAATTCCTGACTGTTGATCATCCAACTTTGATTTGAATGTTTCCAATTATGGAATCCACTCGATTGCTGTGGAGTCTCTAACTGCTAAGCTGTCATTATATTGAACTAAATATTGGTATCACACACCTTTTAGTTCTGTTTCTGTCCTTTGAAGCAACCAAGAACATATCTTCAACCTCTTGAAAAGCTGAAGAGGGGCCACACATTGTACAAGAAAGAGAGCTGGGTTAGAAGTTAGGACACTTTGGTTTTGCAACTGACTAGTTGGTGTCCTGCTCCCTCAATTTATTTATCTATCTATCTATTTATTTATTTGTTTATTTTTGAGATGGAGTCTTGCTCTTGTCACCCAGGCTGGAGTGCGAAGGCACGATCTCAGCTCACTGCAACCTCCCGTTCCTGGATTCAAGTGATTCTCCTGCCTCAGCCTCCTGAGTAGCTGGGATTACAGGTGTCTGCCAGCACGCCTGGCTAATTTTTGTATTTTTAGTAGAGATGGGGTTTCATCATGTTGATCAGGCTGGTCTCGAACTACTGACCTCAGGTGATCCATCCCCCTCGGCCTCCCAAAGTGCTAGGATTACAGGCGTAAACCACCGCACCCGGCCTCCTCATTTTATGTAACTTGTTGCTGCAGTAATCATATGCTCAATATTTTGTTAGTATTACTTTTGAAAGTCTGCACTAAGAGTGGAATATAATTGTGTAGCTATAGGTTGAGGCCAGGATTTTTTTGTTTTTGAGATATAATACAAAGGATACCGGGCATGAAACGGTTAGACTAGAAGTTGTAAACCCATGCCATTAAAGGCAGGTAGGTAACGGAGAGGTTTAAAGGAATGGGGAATTGGTGGTTTGGGTTCCTGGAAAGACAATAGGGACTGGTTGAAACCTGCAATTTAAAAGACATAATCTGTTTAAAGGCATTTGTGGTAGCCAGCCTCTAACATGGTCCCCAGTGGCCCTCATCCCCTGGTATTACCCCCCTATATAGTTCCCGCCTACACTGTACAGGGTTGGTCTGTGTGACCACTTGCACATGAAAGAAGCGATGGCATAATACTTCTGAGCTTAGGTCATAAAAGACTGCAGCTTCTGTCTGTGTACTCTCTTTGTTCTCTCTGGGGGAGGTCAGCTGCATGTCATGCGGTCATTCAGGCAACCTAGGGTGTGAATGATGTGGCAAGGAAATAAGGCCTGCTAGCAAATGCTCGGTTGAGCTTGGAAATGGGTTCTCTCCCAGCATCTCCAGTCAAGAGCTTGACTGCAACCTCATAAGAGACTTTGAGTCAGAACCATTCAGCTAAACTGCCTCTGGATACCTGACCATAGAAACTGTGAGATTATATGTTATTTCAAACCACTAAATTGAGGGTAATTTGCTATATAACAATAGATAACTAATATAGCATTCGGATTCATTTTAAAGTATCAATGTGCACATGCACACACTTTGTTGATGAAACAACATATACAGTTCCAGTTTATAACCCTGGGTTTCTCAATGAAACCTGGATCTACAGAAGCCAAAAGGTATGGTTAACGTGGCACTTGAAGGTCATTTGGCAGCTCAGTTTCTGCTGGAGGGGAGGAGATGAAATCCATTCAGAGCTCAAGCAGGGAGCTATTTTATCCACCAATGGAAACAGAATATAATTTTTCTTAACACTGTAGAGTAACAACAAACATTGGGACAGAACCTAGAGAAATCCGACTGAAATCCTATTTTATAATACAAAGAGCACTTGGGTTAGAGTAGAAAGCCAGGCGGAACTTCAGTCAAATCAAAATAGAAAAGTATTTCTCTGTCGCTAAAAACTAAGAACAAGCATTTCACAAAAAGTAATGGAAGAAGCAACCAGTTATGGTCTGAATGTTTGTGTCCCCCCAGAATTTATATGTTAAATCCCTAACCCTCAAAGTGATGGTATTAAGAGGTGGGGTCTCTGGGAGATGGTTAGGCTATGAGGGCAGGGCCCTAATGAATGGGATTAGTGCTCTCATAAAAGAGACCCAAGAGGTTCCTCTCCCTTTCCTTCATGTGGAAGTGGGCCCTCTCTAGACACGGAATCTGCCAGCACCATCATCTTGGACTTCCAGCCTCCAGAACTGTGAGGAGTAAATTTATAGGCCGCCTAGTTTATGGTATGTTTTTTACAGAAGCCCAAACAAAGACACAACTATTCTCAGAAATCCTAGAAATAACGTAGTCACTTGGGTTCTGAAACCAGAGATTGAGAGGTCACTCTCCACCCAATAGGAGAAGCAGATCTTAAGGGGACAAGAATACATATGACGTTGCATAGCTATAGGTTGACGCCAGGATGTTTTTGTTTTTGAGATATAATACAAAGGATACTGGGCATGAAATGGTTAGACTAGAAGTTATAAACCCATGCCGTTAAAGGCAGGTAGGTAACAGAGAGGTTGAAAGGAATGGGGGATTGGTGGTTTGGGTTTCTGGAAAGACAATAGGGACTGGTTGAAATCTGCAATTTGAAAGACATAATCTGTTTAAAGGCATTTGTGGTAGCCAGCCTCTAACACGGTCCCCAGTGGCCCTAGCAGAGGACTAGGATATGTCTTTGAATGAAGATGCCTGAAGGACTGAATAAAGAACCCGGACAACTAAAGAAAAAAGCCACGTATGGATCAGGATTGAGACAATTTCTTCAGGTAATGGTTTTTACTAATAAGTTAAGGAAGAACTGAAAGTGCGTTTTAGAATTCGACTGAATACCCTTTGTAGGCTTTTGCATAGAATTACTCCAACAACTACGCTGAATATAGAGTTAAATACGGAGAATAAATTTCTAGAGTTTAGATCCAATCATTCTCAATAAATCCTTTTGTTCTTAACATTAAAGAAAACCCTCAGGTTTTTTTTACAAATAGAGGCTGACAGGAATGGGTGCCCTACTCAGTCAGAATCCCAGGCCAGAAATCTGCACAAACAGGTTAAGTGGAAGCCTTAATAGGATACTGCTTTAACAAGAATTATTTCTGTCAACACAATGCAGAGTCATTATCAGGCAATTTCAGAAAGTGCCAGGAAGCATCATGTGGAAAATTATAATCAAGGCCTGGCTGAAGTTGGGCCATCATTATGGAAAGTGAGGAAAAATGCTAAGTGCAGCGTGGTGCTTGGCATTTTGTGGAAACACCAAAAATGTCAACTGGGGAGACTGAGAAAAACATGAGGGAGGAAGATGCCATTGGAAAATAAGCATAAAAGAGGATTAGTGTAAGATGAAAGCCCGTGTGCATAAATTAGTCAAATATAAAATACTGATAGTCTGTGATTTATACTGCTTGGAAGAAAACAGGCCATTATAGATACAAGAGACTGTTCACGATAGTTGTCAAAACTACTGCATTCAAATGCTGCCTTTTTCTCACTGTTTTCACTGATCTTGACATTCTCAAACAAGGGTTGTGGTAGACTGGTGGGCCTAGAACCTAGGTAGAGGTTAAAAGAAGAGAGGATGAGTTAACTATCTTTAAGAAGACTTGAGGGTTCTGGCACCCCACATGGTGTATTTCTACTTTTTTGCTATTTTTAGGTGAGACTGGGTTAGTTATTAACTTCAGAAGGAAGAAGGAGTCACCAAGAGAAACAGCTTGAGGAGCGAGGTGTCAGGAAGCTGCTGAGGAGGTGGAGAGGAAGAGAACTGTACCGGTTTTCCCTCAGTGGTGGTGGTGATAGAACATTTATGGGCTGACTGTATGTGAGGAAGGATTATATGATTGAAATACTAATTTATTTATTTTTGCTAGTTGTTCCTTTACCCACTTTGCCTTTCATTTGAAATTCAAGGAGACACTCTAGTCTATGCTTGCTGTCTCATGGAAATGACGTGATGAGAGAAAAGTGAAAAAAAAAAGTATAAATCTGGCTTTTATGTTTTTAAAAGCCCAGACATTTAGAGGAACAGAAATGACATATAGACAGAATATTTGAAAGAAAGCACCATGGTTAAGGACATGCTGCCTCCTTACCCTCAACCCAAAGTGGAAGAGGTTTCTTGGCTATATCAAATATTACACTATGGGAAGCTGCTTTCCCCAAATCCAGTCCCCAAAACTGAATCCTTCAATTTATCCAGTTACTTCCCCTCACACTTGATCATGTGCTTTAGGGGAGTCTGGCCGAGATCCAGCTGCTGGGTCCTGACTGGTGACAGCCAATGATGGTGGCCCCATCCTCCATGCTAGTGATTGTTTTAGGCATGAGGATTCTGCAAAATACATGTGAATGGACAGTTTTCCTCAATTTTAAGAAGAGATGCAAACATAAGATGGCCTCCTTCTGCCTCTGAAAGTGTTGCATGTAGAGAAGATGTTGCAACTGCTGTAGCCATTTTGCTTCCAGCCTGAGGAGGAGGCAGGCAGACAGATGGAAAAAGTCAAAAGAAGACTCAGAGAATCAGAGAAATGAAGCCAGAGCCCTGAGGCTTGTGGAGAGCTGTCTTATCTCTGAGCCTCCTTCTATGTATTATAAATTGCATTATAGTTTAAGGTAGTTGAATCTGCTTCTTTTGTGCCCTGCTGCTAAATGCATCCTAATTGGTACAGTGGCTGAGAGGAGAAAGGAACATGAAGGGTAGTGAAGAGAGAGGAATTACCATCAGTGCCTGGAACAAAGGGACTAGCCTTGAGGGACTCCCACAATCGGAAGATATTCCGCATCTTCATCTCACCCAGATCCCCCCCGGTGAACCCTAAACATCTCCAGGACCCAGGCTGTGTCAGTCTTTCCCATAAACACCTGATGAGGATGTACCTTCCATGGCAGCTAACATGAGCACTGAGGATTGCTCAGCAGGAATGGCAATTTCTCCTTAAGCAGAAACAATGTTAAATTTGTTAAAACATGCACGGTTATACAAGTATGTGAGAGAGATTTTTAAACCTATTACAACTTCCGGAAGGAACATGCTAATTACTACAGAATGTTGTGTTTAGCTAATATCAAGCACTGTGAGGTGGAGTTCCCTAAAGCTACATCCTTCTCCTTCACTGCCCAGGTTATTGTACTCTTTGATTGCAATTCCGCAAGGCACTCCCAAATGCAGTGGGGTTCAGTAAGTTTAGGACTCCCTCGCAGAAAACTAGTCACCAGAAATCCGAAGATTTTCTCCTAGCTCTACCTTTGTATCATTCTTGTGGATTTTGGCTGCTTGCTACATTTCTTACTTGCAATCTGCCACCTTCCACTTGCTTGTCTCTTGGCAACACCTGTGCATCTTCTGACACTATCTTTTGCATCTTGAAACAGGCCTCAGATGACCCTACCATTGGCCTCCCTCCCACGGAAAATAGACACAGACCAGTATGACTGTCATCCTGAGTCTCTTCCCAGATACCTGATCAAAACAGAGAACGGTCATTGAAAGGCCATTTCCCCAATTTGCCTAATCTTCTAGCTCTGGCTGCCTTGAGATGATGTAGTTGAGAGGTTTGGCAGCTGAGGCTGGGAGAAAGATGGGATAGTGGCATGGTCAAGTGGCTTATATGGGAAGGGGAATCTGACTGATGGAAGTTGGAAGAGCAAAGGCAAGAAGTGGGTGGTGGGGGTTGGGGGAGGAGAAGAAATGAAAGATGCTTAAAGGGAAATTGGTATAACATCTAGGAGAACATCTTAGAATACGTTTGTAGGAGGACTGTGAAATTCAGTTGCCTGCATGTGCATTGTGGCTCCTTTACTTATACCTGCTAGACCTTGGGCAAGTTACTTAGCTTCAACTCTTAGTTTCCTCATCCATAAAATGGGGATAACACCACAACTACTCCACAGGGGTATTGACAGAATTAAATAAGATAATAGAGGTAAAGAATTTAGAACAACACATGCCACTGGGAAGAATTCAATACATGTTAGTTTTGTCATTATTATTACTCATATACTTGACAAAAATATTTCTATATTACCCAATTTCTAGAATTGTATGAAGAGGGTTACATACATTGATGAATAGAGTACTTCTATCTTTTATTATAGAATTTTTCAGCTAAAAATACAATTCATATCACAGAGGTCAAAATAAATTTGGTATGACAACACCACATCAGTTCTTTAGAGTTTACTTTCTTTGTCATTTGTGGCTTCAGCACCTGCCTGCTACTTTCTACTTTTCTGGTACACACAAGTATGGGACAGTGAGAGACAACTGTGCCCTTTTTAAGTGTAACATGTTAATCTTATTAAAAATAATAGCAAGAGAAAAATGCCATGGATATTTAATAACCTTTTTAAAGAGTCATTACATTATGAAAACACTACCATCTGTAGTAAAGGGTATCAGATTTGTCAGGAATTATTAAAATTTGCAGATTAATCCTAAATATTTTTTGTTTCTCTATTATACTGTCTTTCAATTGCAGGCCTATTATTTTCCAAATGTAACTTTTAGTTATTAAAGGTTGATCTGAGTTTTCATTATTCTTTCTTTTATTTATCTATTCTCCTGAGCATGTTAATGGGCAATGGAATGCCTAAAACATGTGAGGAGAGCAGAGGAGAAGAAAACAGTCCCAGAAGGGAATGGGCAAATAGACATGGAATAATTGAAAGCTGGCTGTAAGTGTTATATATCATTTTCTATGGTAGTAAGTAGATATTAGAAATACTTAAAACCTAAAGAGGCACTATAAGTAAAGATGTATAACTGAAGCCTACATTTATTTGACAGCTACTTAATTTTTTTTCCTGTAAAAAAGAACTTCCAGCTTCCCAAGACCCAACATTGAATTCAATCAGAGGTAAAGATTCTGGACTATTGGATTAAATGAGGAGGCAGGAGCTCCTATCTCTTGCAGGTGGGCAGCCAACAAAGTAACTTCAACAGAACAGCAATTGGTCCTCTGGTCACTTGGGAAACTCAGACTTAATTGAGATGGGCATCAACAAGGGAGAAGCAATTCTTTTGTAAACAAACAAAACTGTAATCATATGAAATAACCTAGAAAATAGATGACAGGAGACCTTTCCAATCTGTGATTTGGTAGAGAATAGGACTTCTCTTTCTGTCTGACCTCTGAGACATCTTTGCAGATACTGAAAATATTGTGATAGATAGTGGTGACTCTAGAGTCTTTTGCTCTGGCCAAACAGTACAAGGAGAATTTGTTTTCCAAATTAAAAATCCAGATTCTATGAATTTTATATTTAAATATCCTCAAACAGTAAGGACCTTACATTACAAAGCTGAATGCTCTTTGAAGCCCATGTTAGAAGAATATGGATCTGTTGCAATATGTAATGTGTGATTTCTAATACAGTGTGAAACCAGGGCCAGAGATGAAGATAGGGACACATCTCAGTTTGCCAGGGATGCTGTGATATGGGTGAGCATGAGCATTGTCTATGGACTGAATTGTGTCCCTCTAAAATTCATATGTTACGGTCCTAACCCCTAGTACCTCTGAATGTGACTGTTTGGAGAGAGGGTCTTTAGAGATGTGATTAAACTAAAATGAGGTTATTAGAGTGGCTCCTAATCTAATATGACTGGTATCCTTATAAGTAGAGGAAATTTGCACATGGCTGGGTACAGAGAAAAGTCTATGTAAAGACTCAGGGAGAAGACCATCTATAAGCCCAGAAGAAAGCCTTCAGAAGGAACCAACCCTGCTGACACCTTAAACTTGGGCTTCTAGCCTCTAGACTGTGAGAAAATGAATTTTTGTTGTATAAGGCATGGCATCTAGTACTTTGTTATATCTGCTTGAGCAAACTAATACAAGTTCCATTTGTAGTAGAATATGTTAAACATCATTACATAGTCCATGCCTGCACTCAACGAAGACCGGTTCCCACCATTAAGACAAGTTGCTCCTTCTACCACTTGGATGGAAATCAGCTTAAGGAGAGACGTTAGATGAGTAACAGTCAGTGCAAGGGTCCCTAGAGTAGGGGCAGGGGAGAGGGCAGTGTGTGAAAGGAAGGGCTAATTTTTTTTTTTTTAAAGGGCGAGTTTTTTTTCTTTTTTTTTCCCTATCATTTTGTTTTTATAAACTAAGGGCTTTTTTTTTTTTAAAGAAAATTCTCTATTGCTTTCTTATTACAAGAGCTTTACTTGTTCATTGTAGAAATATTAGGAAATACAGATTAAAAAATGAAGAAACAAAATATAACTGTGATCTCACCACTCAAAGGTAACTGTTCATACATTCTTGTAAATCTTTCCATACTTTTTTCTATAGATACATGAATTTATATAATATATATAAATGGAATGATTTATTTTTTGCTATCTTTCTGTGTCAATAATTTCTAATTTAGGGCATCATTTCTAATGTCTGATATTGTTTCATTGTATCTATTATGTCCTAGAAATAGAATTGGTAGGTGGGATGTGTCTAGACTTAGACATATGTAAAGACTTTTAATATATTTTGCCAAATTGCCCTCCAGAAAGGATGTAGCCATTTACATTCAGCAAGTCTATTTTGAGTGCAACATAAAGCCCTGTCACTGGTAACTCTTGACTCAGCTGCTCAAGGGCTTTCAGCCAAAATCCTAGGAGGGGAGTGAGGAAACTAGAGGACACTGAAAAGCTGTGCCACAAGTGACTCAGATCCTGCAAGTGGCTCGATGGAGGAGTGTCCCGTGTTGGTGGCGGAGGTTTTTCCTCCCTTAGCACAGGACAGGCTGCGAAGAAGCATGGCAGGATCAGTCGTCCTGCGCCCATATGGGACCTGCAAGCTCTGCCAGGAGTAGCCACGTCAGTGCAGCCACTAGGGGTCGTCCTGAAGAGCATGGCACCCACAGGGGTGTGGAGTGAAGCGTGAAGTGGGGGCTTGTGTTGCTCACGTGAGCGTGGAGGAGATATCCCTGAGGACCTCTGAGTAAGCTGAGAGGGACCCGTGGAATGAGGTTCCAGGGATTTCACTGCAGGGAGCCTGAGATCATTGTGATTATGACCCCTGGTTGTTAATTTTATTCCTCGAGCTTTCAGGGCCTGGGAAAATACACATTATTTTAGGGAAAGAGAACAGAAGGACTGATAGCCTTTGCAGTTTTTATGCATTAATGGGAGATGGTATTTGATTTTGGTTCCTTGCCCAGTATAAGAGATCCCAGGGGGCCTAGTTAAAAGGAAAGCCAAGCTTATCTTAAATGAAAAATAAAATATTTTATTTTATAAACATGAAAATTATGTGGCACTCAATAAAATGTGTTGGCAAGTGAATGTCTGCACATAATATGATAAATTAAATAGGTTAACTCCTCTTGGGAGAAGAACTTGAATTTTACTTATCATTGGAAGACTTTGAAATAACTTTCAGCAGGAGCCTCTCTAAGGAAGATAAGCAGTGGTCTGATTTGCTGGTAGATGGAGTGTATGAGAGAGGGAAAGAGCACCTTCATTGTTGACCAGAAATGATCACCCTTCTACTGTGTTGCAAGATATTCACAGAGCACCTGGTGGTTCCTGGGTCTTGGACCTTTGCTGGTCAGACGTCACATATACATCAGAATGACAGTCCCATTGATCTTAATGTGGCCCTTATCTGATAAGTACATTTGTAGATACAAGTGAAGAATTAACATTTTGTTGGCTTCTTTGAAATGTAAATTTAGCTGCCAAAGTGGTTTCCAAAAGTAAACTTATGTTCTGTACATTTGCCCAAGGCAACAAATAAATTTCCAATAAAACAAACAAACAATTCTTTCCCTGGGGTTGTTTTCTTCTCTCTTCAAGTGGCACTATGGAGAATTAATTACTTCATAATCTCACTCACTATTGAATTAAAAATGGTTATGGAAAAACAGGGCTTACCATCTATCACTGGTTTTGGCTGAGAACTTTTGAGGCGCAGCGAGGGCCGGAAGCGGGTTCGGTCGTTGAAGCTCCAGCTCTTCTGCACTTTGGTGGGGCTGCCCTCGGCTGTGATGTCAGTGCTTGGGGACCTCCTGTCACCTACTGAGGCTTGTCGGCTCTTAATACTCTGGCCCCTGGGGCTAGCCATGCGCACTCGCTCCTTAAAACTCAGCTTCTGACTGTGGAGAACAGAGGCATGATTATTCCATTTTAAGCAATTTCTCCCACTTTGCTTGGTAAATAATTTGATGAAGCTCATGTGGTCATATATTTCAATAGACAAGATGTTTTCAGCATGTAGGAGCATAGCAATTATTTTTCCCTTATTTAAGATTTGAGCTTTATCTAATCTCTATATTTGCATTCATTTGAGATCAATCTCATTCTACAGGTACATACATCCTTCTTGGATTCATTGTAGAAAGGACTGAGGTCATACAGCAGTCTGTACACAATTACACCGTAGAGAACCAAGAACTGTTTTGGAATTCACTTGAAAAACAGTTGGGTAATTTTAGCTTTAACCTCAACTTCTGAGATTAAAAAAATTATATTTTGTTTGGGAGCATATCTCTTTGTAATTTCTAGACATTTCTACAGGTAAACAGGGATGACAGTTACATATATACCTACATTTGGCATGCATTTTATATTCCAGGCAAGATTATGATATCCATAAATTCATGCAATCTCATAGCAGTTGGTAGCACCACATACATAATATTAAACATACAACACTTAACATTAGATTTCTTTTATGCTTACATTCATTCTTGTGAGATGAAAACCACACAAGATAGAACAGCCTCAACATATAATGAATGTGATGACTGATGAACAGAATGAGATGTTATGTTCACTAACACAATTTCCTGCTAGTTAACAGGTTATTGATTTGCTGTGGCAGCTACTGGTAAATTATATTTGTTCAGGCATTCAGTTCTCTGATGCTGGCTAAGATTGAATTGTTGTGGGCTGATAAAAGAAGCATTAACAACAATCATAAAATCCAAAGTGCATCTTCACACATTTCTAATCAAGAGATATGCTGTGATATGCTAGGAAGGGCAGGTTGGGATTAGAGACATGGGGGCTAGGGTCCTCATCTCTAACATGGAGATAAACATAGCAACACAGCTGAGGGATTCTTATGGAAATCAAATGAACTGTAAGAAGCTTTGTGTACCCATTCTGGTTTTTTTTTTTTTTTTTTTTTCTTGTTTCCTTTATAGTGTAATTATGCCATTCATTAGAAGGTGATACTGTCATCAATGTGAGAGGCCCAAGACTCTGCAGGGCCTGAAGAAATCATGGGCAACGGGTCTGAGGGAAGTCTCTCAGAGCAGCTACTCTGAGTCATGCCGCGGCCTTTGTAGGGTATGAAAGCAGCGTTCTCATGGATAAGGCTTATTTGAGACGAAGTGGAGGCCTTGTTTTTTCCACTTACCGCAATGTCCACTGTCCCCAACTGCAGCATGCCAACAGCAAATGTGTTTAGTGGATATGTGTTTTGTAGCTAACAAGAAACAGTAACATTTATTTTTCCATGCCTAGTTGCTTAACAAACGATATTCTAAAAGGGCACCACGTTTTATGTGTGTTTACATGAAAACAAATCAAATCATGATCTGGTGGTCAGGGAGTTCTGGAAACAATAAACAAGTTGACCATGCAACTGACAGCTCCCCTCTGAAATGCAGATACAGCTAAGTCCAGCATGACTTGCTGAAGGCACATGCAAAGAACAGGCCGGGCAGTCTGGTGATGAGGTTAGGTGGGTTCAAGAGTTCTTTCTGACAATCCCAACAGTGGAAGGGTTTATCTGTACTTGACACATGTGTGATTAAATGATAAGATTACATTAAACAAGAGCAACAATAACATCATAAATCTGCATCTTTTAATTCTCAGGCTAGGTTTTCCATGTCATCCCAAAGCCTTCAATTATTTAAACAAATCTGTCAAAGGGATAGTGCCCAAAATGTCTACTTTTCTCAAGCTTTTTTTTTTTTTAAATTGTAACAGTTTCAAATCTCTTTTTAGTTTCAACACATCTGTTCCATAATTTAAATTTACAACGATCTAGTTCAGGAAGCATATGCTCACTTCTGCACCTTTATTTAGATTAATGAATAGCTCAAGTTGACATAGGTATCATTACAATTGGTCCTCACTATATTCGATTTTATCTATTACCTTTTCTGGAACTAACAGATGCTAATTACTATAAAAGGTTGGCTTTTGAGAAAAATTATTTTCTCAGACTTTCAAGATATATCTCTTTTCTATGCCAACTAAATAAAGAAATGGATAAGACATCATAAAAACATTTAATATGAAAAATTAAAAAAATTCAATTATTAAAAAAGTAAAAACATCCAAAATGAAAGTATTAGCATTAAATCCACCACGATTTATTTATAATAAACATATTTTAAAAATCATTCCTATAAAAATATTTTTAAAAATTGCCTCTATGAAACATTTTGATATTACCTTATGAATAAATTGGAAAGTAGGAATAATATTCTCTAAATCTTAGTACCATTTAAAACATTTAAAGTTGAGAAAAATAAATTCTAAGTAACATTTCCCTTTTGTTCTTCTCAACTACATGGATATTTGCTAATGTCTTTTATTTTAAAGATTTCCGAGGATTATTTAAAAATAAACTCAGCATATTACATGCTAAATTAGAAAAAATGTAATGTTTTCACTTTCTCTTTTGATATAATTATATGAAAGTTAAGAATAAGATTCTAATCAAGAACTTTTTAACCAGGCAAAATTTTCTTTTCCAAGGCAAAGATCCGTTCTTGTGTCCTCTTACAAAAAACTCACTTTATTATTTTTCTACTTTGTTTCCCTTTGAAAATCAACAGAGCATCTTGATTATATGAGTATTAAGCTGATTAGGTGACTGTTACTGAAAACACACATTGAATTGATTAAAAATATAGACTCTTCACTGGTACACTAAAGTTTTCATTATTTTCCTGGTTTTTTGGGTGACAGCTATGAATATGATTTTTGAAGAAGATTTATGTAACAGTACTTTTAGGAAGAATGCCAAAGATTATCCCCAGGAGACTAACAAGGAGATCTTGCTTTGCAGAAAGTAACAAAAAATTGCTGTGGTCACTGATTGGAGCATCTCTCTTAGTGTACAGTCCCACATTTACAGTTGAGGACCATGCTCAGCAGAGCCTGCCCTGTCACCCTGCAAGAGAGAATTCTCCCGTCTCTGGGAATCAGATGTACAGGTTATTCAAATGGCCTAGCATGCAGTCTACTACCAGCTGTTCCCTGCCAGGGAACTGTGTGGCATCATCATAACCCCACAGTAATCCTCTGGGACTTAGAAGGCTGTAGTTATTGTTATACTTAATTAGGGTTTTAGCCCTTCATGGGATAAGCATTCTACAAATTCTCGCCTCAGGCACAATATGGCAACTGAGCCATAACAATTCAGTGCGTGCAGCAGCTCAGCAGTTGTCCAACCACAAGGAGGCGCCAAAGGGCTGACTGCCAGTTCTACGCGGGACGCCGACTATTTGTCCCAGCGGTGGAGAGTATCAAAGCAGGCAACAGGCAACACGGAAAATTACAAGCGGGTTGAAAATCTCATTCAAGAAGTCCCTAGAACGAGTGAGTCTCTGAACAGGGCTCAGGTGGGGTGGCGGTGTAACCTGGTCATGCACCTGAGATTAGTTGGCATTCTCAAATCTCATGTCAATAGCCCGGATGCTGGGTACCTCTGCTTCCGTGAGGTGTACATTCTGAAGAGCTTCTGCTTATTACTACAGAACTTACTAGGAGTGAGGGAAATAGAGCAGCACATTACTAAGCATTTCACGAATAGGAAAGTGCTTAGGGATTCTTTCTTTTATAAAAACAAAGCCATTTGGCTTTATTGTTTTTAATATAAAAGTACACAGGCTAAGCAGAGAGTACTATGTTGTTTAATTGTGCTGCTTGAAAGATATCCAGTGATCTTAACGGTTAGGTCGATAAATTGAATTTGAACTAGGCATTACATACAAATGATGATAGTCTCTGTGTTAGCATGTAAGAATACATTCTTTAGAATATAGCTACCCCTGTAATAAGTATCAATAAAACATAGTATACATGATTGAGTAATAACATATTTTAGAACTTCAAAGAATAAATATTTACAGAAATCAATAAATTCATAACATTAATTGTTGAAATTTAAAAACATAAGTTCTTGGTTTGTGTGAAACATCTGCATTTATAGTTGATATAGGTAACCAATTGTCAGAAAGAATATATGTTCAACAAAACAGAAGAAAAGATTCTAGATTGCTGGTTTGTAAGAAAGAAAGAAAAGTACGTTTCTTATTTTAAGTCCTATGATGTGTTGTTAGAAGACTAAATCCATTTCCTCTATCAATAAATGTGAACAGAAGGAGAGACCATTTTGGAAAGATTGTTTTTGAAACAATGGAACATTTTGCCAATAAGGATACAAGTTGACTATGTTGGAAAAAAACAAAGTCTAGTCTTACTGAGTTTAGTTTAACAACACATGCAGATCATTCATTGCACACAGAAGAAAGAAAATTGAAATAATGGAAAATAAATGCAGAAGAAATGTAAGAGCACACAGTCTTCCACCAGGGTTCTAGAGTTCTCTCCAAGAGCCACACACAGCCTCAGAACCCACCCCCAAAAGCCAACCACACAAGAGTGGTTCAGGAAAAGCACTCAGTGGCTCACAGCACAAGAGTGTAATGTAATACAAAAATATCATTTGTGCCTTAACGTTTAAGACATGCATCTTTACAACAGTCTCACAGTTGAGACTTTACCTGGTAAAGCAACTTTTGTTAACTGTCTAAGAAATCTGAAAGGGTTCTAGCAATGCTTTTAAAATTGCCATTAAGGAAGCTTAAGTATCAAGCAGGCATATAGCCAACCATTGTTGATTAAGAAGACAGAGTAACTAGAGGCAGCAAGATGTATAGATAATCTCGAAACCTCAGATAGTATAATCTGTTTTTGTAGCAATAAAACTTAGATAGATAGAAGGAAAAGTCTTTTTGTATCAAAGTGATGACTAACCAACTACTATTTGATAATCTGGTCAAGGAGGAAGGGAGAACAACATAAAACCTCAAGGTGAGAATATTGGCTTATTCTGGCCAGATGGGTTCACAGGTAAATTCAGTTCTCTGAAAAATGACAATTTATGTCAAAACAGAAAAAAAACCTATCCCGTTTAAAAAAAATAAATTTTCCAACTAATTTTTTAATAGAATGAAATCAATAAACACATTTACCACCACATATATGAGATTAGTACTGTTTTAGTGGGAACTCAGAGGAAAAGAAATGAGTGATTAAATGATGCTAAAGAAGTATTTTATGATTGGAGTAGAGGAAAAAACAGCAGGTTCAGTTGATACTAACAGTAATTTGTACCTGACTGTACCAAAGAGAACCGATGAAACAGTATTTTCACTATTGCTCAGTTGAGCTGTATTTAAAAAACTCTTCTTCAGAATGATGGCTTGTATTTTTTTTTTTTTTAATTTTTTTTTTGAGATGGAGTCTTGCTCTGTCGTCCAGGCTGGAGTGCAGTGGTGTGATCTCAGCTCACTGAAACCTCTGCCTCCCAGGTTCAAGTGATTCTCCTACCTCAGCTTCCCAAGTAGCTGGGACTATAGACATGCAGTACCACGCCCAACTCATTTTTGCATTTAAAAAACAGAGATGGGGTTTCACAACATGTTGGTCAGGCTGGTCTCGAACTCCTGACCTCAGGTGATCCACTCTCCTTGGCCTTCCAAAGTGCTGGGATTATAGGCGTGAGCTACTGTGCCTGGCCATTGTGTTTCTGAAGAAAATTTTTGGATCTGTCACAAACAACGTGACCTTTTTCCTTAGCCCAAGACATCGTAGGCAAATTTTGTTTAAACATACCCTAACCTCAGTGTAGAAAGACAAAATCCCTTTTTAACAAGAACATTCCAAAGCCGGGAATATAGTTAACTAAGGGTTCTATAAATGTGTTTGACATCTTAATCAATTTTGCAGAAAGAAAAGCCTCTCTGTGTATGGCCCAGTCTACAGTCAAGGTGAGAGTGTCAGGCACCCAGAGGCGGATGTTGGCTGCTGTGTTGAACTCATCTACACTTGGGTTACTCTCAGTTTGTAACACAAAGAAAATTCCATGAGGAAGGACTTAGGAGATTCTAAGCTCTGAGCTAAAAGATGAAAACGTTAGCTCCTGCTTGAGCCGAAGCTTGTCTACTCTGCCTATGTGAACCACCATCAATAACTCAGTGGTCCCAAAGGCAGTAAATGACTCTGCAGTTGGATGGTGTCAATCAGTTCCTTTGAAATGGGGTCAAACATTAATTAACAATACTCTGGACCCAGATCTACTCTTCTCTAAGGAAGAATTCTCATTATAAATGCATTTTACTTTGTGCATATTTTGCTTGGGTAAAGACAACTTTGTTACTTTCTAAGACAGTGCTGTTGCTATTGTTATTACAATAGCCTTTCTGCATTCATTATGCAGGATTATAAATTCTGTGTATGGAGCACAACAAGGTGAAAGTTTACATAATATTAAATGGGACTTATCTTACTTTCCTCAGATTATTGCAATGTTTTTAATTTTTTATTTCTCTTTTTACATTTCTCCTCTCTTCCCATTTTTTGTTGGTGTTTTTTTTTTTTTTTTTTTTTTTTTTTTTTTTTTTTTTTTTTTTTTTTTTTGAGGCGGAGTCTCGCTCTGTTGCCCGGACTGGAGTGCAGTGGCCAGATCTCAGCTCACTGCAAGCTCCGCCTCCCGGGTTCATGCCATTCTCCTGCCTCAGCCTCCCGAGTAGCTGGGACTACAGGCGCCCACCACCTCGCCCGGCTAGTTTTTGTATTTTTAGTAGAGACGGGGTTTCACCGTGTTAGCCAGGATGGTCTCGATCTCCTGACCTCGTGATCCGCCCGTCTCGGCCTCCCAAAGTGCTGGGATTACAGGCTTGAGCCACCGCGCCCGGCCTTTTGTTGGTGTTTTATCTCTTCCCACAAACTACTTGAAGTCAGGGCCATCGTATTACTCTATCCAAGAATTATCTCTTGAGCACATTCTGTCATAGCTTTACACAGGGTGGTATGACAGCTAGTTGGAAGATAAAAGACCTAAGTGTATGAAATGTAAGACATTAAGTAAGGAATCTAACTTAAGTAATAGTACAGGACTTATTTCAAGGTTGTTTTTGCCAAATGTTCAATGACCACAGAGAAGCAAGAAATTTCCGTGTGTGATTCTCTAAGTCATCAACCGACTTCAGTGGTTTTGTACATATTTAAACCTAAGGGTGAGTTTTCTTTGACAATCTCAGTCTGCTGTATGCAGAGAGTAAATGTTGTAGGTATATGCGAACATCGTAAATGTGGAAAATTTGGTTGGTAGTTTTTTTGAATTGTGACAAATGAGTAGGAAGCTCGTTTTTGGACTGGTGAGCAGAAGCTCAAAAGTGACACTTTAATTTTGTCTTTGTTTTCTGCTATGCTAACATTGAAAAACAGTACAATATCATTGTACCCTCACTGAGAATTGCCATAGAGTTTACACTTGTTCAAGCACCTCCATGTCATTTACAAAATTCTCTTTTAGTTGTTAACAGCTCCGTTTGGGAGGATGAAACTAAGATGGGTGATTGCACTCTCAGGAAGCTCTGGAATTTGTATCAAAGATGGTCTCTGTCCTTTGGATTTGGGGGCAGATGACCCTTTGAGATAATTAGTAAATGGATAGCTCCTGAGACAATGAAAGCTTTAAAATTATCACCAAAGCAGCTATAAGCTAGCTTAAAATGGCTATGATTTATTTTGTGTAACTTTTTTCAAGTAAAATTGTCACAACAGAAGGATGGTGAGCTCTGTATGGAATCTAGAAAATGGACTAAAGGTCTAGAATTGGTCAGCTTGTCTCTTCCAGTGTCTAGGCAAAGACTATTCTGAATCTAGTGACTAGAACCTCTCTTTGGTCAAACACATTTCTTAGGTGGGGAAGAACTACTTTTTTTTTCTGGAAATATCACCAAGGAATATCCAATGCCCTTGGCTCTAACTCTATGCTACCAAATAAGACAAGGGGCTTTAATGCCATCCCTTGGGTAGGTTACCTACCCAGAACATGTGCCTGATGTTGTATATCCTATTGTACCTATCTCCCATCATAGACGAATGCATTTATGTTTTGATTTGTGTGTCTTTACATATAAACATAAGGCAAAAATGGATAGTCCAGAGCCTTAACACACCAAGTGAACTTTCAAAACCGGCTTTGGTATTGCATAGATATATTATGATTAATGTAATTATTATAATAGTACAAAGCTAAAAGAACAATCCCTGGGCCCACACTGGCTTCCACTTAGGGACCAACTCTGGGTAGGTGGATGCCTTCTTTTCTTTACGGAAACAAAGTGACAATGATAGGAAAAAAAATGTATCCCTTCTTGCTTTCCAGGCACCTGGGATTCTCCTTGCTGGTTCTGCCTCTGACACTCTTCACATCATTAATGCTGGGTTCCACCTGGCTCTGTTTTTCAGAGCTTTGCTCTCAAATCTAGTTACTTCCTGGTACTCATTAACACGGATCAAGAAATTTTTCTTTCACCTCCTATTCCCTCTAGGTTTTGCTCTCTGCTGCAATCTGATGAAGCATTCCATCTAAGTCATGGGAAACTGATCGTAAATTATTTGGGGAATTTTTGGGAGGGCTGTCTTCTTCCTAAAAGATGGGGGTGGGGCTCTTTTTGAGTCACTTGAGTAGACCGCAGCACTCAGTGGGCTGGAGATCTTGAGCTGTCACAGCAAGATGGTTTCTTCTTACCAAAAAAATGATTATATGTATATATATATATATCTCACTCCAAAAGAAGCACCCTAGTGAAGGGGAGTGTATCCTAGACTGCTGCCTGGACTTATAACATTCAGAAAAAAATTCATTTCCTTCATTCTCTAGTTTACCATATTTGAATACTTTGATAATACTTCTGTCTGGGAAAATGACAGCAAGGACTAATCCAAGATCAATTTCCCTCCTCCCCCACTCCAAATGGTCTATGCCCTACAGATTTTGAAAAAGCAGGGAGTGAGTTAGGGAAAGACACTTTGATACTAAGGGGGAAAATCAATAAAATAGCAACCTTTGCAGGCAATCTTGTGAAAGGTCACTTTTAATCATCTTGTATTTGTTGATCGATTTTATTCACATGAGACACATTTAAAACATCTGGTAGGTATCAAATTTATAAACAAACATGTAGCAAAAGAGAAATCACAAACCTGCTTGATGCTTCCCCTTGTTCTTTCCTTCAGGTGCGTGCAGGCAGAAGAGAAATGATGATAAACCAGTGAATATATTTATAGCACTTGATAATGGCCAAATTGGAGATTGGGGAATCAAGTACCTTAAGTAACTCTTTTCATGCAAGATCCACAAAAGCAATGTTCTTTATAATAAATGTACTCAACTTGCTAACATATGTTCTTTATGATACAGACCTGAGCTAGCACATTTACTTGGCGAAGTCAAGACTGCCCACATAGAACCAAAAACAATAGACTTTTCATTAGCCAAAGCTATCCATGGCTAAGAAAAAGTGGTTCTGATCTAACCAGCATTAGCAAGGGCTCTTAGAATGTTGCTAGTTACGACATAACTGTTCTCTGTGCTTCTGGCAGACTTAGGTTTCTAAATCTGCATTCATTAACGAATTGTATCTCAGTCACTTGCTGAGGCAGACTTTTTTTTTGTATTGTATAAAATCTAAATTTCCTTGGATTAAATAAGGTACATAGAATATTTATCAAAACTCTTTTAGCCTATACTGTTGGGTGGCATTTATAATAACTCACTTTAGCAAATTTAGGTCCAAGCACCATAGTGTAGGGTCTGTACTCTTTGGAAATGAGCTGTGTGCCTTTGGGCAGGCACCTCATTTGCTTGCCGGTTTTGGTTTTCTTATGAGTAAATCAAAGGCTTTGGGTTAGATAACCTCCAAATCCCCACTTCTTAAGGTACCACAAAGTGTTCTTGGAGCTTGATAATTCCCCATAGCCTTGTAAAATATCTGACTCATTCCCTAAATAGCATATTTACCTGTGTTTTGCCCTTTGCATAGGCTTCACTCTCTTTGAGGAGAAAATCAAGGAAAGTACTTGCTTCTATACACCCTTCTGTTATTAAAACAAAACTTTGAAATAGAACTGCTAAGACCTCTAAAGTGTATGTAAGAGACAAACCAGACCTGAAAAGAGAGAGTAAGGAACTGCTGGTTGTATCCCTAGCAGGTTTGAGTGTCCCTCCTCCCATTCATCTCTGCCCTGCACAGCTGGTGTTTTTTAATGGTAACAATAACATTGATGAGGATGATGATATTGTTGATAAATTGATCTTCTCCCTGGCCACCTGTTTGAAATTATAGCCTCTGGTGTTCCCTAAATTCCTTCTTTTACTTTTCTCCTTAGCACTTAATGCCATCTAACATATCCTATATTTATTTATTTATTTATATTGTCTATCCCAGCATCCCTTGAATACATACTTCCCAAGGCCAGAGAGTCTAGCTTTTTTTTTTTTTTACTCCAACTGCTGTATTCTCAGTGCCTAGAACTGTGCCTTGCACATCATAGATGCTCAATGAGTAATTGTTGAACGCATACATGACTGAATAAATGATCTTTCCCATCAGAAGTTCTTAGGCTGAATGCTAAAGGAAAATACACAATGTAAATAAAATAGCAATCGTAGTCTGTTTCTTACTACAACACTCTCCATTTGGTAAGCCACTTAAATGTAAAAAGATCCCTCTAAGTCACTGAAATTTATTGTCACTTGATTAAAGCAAGTTTGCTTTGTAAAGCAAAAGTTTGAACTTAGCTTCAGGGACTCTGTTAATACATTAAAATTGTAGGCAAAGTATTGATTTTCTTGTGCATTGAATATCTTTCTTGGGAAAGACCCCATAATTTCCATCATATTCTCACTGGTTTAACAAAAAACAACAAAGATTAAGAACCTCTGCAATTTGAAGCAATGAAGCATTACTGGAGGGAGAGATATTAGGACATCCAGTTTCCCATGAACTTTACCAGTGACTGCTGTGTCATTCTGGACAAATAACTGTTCTTCATTCAATGGAGCTGAGCCCCATGGTTCATGAGGTTGCAGGAAAAGGAAAGTGAGGGGAAGATTGACAGGCACAGTGGGATATAATGAACACAGGTGTTTGCATAAATCCTCCTCCACCTCCACCCCCACTTAAGACAGGGAAAATATCAGAGGAATAGAAAGAACTTATGTGAACAAAATAATAGTTGATTTACTGGGGGAATCTGACTCATTATTAAACAGTTTTTCCAGGCTTCAGAATGGCTTTTAATCCAAAAACTGCAATAAGTGGGAAGCCAAATAATCACATATGATAATAGACCACTCTCCTCTGTCACTTGAGAATTCTCTATTGGTTTTGCTACTCAGATTCCCTTTTTATATTTACCTAGCAAACTTCATGAAGACAAGAAATACAATTTCTATATAATTCTTGTTTTTGGTTCATACTCCCAAGGAATAAATGGCACAGGAGTTATGTTCTATTTTTGGTTTTTTAATATCAAAATGTTGAAAGGGTCTTAAACTCAATAAAAAGTTCAACGAAACTTCAAGATCTAAATGAAAAGAGGATTTTAATCTACGCATGCATTCAACAGCATCCATGCTTCTATCCATGCTAAGGTTCCATCCTCTCTAAAATCCCTGGATTACTATGAATATCTCTGTCCCAGGTGCTGACAAGAATTTTAGACACCACCCACCAGGAGGCATGTCCCATTAGAGCTTACGAATCATCTTGCCCAACTCTTGTCCTTCTCTTTGTGGGTGGGAAAACTGAGGCCAAGAGCAGAACAGAGAAGTAATGTAGTTAATGATGGATCTGGTGCCTCCCAATGGTACGCATTCTGCTGCATCGCAAACCTCCATGAAGACGGCACTGCCAGGGAATGTCATGGAGGTTTCCTCAGCTGATATCTCCCCAGATCAGTAAGAACAGGTGGTTTTTTTTCTGAGTCACAGTAGTTAGGTGTCCTGAATCCCATGAAGCCACTAGGATTAAGGTTTTGTTGGGCTATGAAGAAAAACAGCCCGTGCTCTCAAATGCTAAGTCGGATGAGGAATTTAATAACTTTTGAACAACCTGAGGAACAGACAATGCTAATCAAGCTGAGTGACTCACAGAAAGCCTTTCTCATGATTTACGACTCTGGTATTTCAATGAGGGCTTCTTTAATTAGGTGGTGAATACGATTTAACATTTTCTGTGATAGTTGAACTGGAGTCCAGGGTTCCAAGACTCCAAGACTAAGGCCTTTTTTCTTTTCTTTTCTTTTTTTCTTTAAATTACAGGTCTCTGTGGTAATCATTAGGACTGTTCATAATGTCCTTGGTTCTTGCCTGCTTCTTAGGCACATGGTAAAATTGTACTTCCCCATTTTCTTTGAGTTTAGGCATGGCTGGATGATTTACTTTGGCCAATGAAATGTGAAGAAAAGTAATCTTACTTTAAAATTGTGAATGCTAATTCCAAATTTTAACCTGCTGGGTCCCATTGCCTCATTGTAAACTATAATCCTATCAGGACTCCTATTTTTCTCTTCTTTTGTCACTGACATGAGTTTGATCTGCAAGTGAAAGCTTGAGGACCATCCAGAGGGGATCCAGATGAGAAATGGCTTTGAGAGATTTAAACAAACAAAGATGATTACTCTCTAAGCACTCATCTCTTGGGGTCAGATGATGGGTGCAAAATAAATAATCCTTGTTTTTCAAGAACTGTGGTGCTTACCTTTAGGATGCTGGTGGGTTTTATGAAATGAGACATTAGAAAATAAGCATGAAATAGTAGAAATAAATCTCTATAAAAGTTTACATTTTTTCAGTCTTTAACCCCAATCTGTGGTTTGTGAGCAATGATACTGATTCCATTTAGTTTTGTGCCAGAATTGCTACTAAATAGGTTTGAATCTCTCTAGGAGCAACAGAGAATAAGACAAGCCAAACATTAACACCTTTTTTGTGTGTGTGGGTATGGTTTGTTTAACAGACTTGAAAAGACTCAACTACAGCGGCAGCTGTCACACTGATACCTACTTGGTAGGGCTGCAGGTGTGCAAGGCCTTCAAGTGTGGCTTCCAGGTTGCAATGGAAACAGATTTCTCATCAGCTGCGTAACTACGCCAAACACACTGCATGTGGCATAGATGGGGACATGAAAAAGATAAAAGAGAGCAGGAGATAGAATAAAATAAAAAGAGAAATGATTAAGTTACTACACATTAAGATCTTTTGCCTCTCATACTTAGCCCTGATAAATACCCAAAGGAGGAAGAAGGCTACTTTGGCATTTTCAGCTGACTGTTAAACATATTGCACTACGTCAGAACTGCTTTTATTTTATTTTATATTTTATTTTATTATCTATTTATTTTGAGACAGATTCTCACTCTGTTGCCCAGGCTGAAGTGCAGTGGTGCAATCTCAGTTCATTGCAATCTCTGCCTCCTGGGTTCAAGCGATTCTTGTGCCTCAGCCTCTAGAGTAGCTGGGACTACAGGTGCCCACCACCATGCCTGGCTGATTTCCTTTTTTTTATTTTTTTGTATTTTTAGTAGAGATGGAGTTTCACCATGCTGGCCAGGCTGGTCTCAAATTCCTGACCTCAAGTGATCTGCCCGCCTTGGCCTCCCAAAGTGCTGGGATTACAGGTATGAACCACTGCGCCTGGACAGAACTGCTTTTCAAAACAACAAACCAAGAAGCAAAAGGCCCAAAAAGTGTAATATAATGTAATTTTTGAATTGGTAAGGGAAAGATACTGTATTATCCAAAACAAAAAGTGATGATTGACTGGCTAAATGCTAATATCCAAGATAGTAGTTAGGTAAGCGACTTGAGCATGAACATACATTCCAGAGATTGATCTTTAATCAATATTTGATAAGGGAGAAGCAAAGGACTAATGAAAATCCACTATGCAACTAGTAAGCTAACTAGTTAACTAATGAACACCAGGGTATGCTAATGATTTAGTTAATGAAATCCTTGAACTATGCAATACTTCTAATGCTAAAAATGAAGATAGTGAAAACAAGAAGCAGAACTAAAACAAGACGGGGAAAATGTACTCTAGGTGTATAGCTGGAAAACACCTAAGGATTTATGCCATGATCTAAGAATATGTTTGTAGCTCTTTGACGTAAAACATAAACTCTCTCCATTTCATGTAATTATACCTGGCATACATAAGACAAAGTATTTTTATGGGATCCTCACAATCAAAGTGTGAATTAAGTTTCCTGTTTTGTAGGTGAGAAAAAAAGGGCTCAAATGAGGAGGTTTATACAAGGTTGGTGGAGTTGAGACAGTATCTCAAATTGCCTGGCTCTTGGTCATAGAATACCTCCACAGAGACTTGCTGACTGCTTGAAGACTGTTGTTGGAAAAGCTTCCATCTGAACTGCTCATTTGAGAGACTGCCTGACCTTACTTTCCCATATAGATTTTGGTAAATTTCTTTCTTTGTAATGAGCCTGCAAACATCTCTAATGGCCAGGTATTTACTCCAGTCTCCTCAGAGAAAACTTTTTTATTATAGTAGATTAATCAAAACATTCTATTTTATGTGACAAACCTATTTATTATTTATTTATTTGAGACAGGGTCTCCCTGTGTCCCCCAGGCTGGAGTGCAGTGGCACCATCTTGGCTCTCTACCATCTCTGCCTTCTGGGTTCAAGCGATGCTCGTGCCTTAGCCTCCTGAGTAGCTGGGACTACAGGCACGCACCACCACACCCAGCTAATTTTTGTATTTTTAGTAGAGACAGGGTTTCACCATGTTGGCCAGGCTGATCTTGAACTCCTGACCTCAAGTGATCTGCCGCCTCGGCCTCCCAAAGTACTGGGATTACAGGCGTGAGCCACCATGCCTGGTGGACCAATTCATTTAAATGGGCCATATCCCTACTATAGAACCATCAGTCATGATTGTGAAATCTACAATGAATAAAATGTGATATAACACTATTCCTTTCCCTGAGAATATCATTGAAAAAATGTATGCTGAATAAAAGTTAAAAATGGACACAACTACTTGGGAAAACTGGAAGTTTCTATGAAAGCTGAACATTTATGTATACTATGATACAACTACACACTCCTAGGTATGTTTTCAACATATATGCTTATATATGTTCATTAAAAGATATGCACTATATGTTGGTTTCTAATAACTAAAGCTGGAAATGCCCAAATACCCAGCAACAGTAGAATAAACAGAATATTTGTGATACATTTACATAGTACAATATTACATGGCAATAGTACATATAACTACACTCAACAATATGGATGAACTTCATGTGAATAATGTTGAGTGAGAAAAAGAAGACACCAAGGAGTACATTTCCATAACGTACAAATACCAGGTAAAACTATTCTATGCTGTTAGAAGGTAGCACAGTGTTTATCCTTATGGGATAGTGATTGCGAAGGGGTACACAGGAAGTCATGCTCTGTTTATTTGAGTGCTGGTTATGCAGGTGTGCTCAATTCTCCTAGGATATGTGCTCTTTTCTGCATGCACATTGTACTTCAATGAAATTTCAGAAAGTGATATAAAAAAACTAGAAAAATACAGTAGTAGAACTTGAGGGACTTTTTCATACTTTTAAGGAAGGTTTAAATGAGCCTTCTTACATGGCTCATGCTGATTTAATCTACAAATCTGTGGAGATTTGTGCTAAGTATCTTGACATCGTATATAAAGCAACTATTGTTGCATCATCTTGAAATGTTAATTTTTGCAAATATTATACACACACAATTCATAGAGTGATCTAGAATAATTAAGGAAAACACATGGATTTCTCATTGCAGCTTCTTCTGTAGCAGTGATGCCCAGAGATCCTCTAATGCTGTGATGTTACAGAAGGCTGCTTTAATTAAACAATTTCCATAGAAGACATCACATATATATATGAGTTCTGATACATTGAAAGCAAGACTCCTGTAGAACTAGAAGCACATAGCAGGTCTGTACATTATTAGATACCAGTGAAAAAATCCAAAACAACAGAACGACAAAAGAATGGGACCGAGGCATTGCCTGTGAATGTTATAAAGAACTTGGGGCAAAAGAGGCCGCTCTGAGAAAATAAAAGATTTTTTTTACAATGAAACCTGATGTCTTGCTATTTTTCTATCAAATTGATCCCAACAGCTAAGCTCTTGTTCCCTTCATTACTCATCTCCCAAAAATGCGTTTTAAATGAGAGGTACGGAAGGTGCAGGTGGCATCTGTCACATGTCTGATATTAGTTAACAGTCAAAATGAAGGTGGAAAGTGGAACTCTATGCCCCTTACACTATAATAACTTTGTGTTGTCCTTAGCTCTCTCTCAGCAAATTGCTTCTAGTAGCTGAACTTTGAACCCATATCCCCGTGATCCAGTGGCTCATGTTCCTATATTTAAAGCCAAAATCACACAGTAGTTGGCAAGAGAAAAATAACATTTAGAGGGATTTCCTATGGTTAATCTACATGGTGTATGCAATTCAAAGGACAAATCAACAAGAAGCAAAATGAGAGCCAAATTTACCATTTACCAGGTGATGCTGGTGCTCTAGGCAGCCAAACAGATTTGGACTTTGCTCAGTAAGTACAAGGCCAGTATAATTCAGTTTTTTGGGAGTATTTTATTTGTCTTGCAAGTATTATCGTTATGACATGTTTGATCCTTACTGGAAATGGTCTAGAACGTTTCAGCTGACCATCCAAAGGAATAATGGACATGCAGCTTATTTATTCAAGGTACAGAGTTTAAAATGTAAAAGTTCTGAAAGTTTTAGGCTATTAACCAGCAATCCTTTTCCACATCTCTCTTGACACTACTTTCTGTTCCTCAGAGGCAACCCCTTCAGTTCTTATAGTTGTTGCTTCCATTTTTAAGAATCCTTATTTATTATTATTGTTATTTTTGAGACAAAGTCATACTCTGTTACCCAGGCTGGAGTGCAGTGGTACAATCATAGCTCACAGCAGCCTCAAACTCCCAGGCTCAACCAATCCTCCGGCTTTGGCCTCCTGAGTAGCTAGGACTACAGGTGTGTGCCATTGCACTTGACTTATTTTTATTTTTTTGCAGAGGTGGGGTCTCGCTATGTTGCACAGGTTGGTCTTCAACTCCTGGCCTCAAGTGATCCTCCCACCTTAGCCTCTCAAAGTGCAGGGATTACAGGCATGAGCCACTTGCACCCAGCCAAGAATGCTTATTTTCAAGGATTATGCTTATAGTTATATTTCTTGATTTTTCAATTTTAGACGTTATCAATTAAATTCCTATCCTGAAAGATAATGATATTGCCCACTTACATGCCCTCTTCCCCTCCTTTCATCCTACCAACATTTTAATATCACAATTCTTAGCTAAGTTACTATTTAATATTATTATGACAACGTAACTGTTGTTCCCAGTTCAGTAATGTGATGTACTGTGGCTACTCTTTCTTTCCTATAGAAGTCTTTGTTATTTTTGGGAGTTATAATTGCCCTATTTTAATTTCTTGATTTGCGTAGATGTACCTGTTATGAATACAGTCCAGAGCTTTCCAGCAGAACTACAAAATTCCTCGGTCAAATGCGTCATGAAATCTGAGAATTCCATTCTTTTGCTTCCTTGAAGATCTTTCTCCTGGAGCTCTCAGCCTCCTTCTCATTCTGTTCTGAAGGCCTGCATAGCTGTTGTCTTGGGACTTCCCTTCCCTATCATCATAGAAATCCCCTTTCCTCTTTCCTGTGTGGAATCTCTTGTTTCTTGATTCCATGTCTTTTTCTCTCTTGGCTTATCCCCTTGTTTTGGAAGAGAAATTCTATTTACAAAGTTTCTTGAGTAAAGGTAAACGGTACATTAATTTTTGAGATCTTGCATGCCTAAAAGTGCCTTGGTGCTACTCTTACACTTGATGGTGGTTTGGCTAGATATAGAGTTCTAGGTTGAAAACTTCGATAATTTTGAAAGTATTGTTTCATTGTCTTCTAATTTTTGGGTTACTAATGAGAAATCCAATGTCATCCTTATTCTTGATCCTTTGTCTCTGTCCTGCTCAGAAAGGATCCCCTTTTTGTAAGTTTTCTGATATTTCACTATGACAATCTTGGTGTGAAGTTTTTGGTTCACAGTGCTAGGTACTTGGTGAGTTCTTCTACTGTGGCCACTCCCGTCCTCCTGTTCTGGAGAATCATAATGTCGTATTTCTTTGATAAAATCCTCCTCTTAGTTTCCATGCACTTGAGCTGAGATATCTTTATTAGCTGGATATTGGAACGCCTGGATGGGCCCTTCATGTTTCTTATCGTTTTTGCTTTATTTTTAATCTTTTTTTTTATTCTTTCAGGGAAAATTTCACAACTTTATCTTACCTTCTGTTTTTTCTTTTTTTTCCTGCCTTCATGTTTTTCACATCTAAGATTTTTTTTTTTCTGATTCTGTTCTTATTTATTTATTAAACAAATGTGGTCTCACTATATTGTCCAGGCTGATCTTGAACTCAAGTGATCCTCCCACCTTGGCCTCTCAAAATGCTGGGATTACAGGTATGAGTCACCATACCTTGCACTGTTTTTATTTATGACTAGAGCACTAAAAAGATGTAAAATCTCTATATAAGTGGCCTGAGCTTAATGACTAGTGGCTTCGTTTTAGGGTAATTGGGTGGAGACTAAGTCATTTTACTGGGGGAAGCCAAAGTTTCAATGCAAATTATATATTTTTCTTTTGGATCAGTTGGCATCAAAGCAACATTTTCTAATCTATCCCTACCAGCCTTTATTTCACAAACTTTTACTTAATTCCCTGTTTCTGTTTCTAATAAAGCATCTTGGTTCCACAAAAAACTAGTCCAATCTCTCCAGAAGTAAACCTCTAACATGAAACTTTCGAAGAATCTTTAAGTGTTAAATCCCAAGGCATCCCATACATTCTCATATGTTTATGAGGATGTAAATGCTGCTTTATGAAAGGGGCAATGGATTCAGATTCAGACAGCAGGGATTTGAGTCCTAACTCTTCCTAGGCTTGTCTTGAGGATCAAGTAACATAACGTATTAGAAGCACCCTGCAAACTAAAAAGCACTTCATGAGTCTTAAGCATTATTAATAAAAGTTGTGACATTTGGGCAGGTATTCAAAACATTACTGAGAGCTAATTTCTTTTTCCAGACTGCTCCAACTTGAAATGAAAAGTAAATTTAAATGAATCATGGAAAGATATTGACACAGCTAAATTTGCTGCAAGCTTCTGGGGTTTTAAATTTTTTCCTAAAACCCTGAAATGTTGGTTAATTTAGTTCTCTCACCAACCAAATGATGAAGTAATTTGGGCATCTCAGTTGCCCTTTTAAGAAGATAGTGACTCTGGCCTAAAATAAATGAGATGCTTTTGGGCTTGATGGTTTATGTGTTCAGTAAACCAAGTCAGGTTTATTGGGTAAGAAAGTGAATGGATGGGTAAATGAAGTTTGCTTTTCAATCTACTGCATCCTGAAATATAAATTTCTACAATATATAATCAAGGCTTAAAGCCTTGACTTCTGTCTAAAGACTATAGCAAGGAAGAACAATGAACAAATTTAATAATTATATTATTATTTCTATGTCTAATAAATAAATTAATTGCATTTAAATGAAGTAGCAATTGCTTTTAAAATTAGTAGATTCTACTTTGATTAATGAAACTATGATTAGATTTTAAAAGTACTCTTGAATGCTTCAAGCCTTCCATTTTGCATTATTTTTGTTAAGAACAACATATAACTTGGAGTTTTAAGTAAAATAAAAACTCATGATTTTACTTCATTGTTACCTGCATTTGTACAAGTTCAATTACTGATTACAATATGTATTACATAACCCAGTTCCATAAAATAAAATTCTAGGCCTCCAAGTAAAACTGTTCAATTAGCCTGTCCTCCACAGGGTTACCTGTGAGGGAGGACTTGCCTCATTTTGACTGTAGTAATACAAATGTCTCTGCTCCAATGATTTGCTGTAGAAATAGCAATTTATTTTCAAGTTCAATTGGAAATTGTTCTTGCACAGTCTAGTAGTCAATAATGATAAGTTAGATCAGGAGATTTCCTACAGTTATTCTCTATATTTCTCTTGTACAGTATGGTAGTCGATAGCCACTTGTAGCTATTGAACACTTGAGAAGTGGCTAGTACCACTGGCAAACTTGGTTTTTAATTTTAATTAATTTAAATGTAAAAAGCTACATGTAGCTAGTGGTGACTATATTGAGCAGCACTGCTTTGTATCATCACAACTGATATGTGCATGAGAAATTCCTCAAAGAAAAACAAAACAGCTGATATTCCAAGAGGTTTTATTGTGTCAAATGTATTACTGGTTCCATATGTAGACAGAGCTTGGTGCTCAGATGGATGCAAGGAACCTGTGTAATAACTTCTGCACTCACAGGTTGGAAAACATTGTTCTAGAGTGAAGGGAAATTAAAGGATAAGAAGAGAAAAGAGAAAAACTTATTAGAAGTATTGGAACATGTGTAACCAGTTAAGGCGTGCTAAAGGATGAAAGGCTATGAATTCTGGAGCTTGGGGTATCTTGCGTGTGTCCTAAAGTGTGTGACTCCTCTTTTCATTCTGCTGATTATTGTTTGGCATCAGATCTTAAACTCCAACTTCATAAGGGTCTTTTTGTTTAAGAAAACAGAGTTCACTTTCTCTTTAGTGCCCTTTTAAAACCTGTAAAGAATACGTAAAAAAAAAAATTGTAAAAATAATGTAAAAAAATAGAGATTCTCAGTGATTTGCATTGGAAGCCATGCCCGATGGTCTACTTTCTTGTCAACAGTTGCAGAATAGCTTGATTTAAAAATTAATATCCTCATTTAATGATGAGATATGAACAGATCTCCTTCATGATATAACTGAGCCATACTGCCCCCTCCTTTCCCCAGCTCCATTTCTGTGGGAGGCCCTGCATATATCACAGCCACAGATAAACACTAAAGGTATGGGGTGCGGTGGTTATCTCCCACCAACCCACCCACCCAAAGGTACAATCTAAATTAAAACAGTGTGCTTGTGGCTGGGCGCGGTGGCTCACAATCTGTAATCCCAGCACTTTGGGAGGCCGAGGCAGGCAGATCACGAGGTTAAGAGATCGAGGCCATCCTGACTAACACGGTGAAACATTGTCTCTACTAAAAATACAAAAAAATTAGCTGAGCATGGTGGCGGGCGCCTGTAGTTCCAGCTACTTGTGAGGCTGAGGCAGGAGAATGGCATGAATCCAGGAGCTTGCAGTGAGCTGAGATCACGCGACTGCACTCCAGCCTGGGCGACAGAGTGAGACTCTGTCTCAAAAAACAAAACAAAACAAACAAACAAACAAAACAAAACAAAACAAAAAACAGTGTGCCTGTTACTGCAGCATTAAGGCAAGTTTCCTAGGGCCTTGGAGCACCACTTCAAGCCCCTCCAGTTTAGAAATTCGGTAGCTTCCAGTTCTCTAGCAGGAAGGGAGAAACTTTAGATTGTAGAATTATTTTGTCCATGACTAAATGTCAACTCTACATTATGAATCTAACAAAAAATATATTCTGTGATTCTTAACCTGGATCTAGGATGGAAAATATATGGATGGTGAAAGGAGATGCATTCCTTTTAGTGCTGAAGCTAATCCTGAGTTACTGAAAAGAAAATGAAATGCTGAATAACAGTCTATGTATTAGGAGCTAGCTTCAAATTATATACTTATTGTTTAATATTCTCAAACACTGATGTATTCCATAGTTCCATCAGTTCTCAAAATAGGATAACTGCTTCCACTAACTGCCCTAGATGGCACTAAAAGCAATTTCACAGGTATTAAACCTTGACATTCTAAACAAATATGTTGTTCTTTAAAACAGCAACATACATCTGGCTGGAGAAAGTAATTGTAATGCCCTGTTCTGCTCCATCACTTAATGATCAGTTATGTTTCATCAAGTAATTCATAAGACATATTAGATAATTCCAGGAGCAACACAACTGCTAACCTTTGCATGGCCTTGCTGACATGGTTACTTAGTGTAAACAATGCATGGACCATTTGCTAAAAATACATGTGTTTCAGTTTGGGAGAGGAGAAACACCTGTCCAAATCCAAAACTGTACATTAAGTTCTGACTTCATTTTTTTTTAAAAAGGAACAAAGCAGTAGTTCTACCAAGCAATGAAGCACAGAGATCGGAAAATGACCCATCAAGCACTATGGACACAGATGTTGCCATCTACCTATTACACTGACATTTACCTGAATGAGGTTGGCAGCTGGGTTCCTTCTTTTCTCAAAGTGTTTCTGGCGGTGTTGTTCTTGTACTTTTAATGCAAAACCTGAGCCAAGAATGCCCTGGAACAAAATACAAAAATGGCACTCAAAAATTTCAAAAGCATTGTTAAATAATACAAATATTAAAAAGTCACTAAAATGAGTCTGAGAGAAGACAAATGGTATGTAACCTGTCCATAAACATGTTACATATTAAAATAAGCAGTATTTCTCTCCATTATAATACCATCAGCCAACGGCAAATTGTTGGGCAATACTGCCAGGAGATACAACTTCTGTTCTTTAGTAAATCAATTAGGCATTGTCATTTATTATCTTTTGTGGTATAGCATAGGCACCATGATTATAAATAAAATCACAATAATTTTTTTTTTTGGTGTGTGTGGCCTTCTTTGTGACATTTCTTTTTACCTAAGTTAGAGCGAATGGTCTCATCCAGTGATGGAATGTAGAGAACATGAATTTCAGCTTGGGACAGAGCTGGATTTTAAATCTGGGGGAGTTCAAGTCTCACTGCTGTGAACATGGGAATACTTCTAGCACTTTGATGAGACTCTGAAAGTTAGATTCTCTATCCATGAAATGGAGGAGAGAGGACTGGATAAAATCTATCCCAGCTGTACTTCTTTACAATGTTATAACTCTAAACCTACTAAAAGAAAAATAAAGTAGAGGGTGGGGATACTCAGTTTTGAAGATATATAGTAGAAGGTTTTCTATTTTGCTCATTTGTACAGTAAAGACTAGAACGTGGATCATTGCAAATCACATTCCCATTTTAATTCACACTTACCATTCCTTGCCTTTTTTATTTTGGTTCACCTATTCAGTTTTTGGGATTAGTAAGATTAGTATTCCCTTCTAGGTTTACATTAGTTTTTGGCCACTTTGCTTTCCTTCTGCTTATCATCTTGATCTGCCAAAATTCTCGTTCTTTGATGTCCCCCACTCTTTCCAATTTGCTCTGGTCTACTAACATTTGTGAAAACAAGACGCTTTGTCTCAGCCTTCGGTTGGCTTTTGGAGCTTGCTAAATTCAGTCTCTGGGCTTTGTCTTTAACTCTTGAGTTTATTGGCAAGGGACTGGGAACTCTGCTGCCTTCAAGGCTGTGGATTTTACTTGCTAGCTATAAATTATTAGCTTTTTATTAAACTTCAAGGAGTCTAACCCTTAGGTTAGAGATGGACATTTTATAAGCACCAAGTCAGTATTTGCCACAGGTAAGGAATGGTTGCTTTTCTTTTCTTTTTCTTTTTAGAGTAGCTCAAAGATGGTTCAAAGATGCTATAGGCTGCCTAGAGAGGTGGTGGCTTTTTCATCTCTAGAAGGTGTTAAGTCTCAGCTGAATAACAAGTTGGCTGAGATATATTTGGGCTCTAGATAGCCTTTAACCTTCCTTCTTATCTTGAGATTCCACAATTCTGAGTACATCTGTGACAATAAACAGAAAATAAGTAATGCAATCATGTTTAAAATACGCATTGGTCTAATAATACTATTTGCTATTCATGAGCAATGATCTACTCCATTATTAGTATAAATGACTGTACTATGAAATTAGAAATTACATCATAGGTTCTGTTTTCCATCTCTCTTTTTCAGTGACTGTCTTACACTGTCTAAGATCTCTATCTCTTACAGGTTGTGATTCTACAAACTAAACTTTATAGAAACCTGGTCTCTGTGATCTGGTTTATAGATTTAAACAACGTTTCCCTCCATTTGGGGGTTATAAAAATGCCCCTCCATTTCTAAATCCAGAACAACATAAGTCATTAGTGACTTCCAGTTTTTTTCTGCTGTTTAAGATCATTTAGGAAAGATTTCCTTTACTTTCTCTTTAATACTACTTTTCATAAAGTGTAGACATGCAAGGAATATGAAATACCAAACTTTCTAGCATCTATTTATAACATGTATTATATATACATGCATTTATGTGCATATATGTGTATAATCCACTTGTATGGAGCATAATTCAGATTTTGCAGACGCTGAATTAACAGCACTAGCTACCATTTTGAGCACTTATGATGTGGATACGAGGTTCAGAGTTTAATCCCCTTTGAAAAATAAAGACAGGCACTACATAGCACAAATTTATCATCTGCCAAACAATTACAAATGTACTGAAAATCACATTTATTGTGAATGTGAAAAAAACATATATTGGTGAATGGCAAATGTTTGCTACATATCTCTTGTGCCAGATTGTACATTATAGCATTTAATAAACCAGGTCTGCTTATTGTCTCATCATGGCTCCTTTCCAATTTTTTTCCACCTCTCTCTTAGTACACAGCTTGGTGCACCTAAATAGAAGTCTGTGAAAATAAAGTCTATTGTATATGTATCCACACACATAAAACATGGCTTAAGCTTTGAACATGTGTCATCCTTTCAAATATTGACACCAATAGATGTAAATTCTTAGAAATTGAATTTTGTTTTAATTCATTTTCTAAGACAACAAGACTCAATTTTTAGGTTTTAAGATTTAACACTTTGCTGAGAACTGCTACATAAACAACAACTAGAGAGGAAATATGTTTTGATAAACATTTAAAATATTTAACCTTCATTATCTTCCAGATTAAATGAACCTAATTTGTAACCCACAATTAGCAAATAGGCTATGCTGAAAGATACCCAATGTGTTTTTGTTTTGTTTTGTTTTATTTTTTTTTTTGAGACGGAGTCTCGCTCTGTCACCCAGGCTGGAGTGCAGTGGCATGATCTCTGCTCACTGCAAGCTCCGCCTCCCAGGTTTACGCCATTCTCCTGCCTCAGCCTCCCGAGTAGCTGTGACTACAGGCACTCGCCACCACGCCCGGCTAATTTTTTGTGTTTTTTAATAGAGACGGAGTTTCACCGTGTTAGCCAGGATGGTCTCGATCTCCTGACCTTGTGATCCGCCCACCTCGGCCTCCCGAAGTACTGGGATTACAGGCATGAGCCACCGTGCCTGGCAAGATATCCCATTTTTTTAAACTGTTGTTAACATTTTATTAAATGCAATAATTACATTTAATTAATATTGTTAATGATTACAGTGGCCAATATTTTTAATTGAATGGTTAATATCTTGAGTCAGAGTTCTTGCACTGAATTTACTAGCTGGATGTCTCAAGGAATTCGGTCTCTATAAAACTCAATTTCTTCATCAATGAAAATACTCTTAGCAGGAATATCTAGCAGAAGACAAGGAAGAACCCTAAAGAGGAGAAAGACCTGCCTATCAGGGTAACACAAGGGAGCTGGGGCTTCTTCTGTGAGCTCATTAGCCCAGAGATGGAGTGGGCACCAAGGGAAGAGACCCTACAGTGGAGCGTTGGAAGGGTGGCTTGTATGACTCTGTGATGTGCAGGACAGCCCTTCTGCATTGAGGGTAAGATGGAGAAAGGCTCATTTCTTTCTTGGTTCTCAGGCGTCCTGGGTGGGAGGAACCCTACATAGGGGCAGCCTCTAGCTTTCTCAGCAAAATGTCAATGTATCTTCCTAAATTTCAATCAGACAACACTATTGGTTGGCAGGTACACAGGATATAATCAAATCTCTGACCACTTTGTTTTTTTCTAAAGGTATATATGGACCATTTAGTCTTTCATTTAATAAATAAGGTCTCAGAAAATATTGTGAGGTTTCAGTAAAAGATCCATAGTAGAGATTACTTTTCTTGGCATTGTTAAGAAATATTCTTTTCAGTGAAAGAAAATTTTCAGATTTCCAACATGTATTAATTTAATTTGCATATAAAAATTTCATAATTACTTTATTGGAAACATTTCCAAGAATGACTACTTAGTCTCTGTCCTTTAACTTAACCAAGCGACATATTTAACCTCCCTGTGATAGTTCAGAGTTTCATTATGGGAACTGCCTTTTTGCTGTGCTGAGTGCAGCCCACTTCCAGAGGTGTGTTGACTGTAACACTAATTGGTCCTAGATCTTTACACATTTTGTTTTACCTTTTTATTTTATTTTTACTGACCACCTTAAGGACAGGATATACATTTTGAACATTGATGTCTGCTTGCTATTCACAGATTTCCTTTTCCCTCCTTTGCTGTTAGTCTTTCACCATTTCTTTCTGTTGCAGTGTCTGTTCTATCAGCGTCCTCTATATTTGTTGTTTATAATCTTCAAAGAATTGTGAAACCATAAGGTGAGTTTATCAGAATTTTCTCTGAATGAAGACTAGGTTATGAATTAGGTCTCAAGTGGCTCTCTTATGAAGACAGAACATAGACTGCTGTCTATTTCAACAGCCCAGAGGTTGCCTACCTCCTTGTTCATAGTTTTTGACTGAATCATAGAGGTTGCTATACATGTGGCCTCAGGATAAATATAAACACAAAAGCTGCAATTATTTTGTGCCGTTATAATGGGAAAAAATCCAAGACTGTGTTGTACTGTTTTTAAAGGTATTTTCCTGTAGGGAATCTGATTATTGAGTGAATCTCTTCTCTGTTCTGAATTGTTGAGATTGCCAGATGAAGTTGCCTTGGATATGTAAGAGTTTTTTTTGATTCTCCTTGATTTCGTCAATTTGTTTCAGGAAACATGTATTTCCAGATTCATACAGGCAAAGGGAAGTAACATTTATTGAGAGTTCTCTTCATGACAAGAACTTGACTTACATTATTACATTGATCTGCAGAAAGTTTCTCTGGGCTCAATAATTCTTCCTCCATTCTATTAAAAAATAAACTTATTCAGGGTCACTGTTCAGGCTGAATTGTGTCCTTCCAAAATTCATATGTTGAAGTCCTAATCCCCATGACCTCAGAATGTGACCTTGTTTGAAAATAGGTCCTTACAGAAGTAATCAAGTTAAAACGAGGTCATTAGGATGGACCCTAATCCAATATGACTGGTGTTCTTCTAGGAAGTGGAAATTTTGACACAGATGACATGAAGACACAGGAAGAAGAGCCATCTATAAGTCAAGAAAAGAGGCCTGGAACAGATCTTTCTCTCATGGCTCTCGTGGCTTCTCAATGCTTTGATTTTGGATGTTCAGCCTTGGGAACTATGAGACAATACATCTCTATCGTTTAAGCCACCTAGTCTGTGGTACTTGTTAAGGCAGCCCTAGTAAACTAAAGCAGTCACATAGTTAGTACATGACAAAGATGTATTCAAACTGAGTTCTAGTACCCAAGCATATGCATGGCCTTTTCAGTCTCTTTTCTGTGCTTTTGAGTGTTCTGGGGCAGAACCATCTGGTGAATCTCGAGTTGGGCACCTACTGGTGGGACAAGGGTGTCCTCTGCCCTCATTAATAGGCAGAAGAGAAGCCCTACGAGCTAAAAGAGTTTTGGAGAGGTGCTCTGGGGTCTCTGGTTGGCACAGCTTGAGCTGTGTCTGGAGCAAGACTGGAGCTATTTTCCTTAAGCACTCCTGCTGCCACTGCCTTAACCCTCTTTTTTGTTGGCTCCCCCTTCCCCACCCCAGGTGGAGTGAACGAAAGCAAGAACTTGGAAATGGGGGTAAACTGTAATATTTTGAACAGCTGCCTTTAAAGACACAAGAGAATAAAATGATCAGAAAGGCAGGCTTCATTCACTAAGGAGAAAATAATCAGAAGCTTGGGGGCAGATAAATGTGCCCTTTATTCTGATAAGATACAGAAACTGCTCATTAAGAAAAATCAATGATGATGACACAGTGAATAAATCATCTGACATGTTTAACACGCTTTAAGGTCATATGCGTTTCACTCAAATGGATCTGAAGAGAAAAATACTCCACTGTGCACATCCATCTCTTAAGTAGCACACACTATAAACCAAATTGGAAGGATCAGTTTAAAAAAAGATAGCTTTAAATCTTTGCAAATATTTTAAATGTCTTAGTAGCATGTTGCCTAAAAAGTGAGACATCATAGTTATTATTTGGTCACAAAGTATGAGCCTATATTAAATAAAGTCTCAGGTTAAGTGTCTCCAAGGAAAGACTATATTTTATAAATTATCCAGATAATTTAGAAAAGTCAACATTATATCAGAAAAATTATATTTGTAAATGATACAGATGTATTCCCAAGCATACCAATTTGTGAGAGCTCACTCTAATAAGTCTCTAAGACCTAATTTAAACTGCTTTATTGGTGCAAAGATACTCACGGCAGGAAGTGCAAAGAAAGAAATGCCAAGGAGTGCAAAGCCTGCAGAAAGCAATCTTCCCAGCCAAGTTAGGGGAGTTTTGTCTCCATAGCCAATAGTTGTCAATGTAATCTAGAAACAAAATAAATAGAACGTGCAGCTTAAGTACTTGAGAGGAAAGTTAGGACCCATGAACAGGAGGCAAGCAACGTTTCCACTAAATCATTATTCAACAAATCTTGTTGGTGCTTTTTATTACTGTGCTTTAATTTTCCATGACGCATGACAGAACTTCTCTTTGTTTAAGGAAAAGAATAACCTACGTACTTGTTCCTCCCTTATAACACAGTTTTCCGTCTTTTCTAAGTGTATTCAAAGAAAGGTTATTTAAGTAAGTGGATAACCATCAGTGATTCAGAAATGATAGCACCATGGATTTAGTACCAGATCAGTATACAGAATAATAATTTACGTTAATTTAGGCAGTCCCTTCATTACCTTGGCAGGCATTTCCTGAAGGTCTGGTGTGTGCAAGGTATGTGTTAAGATTTGTAGTGGAACAAAAATGAGGGCATAGTTCTTGTCCTAAGATATTTATGGCCTAATAAGAGAAACATGCCACACATGAATAATTAAAATAGACATAGAATGGAATGAGAGAGGTATTATAATGGAGGTACAAATAACCTGCTATGGGAATTCAAGGAAGAGATTAGTTATTATAAGCTTGAGGTGTTGAGGGAGCTTTACTAGGGAGATGTCATCACACCTGGGCTTTGAAAGAAGGGTAACATTTTGAGAAGCAGAAATGGTAAAGAAGGTGATCTAGGAAGGGTGAAAGAGGTGGCTAGCTGCAGAGCAGTGAGAACACATAGTGTAGATTCTGAAAAGTACAAGTTGTTCAGCTGGACTGGGGCATGGTGGATTTAAAAAGGATTAGTGACTACTTTAATTTATTTTATTAATATTTTATAGACAACAGTGTACAGGTCTTTCAGCTCCTTGGTTAAATTTATTCCTAAGTATTTTAATCTTTGTAGCTACTGTAAGTGGGATTGTTCTCTTGATTTCTTTTTTGGAAAGTTTGTTGTTAGTGTATGGAAATGCTAGTGATTTTTGTGGTGTTGATTTTGTATCCTGCAACTGTACTGAATTTATTAGTTCTAGCAGCTTTTTTTCTGGAATCTTTAGGGTTTTCTATATATAAGATTATGTTGTCAGCAAACAGCAACAATTTCCTTTCTTCCTTTCCTATTTGGATGTCTTTTATTTCTTTCTCTTGTCTAACTGCTCTGGGAAGGATTTCCACTACTATATTGCATAGACATGGCAAAAGTGGGCATCCTTGTTTTTTTAAAATCAAACAAATCCTTTATTAATAATTTTTCATTTTTGTGGGTACATAGTAGGTATACGTATTTATGAGTTATATGGGATATTTTGATACGATACAGGCATGCTATATGTAATAATGATATCAGGGTAAATGAGGTATCCATCACCTCAAGCATTTATCCTTTGTGTTACAAATAATCCAATTATACTCTTAATTATTTTAAAATGTACAACTAAATTATTATTGACTATAGTCACACTGTTGTACTTTCAAATACTAGATGTTATTCCCTCTTTCTGTTTTGTTTTTTTTTTTGGTATCCATTAGCCATCTCCGCTTCCCTCCCTGCTCACTCTCTCCACTACCCTTCTCATACTCTGGTAAACATTATTCTACTCTCTACCTCTGTGAGTTCAACTGTTAATTTTTAGCTTCCACAAATAAATGAGACCATGTGAAGTTTGTCTTTCTGTGCCTGGCTTATTTCACTTAACAAAATGAGCTCCACTTGCATCCATGTTGCTACAAATGACAGGTTCTCGTTCTTTTTAATGGCTGAATAGTACTCCATTGTGTATATCTGCCACATTTTCTTTATCTGTCTGTCGATGGATGCTTGGGTTACTTCCAAATCTTGGCCATTGTGAACAGTGCTGCAATAAACATGAGAGTGCAGATGTCTCTTTGATATACTGATTTCCTTTCTTTTGGCTATGTACCTAGCAGTGGGATTGCTGGATCATATGGTAGCTCTATTTTTAGCTTTATGAGAAACCTCCAAGCTCTTCTCCATAGTGGCTAATTTATACTAATTTACATTCCTGCCAACAGTGTACAATGGTTCCTTTTTCTCCACATCCTTGCCAGCATTTGATACTGCCTGTCTTTTGGATAAAAGCCATTTTTACTGCAGTTAGATGATATATCATTGCAGTTTGATTTGCATATCTCTGATGAGTAATTATATTGAGCACCTTTTCATATACCTGTTTGTGGTTTGTAATGTCATCTTTTGAGAAATATCTATTTAGATTTTTTGCCCATTTTAAAATTGTATTATTTTATTTTTTCCTATACAGTTAGAGCTCCTTATATATTCTGGTTATTAATCCCTTGTCAGATGGATAATTTGCAAATATTTCACCCCATTCTGTGGGTTGTCTCTTCATTTTGTTGATTGTTTCCTTTGCTGTGCAGAAGCTTTTTCATGTGATGTGATCCCATTTGTTCATTTTTGCCTTGGTTGCCTGTGCTTGTGGGATATTACTCAAGAAATCCTCGCCCTGGAGAATTTCCCTCATGTTTTCTTGTAGTAGTTTCATAGTTTGAGGTCTTAGATTTAAGTCTTTAATCCCATTTTGATTTGATTTTTTTCCATATGGCAAGGGATGGGGTCTAATTTCATTCTTCTGCATATGGATATCCAGTTTTTCCAGCACCTTTTATTGAAGAGACTGTCCTTTCCTCATTGCATGTTCTTGGTACTTTTGTCAAAAATGAGTTCACTGTGGATGTATGGATATTTTTTCTGGTTTCTCTCTTCTGTTCCATTGGTCTATATGTGTTTTTATGCCAATACCATTTTGTTTCGGTTACTATATCTCTGTAGTATAATTTGAAGTCAGGTAATGTAGTTTCTCCAGTTTTTCTCTTTTTGCTTAGGATAGCTTTGGCTGTTCTGGGTATTTTCTGATTCCATATACATTGTAGAACTGTTTTTTCTATTTATGTGATGAATGTCATTGGTATTTTTTATAGGAATTGCTCTGAATTTGTAGATTGCTTTGAAAAATATGGACATTTTAACAATAATGATTATTCTAATCAATAAACATGAAATATCTTTCCATTTTTTTGTATCCTCTTTAATATCTTTCATCAGTGTTTTATAGTTTTCTTTGTAGAGATCTTTCACTTCTTTGGTTAATTCCTAGGTATTTAATTTTATATGCAGCTATTGTAAATGGGATTATTTTCTCAATTTCTTTTTCAGATTATTTGCAGTTGGCATATAGAAATGCTACTGATTTTTGTATTTGATTTTGTATTCTGCAACTTGACTGAATTTGTTTATCAGTTCTAATAGTTTTTTGATGGGAACTTTAGGTTTTTCCAAATATAAGATCATATCATCTGCAGACAAGGATAACTTGACTTCTTCCTTCCCAATTTGGATGCTCTTTATTTCTCTCTAATTGCTCTAGCTAGGACTTTCAGTACTATGTTGAATAGCAGTGGTGAAAATGAGCATCTCTGTTGTGTTCTAAATATAGGAGGAACCATCCTTGCATCCCTTGGATAAATCTCACTTGGTCATGATGGATGATCTTTTTAATGTGTAGTTGATTTCGCTTTGCTAGTATTTTGTCGAGGATTTTTGCATCAATGTTCATTAGGGATGGTGACCTGTAGTTTTCTTTTTTAAATGCATTTTTGTCTGGTTTTGGTATTAAGGTAACACTGGCTTCGTAGAATAAGTTTAGAAGTATTTGTTCCTCCTCTACTTTTTGGAATAGTTTGAGCAGGATTGGTATTAGTTCTTCTTTCGTTGTTTGGTAGAATTCAACAGTAAAGCCATCAGGTCCCAGGTTTTTCTTTGCTGGGAGAATTTTTATTATGGTTTCAATCTCATTACTTGTTATTGGTCTGTTCAGGTTTTGGATTTCTTCATGGTTCAATGTTGGTAGGTTGTATGTATATAGGAATTTATCCATTTCTTCTAAGTTTTCCCATTTATTGGTATATAGTTTGTCACTGTAGCCTCTAATGATCCTTTGAATTTCTGTAGTATCAGTTTTAATGTCTCCTTTTTCATCTCTGATTTTATTTATTTGGGTCTTCTCTTTTTTTTCTTAGTCTGGCTAAGTTTGCCATTTTTGTTTATCTTTTGAAAAAACAACCTTTTGTTTTGTTTATCTTTTTTTTTTTTCCCTTTTTAAACGGAGTCTCACTCTGTCGTCCAGGCTGGAGTGCAATAGCGCAATCTCGGCTCACTGCAAGCTCCACCTCCCAGGTTCACGCCATTCTCCTGCTTCAGCTTCCTGAGTAGCTGGGACTACAGATGCCCGCCACCACACCCAGCTATTTTTTGTATTTTTTTTTTTTTATTTTTAGCAGAGACGGGGTTTCACCATGTTAGCCAGGATGGTCTCAATCTTCTGACCTCGTGATCCGCCCGTCTCGGGCTCTCAAAGTGCTGGGATTACAGGCTTGAGCCACCGCGCCCGGCCTTGTTTATCTTTCATATTTTCTTTGTTTCAATTTCATTTATTTCTGTTCTGATCTTTATTTCCTTTCTTCTATTAACTTTGGGTTTGATTTGCTGTTTTAAGTTGCATAATAGGTTGTTCATTCGAAGTTTTTCTTCTTTTTTGATGTAAGCACTTATAGTTATAAAGCTCCCTTTTAGTACTCCTTTTGCTGTATCCCATTGGTCTTGATAGGTTGTGTTTCCATTATCATTTGTTTCAAGAAATTTTTCAGTTTGCTTCTTAATCTCTTCATTAACCCATTGGTCATTCAGGAGCATATTGTTTAATTTACATGGGTTTGTATAGTTTCCAAATTTTCTCTTGCTACTGCTTTTTAGTTTCATTCAATTGTGATCAGAGAAGATACTTGATATTATTTCAATTTTCTGAATGTCTTAAGACTTGTTTTGTGGCCTAACATATGGCCTATCCTGATCTATACTTGAGAATAATCCATGTGCTTAGGAGAAGTGTGTGGAGTATTCTGCAGCTGTTGGATGAAATATTCTATAAATATTTATTATGTCCATTTGGTCTATTGGGCAGATTAAGTTTGATGTTTCTTTGTTGATTTTCTGTCTGGATGATCTGTCCAATGCTGAAAGTTGGGTGTTGACATTTCCAGCTATTATTGTCTTGGGATATGTCTCTCTCAAGCTCTAATAATATTTGCTTTGTATATCTGGGTGCTCCAGTGTTGGGTGCATATATAGTTATAGTTGTTATATCCTCTTGCTGAATTGATTCCTTTATCATTATATAATGACCTTCCTTGTCTCTTTTGATAGCTTTTGTCTTGAAACCTAGTCTGTCTGATACAAGTGTAGCTACTCCTGCTCTTTTTTGGTTTCCATTTGCATGGGATATCTTTTTTTATCCTTTTATTTTCAGTCTTTGTGTGTCTTTATAGAGGAAGTATGTTTCTTGTAGTCAACAGATCGTTAGGTCTTGCTTTTTAAATTTAATTTTAATCCATTGAATCCATTCAATCCTGCATCTTTTGATTGGAGAGTTTAATCCATTTATATTCAGTGTTATTATGGATAAGTAAAGACTTACTCCTGCCATTTTGTTATTTGTTTTCTAGTTGTTTTGTGGTCTTCTCTTCCTTCTTTCTTTCCTTCTTGTCTTCCTTTCAGTGGAAGTGATTTTCTCTGGTGGTATGATTTAGTTTCTTGCTTTTTATTTTTGTTGTGTATCCATTGTATGCTTTTTAATTTTAGGTTACTATGAGGCTTGCAAATAATACCTTATAACCCATTATTTTAAACTGATGACAACTTAACTCTGATTGCATAAACAAATAAGCAAAAAGAAAATTAATGAAAATGCTACATTTTAACTTTGTCATCCCACTTTTAAACTTTTTATTGTTTCTACTTTATCTTATTATACTGTGTATATCTTGAAAAGTTGTTGTAGTTATTATTTTTGATAAGTTCATCTTTTTGTCTTCCTACTTACAATAGAAGTAATTAGCACAATTATAGTGCTATAATTTTCTGTTTTTCTGTGTACTTACTATTACCAGTGAGTTTTCTACCTTCAGATGGTTTCTTATTGCTCCTTAATGCCTTTTTTCTTTCAAACAAAAGAAATCCCTTTGGCATTTCTTGTAGGACAATTCTGGTGTTGATGAAAGGCCTCAGTTTTTGTTTGGGAAAGTCTTTATTTCTCCTTTATGAAGGCTATTTTTGCCAGATATGCTATTCTAAGATAAAACATATTTTCCCTTCAGCACTTTAAATATGCCATGCCACTCTTTCCTGGCCTGTAAGGTTTCCACTGAAAAGTCTGCGGCCAGATGTATTGGAACTCCATTGTATGTTATTTATTTCTCTTCTTTTGCTGATTTTAAAATCTTTTCTTTATCCTTGATCTTTGCAAGTTTACTAGTAAATGCTTTGACGTTAAATCTGTTTGGTATTCTACAGCCTTCTTTTACTTGAATATTGCTATTTTTCTCTAGGTTTGGGAAGTTCTGTTATTATCCCTTTGAACACACTTTCTCTCTCTCTCACTCTCTCTCTCTCTCTCTCTCTCTCTCTCTCTCTCTCTCTCTCTCTCTCCCCCTACCTACTCTTTAAGGTCAATAACTTAGATTTGCCCCTTTGAAGCTATTTTATAGATATTTTGGGCATTTCCTTCTTTTTTATTATTTTTTCCTTTGTCTCTGCTGACCATGTATTTTCAAATAGCCTGTCTTCATGCTCACTAGTTCTTTCTTCTGCTTGATCAATTCTGCTATTAAGGAACTCTGATGATTCTTCAGTATGTCAGTTGCATTTTTGACCTCCAGATTTTCTGCTTGATTCTTTTTAATTATTTCAATTTATTTATTTGTTAAATGTATTTGATAAAATTCTGAATTCTTTCTTTGTGTTATGTTGAGTGTCTTTGAATGTTCTCAGCACAGCTATATTGGATTCTCTGTCTGAAAGGTCACACATCTCTGTCTCTATAGGATTGGTCCCTGGTAACTTATTTAGTTTGTTTAATGAGGTCATGTTTTCCTGGATGATCTTGAGGTTGTGGTGTTTGTCAGTGTCTGGGCATTGAAGAGTTAGGTATTTATTGTGGTCTTTGCAATCTGGACTTGTTTGTAGCCATCCTCCTTGGGAAGGCTTTCCTGGCATTTGAAGGGATTTCAGTATTATGATCTAAGTTTTTGGTAACTGCAGCCTTTTCTGCATTAAGGGGTACTCCAAGCCCAGTAATGCTATGGTTCTTATAGACTTGTAGAGGCATCACCTTCGTGGTCTTGAATAAGATCTGAAAGAATTCTCTGGATTATTGGGCAGAGACTCTTGTTCTCTTCCTTTACGTTCTCTTCCTTTACATTCTCTCAAACAAATGGAGTGTCTCTTTCTCTGTGCTGAGGTGCCTGGAGCTTGGTGAGGGTTGACACAAGCAGCCTTGTGGCCACCATCACTATTAGACCTGAAGCCAGCACAGCACTGGATCTAGCTCAAGTGGGCATCCTTATTTTGTTCTGGATCTTAGAGGAGAGGATTTCCATTTTTCACTGTGGAGTATAATATTAGCTATTGGCTTATAATATATGGTTTTTATTGTGTTGAGGTACATTCCTTCTGTACCTAATTTGTTGAGGATTTTTATTATGAAATAAAATTTGGTCAAATGATGTTTCTGCATCAAATGAGATGATATGCAATAAGCCAGGCACAGAAAGGTAAATACTGCATGTTTTCACTTACATGTGGAATCTGAAACAATGAAATCCATGGTAGAAGAGGGTAGTACGCTGGTTACCAGAGGCTGGGGGTTGGGGGAATGGGGAGATGATGGTCAAAGGACACAGCATCTCAGTTAGACAGGAACAATATGTGTACTTGTGTGTGTGTATATATATATATATGTATATATATGTAATATATATATGAGATCTATTGTACAGTGTGGTGAATACAGTTAGTAATAAGTGTATTGTGCATTTCGAAATTACTAAGACTAAATTTCAAATGTTCTTACCACAATTTTTTTTTTTTGAGACTGACTCACTCTGTCACCCAGACTGGAGTGCAGTGGCACGATCTCAGCTTACCGCAACCTCCGCCTCGCAGGTTCAAGTGATTCTCCTATTTCAGCCTCTTGAGTAGCTAGGATTACAGGCATCACACCCAGCTAATTTTTTGTATTTTTAGTAGAGACGGGGTTTCACCATGTTGGCCAGGCTGATCTAAAACTCTTGACCTCAAATGATCCCCCTGCCTTGGCCTCCCAAAATGCTGGGATTATAAGAGTGAGTCACTGCACCCAGCCACACCACAAAAATTGATATGTATTTGAGGTGGTGGATATGTTAATTAGCATGATGTAATGATTCCACATTGTATTCATAAATCATAGCATCACTTTCTACTCCATAAACATATAACTATAATTTCTCAATTTACAATGAAAGAAAAGTAAAGGATTAGTAAAGAGAAGGTTAACTAGATATGCTAAAGCTAGGCCAGGGAATGTCTTTGAATATCATGTCTCTCCTATGATCAAACTGCTTCAGGGGTCCCCCAAATCTCTTAGAACAAAGTCCCAGCTTCTCTCCATGACCTGCAGGGTTCTTCATGATTGACATCAGCTAACTTCTCAGACATGGTCTTCTACCATGCTCTCTCTCATTCTGCTTCTTCCTCTTCTGCCTTGCTATTCATCAGCACACCAAGCTCTTTTTTTTTTTTTTTTTTTTTTGCCTCAGGATCTTTGCCCTTGCTTCTCTCTTTCTGAATTTCTCTTACTTCCAGGTCTGCATTCAGGTACCTGCTGAAATGTCAGCTCCACAGAAAACCATCCCAGATCACCTAATTTAAGCCACTTCCCAAGACTGGCTTAGTCTCCCAGCCTACATCTTTCTGCCACCCTGGAAGCCTCCTGTCCTTGAACATTGGACTCTAAGTTCTTCAGTTTTGGGACTCTTGGATCTTTGACCACAGACTGAAGGCTGCACTGTTGGCTTCCCTGCTTTTAGGGTTTGGGGACTCAGATTGGCTTCCTTGCTCCTCAGCTTGCAGATGACCTGTTGTGGGACCTCAACTTGTGATTATATAAGGAAACTTGGATTCAGATAATTTAAACAATTTGCTTATCAGTATACAACTATAACTTGCCCACTAGTGTGTCCTATTACAAAGTCTGCCTTTAAAACGAAAATAGAGAGGACCCACAGACCCCCTGAAGGAAGCAGATTGCTCCTGAGGGAGCTGGGAGACACACTGTGCTAGTATCCATGGCTGAGAGACCCACAGACAGTTCACATCGCAGGACTCTGTGCAGACAACCCCCAGTACCAGCCCGGAGTCTGGAAGACTTGTTGGGCGGCTAGATCCACAAGATAGATAACAATCACTACAGCTCAGCTCTCAGGAAGCCACATCCATAGGAATAGGAGGAGAGAACTACATCAAGAGAACACCCTGTGGGACAAAATAATCTGAACAACAGCCTTCAGTCCTAGACCTTCCCTCTGACAGAGCCTACCCAAATGACAAGGAACCAGAAACCAATTCTGGTAATATGACAAAACAAAGTTCTTTATAACTCCCAAAAAAATCACACTAACTCACCAGCAATAGACCCAAACCGAAATTCCTGATTTGCCTGAAAAAGAATTCAAGAGGCTAATTATTAAGCTAATCAGGGAGACACCAGAGACACGGGAAGCCCGATTTAAGGAAATCCAAAAAATGATACAAGAAGTGAAGGGAGAAATATTCAAGGAAACAGATAGCATAAATAAAAAACAATAAAAACTTCAGGAAACAATAGACACACTTATAGAAATGCAAAATGCTCTGGAAAGTCTCAGCAATAGCATTGAACAAGTAGAAGAAAGAAATTCAGAGGTCTAAGACAAGGTCTTTTAGTTAACCCACTGCACAAAGACAAAGAAAAAAGAATAAGAAAATACGAACACAGCCTCCAAGAAGTCTGGGATTACGATAGATGACCAAAGCTAAGAATAATCAGTGTTCTTGAGGAAGAAGAGAAATCTAAAAGTTTGGAAAACTTATTTCAGGGAATAACAGAGGAAAACTTCCCCAGCATTGCTAGAGAGCTAGACATCCAAATACAAGAAGCACAAAGAACACCTGGGAAATTCATCACAAAAAGATCATCACCTAGGCACATTGTCATCAGGTAATCTAAAGTTAAGACGAAGGAAAGAATTTTAAGAGCAGTGAGACAAAAGTACCAGGTAACCTACAAATAAAAACCTATTAGATTAACAGCAGATTTCTCAGCAGAATCCCTACAAGCTAGAAGGGATTGGGGCCCTATCTTCGACCTCATCAAACAAAACAATTACCAGCCAAGAATTTTGTATCCAGCAAAACTATGCTTCATATATGAAGGAAAGACACAGTCTTTTTCAGACAAATTCTGAGAGAATTCACCACTAGCAAGCCACCACTACAAGAACTGCTAAAAGGAACTCTAAATCTTGAAACAAATCCTGGAAACACATCAAAACAGAACCTCTTTAAAGCATAAATCTCACAGGACCTATAAAACAAAAATACAATTTAAAAACCAAAAACCAAAAACCAAGGTATACAGGGAACAAATAGCATAATGAATGGAATGGTACCTCACATCTCAATACTAATGTTGAATGTAAATGGCTTAAATATTCCACTTAAAAGATATAGAATTGTAGAATGGATAAGAATTCACCAACCAAATACTTGCTGCCTTCAAGAGACTCACCTAACACATAAGGAGTCACACAAACTTAAGGTAAACGGGTGGAAAAAGACATTTTTGGAATATGGACACCAAAAGCAAGTGGGAGTAGCTATTCTTATAACAGACAAAACAAATTTTAAAGCAACAGCAGTTAAAAAAGATAAAGAGGGCATTATATAATGATAAAAGGCTTAGTCCAACAGGAAAATATCACAATCCTAAACATATATGCACCTAACACTGGAGCTATCAAATTTATAAAACAATTACTAATTTCTGTCTCAGAAATGAGACAGGTGGCAACACAATAATAGTGGGAGACTTCAGTACTCCACTGACAGCACTAGACAGGTAATCAAGACTGAAGGTCAACAAAGAAACAATGGATTTAAACTATACCTTGGAACAAATAGACTTAACAGATATATACAGAACATTCCATCCAACAACCACAGAATATACATTCTCTTCAAAGTGCATGGAACTTTCTCGAAGATAGGCCATATGATAGGCCACAAAATGAGCCTCAATAAATTTAAGAAAATTCAAATTATATCAAGCACTCTGTCAGACCACAGTGGAATAAAACTGAAAATCAACTCCAAAATGAACCTTCAAAACCATGCAAATACATGGAAATTAAATAACCTGCTCTTGAATGATCATTGGGTCAAAAATGAAATCAAGATGGAAATTAAAAAATTATTTGAACTGAATGGCAACAGTGACACAACATATCAAAATCTCTGGGATACAGCAAAGGCGATGCTAAAAGGAAAGTTTACAGCCATAAATGCCTACATCAAAAAGTCTGAAAGAACACAAACAGACAATCTAAGGTCACACCTCAAGGAACTAGAGAAACAAGAACAAACCAAACCCAAACCCAGCAGAAGAAAGGAAATAACCACGATCAGAGTAGAACCAAATGAATTTGAAACAAACAAACAAAATACAAAAGGTAAGTGAAACAAAAAGCTGGTTATTTGAGAAGATGAATAAAATTGATAGACCGCTAGCAAGATTAACCATGAAAAGAAGAGAGAAAATCCAAATTAGCTCAAGAAGAAATGAAATGGGAGATATTACAACTGACACCACATAAATACACAAGATAATTCAAGGCTACTATGAATACCATTATGCACATAAACTGGAAAATCTAGAAGAGATGGATAAATTTCTGGAAAAATGCAACCCTCCTAGTTTAAATCAGGGAGAATTAGATACCCTGAACAGACTAATAACAAGCAACGAGATTGAAATGGTAGTTAAAAAATTACCACACACACACACAAAAAAAAAAAAAGTACAGGACCAGACGGATTCACAGCAGAATTCTACTAGACATTCAAAGAAGAATTGGTACCAGTCCTATTGACACTATTCCACAAGATAAAGAGGGAACCCTCCCTAATTCATTCTATGAAGCCAGTATCACCCTCATACCAAAACCAGGAAAGGATATAATCAAAAAAGAAAACTGCAGACCAATATTCCTGATGAACATAGATACTAAAATCATTAACAAAATAGTAGCTAACTGAATCTAACAATGTATCAAAAAGATAATCCACCATGATCAAATGGGTTTCATACCAGGGATGCAGGGATAGTTTAACATATGCAAGTCAATAAATGTGATACAGCACATACACAGAATTAAGAACCAAAATCACATGATCATCTCAATAGATGCAGAAAAAGCATTCAACAAAATCTAGCATCCCTTTATCATTAAAACTCTCAACAAAACTGGTACACAAAGGACATCTATGACAATAAAATGTCATAATGTAACAATGTAATAAAAGTAATAAAAGTCATCTATGACAAACCTACAGCCAACATAATACTGAATGGGGAAAAGTTGAAAGTATTCCCTCTGAGAACTGGAACAAGATAAGGATGCCCGCTCTCATCACTCCTCTTCAACATAATACTGGAAGTCCTTGCCAGAGCAATCAGACAAGAGGAAGAAATAAAGGGCATCCAAATCATTAAAGAGGAAGTCAAATGGTTGCTGTTTGCTGATGATATGAACATTTACCTAGAAAACCCTAAAGACTCTTCCAGAAAGCTCTTAGAACTCGTAAAAGAATTCAGCAAACTTTCTGGATACAAAATTCATGTACACAAATCAGTACCTCTTCTATACACTGACAGTGACCAAACTGAGAATCAAATCAAGAACTCAATCCCTTTGACAATAGCTGCAAAAACAACAAAAACAAAACAAAACAAAACAAAACAAACAAAAAAAATCCACAAAACTCAGGAATATACCTAACCAAGGAAGTGACATACCTCTACAAGGAAAACTACAAAACACTGCTGAAAGAAATCATAGATGACACAAACAAATGGAAACACATCCAATGCTCATGGATGGGTAGAATCAATATTGTAAAAATGACCATACTTCCAAAAGCAATCTACAAATTCAATGCAATTTCCATCAAAATACCACTATCATTCTTCACAGAATTAGAAAAAACAATGATAAAATTCATATGGAACCAGAAAAGAGCCCACATAGCCAAAGCAGGACTAAGCCAAAACAAACAAACAAACAAAAACAAACAAAACAACCAACCAATCAAACAACAACAACAACAAAAACAAAAAAACCCAACCAAATCAGGAGGCATCACATTACCTGATTTCAAACTACAAGGCCATAGTCACCAAGACAGCATGGTACTGGTATAAAAATAGACACAGTGACCAATGGAACAGAATAGAGAATCCAGAAATAAACCCAAGTACTTACAGCCAACTGATCTTCGACAAGCAAACAAAAACATAAAATGGGGAAAGGACACCCTTTTCTTTTTCTTCTTTTTAAAACTGAATTTTATTTTTTTAACTATACTTTAAGTTCTGGGGTACATGTGCACAAAGTGCAGGTTTGTTACATAGGTATACATGTGCCATGTTGGTGTGCTGCACCCATCAACTTGTCATTTACATTAGGTATTTCTCCTAATGCTATCCCTTCCCCAGCCCCCTAACCCCCAACAGGCCCTGGTGTGTGATGTTTCCCTCCCGTGTCCGTGTGTTCTCATTGTTCAACTCCCACTTATGAGTGAGAACATGTGGTGTTTGATTTTTGTCTTCTTGTGTTACTTTGCTGAGAATGATGGTTTCCAGTTTCATCCATGTCCCTGCAAAGGACATGAACTCATCCTTTTATATGGCTGCATAGTATTCCTTGGTGTATATGTGCCACATTTTCTTTATCCAGTCTATCATTGATGGGCATTTGGGTTGGTTCCAAGACTTTACTATTGTGAACAGTGCTGCAATAAACATACATGTGTATGTGTCTTTATAGTAGAATGATTTATAATCCTTTGCGTATATACCCAGTAATGGGATTGCTGGGTCAAATAGTATTTCTAGTTCTAGATCCTTGAGGAGTTGCCACACCGTCTTCCACAATGGTTGAACTAATTTACACTCCAACCAACTGTGTAAAAGTGTTCCTATTTCTCCACATCTTCTCCAGCATCTGTTGTTTCCTGACTCTTTAATGATTGACATTCTAACTGGCTTTAGATGGTATCTCATTGTGGTTTTGATTTGCATTTCTCTGATGACCAGTGATGATGAACATTTCTTCATAATTTTGTTGGCTGTATAAATGTCTTCTTTTGAGAAGTGAAGGACACCTTTTTCAACAAATGGTGCTAGGATAATTGGTTAGCCACATGTAGGAGAATGAAACTAGATCCTCATCTCTCACCATATACAAGAATCAATTGCAGGTGGATTAAGGACTTAAATATAAAGCCTGAAACTATAAAAACTCTAGAAGATAACATTGGAGAAACCCTTCTATACATTGAGTAAGGCAAGGATTCCAACACCAAGAACCCAAAAGCAAATGCAATAAAAACAAAGATAAATTGCTGGTACTTAATTAAGCTAAAGAGCTTTTGCACGGCAAAAGAAACAGTCAGCAGAGTAAACAGACAACTTACAGAGTGGGAGAAAATCTTCACAATCTATACATTTGACAAAGGATGTATATCCATAATCTACAATGAACTCAAACAAATCAACAAGAACAAACAATTCCATCAAAAAGTGGGCTAAGGACATGAATAGCCAATTCTCAAAAGATGATATACCATTTGATCCAGCAATCTCACTATTGAGTATCTACCCAGAGGAAAAGAAGTCATTATATGAAAAAGACACTTGCACATGCATGTTTATAGCAGCACAATTCACAACTGCAAAAACATGTAACCAACCCAAATGCCCATCAATCAATGAGTGGATAAAGAAACTGTGGTAAATATATATATATATTTATTTATATATATATTATTATATATATACACACACACACACACGATGGAATACTACTCAGTCATAAAGAGGAATGAATTAATGGTATTTGCATCCACGTGGATGAGATTGGAGACTATTATTCTAAGCGAAGTAACTCAGGAATGGAAAATCAAACATCCTATGTTCTCACTCATAGGTGGAAGCTAAGCTATGAGGATGCAAAGGTGTAAGAATGTCACAATGAACTTTGGAGACTCACAGTGAAAGGATGAGAAGGAGGCGAGGGATAAAAGACTACCAATAGGGTGCAGTGTATACTGCTTGGGTGATGGGTGCACCAAAATCTCACAAATCACCACAAAAGAACTTACTCATGTAACCAAAAACCACCTGTTCCCCAATAACTTATGGAAAAATAATCACTGGGGAACACTGTATAGTAATAACAGTCATTTTCTCATAAAGACAAAACAAAACCCCACGAAAATCAACAACAACAAAAAAAGCTACTTCTCTACCAACTGTTTCCTAAATCCTTATTCTGTTCATCTTTATTCACAGAATGTATCAATACCTGAAATGATATTGTATATTGATTAAATTGTTTATTGTTTGCCTTCCCAACTAGAAAGTAAATTACACGTGGGTTGGGACTTTATCTTACTGCTGAATCCAAGCACCTTCTACAGTGATTGGCATACAGTAGTTACTCAATATATATTTATCGAATAAAGGAATGAAAGCCCTATGGGTGGGATAAGGACTCTGCTCTCTTGTTTTGCAGCCCAGAAATACTGATGGAAGGTTTTTGTAAGCAAAGTACATAATGTGATCAGAGTGGTGCTTTTAGAAACTGAAATTATGGCAGCAAATGTACAGGAGAGATTGAAATAGGAAGAAATGAGAGGTGCAGAGACCAGTTAAGACACTGTGAGAGTGGAGAGTAAAGAGAAGTGTTTAGGAAGTTCAATAGAAATAAATTTATTGATTGAGGTAAAAGGAAAGACTAAGTCAACAGTGACTTGAAAATTTCAAGTGGGAAGATGGTTGCATCATAAATAAAAGTATTATAATGAAAAAGAGAAAGTTTTGGAGCAAAGGTGAAGAGTTTAGTTTTGCAAATAATGGTTTTTCAAATGTCAGTATGACTAATGCAGAAATGTCTAGCAGGAAACTGAGAATGAGAGCTTGAGTACTGAGACAGAAATTTGGTTTGGCGTGAGATTTGGGTTTTAGAATCAGTAACAGGGTGATTGTTAAAGCTATGTGCATAACTGAGATTACAAAAGGTACACAGAAGGGGTCCAGGGACACCTCAAGAAATACAGACATTTAAGGAGTGGAAGGGAAAGGAAAGTCAGAGAAGAATGTCTTTGGATATCATGTTTTTCAAGTTTTTCAAAAGTAGAACAATCGGGAAAAGGTTATATAAATGGAAACTCAATAGAGAATGGGGAGTTTCACAAAAGAACAGGTAATCCCTGATGTCACAGCCTAATAGAAAACAAGGACAATGAGGCTGGGCACGGTGACTCATGCCCGTAATCTCAGCACTTTGGGAGGCTGAGGCAGGTGGACCACCTGAGGCCAAGAGTTTGAGACCAGCCTGGCCAACATGGTGAAACTCCATCTCTACTAAAAATACAAAACTAGCTGGGTGTGGTGGTGCATGCGGTGGTGCATGCCTGTAATCCCAACTACTCAGGAGGGTGAGGCAGGAGAACTGATTGAACCTAGGAGGTGGAGGTTGCAGTGAGCCAAGATCACACCACTGCACTCCAGCCTGGACAACAAGAGCAAAACTCCATCTGGAAAAAAAAAAAAAAAAAAAGAAAACAAGGACAATGAGCATTGAGAAAAGAGACTGAATATGGTGGAGATAGGTGGTCACTGGCAATCACTGAGAAAGTGTTTGCTCTGGTCATGCCACCTTACCTGGGCTTTGAAAGAGGGGGAAGAATTCGGAAGCAGAAATAATAAAGAAGGAGACAAACTCTATGATGCCAGACCTCTCAGAAGCATTCAGCTCAGCCGGCCACCCCTTTCTGGAAGCACTCTTCTCTTTACTTCCAGGGTTTTCTCTTTATATCCTTGGTGGCTCTTTTTCTGTGGCTCCTCTTACCCTTTTCAACCTTTGGACACTGGATTTTTAAGGTTTTGTTCTAGGTCTTTTTCTTCTTTTAAAGATTGTATTCTTCTTAGACTTTCCTTTCTTTTCTATCCCCTCTTTCTTCTCTCTTTCCAGGTGATCTTAAATGTTCTCATAGATTTCAAAGCCACTTTTATGCTAAATACGCCAAATTTATACCTCTAGGCCAGGACACTTCTGAGTTCCCAATTCACATATCTGCAGTTGACAGTTTCATTTAGATGTCACACAGTCATTTAAACTTAATGTATCTAAAACAGAACTCTTATTTCTACCAAATATATTCCTTCCTGTCTTAACCAAGAGCTCCACCAATCTATCCACTTGCTCATGTCAGAAGCCTCAGAATCATCCTAATTATTCATTTCCCTCATCCCCCCACAGAATCTATCAGCAAGTCCTGTTGATTCCATCTCCTTAAGTTTTTGCAAATTCACCCCCCTTACTCTGTCTTTGCTGCCACCATGGTAGACCAGGCTGCTACAGTAGTCTCTTAATTGCTCTCTCTGCTTTCGCTTTTGCTTTCCTCTAGTTCCTTCTTCATATACCTGCAAGGGGTATCATTTTCTTATTTCCATCTAAAAATCCTTTAATGGCTAGCTGTTGAATTCAAAATAAATTCTAAGCTACTAATTAAGCCATCTCCGCCTACCTAAGATCATCTTGATTTTACCCTTGCTCACTGCACTTTAATGACAGTGGCCTTTCGGCCCCTCAAACAAGCCAGGATCTTTCTACCTCAGGGCCTTTGCACAAGCTGTTCCCTCAGCTGGAATTGCCATTTCCCTCACTCTTCCCAGGGCTCCTTTTCATCCTTCAGGTCTTATCCAAAATAGTTCCTCACTGAAGAGGGCTTCTCTACCTATCTTCAGTAGGGTCTCTGATTACTCTTTATTTCAGCTCCTTGTTTCTTAATAACATTAACATGAGTGCTAGTGTGTTGTATTTTTCTTTGGGTAGGGATTCTTATTTCCTTAACTAGAAAGTGGAACCTCAGCTTACTCTTTATTTCCCTAACATCTAGCATAATGCTTGCCACAAAGTGAGAGAAACTCACTAAATATTTAGTAAATAAATGAATAATACTTTCAAGAACATTGGCAACAACTGGAGTGAGATGCAGAGGGCAAGAACTCCCAGGAATCTCTGACTTGAGAGGAGGCTTTCCAGGATGTACTTGTGCATGTATGCAGAGAGGGTGAGACCGAAGAGGGAAGAGGGGGGCAGCTTCCTGACAGGGTAAAGTACCCAAAAAGGAATCAGGTTAAGGGCACAGTTGGAGGGGTTAGCCCAGGCAGTGTGAAAGGACAGTGCCTCCATGGTGGGGGTATGATGTGGCCTCAGTATGAGTGGAGGGAAGGATTAGGAATGCTTACGTCCGTCCTTTCAATTATAGACAAGGAGAAGATGCGATCATGTGTGGGGAGTCAGAGGCTTGGAATAGGCAAAAAGACATGGGCTGTGAAGGTCTGAGAAGGGGTCAAGGACAGGTTAATAAGAGGTTTGCTGGTTGGAAGAACTCATCCAATGTCAGAGAGAGGGAATTTGTAGTAGAACTTTACAGGAGCCAAATTAATCTAATGTTACCAGCAGTATTAATATGGGATTCTCAAAAGAATTCCTTGAGAATGCAGAAAAAAATTCCCAGGTCAATTTTATTCTTAATCTTTATATATGTGGGACAGATATTAATCTACTATACTTTTTCCAAAAAATAGCTTAATCTTTTTACATCAGTTTATTAATAATAACAGACTGAAGGAGAACTTTCATGGTTTGGTCACAGCAAAAATGTTACATTTCATGGTTTGCTTTGCTTTTCATTCCAATAATACATTTGCTTGGCCCAGCGCTCTCAGAGTGGGTTTTAAGCCACTGACTTTAACTCTAAAGAATGGGACATGGCCAAGTGACAATGTGCTCAGTGTTTCATCCTGAGTAAAAAAGAGTGCCTACTTTCTTTCATTCTGAATTTAGGGTTGCCCCTTTCTCCTACAGGGGTGGTTTGTGGGGGTGAATAGAAGGTTGTGAAATCTGAGAACAGCACTCTGGAGTTCCTCTGGGGGTGAGCAAAGACTCTGCCCACTTTCTCCCTACACTCTGGTTCAGGCTTCCAGGATGATCACATTTCACTGAGTGCAAGGGACCTGAATAGCCAGCAACTGAACCCCCAGCCTCAATAACTTTCTCCACTCTGATTTCGAAGCAGCTAGGGATGTTTCCTGGTTGAAAGCTTAGGGGCCTTTTGTTGCCAGTTTAGGTTTGGGAAGGACCTGGCAACAGGGTGGCAGTTTTGTCCCCCTCTATGCCAGAGAGGGAGTTGGTGTGGGTTTTCTTTGTTTCTTGCCTGGAGAATGCATGCATCATTTCCCTTCTGTGGAGGCAAAGAGGACACCTGGGCTTCATGATGTGAACAGAAAGGTAGCACCAGACATAAAATTACGAATCCTTTAAGGTGTGCTTACAATAAAAAGATGTGAATCTTCTCCAGGTATTTACCCTGACCCATCTGCTTACTCTGGCTTTGATATTCTAAGTCAAGGACCAGCTACATTTGATAAAACCATCTTTAGATGAGTGCTGCATAGATATTCATTGATGTTTTTGGACTTTCAGGTCAAGCTGCCCTTGAAGTACCAGTGAGTCTCCTTGGAACTGTACAACTACATTATGTTTCTTTTCTTTTCCTAGCACTTGGGAGGCCCTGCTAATGTTTATCAGCTGATCCTTTGTACATGAACTGAGTAGCAGAAGCCCTCTTGGTGCTTATTCTCCCATGCTTGTGCTAAATAACAAACCTCTTTCTGCCTTCCAAAAATGTTGTGACTCTTTTCACTGGTAGAACCCAGTAACGATTAGTTTCATTTAGGTTCAGGGTCAGAGAAAGGCAGGCCCACACAAGAACCCAAAAGCATCAGTTCTTCAGAATAACTGGGGAGATTCTGGAATAGCAGCATATTTCAGAGAACCTGGAGAGGCTGCATATGTGATCTTTAGGGGCTTGGCGGAAATCACACCTAGACTTCACAATTGAATTGGGTGATGAGGCAGTCAGTCCGTTTTATAGAAACACTCCTCACAGATCTTCAAGAACCCAGCAGCATCCTGATGGCACAGCATGGAAAGATGACTTATTTGATTGTATCTCATCATCTCTGTATTGCAGATGCTTACAAACCGCATACCTCAGTGACTCCCAGGCAGAAGGGCAGGTGGCTATTATTACTTACGGTATACAGTTAACACAGTAATGTGGGCCGAATGAAGTTAAAGAGCCAGAGCTGATTTTGGAAAAAATGGATTACAGCTATAATGAAAAACAAATAAATAAGACACTCTCTTTATACTGTCTTTAGACTGGGAATCCAACATTAAATAAATAATTTAGTTGCTCCTTTGAAGATAATTCCATCACACTCCACTCCCTTTGTTGTGTAATTCTCTGCCAGTTCTACATGTGCATATGGCATTAGGTTGCAAGGGTTGAGCTCCATGGGTGATGGTGCTGGAATCAAACCCAGTGACTCTGTTCATCTTGGGTGAACCATGAGGATGCTTCACGACTACATATGGGCTGGGTGGGTGGGGATGACAGGGATTGGGTGGGTTTGGGATGACAGAAAGAACTAAAGTGTGGTCGGTTAATGGGTTCTTTTTGTACTAATATATTTTTGATACTTCCTGAGTCAAAGCATTTAATTCTCTTCTAATATATACAGTGTTAAAAGTGAATCACAATACATCAGACTTTTACTCTGCATAGCAAATGTGTTGCAAGGGAATTAGTAGAACCATAAAGCAGTTGAATCAATGTAAAATAAATGTTCTTATGAGAGAGCCTTGTTATTCTCTGTGGGTGAGATAACTTTTTGATATTATATATTAATGCATGAGAATACACAGAGAAGTCTTCTTAATTGAAACGTCTATGATGGCTACTTGGTTGCTTAGTCAGAAATTTGACTAATGCAGATAATCACAAAGAGACTTACGTGTTGCATATTTTATTTTAGCCTAAAGCACATAAATACAATATTCTTGATGAAGAATGTGTTCTGCAATTGGGGTTCTGCCTTATCTTTTTTGCATAAATCTCACTCATAATGCATCATTTACTTTCCTTAATTTTAGTATTTTTTAAAATTACATTTTTTTTTTTTTTTTTAGTGGCACATAAACTCAACTTTTGTGGGAGCTATCTGAGGACAGAGTCCTAGATATTTAAGATTTTTTCCCCCACATAGTTGTGTGTTCACCCCTGATTTTAAAGTATTTTTAGTATTTTAGTATATTTAGTATTTTGCATTTATCAAGCTTTTCTAAAGCATTCTATTTTCATAAACCATCCATCTTTCTTTCTGTACCATATGTCATCAGTTTATGCAATAATATAAAATTAAACCATGCCATTATAATTACAAATACAACTGGCATAAAAAGGTTTGGGAATGGGATGGGTGCAGTGGCTCACGCCTGTAATCCCAGCACTTTGGGAGGCCAAGGCAGACAGACTGCTTGAACCCAGGAGTTTGAGACCAGCCTGGGCAACATGGTGAGACTCCTTTTCTTCAAAAAATTAGTGAAAAATTAGCTGGGCATGGTGGCACGTGCCTGGGGTCCCAGATACTCAGAAGGCCGAGGCGGGAGGGCTGCTCGAACCTGGGAGGTTGAGGCTGCAGCGAGCCATAATTGCACCAATGCACTGCAACCTGTGTGACAGAGTGAGACCCTGTCTTGAAAAAAAAAAAAAAAAAAAAGTTTGGTAATGAACATGTTGACTCTTTGCAAGCATTCAAACAATGTTAAGAACAGAATTCTGTGGATACTAAAGATCATTTCGTGCTCTGCAAGCCTCAGTATATTTTGTGGGAGTTAGGAGTGTTGGTTAATCTGGCCAGTCAGTGAAGAGGAAATAAGTTCTGAGAGCTTCTACTCTATTCTAAAACAAATACAATATTTACATAAGTGGGCAAGTAAACTAAATAGCGTTTTGTGAGCTTTGATTTCCCACACACGCAAGCGTGACATTTTGCTTACATATATGTGTGTGTAAGAGATAAGAAGCAGGGGAATAGGAGAGATGGACCTTTATGTCGCAATATTGGACATAATTCCATTTTTTGCCTCATTCCAGAGCTTGTAAGAAATATGCTGGTGAACATGCACTGGATAGATTACATTTTTATTACAAAAATTTGTGACTCATACTCATGACTTTTTAGTATGATCTTTATAATATCATAGGTAAGGTCATGAAGTTTTGAATTTACTTTTTAAAATTAAAAAATAAATTATAAGTGACAAAAATGCCTACCATCTCTTTCAGTAAAGTTCTAGGCAGAGTAGTATTCTCCTTAAGTGATAAGCTGCCATTTCTTGCCACAATTCTTGACCTGAGGTAGAAGCTGGCAGCTGCCTTTTCAGGCTGCAGGGTAACAAGACGGATGAGACTCTGGGCAGGGATGGCCTGCTTTGCCCTGCTACCTCCCCACAGCTGGCCTCAGGAATCCCTGGTATTTTGTGCCATCTCTTCAGTTGGACCATTTACTTGAACGTGTCTTGCAGATAGAAACAGCTTAGATATATTTTGGCCCTTATGTTTCCTATGCTCAAATACAGTCACACAGGTGAAAGAAAATACGTTCTGAAAATCTGTGGGTTGGAAATGTTGGCATAAAGTTGTAATTATGTTAGCAAAATCTGAGGTGGAGTGCGGGCATCTTCCTGTGTTTAGCATTCAAGAATTCTTCCTCAGAAATAATACTGAAAAACAAATGAAAACTCTGGTCTAGACTTTCTTGATTTTTTTTTTTTTTTTAATGAGATGGCTGAGGCTATGGTCAGATTATAATTTAAGACACTGGTTAGGCTAAAGTGTTTTTTCTTTTCAATAGCAGAATGAATTCCAAATCAGGAGATTTAAATCCTTCTTTCTTTCAGGCAACAAATCAACAAATATTTATTGACCTGATTTTGAAGATACAATTATGTTTCTAGTATACCTATGTAGATTAGTTTATAGCTAATGTGTTCATGTGAACAATATACTGTTGGTAGATTTCCATGGCACGGTATAATTCTCCATAAGGGAATTTTTTTTTTTTTTGAGGCAGGGTCTCACTCTATCACCCAGACTGGAGTGCAGTGGCACGATCTTGGCTCACTGCAACCTCCACCTCCTCGGTTCAAGCAATTCTCCTGCCTCAGCCTCCCAAGTAGCTGGAACTACTTACTTGAAACTTCTGTGATGGCTACTTGGTTGCTTTGCCATAATGCATTGGCAATAAGAATTAATTATTAACTTTAATATGCCAGCATTAATTCAGGAAACATCAGCTTAGATGATGTTGCAGAAACATTTTGTAATGGTAAACCCAATATGAGACATGTATACTATATACATGCCACCATGCCCAACTAATTTTTGTATTTTTAGTAGAGACGGGGTTTCACCACGTTGGCCAGGTTGGTCTCCAACTCTTGACCTCAAGTGATCCACCCGCCTCAGCCTCCCAAAGTGCTGGGATTACTGGCGTGAGCCACAGTGCCCAGCCCATAAAGGAGTCTTTTAAGGAAAGGTGATTCACCTAGTATCAGATAGTAGGTGGTCATAGAAATTGTGCAGTCAATTTTGAAATTTAGTCGCCTTGAACTAGTAGGTCAGAACTAGTAGGTACATCTTCAAACAGAATCTCCTGTGGTGGTGGCATCATAAAATTTGGGTTCCGCTGTGGCAGGTAGCTCAGAGCACTAGCATTCCATCTTGTTTATTCAGACGGTGGTGTAACAACAGTAATGACTACCATTTACCTAGTGCTTGATAAAGCACATCTACATGTCCTAGTCTCATTTTATACAGATAGCAACTTTGTGTTTGGGGGATATCTCAGTTTTACAGAGATGTTAATGAATGCTTAATAACACACCTCCATGAAATCATAATGTTAGGGCCAGAACCCAGGTCTCTTGACTCCAATTTTTCTATTCTTTACAAAACAGCATGTGCTCAATGCTGATAGAATAATAATAACTGATAAAAAGTGCCCAGAGGCATGTGTGAGATAACATTATTGAAGAAATACTCTGTCATCAATGCTACTTTAGATTCTCATTAAGAAAGAGTTCCCCCAAAGAGGCGTATGATAATCTACTTCACAAATCCATGCCAATAGGTTGGCATGGAACTTGTAGATGCTCATAATAGTTTGAATGTTTTGGTGGGTAGAGGCTGGGGTATGTGTGTCTCCATTTTTGCTTGGTAACTGATAATATTCTTGAATAGTTAGGAGCTAGTATGTTGTTCCTTTCACGGCCAAGTAAAGTTTTGATACCATCAGATAATGCATTGGTAGCAAGAAGTAATTATTAACTTTAACATGCCAGCATTAATTCAGGAAACATCAGCTTAGATGATGTTGTAGAAATGTTTTGTAATGGTAAACCCAATGTAAGAAGAGTTGATTCTCTGAAGGGTCCTGGTACTATCAGGACAAGAGTATCAGTGTTTATTCCAAAAATTTACACAATTTCTTACTCTTAGATTTTACAGGAGGATGAAACTCAAGGCATATATTTGGGATGTACAACATGTTGAGTGCACAGTATGCTATATACATAGAACCATCCATATGGTTTGCTTCTAGAAAGACTGTAAGATTTTTCTGCATGAATTCTCAGACTAACTCTGGCTGACATAAAATTCTTCTACATCCCTGAAATACTCACTTCAAGCACAGGGTCTTAGGTGAAGTCTGTATTCAGATGCTTACTCAAGAGTAGATTTATACTATCTGCTGCTGTATGCATCTTTTAAAAATAAAACCCCACAACACTATTTTCATCACAGTAAGAGCAGTAAATAGAAGGAGGACAAACTGGCCTTCAAGAAGAGGTTATTATTAGGAAAAATTACTTCAGGAAAATCTGATCTGAAGTTATTTCAAAATAAATCTAAAGCAGATCAAAAGGAGAAACATAATAACAGGAAGGATTTAATAACAGAAAATAACTCCAGGGAAACCCACTCTTAAATTATTTCAGAAGAAATCTGGAACAACTAAAAATGAGAACATTAACAATAGAAAACGATAATAAATGGAGCTCCACCAGCAATCAGAAGATCCCCTTTTCCAGTAGCTCCCAGTGCCTCAGCTACTGGAGCTACTTCTCTTTTCCATTTTCTGCCATCAATGCAACTTTAGTTGCCACATCAGAACCCAGGATATCTTTTCATCACAACCTCCAATTCCCAAGCCTCTTCTGTGTTCAAACTGTGGGTCTGCATCAAAACACATAGCTCTTTTTTTCTTCCTTTTGTATTAAAGGTGCTTTCATTTAACTTCCACAGCAACGATGTCTACACAAACAGCAGCTATAATATTTGATTGGGCACTTGCTATGTTCTTGGTACCAGGTCTTTTATATCTATTTCACTTACTCAATGAGCTAGTTTCACTAATATGAAACTGCTTTCAGGGATCACAGTTCTTTGAATTGTTACTGGCTGGCTTGGAGCAGCACTGATCCCACCATGATAGCCCTCCAAAAGCTGATCTAGGGGACAGATCTCACTATCTTAACAGAAGCAGTTCCATAGTGAGTATTGAAAATTCACTGGCACAGCGTATCTGTAGAACAAAATCTATATTTTGATACTTATTGTTGATACTGTGGGCTCTTTTAATATAGGGGATTTCCTTTTTTCATTGCAGTGTAACATTTAGAAATACTCTCACTTAGGATGCTGTCATTTTCTTATTTATTCTGGATACTTCCATAGTTATTAAGGTTTCCATTAAGTGCAACATGGGCAATTTTAACTAAGAAATACCCAACCATAATTTTCAAACCAAATTAATCAAAACGAAGGTCTTGATTAATGTATAAATAAAAGGTATAGGAGTCTAAATTTATTTTATTTCCCACTAGGAATCTAGAATATGTTCTTCTTAAAATGAATAGAAACAATGAGCTCTCTTGTTTGTTTGCTTTTTCTCTTTTTAGGTTTCAGACAATTTCATTAATGAGTCCGTTAATATCAACAAACCTGCTATGGACCAATAAGGCCTTAAAAAATTCTTCGAAGTTTGACATCTTATAAGATTTTTACTCTCATATTCAAGACTAGATTTTTTAAAAAAATAGAAACATAATTAGGCCATTCAGAAACCTGTTAAGTACGGGTTAAATGTCAGTCAAATTAGCACAACTGAAAGGGAAATCAATGAAAATGTTTCTTCCCCCGAAAGTCACAGAAATGACCTTTGAAAACCTGCTGTGTGGGTTATTCTGGCAAAAGAAACAAACTGGTGACTAACTGAGAGGTATATTAAGAGTTTCCCACACACTGTTTAACACACAATACAGCAATTCTTTTTCGTAATAAGGAGAAAAGGAAGACTAATAAAAAGAAGGATAATAAGCTGCCAGGTGAAACTCACCAACAACTGCATCTCAATGGGAAAAGGGGCACCTGGGTGCCTCAGTAAGTTAAATATATTAGAATTATCCAAGAGAAGCAAAATTAAACTTGAATTCAAACCATTGCTTTGAAGGCTGGGATGATAAACTGTCTTCCCCTTACTGGCAAGAAAACCTCCTGTTTTCTCAGTTTACAGGTTTATCCCATCATGAGTCATAGATTTTCATTTGCTCTCTACATATAAAAAGTATTTTAAGAATGTCAGATGACTGCTCTCTTTCAAGTTTCCACTCTTCTTTCAAAATGCCCATTATTGCTTGTGAATAGTGAAGAGCAGCCGGAAACCACATTATTAAACCAACAGAATCCTTTGAAACCAATGGCATAATCTTGTAGACATTTACTCAGATAACCTAAGAAAAAAATTCCAATCTTTAGGTGAATGTATTTCTGATTTTTATTCATTTTGTTGGGGCTGTGCAATCAACAAATACAACAAGTTCTGCTTAATACAGCCCTGACAAATTGTCCTCATCTCTGACAAATGTTCTGGGTCTTGCTGATGAGCTTTTGATGAGTAGTGGAACAATGCAAGAATTGGTAACTTAAATCTGTGCTTCACTAAACAAACAAAAAGCTTATCATTGCTTAAATCACAGCTTAAGAAAATGATATATTTTTATTTTGGCAACGATCTAGAACTCAAGAAATACTAAAGGTGGTTTAAAAGAGAACTTAAGGGTTTTTTTGGACCAAAATGATATGGACATTCGTTAGACAAGCATTTATAATCTACCTCCCAGGTTCAAATGATCCTCTCACCTCAGCCTCCCAAGTAGCTGGGACTACAGGAGCGTGCCACCACACCTGGCTAATTTTTGTATTTTATGTAGAGATGGTGTCTTGGCATGTTGCCCAGGCTGGTCTCAAACGCCTGAGCTCGAGCAATTGGCCCACCTTGGCCTCCCAAAGTGCTTGGATTACAGGCGTGAGCCACCATGCTTGGCTATAATTATTTTCATATAACTCCTCTTTGGAATACATTAAAGGAATAAAATAAAAATAAATGTATAAAATAAAAAGAAATGTATAAATTACATTTCTTTTTATGTCACTCCTATATCCCGTGACATTCTTATTAGGGCACAAGTTCCAATGACTGTTTTATAAATTCTTTACAATGCAGGGAAAATTTTTGCTTCAGTGGAAAACTATGCGTTGTTCAGAGTACACCCTTCCAGGTTTTTGGATTCTGATTTTACGGGGCTCTGCTCTTTTCATAGTCTTTGAGCTATTTTACAACTCTGTAAGTTGTTGATAACTGGTAGCAATGCGAAATAATTATTACCTATGGACATGTAAATTAATTCTGCCTAGTGGAGGCTGAACTGACTTCCCTCCCACACTGCGGAAGGAGCCAGTTTTGCCTCTATTTGCACATTGATTTCAGTATTCCTGATCTTTAAATGTTTCTGTTCTTTGGATAGTGCTTTGAACTGGTTTTAACATCTTACTGGTTTCTTCATTAATAACGACTTAAATTTTAAAAATGAGTTAAATGAATGTTTAGCATGTGTTCATTTTCTATCTTTGTGAGAATCATGATTTTACTTTATTTATTTGGAAAATTATTCTTTAATAACAATTTAAAGAAAAAGTAGGTTTTAAGAGGAAAGTTTTGAAATTAGGTGACTATAATCTCTGATCTCACAGATGGTTACCAGTCTTCTTTTTCATTTCTTTGTGCTGTAATTTTATTCACAGCTTTTCATTCATTTTTTAACCCTGGATAAACTTTTAAAGAGTGGAAAATCAATGCAACAATCGATAATTTAAATTTGTGCTCCACAAAGTTAAAACAGATAAACTATCAATGTTTTAAATCACCATTTAAAAAATGATATATATTTATATATTTTATGTATTTTTAATTTTGGCAACAATCTAGCACTCAAGAAATATTAATGATGGTTTACAAGATAACTTAGTTGGCCCAGAAAGATGTGGAAAGCCTTTAGACAATAATAAGTAGTATGTATTTTCCATATAACTCTGTTTTGCAAGTGGATATTTTTATTGAGACCATCCATAGGAACCATTACATTGTATTAAAAAAAAAAAATTTCACAACATGCAATAAATAAAAACATATTTGTATACTTACTGTGCCCCACCAGAGAGCATCTGCATATGTAGAAAACTCTTTATTGGCATCCTTTTCCACCAGATAGACAAGGAAAGATGAAAAAATAAGAACCAAAAATCCTATGTACCAAGCTGTGATTAATTCCTAGGTATAAAAGGAATGAAAGATTTTTAGAGGTGGGAAATCTTTGAAAAAGGAAAAAATAATTCTATGATGATTCTATTCACTTTACTACTTCTTGGATGTTTATGATGGCTTTTAAATAATCCGTTGCACATCATGTCCCAAAATTGTTTTAACCAATTTTTGCAATGACTAAGTTTGCTTGTGATAGGTTTATTAAATATTACAGCGATCAATGAAAAAGTTTCAAAAATTGTTTTTTAAACTCAGAGAGCAAATCTTACCTTGCTGTGAGCGTAAACCACCGAACCCAGTAATTTCCAAGTGCCTCCCCTTCGGTCCATGCGCACCATGCGGAGGATCTGTAGGAAACGGAGACTTCTGAGTGCAGACGTGGCAAAAATATTACCCTGAGTTTTTGCAGAAACAACTGCTATTGAAGCGATAAGAACAATGGTATCTGAAAGAAACAGGTCAAAACAGCCATAATTAGCACGACCAGGAATTTTTATTTACCAAAACAATATTTTCAAAAAGTTCACTTTGACCTGTTTAAGGCACAAATAAACAGATCTTGATCCCCAGCTGCAGAGTGAAAAGGCAGAGAATGGGACCTACCTGTTGCTGTAGTTCTGACCCTTTGGCCATTCTGTGCTTTACCTATGCAATTTTGAACAACGTATTATTTAACCTTCAACAGATTGGACAATGGGTTCAAAAAACCTAAGGTTTCAGGGAACGTTAAGACTTTGGGGCAACCTTTCACAATGTCTCTGGTTTCATCCTTTTTCCTGTGGCAAAAGGAGCTCCTGCCTCAGCCCCCAACACCACGGCTTCTGGGTGGTGTGACAGAGGCATCTAAATGTGTCCAGCCATAAAAGTGCCATGAGATATAATCATTTCTCTTGTTTTCCTGCTAAATAAGTTTGCATTTCCTTTTCCCCAAAATTCCCTAATGTGGCACCTGCAACTTTGCATATTGTTTAACAAAGGCCTCAACTAAGCTGAATACGCTATGCTTCTTGTATAGAGTATTCTTTAGACCTGGTTCGCCAAGTATGTGTAAGTTTGCTGCATAATTAAATAATATTACATTTGTTATAATAGGGTATGTAAGTATAAACACTGTGTATTGCAAGGGAATGAATACTTGATGTTTGACATATTGACATTTGGCTGAAAAAATCTACCTTTTTGTAAGCAAAAAAGAGAAAAAGAGCATCTAATGAAAGCATAGAAAAGACAAAAGAGAACTTAATCACTCCACAAAGTAAATATCTGAGTGATGGGAAGTAGGCTTTGAAGTGGGATAAGTGAAGTGGCGATGAATGGCCTCCTGAGGCAATTTTAATAAAATTTAGCTTGACTTTAACATCCTCAAATACAATTTCCTTCCTGCTCCAAGTGGGTTGTGTATGACTGGGCTTCCACACTCCAAAGAGGAGTTCCATTTCAAGGGTGTCACATTTGTAATGTTTCTGTCACCCTCTGGATTAACTGCCGTATGAGTGAGTATTCCTCATTCAGCTCATCCTTCTCCCTGCACTGAGAAAGGTCTGGTCTCCTGGTGTGGACTTAGAAGATCTTCTGAGCCTCTCTGCTGGTGCCCCTTTTTGGGTCAGTGCTTTGAGAGAAAGAATTGGCAGTGCAACTTTCAGCTGAAGGGCTTTTTCTTTTCTTTTCTTTTCTTTTCTTTTCTTTTCTTTTCTTTTCTTTTCTTTTCTTTTCTTTTCTTTTCTTTTCTTTTCTTCCCTCCCTCCCTCCCTCCCTCCCTGCCTTCCTTCTTTCCTTCCTTCCTTCCTTCCTTCCTTCCTTCCTTCCTTCCTTCCTTCCTTCCTTCCTTCCTTCCTTCCTTCCTTCCTTCCTTCCTTCCTTCCCTCTCTCCCTCCTTCCTTTCTTCTTCCTATCCTTTGACAGGATCTCACTCTGTCACCCAGGCTGGAGTGCAGGGGAATGAGCTCCGCTCACTGCGACCTCTGTGTCCCACCTCAGTCTCCCAAGGAGCTAGGAGTACAGGCATGCAGCAACACACCTGGCTAATTTTTGTATTTTTTGTAGAGATGGGGTTTTGCCATGTTGCCCAGGCTGGTCTCAAACTCCTGAGCTCACATCATCTGCCAGCCTTGGCCTCCCAAAGAGTTGAGATTACAGGTGTAAGCCACCGGTGCCTGCTCTGAAGGACTTTTCCCATCAGATCTAAATGCATGTGCTTTTATGGGTAAGTACCCAGAGAGCCAAAGAGAGTTACCACTCTTGGCAGCTGTTGGAAACAAGAAGAAACTAAATGTGTTGACACTGACACTAAAGACATATTTTAAGTGAATGAAGGTCAGTTGCAAAACAGTATGTACAATGTGATTTTATTTTAATAGAAATATATATTAGTATGATTAGGAAAAAAATTTGAGACTAGGCTGGGCGCAGTGGCTCACACCTGTAATCCCAGCACTTTGGGAGGCCGAGGTGGGCGGATCACGAGGTCAGGAGATCGAGACCATCCTGGCCATCATGATGAAACCCTGTCTCTACTAAAAATACAAAAATTAGCTGGGTGTGGTGGCACGTGCCTGTAATCCCAGCTACTCGAAAGGCTGAGGCATGAGAATCCCTTGAACCCAGGAGGCGGAGGTTGTAGTGAGTCAAGATCGTGCCATTGCACTCCAGCCTAGTGATAGAGCAAGACTGCATCTCAAAGAAAAAAAAAAGTGAGACTATACACTGATTATTACTATTAATTATCTCTAAAGATAGTGAGTTGGAATGAATATATGCATAAAGGGGCTTTTCACTTTCTAAATTATTAATTTCCACACATTGGAAGTTTATAAGGACTATGTCTTTGCAATTAAAAAAACTTTATAAAAAGAGTTATGTGCAAACACATCTCTTGGTTTTCATCATGTGGATGGATTTACTCCTGAGACTAGTGGTTTACAAAGAGACATTACTTATATGGCCCTATTGGATATACATTTTGCTTTTGTTCCATTGTAATTCTGCTTTCTCCCAAGTGTAGAAAGAAAAGAAAAAGATATACTGCCTCATTTACTGTGTTAAAATATTGGAAATACTAGAAATAAGTACATGGCTAGTAGAAGTGCAGAAAATACTACACTTAAAACTTACTATGTGCTTGGCATTTTCTTTAGTTCTAAGGTTTTTTTTTTTTTTTAATCAACATTACCTTGTTTAATCCTTATAATGACTTTATGTGTTAAGTATCCCACAGATCCCATTTTACATATGAAAAAAGTGAGGCAGAAAAAGCATATATTGTATTCATTTTTTAAAAAACTCAGCTCTCAGTTTATTAGACTACAGCACAAAAAGTATGCCATAAAGCTAGTTCATTAGAGAAAACCTAGAAAAGTAAGAGAAAGATTGTTGATTTGAGACAATTGAAAAAATTGTGCACACGGTGAATCACAATCTAAATGTTTGAAGTTCCAAAATATGCAAAGGTAACCACAGATTTGATTTAATACCCTCATTGTAATTTGGATCAGACGAGAAAGTTAGAGTTCATTAAACTGAAATCATAGATAAGCAACCAAATGGCTAACAGTGAGTGCAGTCACAAAAATGTTTCTGGTTGGGTTACAGTCATCCACTGGAATTTTGCTGTCAGTACCACTTAGAATATTTCCTAGGCTAGTATTTTACAAGTTATAAGTAATCTTTATTTTTATTTCTATTTACATATTTATTATTTTTGTGATCCACTATTTCATAGAATGGAGGTTCCACAGCGTTGGATCATTGTTTTGTTCACGAATGTATCCTAAGTACCTAGAACAGTGCCTGAAATATAGTAGGCACTCAATAAATATTTATATAAGATAAATTAGATTAAAAAACACTTAAAAGTTGCCTGAGCTTTGTTCTCTTACCACATCAATGGCTTATTCACTGGGATATCAGCCTAAAATACTCAAGTTAATCAAAGGATCACTTCAATTTTCAGCACGGAATTCTACTGCAACATAATTGTTATAGCTATCATCCATTAGAGTTTATTTTAAAATCTCCCTATTATTTAAAGTATATGCATATATATTAAATTGGGGGAGTAGCTTAAGTTGTGCAGTTAGTTAATTGTCTAAAATATTTTTTGAAACATAGGAAGCTTGTTGTTAGTGAAGATAACACATTTTAGTATAAGGTAGAAACTATGGACAGCCCTTGAAGCTCACTGGCTTCAGGTTCATTTGTTTATCCATTTATGCATTAAGTAGTTAATTGACTGTCAAGAATTACATTAGACACTTGTATTAAAAATGAATATTAAATCATTCTTCTGACCATCCATCCCTCACAATTATTGATCAAGTGCCTACTGTGTACCAGGCACTGTGCTAAATGTTTTATATCTTGCAATGATTCCAAATGGGGAAAATTTTGCCTTCCTGGGACATTTAGCAATGTCTAGAGTCATTTTGCATTGTCACAGCTGGGAAGGGGGTTGCTATGAGAATCTAGTGGTAGAGACCAGGGTTGCTGCTAACCATCCTTCAATGCCCAGGACAGCCTCCAGAACAAAGAATGACTCAGCCCCAAATGTCAATAGTGCCAAGGCTGAGAAACCCTGATGTATATTATTTTATTTAATTCTTCAAGCCACCCTATGTAGTAGATGGTATTATAACCTTCTCTTTCTTATAAATGAAGAAATTGAGGCTCATAGTGGTCAAGTCCCTAAGGCCCAACATGTGTAAGTGATTGAGCTAGCCCTTACTTTACTCCAAAGCTATGTCCTTAAGAATTATGGTATACCACTCCATCCGGTGTGGGATAGGGGTGGAGGAGGAACAGAAAGGGGGAGGCTATGAAAGCAGGTGGATAATAAATCAGGAATAAATTGTTATCGCATAAAGCATTCAGAGAAGAGAAAAGTGCAGGGAGGAGAAAGCAGAAATAAAATGATGCTAAAAAACAGATGGTACTTTTATGGCTGCTTCAAGAGAAAATGGGGCTAGAGAAAGAAATAGAACTGCTAATAAACAAGGAGGAGCTCTAAGTCGCATAAAAAAACAAACAAACATGTAATCCGGAACTCTTAAAATCTACCTCTCCCAAAGGAAACAAATTAGAACAAGTTGGGAAGTAGTGAAGAAAGAGCTATTGATTATAAGCAGCCCAGTAGATATGTGAAATATAGGTTTACAAGGTATTAGGAAGTAGGTTCACAAATTTACTGAATCACTTAGAATGATTTACACATGAATTCTTGAAATTTGAGGTGACTGCAAAGATTTGAACAAAATAAATACTATAATGATATTTAAGACACATAAGGACTGTGAAAGAGCTTATTTTTAGATGTCACTGGAACTTTGCTCAAGTATTATTTAGTCAGCAAAATCAATATGAATTGATCACCATGGACCCTGTCTAAAAGGTGTTAGTCACTGAAATACCAAAAAAGTCTTCATTATTCACATTCAAAGCTTCCATATTGTGAACTCAAGGATTGGGTTAAAGCAAGGCCAATTGTACATCTGAACATGATGGACTGTGTTTTGTTGCTACAATTACACTATATAATGTATGTATTAGAAAGTGTAACATGGCTCAATGCAAAACACAAAGAAAAGAACTAAATCATCTGGGTCGAACAAAGCATGGTTGAACACTTTCAAACTAGCAGTTACAGGGACAGATAAATTCTCTTGAGGTAAGTAAGCCACAAAGAGGGTAGATCTTGACTTCTAGAAACTGTCTGGAGACTTCAGCCTTTTAAAATTTTTGTAAATTAAGTTATTCTAGAGTCTCAGAAAGTTTTCCCTAATAACTAACATAAATTTACCTCTTTCCTTTAAAGTCACTTCATCTTGTTCTCTCTGGGATAATCAGAAGTGCAACAAATACAATGTTCTTAATGTTTATATCCCCCTCTCCCACATTTTTTTTGTTCCAGTTCTTTGAATTATTTTAGTGGCCTCACTATAAGCTAAATTTTGAATAATTTTAATAAAATATACATTTTAAAGTTATAAAGTAAAATATCAAAACAGTACAAATATGTATAAGGTAGGACACTAATTTATTTAATTAACCAATTACCTATGCTATAGTTTGGATATTTGACCCTCCAAATGTCATGTTGAAACGTGATCCCCAGTGTTAGAGGTGAGGCCTAATGGGAAGTGTTTGGGTCATGGGACAGGATTGCTCATGAATGGCTTGGTACTGTCCTTGAAGTAATGACTGAGTTCTGGCTCTACTAGTTCTCTTAAGAATTGGTTGTTAAGAAGAAAATGGCACTTATGTGTTGTTAAAAAGAAAATGGCACTTCATCTCTCGACATGTGATCTCAGCACATGCTGGCCCCACTTCACCTTCTGCCATGAGTGGAGACAGCCTGAGATTCTCACTAGAAGCAGATGCAGGCACCATGCTTTTTGTACGGCCTGCAGAACTGTGAGCCACATAAACCTACATTCTTTATGAATACCCAGCTTTGTGTATTCCTTTATTATAACACAAATAAACTAAGACACTTATTAATGAATTTTTAGGTTACTTTTTGTTTTGCTATTAAAATGATGCTGAAATGTATAGTCCTGTACATTTATTTTTAGGATAAGGAATTTAAGGCTAAATTTCTTGAGACTGAATTGTTGGGATATTTTGATTTGTGATTGACATCAAGATGCCTTCAAAATGATGGTACCAATTCTCACTAACAATGTATGGAAACACTTATTTCTCTCTCTCCTTGCTGATAAAAAGGAATGCTAATAATGATAAAAATAGTAGTAGTAAAAGCTAATGTTTACTGTTCACTATGTGACAGACATGGCTCTAAGCATGTTCATGTATTACCTGGGATATAATAAGTCTTCAATCTTTGCAAACACAGTAAGCAAAACAAAACCATCCCCCTCCTGTTTTAGACTCCTGGATTTCATGTCATTTTTAAGTCACAGAAGTTAAGTTATCTAGAATGATTTTGTCCAACCAAGATTATAAAAATATTCTTCTACATTTTATTTTGGCACACATATGCTTAGTTAATGAATTTATGTTTACTATTCAGAATAGTGTTTGCGGCAAAGGTAGCTAGCTGTCTACCACGGATATGTGCTTCCTTTCTAAGGTACAGCATTACCTCTGAGAAGTGGCTGCCCATTCAGAGGTCTCATTTCCCAGGACCCCTTGCTTCTGGGTGAGGTGAGGTAACTAATTCTAGTTAGTGAAGATGAATGGAAATGATGTATGCCACTTCCCAGTTGAGGGCAAGCACATATGGCTTATCACTTTCTCTTTTTCTATGTCAGTTGCAGTTTGGTACTAAGAATGCCCTTAGAAGCCATGCGCTGAAGATGGCAGTGCCTTTGTCAGCCCGGGTTCCTGAATGACTGCATAGAACAGAGTCTTTACCATATACGACAACCCCAAACAAAGAACACCTTTATTGAACTATTACAGAGGTAAGAAGTAAACTTCTATTTTACTTAGTTACTAGAATTTGGAGATTTGTATAATAACTAAGCATTACTCTAACTTATGCAATCATTAGCTTTAATGGAATTTTTGTTTGTCTCTGTGGTGAAGTAGAGAACGAATCTTACTTTTTATCCCATATGAAAGTCAATTTTCCCAATACCATCTAAATAAAAACTCTGTCATTCTCCAAATGTTTCCACGTACTTATTGAGAAGCCTATTTTGGGATTCTATTACATTTTATTGCCTATTCCTATATTAGTGTGACACTAATGTTATTCCTTTTCAAAGTAGTATCAATTATTGTAAACTTATTAATTTTTCCCAGGTGAATTTCAGAATAAATGAATCAAGTTAAACAACAAAATTCTGATACAGACCACATATTAAATTTACAGGTTAACATCTCCTTCTTTATTGTCTTCCTCATCTCATATTTACTGAGTGGTTTACTTTTATTGATTCTGCATCCATAATATGTTTCATATCTAATTTTCCCTTTCCATTTATCCTGTCTCCTCCTTAGTTCAGGCCTATGGTACTTCTCTCTTGGTCATCCCTACAATGTATGGCCTGGTTTTCACTCTCCTGTTTTTCCTTTCTCTAAACCACTTTGTATTCTACTACCACAGGAAAATGTTAAGATGATTAGATTGCCTCTGTGATTTTAAAAAGGTCTTCCCATATGTAGAACAAAGATCAAATTCTGCTACCTGGCATTCAAAGTGCTCTATAAAATGCTGCTGCTCTGCCTGGAAGGCCCTTCTCCCTTCTTTGCCTGGCTAACTTCTGCTTGCTTCTGGAACTCAGCACAGATATCAACCAGTCAAGGCCACTTGTGCCCAGAGGTCTGAGGTATGCTGCTGTCATAACACTTATTACCCATGATTATACTAGTAGTCTGTTTACTTGCTGGTTTTTTCAATTCCATACATTAAAAAAAACTACACAGATTGAAATGCAAAAAACAAAGCCGAAAAAAAAATGGCAACATATATGATGATGAACAAAAGATTAATATCTTTAATATATAAACTTAAAACACTAAGAAAACATGCTAGTAGAAAACTGGACAGAAGGCACATACACAAATTTACCCTAGGAAGAAATAACAATGACTAATTAATATATGGAAAGAAGTTCTTTACAATTTCTAGTTCTGAAATTTAAAACAGTAGAAAGGTACCATTTTATCCTATCAAACTGACAAAGTTTAAAAAAATGAACCGTCAATGTTGGTAAGGCAGAGAAAAAAAAGCTATTTGATGAAGATTTTCTGTAAGAATAAAGTGGTATGATATTTTTTGGGGGAGCAATTTGACATTATTTGCCAAAACCATTAACAATGTGAATGGATATTATTTCAGGAATTTAAACTCTAGGGATGTATGATAAAATTGTAGATGTTAACAAAAGTTTGCATCAGCATACTTATTAAACTATTGTTGTTTTCTCCTCCCAGCTCATACCTAACACTATTAGTAATAGTATAAAAAATGAGAACCAATCCAGATTTCTAATGAGGATGGATTAATAAAAAACAACATGGTATATCCCTTCCAGAGCATGGGCTGTGGTGCTCAGGTGCCTGAGTTCCAATCCTGGCTCTGCCGCTTAATAGCTGGGTTACCTGGTTAAGTGACTGCCTCAGTTTCTTTATCTGTAAAATGTAGATAATAAAGGCACCTATGTCATAGGGTTGTAAGAATTGAATAAGTTAACTGTGAAACATCTCAGTGCAATACTAACACACAATACATCTGAGCTAATTTATTGTTACTATTATTATTACCACAAATGTGATACAACCACAAAACATCATGTCTTAGAAGAATATTGTGAGATAAAATGTTTCCAAACAACATTATTTAAATAATTGATTACATAGCAGGATAGCAGGATTTCAGTTTTGCTCTCCAAAAAGATCATGTTTTTTTCTTTTCTTTTCTTTTCTTTTTTTTTTGAGATGGAGTTTCCCTCTTTTTGCCCAGGCTACAGTGCAATGGCGCAATCTCAGCTCACTGCAACCTCCACCTCCTGGATTCAAGTGATTCTCCTGCCTCAGTCTCCCCAGTAGATGGGATTACAGGCACCCGCCGTCATGCCCAGCTAATTTTTGTATTTTCAGTATAGACGGTGTTTCACCAAGTTGGTCAGGCTGGTCTTGAACTCCTGACCTCAAGTGATCCACTGGCCTTGGCCTCCTAATGTGCTGGGATTACAGGTGTGAGTCACTGCACCTGGCCAGATTATGTATTCTTATCATATATAGAAAAATACATAGTATAAATACATATATTTGCATATTAATGGTGATTATCTTTAGGTGGTAAGATATATATATATACATATATATATACATATATATGTATATATATATCCAAATGATCTTTAATAGCCATGTATTGCTTTTGTAATGAGAAAAAAGAGAACCATAGTTTATTTAAAAAAGAAGCTATGGCCTAGAAAGGTTAGTACATTGGCCAAGGTAATTTATTTAGTCAGTGGTGGGAAACAGAAGAGAAATGAGCAACATTTATTGAGTACCTCTGATGTATGAGGCTGTGCGGGATGCTCAGTACACAGACTCTATTTCATTGTTTCTCCATAATAGCCCTTCAAGGAGGCACAGAGGTTATGAATGTAAACTTCATGTGCAACAGCCCAGGTATTTCCAGTTCTGTCCTGTCTTAGTTGTGTGACCTTGGGTCTATTAATCTTGCTGAGTCTTGGAATCCTCACCTACAAATAGGGAATAGATCCCTTTTTTTCACAGGGCTATTGGGATGATTAAATGAGATAACACATACAAAGTCTTTAGTCTGCCTTAGTGTGCCTGGTATCATGTTAACTCTCAATCTAACAAAAAAATGTTTTATAGATATACCTTTCCCTTCACTTTTCTAGATCAGTAATTTGATACTAAAAAAGTTCAAGAATCTTATCCAAAGTCATTTAGCTGGCAAATGGAGCCAAAAATCAAACTAATTTCTGTTTCCAGAGCACTTATATATATATATATATATTTTTTTTTTTTCCCCATGTTTCTCTTTTGGTAGCTTTTATTTCATAGAAAGCCTAGTAAACAGGGATGTAGAAAGTCAAACAAAGGCTTACATGTGAAATTCCAAGAAGTAAAGTATTATCAAGACTACGGAATACAACTACATGCAAATGGTTGATATTCAGGTAAAATTTAGTGAAAATATTATAATTAACCTGTTTTTTATATTTCAGGTTGTCCCAATGGGACAGCAGATTGAGACAGGAGGTCAGCCTGCCTTATCAATGTGAACTCTTTTCTGCAGAAATTTATAATTTTTTAAGTGTCCCATATATATCATGTGCCAGATGTTTTATTGCCAACAGAGCAGCAAGATAAATCTGAAAGAATGGAAATGTTCTGGTTCCATTATGTTTGCTTATGTATACAGAAGGAACTTTCAAAAGAAACAGAGATGTAAAGTATGGAAGCATAAAGAACATTGAACTATGCCTAGTTTAATTATCTGTTCACCATTAACTAGCTTTGTCACCACTTATCTCTTAGAGCTGGTTTCCATACCTTTAAAATAGTTGGACTGAACTGGCAAGTGTCAAGGATCCTTTCTAACTTCGAATTTCTCAAATTCTAAGTGGTACATTTTTCGTTTTGGATACCGATTGAACGAGGAAGCATCAGAAGGAGTGTTTTGGATATGACTTTTCTCAAATTAAGTGTTAAGGCAATTTATTCATTCATTCATTAGTTCATTCAACAAATATTGGCTACTATAAGCCAAGCATGAGGCATAGAGTAGTGAATAAAACAGAACAGTTTTCTGCCCTCATGGAGCTTATGTTCTCCTGGGGTAGGCTGATGTTAAAGCAGTAAACAAATACAGAATATAATGTTACGTAGTGATAAAAACCCTGGGGAAATACAGAGCAGGATGAGGGTGGAGTCACAGAGGAGCAGGTGTTCTATTTTAAAGTGAAATTCCAAGAAGTAAAATATTATTAAGAATAGGGAATATAGCTAATTGCAAATGGTTGATATTCAGGTAAAATTTAGCAAACATCTTATAATTAACATGTTTTTAATATTTTAGTTTTTATTTTATTTTTGAGATGGAGTCTCTGTCACCCAGGCTGGAGTGCAATGGTATGATTTTGGCTCACTACAACCTCCACCTCTTGGGTTCAAGTGATTTTCCTGCCTCAGCTTCCCAAGTAACTGGGATTACAGGTGTGCACCACCACTCCTGGCTAATTTTGTATTTTTGGTAGAGATGAGGTTTCACCATGTTGGCCAGGCTGGTCTTGAACTCCTGACCTCAAGTGATCCACCCACCTTGGCCTCCCAAAGTGCTGGGATTATAGACATGAGCCACTGTGCTGGGCTGTTTTTAGTATTTTAGGTTGTCTCAATGGGAAAGCATCTCAGAGGAGCCAAGACCCAATGAAGTGAAGGGGTGACTGTGACCATTATCTAAGGAAAAAGTGTTCCAGGCAAAAAATATAAAGACCTTGAGGTGGAAGTGTGTTCAGCATGTTCAAGGGAAGGCAAGGAGATCAAGTTAGCTTGAGCGGAGTGAGGGAGGGCTCCAGTCAGATCATGACAGTTTTGGGAATAGCTTTAGATGTCCTTCTAAGTATTATATGACAGCAGTAAGGGAAGGGTTTTTGGCAGAGTGCAGGATCAGATGTATATTTTACAAGATCATTTTGGTTACCTTTGGGAATCCAATCAGGAGGGGGCTGGATACCAGAAAGGAAGCCAGATGTCGGAGAGAAAACTGGAAGGCCAGTTAAGAAGCCACTGCTGTGGCCTGGACAAAGGGTGAGAGCAGCTTTACAAGAGTTAGGTTAAAGTCAGGAGGACCTGTAAAGGAGCTGGATTTGGTGCATATTGTGAAGGTGGAGGGGCCAAGACTTGCTGAAGGACTGATTGTAGGATGTGAGACAAATGAGGGAGTCTAAGGCTGACTTCAGGGTTTTTGGTCTAAGCAATCAGGTGAATAAAGTGCCATTTACTGAGCTCGGGAAATACCACTGGGGATAGGTAAGAAAGGAGCACTATTTGAAGGGCAGAACTACCTGTTCTGTTACGGCCTTGTTAATTTTGAGATGCCTAGTAGGCATTTGGTAGATGGTGAATGGGGCTGGAGTCTGGGGGAGAGGTCAGGGATGCAGAGTCAGTCAGTAGATTTTTTTTTTTTTCTTGCTACAGGACGAATCCCTTGCAATATCAGTAACCTACTGAAACAAATTGCTTCAAAGTGTGATCACAAACATTTAATTTCAGATGTGGGTTACAGACTGAAGGAGGTAAGGAAGCTGTGTTTCTGTATTTATAAAACAGGAAAGAAGCGTTTGTCCCCTGAGACTAATCATGAATGAGTAGGAGGTACATTCTATTTAAGGCATACTCTAGTATCTTGGGTAAATTACCTAGGTGTAATTCCATTGGTTCTCAATAAATCGAAGAGATGAAAAGTCGTGTGTATTTTCTGATGTTTTAGAACATGGTTTAGGGCAATGATACAGTGGCTTTATATTATGCTCTTTTATATAGAAAGTTCAAGACAAACTTTTAGAAGCAGCAATTTTGCACATTGATATCCTCAGATGTTTAAAATTTTCCTCAGTATCTATTTTCACACATACCAAATGACAAAGCTGCAGTCAGTTCTGATTCCTAAACAGAACCCCATACCAATATTTGACTGCAGATTAAAAAAAAAAAAAAAAGATTTGGATTCCACCAACGAATAAACAAAGTTGAAACATCTGCTGGAAATCCCAACATCCTATGATGAAATTCCATGCTTGGATATCTTATTCAAGGTCATAGCTTGAATATTTAAACATCAACAGCCAAACAATGGCATTATGGGTTTAAATTTACAGAGCAAAACCACAATACCTAATTTATAATACTCCCTTTTTGCACTTACTCTAAGCAGTTAAATGATATGGACTCTGAAACTTAGCAGCCAGTTATGTTTAGTAGTGTTGGGATATGTAATTTTTCTTTGAGAAACTTGATACTTATTTTCAGATGACATACAGATTATGATTAATCGTCACCTACTGCTAAAAGTTTTTGAAAGGATATCTTCAGGAAGTTCTTTGAATAGACTGTGTTACTTGGATGTTACAATGGAGATGCCACTTGAGCTGAAATGTCACTCAGCAAAGGACATTTATGGATGGGAATTCATTCTAAGTATTATCTGGGAAAATTTAGAATTACCTGGTTCGCCTGGCTCTCTTAATCTTTTTCAATGCACAATTTCTTATTTTTGGAAATATGAAATGGATACAGTTTAGGCACTTGGCTAATCCTTAGGGATAAACACTGGGGTGTGAAAATAGACTTTTCCTCCTGTGAAGAATAAAAAGATAGCACTTTAAAGGAGTGAATTTGAGTAAATACAAGCCAAGAGTAAATATCTGACATTCATTATAATTTTGAAAATCTTGCTTGTTGCCATGTGTAGATCTATTCTATCTATCTATCTATCTATCTATCTATCTATCTATCTATCTATCTATCTATCTATCTGTATCTATCAATAATCTATCTGTATTTCAGTGGGATTATTAACCAAACTGGTCACATCATCTAACTCCCATCTTTATTTATAAAATCCTTGCCAAAATTTTCCCTCTCTGGCACTAGATTAGAGCAGTTTTTGGAATTTTCTAATTTCATATTTGCTTTTATGTATTGCTGTTTATGAATGCTGCAAAGTGTATTGCTGCTCTTATCTGTGCTTAAAAGAAAGAGTGTCCCAGAGAGGTTTGTACAAGATAATGCAATAAATTACTTCCAGAAACAGGATCAGAATTCATGGCAACCAACTCCTGAAGCTGCAGGTCAGGCGGTGAAACACATTGTCTTATAACAAGTCCTAAAGCTAGGAGGAAAAATCCTGCTTTGGACCCACTTTCTTTTCATTATCAATTCCTTTCCTACTGTCATGAGCTTTTTGAATAAGACATGCTCTGTTTAAAGGAGAACAAAAACAAGGTTTATTGAAAACATGTGATACTACAACTTAGGAATCCTTTATAAGGAGACTGGAGATGGCCTAATCGAGTTCAATACCATTCAGGAGCTGGATATTTTCCCATTAACTAAAAATGGAAGAGTATAAAGAAGGCATAATTCAAAAATAGTTTCAGATGTGCCCATTTTTTGACATTGTGACCAGTAAATACTCCAGAAAACCACAGAAACTTGATAAGAGATGGATTCTTAAATCACACGATGGCAAATGTCCTAAGGATTAGCTACAGTACTTTGATCTCCAAATTCGAAGCACAGATTTGGAGTCTGTGGTAGGGGCTAAAATCAAATATTTAAAACATTTTGCAAAAGGCAGAAGTAAAATAACTGAGAACAAGTATGGGTGTAGAGAAGCCTCCTGTAAATGAACCTACAATTCAAAGCATGTGTGCAAATTAAGCACTTTGTTAAAAATATAATCATGTTCCCATGACCATATTAAATAATTGAAGCAATTAGATTAAAAAATGCAGGCAAAAAATACCCTTTTGAGAAAACTTCTGATAACTGATGCAAAGGAGCTATTTTTCACCTTGCATTGCCTGAGTAATTGCCATTTTTCCCCCTCTATTTGCTCATGTTGACAGTGTTGTTTTTACTTTGTGTGTGTAGGGGTTATGATGGGGGGCCGGGGGATGACACTTCTCATGTGATTGTTTCCTAGCTTTCAGTTTTCTGAATTTTTTATTCATTCAATACACATTCATTGTGGCCAGAAACTTCTAGGACCTGGGTATATAATATTAAAGGGCATGGATGGGGCATGGCTGGTGTGGACCAGATAGATGCCTTCTGTCTGCACAAGGCTGAAAGGATGGTTTGCATAGAAGATGCTGAATCGAGTAACCACAATCATGAGTGATGAATGTTATGATAGAAGAAATCTAAGGAGCACCTTGCAGGGAGAATTAACCTAGTTAAGAGGCCAGGGAAGCCTTCCAGGAGAAACAAGTGAAGCCATAATTAACAACCAGTCTACAAGAAAGCTTCACAAGCCCTTCTAATTAAACCACATCCTTTAAGTACCGTACATACTATTCCTGAAATTATTTATTATATCTAAGGACTCCAGACTCAAAAAGTACCTGTCTTGGTTCCTGCTCCTTCCATTTACCTTTTAAAATAAAATGTATTCTTATTTAACATACACAGACTCTCAAATTCTAGGAATGCAGTATTGAAGATACTTTGAGGAAAAATAATAAACAAAAACATACAAAGACGGTCTGAGTTGATAATTTTTTCTGATTGTAGGTATCGATTCTAAGATTGATTAGAGGTTTCACTGAACACATCACTTTTATGATTCTGTTTGCTACCACTAAGAGTTATGGAGTATTGATTAAACACCAGGCATTAAGCTAAGCACTTTACATGTATCAGCTCATTGCATCTTCTTGGGCAATCCTTTTAAAAGGTACAACCAAAATTCTAAGTTTAAAATTAAGGAAATATATGAAGAGCAAATTAAGGCAAATAACAAAGCACCTTTTAGAACAGAGCTTTTCGTGAGTTGAAAATGCCATTCTATGTTACTTCAGCCTAGAACTGAGGAGGTGCACATGGAAATCCTATGGCCAATTGTCTTTGGCATTGTCCCTCTTTGCAATGACAAAAGTGCCTGGAGTGTGAGGAGATTCGGAACAACTGTACATCATATGAACCCATCAACCCTCCCAATATTGCTATACAAAAATAATACTAGTCAACATCTAAACTGTACTTCATCTGTGCCAGGCAATAATTCTTTTAATTTAGTTTTTGAATAGTTAACATATTTATATTTTAAACATCAAAATGACATAAAGAGGTAAATGCTGAGAAATCTTGCTCCTACCCCTGTTTCCATTCACATTGTCCCCATTCACTATCTTCAGTTAAACATTTTTATTCTCTTCTTTTTGTAAAAGTTGTTTCAATGTTTCTTTATACAAACACAAGCAATATAAATGTAAACTTTTATTTTTCTCCTTTCTTACACAAAAGTAGCACACTATATATGCAGTATTACATTTCATTTCATTTTTCTTTTATTTCATAATTTGGGATTCTTCTATAGCTGTGCAGAAAGATCTTCACTATATTTTATTGTTTGGACGTACCATATGTTTTTCAGCTATAGTGAACATTTACTATAAATTGATGAAATTATTAGAAAGCAGACTTCCCGGGTCAAAGAGTAAACGCTTAAGTAATTTTGGTAGATACTGACACTCTTTCATAAGGGTGATACCCCTTTGCACTCCTGTGGCATGTGAGTGCCTATTTCCTTGCAGTCTCATCAATAAAGTGTGTGGTCAAACTGCAGATTTTTGCCAATCTGATAGGTGAGAGAATGCTTTCATTTGTATTTCTTTTTTATGAGTGAGAGTGGGTATGTTTAAGAGGTGTATATGTATTTCTTATTCTGTGACCAGTCTGTTCACATCCATTTTATTTTCTGTTAGGTTGTTGGGTTTTTCTTGATTTCTAGAGCTCCTTATAATTTAAGGTGATTAGCTTCTATTTTTTGGTAAGAGTTGTAAATATTTTTCCACATTGTCTTTTGACTTTGCTGTTTAGTTTATCATACAGTATTCTTTGATTTTATGTATTCTATCAATATTTTCTTCTATGACTTTGGTATTTTTAGTTACAATTAGAAAATCTTTCCAGATTCCAAGGTTCCAAGAGAATTTACCAATTTCTGCTGCCCAGTATTTTACGGTCTTATTTAATTTAAATCTTTGATTTATTTGGAGTTTATCTTGGAATCTGGTAAGACAGATATGGACACAGCTTTTTTTTTTGTTTCCCAAATGAGTAATTAATTATTCCAGCATTTCTTACAACCAGAATGAGAATGAAGTTGAGATTCATATATTTGGTCACACAGGATTGTTTCTAACTTTGAGAAAATAATTTTTTTTGTTGGTTATGATGGAAGATCCAAGGGGAGACATTAGGCAGAGTTTTGGAGGTAGTTTTAGAGAATAGTTTTAAGAATAGGGCAATTTCCAAGAGGTGTTGAATTAAGTAAGGAGAACAAATGACTTATTTTTAGCTCACATGAGAACCATGAATATCAGACCCAACTCTATAAAGCACCATTGGGTCTTGGTGGCAATTTTGAATATTTTATTCCAACGGAGTAGTACTTTAAGGCTCTAACTAATGTCATTACATGTATCTTTTAGCAGGGAAGTATAATTAGTATTGGTCTCAGTAAAGTTTGCTTGAATAAGGACTTTCTAAAAATTAAAGTTAGATTTAAATAATGGTCCTTCAGGAATTTGTACCGCATTGGCTTTTTACATTAATTGGTCTCTTTACACTTCATCTATGTAAACATAATACTTACATTCATTTATCACAGTATGAAGAACTGCTCCTTAATAGGCAATACTTTCATTTGTTTCTTGACCCAAGTGGTAAAATATAAATTTCAGCAACTTCTGCTTATCAAAATAATTTCCATAGAAAAACAGAAAAAGCAGAAACATGAGTTCTACGAAAATAAAATGTCATTTAAGACAGCATGGTGTAATTTAATACCATGCAACATTCTAGGCATTTCAACATTTTATTTTATGATTTATTTTTAAACTTTTATTTCAGGTTCTGTGGTACCTGTGCAGGTTTGTTATATAGGTGAATTGTATAACATGGGGGTTTGATGTACAGATTATTTCATCACCCAGGTAAAAAGCATAGTACCTGACAGGTAGTTTTTTATGATCTCCCTCCTCCCACTTTCCATCCTCAAGCAGGCTCCTATGTCTGTTGTTCTCTTCTTTGTGACCATATAACTCAATGTTTAGCTCCCACTTATAAGTGAGAACATGTGTATTTGGTTTGCCTCCAGCCTCATCCATGTTGTTGCAAAAGACATGATCTTGTTCTTTTTTATGGCTGTGTAGTATTTATGTTGTATGTGTACCACATTTTCTTTATCCAGTCCACCATCAATGGGCATGTAGGCTGATTTCATGTCTTTGTTATTGTGAATAGTGCTGTGATGAATATATGAGTGCATATGTCTTTATGGTAGAATGAGTTATATTCCTTTGAGAATAAACCCAATAGTGAGATTACTGGGTCAAATGGTACTTCTGTTTTGAGTTCTTTGAGAAATTGACAAATGGCTTTCTCCAATGGCTGAACTAATTTACATTCCCACCAGCAGTATATAAGCATTCCTTTTTCTCTGTAACCTTGCCAGCATCTGTTATTTTTTGACTTTTTAGTAATAGCCATTCTGACTTTTGTGAGATGGTATCTTATTGTGGTTTTGATTTGCATTTCTCTAATGATTAGTAATGTTGACCATTTTTTCATATGCTTGTAGACCACGTGTATGTCTTCTTTTAAAAGTGTCCATTCAAGGCCTTTGCCCACTTTTTAATGGGGTTGTTTGTTTTTTTGCTTGTAAATTTGTTTAAATTCCTTACAGATTCTGGCTAATAGACCTTGTCAGATGCATCATTTGCAAATATTTTTTCCTATTCTGTAGGTTGTCTGTTCACTCTGTTGATAGTTTCTTTTGCTGCGCAGAAGCTGTTTAGTTTAATTAGATCCCTTGAGTTTAATTGACAAAATTAGTCAATTTTTCTTGTTGTTGCAATTGCTTTTGTCTTTGTCATAAAATCTTTGCCAGGTCCTATGTCCAGGGTGGTACTTCCCAGGTCATCTTCCAGGGTTTTTATAGTTTTGGGTTTTATATTTAAGCCTTTAACCCATCTTGAGTTGATTTTTGCATATGGTGTCAGCAAGGGGTCCAATTTCAATCTTCTGCATATGGCTAGCCAGTTATCCCAGCACCATTTGTGGAATAGGAATTCCTTTTCCCATTGCTTGTTTTTGTTAGGTTTGTTGAAGATCAAATGGTTTGTTTGTGGCATTATTTCTGGGCTATCTCTTCTGTTTCATTGGTCTAAGTGTTTCGTACCAGTACCATGCCGTTGTGGTTACTGTAGCCTTGTAATATAGATTGAAGTCACATAATGTGATACCTCTGGCTTTGTTGTTTTGGCTTAGAATTGCCTTGGTTATTCAGCCTCTTTTTTTGTTCCATACGAATTTTTAAGTAGTTTTTTCCTAATTCTGTGAAGAATTGGTAGTTTGATAGGAAGAGCACTGAATCTAAATTGCTTTGGGCAATATGGTCATTTTAACAATATTGCTTCTTTCTATCCATGAGCATGGAATGTTTTTCCTTTTGTTTATATCATCTCTGATTACCTTGAGCAGTGTTTTGTAATGCTTGTTGTAGAGATCTTTCACCTACCTGGTTAGCTGTATTTCTATGTATTTTATTCTTTTTATTTATTTTTATTTTTATTTATTTATTTATTATTTTACTTTAAGTTCTAGGGTACATGTGCATGACGTGCAGGTTTGTTGCATATGTATACATGTGCCATGCTGGTGTGCTGCACTCGTTAACTCATCATTTACATTAGGGATATCTCCTAATGCTATCCCTCCTCCCTCCCCGCCGGTGAATGATGTTCCCCACCTTGTGTCCAAGTGATCTCATTGTTCAATTCCCACCTGTGAGTGAGAACATGTGGTGTTTGGTTTTCTGTCCTTGCAATAGTTTGCTGAGAATGATGGTTTCCAGCTTCATCCATGTCCCTACCAAGGACATAAACTCATCCTTTTTTATGGCCGCATAGTATTCCATGGTGTATATGTGCCACATTTTCTTAATCCAGTCTATCATTGATGGACATTTGGGTTGGTTCCAAGTCTTTGCTATTGTGAATAGTGCCACAATAAACATACATGTGCATGTGACTTTATAGCAGCATGATTTATAATCCTTTGGATATATACCCAGTAATGAGATGGCTGGGTCAAATGGTATTTCTAGTTCTAGATCTTTGAGGAATTGGCACACTGTCTTCCACAATGGTTGAACTAGTTTACAGTCCCACCAACTGTGTAAAAATGTTCCTATTTCTCCATATCCTCTCCAGCACCTGTTGTTTCCTGATTTTTTAATGGTCGCCATTCTAACTGGTGTGTATTTTATTCTTTTTGTGGCTGCTGTGCATGGGATGGCATTCTTTTTTTTATTGCACATCACTCTTTCATTATACTGATCTGGAAAAAGGATTTAGTACAGTTATGCTCAAATGAACACTAGATCCATGTGGCAGGGCCAAGCAACTAGAACATGATTCAGAAATCAGTGGAAGATACACTTGTACAGGACCAAGAGGCATTTCACTGCCACAAAACAAGGAAGGGAGGGATTCTAAAACACACAGCAGGAAGCACTCCTGCCCTTCAGAGGTCAAGGAGCTTATCCCATATTGGTATGAGGAATGGCTTATTTTCTGATGACCACATGTGGGACTATTTCAACCGCCACAAGAAACCCTTAGAAGGGTTATTGTTTTGTATTACTTATATACACTAAACTTTTTTTTTTTTTTTTTAAATAAAAGTAAATGTAACACATAAACTAAATTCAGGATTGATCCCAACCTTCTAGAGCCAGTTCCTCTGGGGTCACGGAGGAAACAGTTGTCATATCACCATGCAGGTTACATTCATCTTCCACTGGGATGACTAGAGTTCCCAGGCAGTGGCCTGACTACAGAAGAGCACAGGACTAGCTCCTGGGGGCAGACAGGCTCTCTTGCTTCTCCTCATTGGTCATGGCTTAGCATGCTTCCTTCTTCCAAGTTCTTAGTAAACAAAGCACTCGCAAAAACCCAAGTCACTACCTTTGAACTCTCTTGGATAAGGGGGCCTTTTCCACAGCTTAGACTGAGAACCTGTGCCCTAGAAGTGCTATTCTGACTTGAATGTACGAAGGGAGTGGGTACAGAAGACAAAATGGCTAAAATGAAAATGGGAGCCATCGGTTCCCATCTGCAGCTGCAGCTCAAGATGTCTACAGATGTGGTCAGTGTGACGTGCAGGAGGGAGGGGCAGATGGATGCGATGGGCAGGGAGGTTGCTCCTGGGGACTGTAGCCTGTTTGCTGGCCTTCACTTCTTGGCTTTGCCCTGGGCAGCCACAGCTTCCATGGCTTTGTGCATGGCCTCTTCATCCCCCAGGAACTGCATGGGCTTGATGGGCTTCAAGTTCTTGTCTAATTCATAGACAATGGGAATGCCAGTTGGCAGGTTCAGCTCCATAATAATCTCTTCAGAGAGACCCTCCAGATGCTTGACAATGCCCCAGAGGCTGTTGCCATGGGCTGCAATCAGTACCCATTTCCCCTCCTTGATCTGGGGAACTATTTCTTCATTGCAGAAGGGCAGAGCTCTGGCAATAGTGTCCTTCAGACTCTCATAGGAGGGTAGGTGATTTTTTGTGAGGTCTACACACCTGTGATTCTTACTGATGTTGCTGTAGAAAGGATGGTTGGGCTCCGTCGGAGGTGTGGGACATCATAGGAGCGGCTGCAGATCTTCACCTGGGCCTCACCATGCTTTGCAGCAGTTTCTGCTTTATTGAGACTGGTTAGAGCCCCACAGTGCCACTCATTGAGGCGCCAAGTCCTCACTACTGGCAGCCACATCTGATCAATGGCATCTAGCACTGTCCAGAGGATCCGGATCACACTCTTCTGCACTGGGGTGAAGCAGATGTCAAACTCATAGCCATCATCTGACAGTGCCTGCTTTGCCTCCTCATGGCCCGCCGGGCTCAGGTCAGCGTCATACCGGCTGCTGAAGTGGTTCTTCAGGTTCCAAGCACTCTCACTGTGCCGGATCTGCACCGGTTTGTAGGTGGCCATGGCGGCAGGCTTGGGGGACAGCATTCTTGATTTGGCTGTCAGCTTGGATGTTGTTGGTGCATAGGGATTCTACTGATTTTTGTACATTGACATTGTATCCTGAAGCTTTGCTGAAGTTGTATATCAAACCAAGGAGTTTTGGGGCAGAGATTATGGGGTTTTCTAGGCATAGAATCATACTGACTGGAATCAGGGATAGTTTGACTTCCTGTCTATTCAGATGGCTTTTATATCTTTCTCTTGCCTGATTGCTCTGGCTAGGACTTCCAGTACTATGTTGAAAAGGACTGGTGACAGAGGACATCCTTGTTTTGTTCTGGTGTTTAATAAGAATGCTTCCAGCTTTTGCCCATTCAATATGATGTTGGCTGTGGGTTTCTCATAGATGGCTCTTATTATTTTGAAGTATGTTCCTTCAGTGCCTAGTTTGTTGAGGGTTTTTAACATGAAGGGATGTTGAATGTTATCAAAAGCCTTTTCTGCATCTATTGAGATGATCATGTGGTTTTTGCTTTTAATTCTGTTTATGTGATGAATCACATTTATTCATTTGTGTATGTTGAACCAACCTTGTGTCCCAGGGAGGAAGCCTCCTTGATAGTGGTGGATTAGCTTTTTGATGTGCTGCTGGATTCATTTCACGAGTATTTCATTGAGAATTTTTGCATCTATGTTCATCAAGGATTTGGCCTGAAGTTTTGTTTTTTTTGTTGTTGCTGTGTCCCTGCCAGGTTTTGGTATTAGGATGATGCTGGTTTCATAGAATGAGTTAGGGAGGAGTCCCTCCTCCTCTGTTTTTTGGAATAGTTTCAGTAGGAATGGTACCAACTCTTCTTTATACTTCTTGTAATATTCAACTGTGAATCCCTCTGGTCCCGGGCTTTTTCTGGTTGGTAGGCTTTTTATTACTGATTCAATTTTGGAACTCATTATTGGTCTCTGTCCAGGATTCAATTTCTTCCTGGTTCAATCTTGGAAGGTTGTATGTTTCAAGGAATTTATCCATTTCTTCTAGGTTTTCTAGCTTTGTGTGCATTAGAGGTGTTTTTAGCAGTCTCTGAGGGTTTTTAAAATTTCTGTAGGGTAGGTGGTAACATCCCTTTGTCATTTCTGATTGTGTTTATTTTGACCTTCTCTCTTTTTTTACTTATTAGTCTAGCTAGCATTTTATCTATCTTATTTATTCTTTCAAAGAACCAAGTCCTGGATTCATTGATCTTCTGTATTTTTTTTTTTTTAATCTCAATTTTTTCAGTTTAGCTCTGATTTTGATTTCTTGTGTTTTACTAGCTTTGGGGTCGATTTGCTCTTGTTTCTCTATTTCCTCTAGGTGTGATGTTCAGTTGTTAACTTAAGAGCTTTCTAACTTTTTGATGTAGGCATTCAGCGCTATAAATTTCCCTCTTGATATTGCTTTAGCTGTGTCCCAGAGATTCCGGTATGTAGTATCTTTGTTCTAATTAGTTTCAAATAATTTCTGGATTTCTGCCTTAATTTCATTGTTTACCCAAAAGTCATTCAGGAGCAGGTTAATTTGCATTAATTTCTATTTTTATTGCAGTGTAACACTGTAGTCTGGGAGTGTGGTTGGTATGATTTTTTTTTATTTGCTAAGGATTGTTTTATGGCTGATAGGTCAATTTTAGATTAGGGGCCATGTGCAGATGAGAAGAATATATATACTCTTGTTTTTGGGTGGAGATTTCTGTAGATGTCTATTTGGTCAAGTGTCAAATTCAGGTCCTGAATTTCTTTGTTAGTTTTCTGCCTCAGTGACCTGTCTAATACTGTCAGTGGGGTGTTAAAGTCTCCCACTATTATTGTGTGGTTTTCTAAATCTCTTTGTGGGTCTCTAAAAACTTGCTCTATGAATTTGGGTGCTCCTGTTTTGGATGCATATCTATTTAGGATAGTTAAGTCTGACCTTTGAGGTGAACCCTTTACCATTATGTAATGCCTTTCTTTATCTTTTTTGATTTTTATTGGTTTAAAGTCTGTTTTGTTTGAACTTAAAATAGCAACTCCTGCTTTTTTCTGTTTTCCATTTGGTTGGTAGATTTTTCTCCATCCCTTTAGTTTGATCCTGTGTGTGTCATAGAATGTGAAATGGGTCTCTTCAAGATAGCATACGGGTGGGTCTTGCTTCTTTGTCCAACTTGCCACTCTGTGCCTTTTAATTGGGCATTTAGCCCATTTCCATTTAAGGTTAATATTGATATGTATGGATTTGAAGGACCAAATCCTGTTTTGTGTTGTTAGTTGGTTATTATGCAGATTTGTTTCTGTGGCTGCTTTTTGGCATCAATGGTGTATGTACTTAAGCATGTTTTTGTAGTGGCCAGTAGTAATCTTTCCTTTCCATATTTAACACTCCCTTTAGGACCTCTTATAAGGCAGGTCTGATGGTAATGAATTCCCTTAGCATTTGCTTGCCTGAAAAGAATCTTATTTCTCCTTCACTTATGAAGCTTAATTTGGCTGGATATGAAATTCTTGTTTGGAATTTCTTCTCTTTAATAATGCTGAATATAGGCTCTCAATCTCTGCCGGCTTATAGTTTCTGCTGAAAGGTGTGCTGTTAGCCTGATGGGGTTTCCTTGGGAGGTGGCCTACCCCTTCTCTTTAGCTGCTGTTAACATTTTTTGTTTCATTTTGACCTTAGAGAATCTGACAAGTATCTGTCTTGGGGATGGTTGTCTGTGTAGTATCTCACAAGGGTTCTCTGCATTTTCTGAATTTGAACATTGGCCTCTCTAGTGAAGTTGGGGGAATTTTCTTTTATTTTTTTTCTGTCGCCCAGGCTGGAGTGCAGTGGTCGGATCTCAGCTCACTGCAAGCTCCCTCTCCCAGGTTTACACCATTCTCCTGCCTCAGCCTCCGGAGTAGTTGGGACTACAGGCGTCCGCCACCTCGCCCGGCTAGTTTTTGTATTTTTTTTAGTAGAGACGGGGTTTCACCGTGTTAGCCAGGATGGTCTCCATCTCCTGACCTCGTGATCCGCCCCTCTCGGCCTCCCAAAGTGCTGGGATTACAGGCTTGAGCCACCGCGCCCGGCCAAGGGGAAGTTTTCATGAATGATACCCTGAAACATGTTTTCCAAGTTGCTTGCTTTCTCTCCCTCTCTTTCAGGGACATCTGTGAGTCATAGATTTGGTGTCTTTACATAATCCCATACTTTGGAGATTTTGTTCATCCTTCTTTAATCTTTTCTTCTTTATTTTTGTCTGACTGAGTTATTTCAGAGAAGTGATATTCAAGATTCTGAGATATTTCAGAGAAGTGATATTCTGAGATTCTTTCCTCAGCTTGATCGATTCTGCTGTTACATTTGTGATTGTATTATGGAATTCTTGAAGTGAGTTTTTCAGCTCTATCAGATCAGTCCCTTTCTTTCTTAAAGTGGCCATTTCATCTTTCATCTCCTGTATCACTTTGTTGTATTCCTTAGAATCCCTGGATTAGGTTTTCACTGTCTCTTGAATCTCAATGATCTCTGTTCCTATCCATATTCTGATTTCTGTTTTTGTCATTTCAGCCTGGTTAAGAACCATTGCTGTGGAACTACTGCAGTTATTTGGAGGTAAGAAAGCACTCTGACTTTTGAGTTGCCAGAGCTCTTGCACTGGTTCTTTATCATCTGTGTGGGCTGATTTGCCTTCAGTCTTTGAAACTGCTGTCCTTTGGATGGGTTTTTCTGCTTTTAGCTTCTTTAATGCCCTGGAAGGTTTGAGTCTCATATAAGGTGGTTCAGTTGACTGGCTTCATTTCTGGAAGAATTTAGGGAGCAAGGCTCAGCTCAGAACTTTTGGGCTGCATGCTGTAACTTTGGGAGGCTGTTACTGGATCCCTGACTTTGTTCTCTGGCCCCTTGAAGTTAGGAACCTGCTACATTGGAGGGGCTGAGGCGTTCCTGGACCTCTGGCCACAACAGTCTGATGGGTGGTGCCAGCCAAAGCACTTTGTTGGGGTGGTGGCAGCAGGATCTGTGCTCATTTGTAAGTGTCAAGAGCAGTGCCAAGAGCAAGTGGCAGTGTGGTGGGGTGAATGCTCATCAACTGGGGCGGAGTGCTGGTGGTCATGGGGCTGCCGGCTTCCATGTGCACACTCATGGTGGTAGCAGTGTCAGCATGGGGGCAGGCTACTGGTGAGCTTGGGGCTGCCAGCTTCCATGTATATGTTCACACTGACAGCAGTGGCAGCGTGGGGCAGGGGGTGGGGCTGCTGACCTCCATGCACGTGCTCACACTGGCATTTCTATATTTTAAAAGGAAACAGTTTGGCAGTTTCTGATAAAGATAAATCAGCACCATATGACCCTAGAGAAATAAAAACTTACGTTCATACACAAACCTACACATGAATGTACATAGCTGCCTTATTTGTAATAGCAGAAGCTAGAAGCAGCCCAAATGACCTGTGTTAGGTAAATGAACATACAAATTGTGTTACATCTAGATCATGGAATTCTATTAAGCAATAAACAGGAATGCACTATTGATGCACTTGGATGGATCTCAAGAGCATCATACGGTGTAAGAAAAAGCCAATTTCAAAATATTACTACTTTACAATTTCATTTATACAACATTATAAAAATGACAAAATTATAGTGAAACAGAAGAGATATAGCGGTTCCCAGGGGTTAGGATTGAAGAGAGGGAGTACTTGTATAGAAGTAATACAAAGTATATCATTCCAGGCTTATTTAGGGTGATGGAAAAGTTCTGTATTTTGACTGTGGCGGTGCTTAAATGCATATATACATGCGAGAAAATTTAATAGGAGTGTATATAAAAATTGAATGCATGTAAAAACTGGTGAAATTCAAATAAGGGCTATAGTTAATAGTATGTATTCATATCCTGGTTTTGAAAATTGCATTATACGTAGGTAAAATATTTTGGGGAAAGTTAGGTAAAGAGTGAATTTGAACATGGAAATTCTGTACTATTTTTGCAACTTTTAAGTAAGTCTACAGTTATTCCAAAATAAAAAATTGAATATCTTTTATAATAGTTACATCTATTTTCTTTCCTTTCCTTTCCCTCCCTCCCTCCCTCCCTCCCTTCCTTTCTTCTTTCCTTTCTCCCTCCCTCCCTCCCTCCTTCCCTCCCTCCCTCTCTTCCTTCCTTCCTTCCTTCCTTCCTTCCTTCCTTCCTTCCTTCCTTCCTTCCTTCCTTCCTTCCTTCCTTCCTTCCCTCCTTCCTTCCTTCCTTCTTTCCTCTCTCTCTTTCTCTATCTCTCTTTCTTTCTCTCTCTCTCTCTCTCTGTCTGTCTTACTCTGTTGCCCAGGTTATAGTACAGTGGTGCAATCAGAGCTCACTGCAGCCTTGAACTCCTGGGCTGAACTGAACAAGTTACCTTCCCCTATCAGCCTCCTGAGTAGCTGAGACTACCAGCATGTTCCACCACACCCAGCTATTACTTTTTTTTTTTTTTTTTTTGTAGAGATAGGGTCTCATTATGTTGCCCAGGTTGATGATTTTGAACTCCTGGGCTCAAGTGATCCTCCTACCTTGGTCTCCCTTTAAAGTGCTGGGATTACAGGCACGAGCCACTGTGCCTGGTCTGTTTTCTTTTAGACTTTAGACAATGGTCCCTAGAAGGAGGGAGATTTGGGGACAGGAATCTAATCATATCACATGGCTTATTAATTTTCAAGTGGAACCCCTTTACTTATGTTTCAAAGTGAGGAAAATAAGAAGTTCTTTGCCAGTTCTGGCCAGTGGAATTAGAATAATTGCTTTCATGGCATCAGACACCACCCAGTACATGCTGAAAATATGGATCTTGAAAAGACAATTGCTAATCTATGTAATACGGTTTTCCACTGATCTGTTAATAAATTCATTTTTCCTGCTCCTTATTTTTCTACAAGTAGATTAAACGGATTATACTATAATTAAATTGGACTCAACAAGAGGCAGTGCTTTAGAGCAATGAACTATTGGGAGGCCAGCATGGTATTCCTAGCTTTACTGCTGATTTATGGGCTAAGGACAAAGCACCCCCATTTCACAGTGCCTTGACTTTTCCGTCTATAGAGTGAGGTAAACAATGTCTCAGAGGGATGTGGTGCCGCTTTATAAGCTCTATATTCTAATTGAGCTCCAAATTCCTTTATAGAAAGGTGCTCTTTGAAGAATTAAAGATATATTTGTATTGTTGTTGTGACTCAATAGAAATGAAGCTTTAAAATCTAATTTTAAAAGTCTCCTCCTGCACAGTACATTATCCACGTTCTTAAACACTGCAATCAACTATGCACCGAGTTGCTCTGTGATATTTATTAAAAATAAAGAAGGCACCACAAAGACAAACTGTAGAACATTTTCAAAGCCATGTGCAGGGGTTTAACTGCAGGACTTCCACTGAAGTTAATGGGACTCATACTGGCAAATTGCAGGCACCACTTTGAAAATTTACCCCATAGTGACAGTTTAATGCTTCTTATTGATCATACAGCTTCAGATAATATCTCAAGGCAAAAAGGGACAATTTCTCAAAAGAAATAAACAATCTTTAATGAAATAATTCTGCACTGCAATCATCATAACTAAGAGTATGGAATAGAGTCCTTTGGCAAGGGGGCTCTTAGGAAATGCTTACTGGTGATACCACTGGGCTGTAAAACAGTTTCCATCACATTCTAATTCCAGTTCCTCATAGAAAAATAACACTTTTTAAAAAAAAATGTAAAATTTTATGTTTTAAGGGTAGAAATATAGAAACAGAAAATTCAGAGGATTATTTCCTTATAAACTTACATTTATATTTTTCAGAATGGGTAATAATTTGTATATTGCTGATATGAGGTTCCAACAGTCATAGATGACTAAAAAACCCAGGGCATTAAACAGCCATACTTTTTGTTGCCTGATTAATGTTGCTGTTCATAACCGGAATAGTATTCATATTAGGCCTGCCAGGAACCTGTTGGACCTTTGCCTGGTGGCCTGTCTTTAGAAGGAACCTTGATTCAGGGTAGCAGAGCCTACATGGCCTTCAGCTGTGACCCCTGCCTGTCTCCTCTATCACCTTCTGCCGTTCTCCCCACTGCTCATTGAGCTCCAGCCACAAGACCTTATGTCTCCACCTTGAACAACCGAAGCTCAACAAGTGTTAATAATCCTTGCAATTACTATTCCCTGGCCTGGAAAGATCTGTGTCTAAACCTTCTCATGGCTGTCTTCTTCTTAATATTCAGGTCAACTCAAGTGTCAACTACTTAGAAAGACTTTCTCAGACCACCCAAGCTAAGGTAGCCTCTACTCTTTCTGTTTTATTTTCTTCATTGTGCTTATCTGTAGCTGACATTATCTTGTTTTTCAAAAACATATTTGTGTATTGTTTTTCTTTGTCCACACGAATATGATCTCTATAAGAAGGAAGACCTTGTCCATTTGGTGCCATACAGGCTCTCCAGCATCCATAAGCATGCCTGGACATGGCAGAAATTGTATAAATGTTCGGCGGATGACTCAAACATAATTTGAAAACCTGGGGGTAATCCTTTGCTTCTTTGTTTCATACAATCACTCATGATATTCCATAGCCTTCTTTCTAGGACTACTTCAATTTCCATCACCTTTGCTTTGTAACACCATAATTATAGTATAGTTCCTTTCAGTTTTGCCATTCTCTAAGGGCACAGGAGAGTCTATTCTTACAGTCAGGGACCATGTTTTAGTTGCTTTTGTATCCTTTATACCTAAGATTGTGTTTGGCACATAATAAATACTTTGTCTGTGAATGAATTTTCTTATGTAACATGTGATAGTACAGAATGTTAATACAGTATATCATAGTGCTCTACTAAAGTTTATAGAAAGAGTGCGAAATAATCCTTAGTTATTCATTCTCCTCTTTGGAAATAAATTTTCTTCATGTGGTCCAATCGTATCAGCTAATCAAGCTACCTGGTAAGTTCAACTTTCAAGTTTGTGTACCAGGTCAACAATTACCTAAATTACCAATAGTTTATTAATGTTAAAAAACATTTGAAGGTATTCCTGCGAGTGATGCTACTTACTCTCGAGATGTCTCCAATTTGGAAATACCCAGGGAGCCTCATGATAACATCAACTCAAGAGCATGCAAGTTTGATGCAGGCCAAGTCAGTCTATTTTAGGTCCTAATTTCCCCTTCAGGTTAGAGAGCAGCAATAGGTAACATAATTTAGTTAATATAATTAAGGCTGATACTGCATTTAATGTTCTATAAAGTCTGGCTTTTCTTTAAAGATTTTGAATTACTAATGATAAGCATAATAGTATCATGTTCTTTTGTTTACAAGTTGATGACAATAGATAAGGCTCAATTAAATTTAATTTTAAAATGCTAATAAACAGTAAAGACAATTTTCCAGTTGGGTATGTATACTTTTCTAGAGTGAAATAAAGAGAAATAAATCCAGGTTCTTTCACCTATCATTTTTTTTTTTAACTTTGGGCATATTTCTTAAGTCTTGTCTTACTTCCTCGTCTATAAAATGGGACATTATAAAGGACAGGCATGGTGTCTCACACCTGTAATACCAGCACTTTGGGAGGCTGAGGCAGGTGGGTCACTTGAGGCCAGGAGTTCAAGACCAGCCTGGCCAACACAGTGAAATCCTATTTCTACTAAAAATGCAAAAATTAGCTGGGTATGGTGGTGTGTGCCTGTAGTCCCAGCTACTCGGGAGGCTGGGGCATGAGAATGGCTTGAACTCAGGAGGTGGAGGTTGCAGTGAGCTGAGACTGTGCCACTGGACTCCAGCCTGGGTGATAGAGGGAAACTCTGTCTCAAAAATACAATACAATACAATACAATACAATACAATACAATACAATACAATACAATACATAGGGACATTACAAAACTTACGTAGAATTAAATAAGACCATATTTATAAAGCGCTTAGAGTAGTACCTAATATATAGTAGTTCTCAGTAAATATCAGCTATTATTAACTAGAGGGATTAAAATTGTTTTAATGTTTTTGTGATCAGTCAATCCAACAGGTTTTAATTATCCTCAGATGGTCCAGTTAATCACATGGAAGGAATCTATGTGCACTGAGGGAGTTTGAACACTTAGAAGTAAAAAGTCACAGAAGAGCATATGACTAACAGAAAATAAGTGAAATAATATAATTTCTACTAAAGGGGAAAAGGGAGTAGAAGGTATAGAAAATAATGTCACTCAAGAGTAAGTCTCTTGGAACAAAAGATAGAGAAGACAGAAACAGAAAAATGCTGTCTCAAATCAATTTAGAACACAGTTGCAGTTTTGGGAGTCTGTGATCTAACTTTTGAACACATTAGCAACTTAAGTTGCCTTTTAATAAGATGAAATCACAGGTATATTAGAGTAGCCTCAGCCATCTGGTTGATTTTAATAAAGGCTTCAATTTTATTTTATCCACGTAGGATAAAATAAAATTTTATTTTATGCCTCTTTTGTCCTCTTGTGGAAATAATTACACTGAAAATAAACTGTTAAAATAACAATAAGAAACCAACTTACACTTAGCATCAAATACAGATCCAAGACTAATAACAGGCTGGTATTTTCTCACTGAGACTCCCTGCAAGACTGAAAAATATGGCCCTGTTATATCTGCCTTTGGAAAGCGTCACCAAGGAATCTAAAAAAAAACCACTGTGAGAAGTAATTTGTTGGCTTCCTGACACATCAGGCTCATTATTGGTGATCCGAATTTCAGCCTTTGGTCTATCTGCAATTTTTGGGTAGGTCAGTAATGAAAGCTAGAAAAAAGAATGACTATGAAATCAGTCTTAGAGGTTATTCACAAATTCTTTATCCAGTGTTATCGGGTGAGTGTTTTGTGTTTTCACATAGAGAAATCATAAAGCAGCCTGTCCAGGTAAATGAAGGGCAGCTTGGGTGGTCATCCCAAAACACATTTGACTGTCCAAATCAGCAATGCAGCAATTAGTGCTCATAGCTCTAGACAAGTTATTATGACAGAAGAGTCTTAGAGGAGACATAAAAATTGAACAGATAGATATGAGGAAGAATTTTATATTCGAGATAAGATTTTACCAATTTTCAAAGCAAATGCTTAAAACCAAGCAGAGATAAATCAATATACAGTAGTAATGAAAGAAAGTACCTAATTAAAAAGAGTTAAATAGATTTGTTTCTTCCCTTATGTTACAATTGTTTAAAATACGTTTTCCAAACACAAATACGTAATGATTTTATGATTTGTGAAATCAATGAACTTTTGAAATGCTCTTGGTTTTGGTTAGGGTGCAGGGGTAAGGAAGGTGGGCAGTTCAGAAGGGGACATGCTAAAATCTTTAGGAATTAGTCCATAAAACTTCTATCAATTGGGCCTTTGTCAAAAGGGTGCAATACTACATGAGACTTGTTAGCTGACCACTGTAGCAGCTTCAGTCTGTTTCCAACTGGAAAGAAAAACATTGGTGTGCTTACAGAAAGCATTTCCCAGGTTGAAGGCACAATCTACCACAATCTTTTCTATGTTCTTTTCTCGAATGCTCAAGACTTCTAAAAACATTTGGGTGTGTACTTGGCATATTCAGAGTAATCAAATCTTACAAATATATGAAGTTTTGAGAGGTTTTAGCTACATTTCCAAACATCCATTCAGAACAGTTATCATGGACAGATAAGAGATGCTATTCCTTTTTTCATTTTGTCACAGTAAATTAGGTTGAACAAGCGGACTACAGTGTTCACTTTAGTATTTTACCAGTTACATCAAGCATTTTTATGAACCTGTTGGACAGGCCTAGAAATAGTCTCAATAGTCATCTGGTACAGCTTGCTGCCTTTAGGAAGATGATGTTTGATTCTTTAGTGTAGGTTAAATTTTACTGACCTCATACTGATAAGTAAGCCACATTTGAACATGCTTCACTATAACATCCATTCAGCTGGACCATGGGTCAAACATGTACATTTAATAAAAGATTAAAAAAATTCATAGTTATCCTAAGTACAAATGTAGACTTGGTTCTAATGGGGATTCATTATATATATTTATCCATGAAATTTTCTTCCAAAGCAATTAATTTACTAGAGGTAAAATATCTAAATAAAGAAAAGGTCTGAAAGGTTTACAAAACTGCAATTATGCCTAAACCATGTCTTACTAGTACTTTTTTGAGACAGGGTCTTACTCTTTTTACTCAGGCTGGAGTGTAGTGGCAGGAACATGGCTCACTGCAGCCTCAAACTCCTGGGCTCAAGTGATCCTCCAGTCTCAGCCTTCTGAGTAACTGGGACTACAGGTTCGTGTCACCATGCCCGGCTAATTTTTAAATTTTTGTAGAGACAGGGTCTTTCCATCCCAGGCTGGTCTTAAACTTGGGGGGTCAAGTGATCTGCCTTCCTCAGCCTTCCAAAGGGCTGGGATTACAGGCAGGAGTGACTGCGCCAGGCATCATACTACATTTTTAAGGTCACTATTGATAGGTCTAAAGGCAAGTAAGATTACAGGTAACATAACACCATTTTTAGAACTACATGTTATATCAAGACCTTCAAGGACCTGAGACAGGAAGACAAAGACTAAAGGACTAAGATGTGTTGATGTATCCATAGCCGAAAACAGCTATCAAAAGGCAGCAGACATCTGGGAAAAAGCTTTCTTTTTCGCATGGAGGCCAGAGATACATTGGCATTGCTTCTGGAATTGGAACAAAGCCAATGTTTAATTGGTTTTAAAATCTGGAATGAAACATTTTTCCAGTCATCCATGAACTGACCTTATCCTGTGGAAGTTGAGTGAATCTTGGCTAACCATCTGCCTTGTGAATTGTTTTGTTTGGGCCCCTTATGGGACAGAAAGTACTTGTTGTGCAGTAGTTTCACATCAAGTTACAGTCCTTTGTAATGCTGCCTGAGTAGAGAATTCAGAGAGAAAAAACCATCTCCAGGGAGAAAAATCTAATGCCTTCACTAATATGCCTTGGGGCTTTATGAACCTGCAAGGCTTGGAGTTACCACCTACTTTGCTCCATACCTTAGCATGATGGCTTCCAAAAAGAAGTAAAGCTTATTATTGGAGAAGATAGACAGCTGGACAAACAGACTGAATTCATGAGGGCCAAACAAGATATTTTAAGATAAATTTAACTGAGAATTCCACTAGATTCACTATTGTAACACCAATGCCTCACACACAGCCACATTTCCATAAATTCTGGTTTAGTAAGTGGAGACTTTTGAGATGTGCATACTATGAAAGAAGTATGGAATAAAGGATTCTTCTTAACAGTGTCCATGGATGGTGATACACTTTCTTCCTTAAATCTACTCTGCCCCCACCATAGGGAACAGGAGTAAGGGAGGAAATTAAGAAAATCACTCAACAATTCCTGACTCCTAAAACAAAACAGAAAACCTATGCTAGCTGAAGAAGATAGCCTAAACTATTTTGTAAATTAAAAACCTACTTTTTCAGGTTGAAAATAGTTGAAATAAACAAGCCTCATCAAGAATTTGCAGTATTTGGGTTTGAATGGCTGCCTAAGAAGCGAGAAAGACAAAAAAGCAAGAAAGCCAAATTTAGCTGCTAAATAATAATAATAATAATAATAGCTTTTACATAGACTTTTCAATTTTATAACACTTTTAAATATTACTGGGAAATGCCAGATCTTAATTCCAGAATGCTCTATGGCATCTTCATTAGGAAGTACAATTTCAAGCTGGAACCCAGGTGAAGGATGTCTCTCAGAAACCATAGCAGCCAGGGAGGTGCAGAGATGTGCCATGTATTTGAGTATTTGGGGTTGGAGGGTAGAGGACTCATGTTTTAGGGTGTAGAGCACTTTGTCCAGTCTACAGTTACCAATGCATTAAGTAAACCATACTTATAATCATTTTTGAAGAATGCTTAATTGATATGCATTACCAGTACCAATGTATTGCCATCTATTCCAGCTGATCCAGAGCATAACCTGGTGTCATACTGTAGAGCAAAAAGGGTTTTTTATACTCACTGAAATCAATGTTCCCCTAAATCAGGGCAACACTGGAGAACCATGTATTTCCATATAAGTTAATTGATATAAGTGGGTATTCTAGAGCCAGATTGCCTGGCTAAAATTCCAGCTCTACCATTTAGTAGCTGTATGAATTCAGCAACTAACTCAGCCTCTCTTCACCTCAAATTCTTCAACTGTAAAATGGGGATAATAAAAATATCTACCTCATAGTGCTGTGGAGTCAACATTAAATGAGTCAACATTTTCAAAACACGAGTGCCTGGTCCATGATAAGTACTCCATGGATGTTAGCTTTTAATATTAATCAAATATTGCAAAACAGGAGATAGAAGAAAAGAATGTTGGTGTCATCAGTCCAGGTATCTGAGACTCTGATATTCACCTATAACACAGAAGGGCTTTCGAGCAAACCTCAGTCTTCCTTGCCATCCTCTATACCGACAACAGCAACCCGCAGACCAGATTCGAATGATGAACTCCAAACCAAAGACGACAATCATCACGAACTCCTAAAATATCAGATAAGACATATCAGAGAGAAGCATTATGGAGCAAACCACAGTAAGAAGCTCTATGAATATTTTTGGACATTTAGGCACTTTGTCTAAAGGATCTAGTTGTTAATATCTAAAGTTAAGAACATTTCCTTTTTCCAAATCAAACTAAATCTGAAGAGCATTTGAACCTCATACTGTCTGCATTTCCTATCATGGAATGCTCTTCCTTTTCAAGTCACTAATACTTTGCAAATTTGGGAGTCAGTTTCAATACTAAATGTGCAGGCTGAATAATGGATCTCTCTCGTCTGGAATTTATAGTGTAGCTGACTTTAGCTACCCAGTAACATGTGAAATATCCGAAATAAAATAGCGAATCCTGAAATATAATGGCAAGTTTTACAGAAAATAGAGCTTCATTTTGCTGCAAGGAGTGACATAATCTCTAAATCTTCGAGAGTTGTTCTCAGAGAAAAAGAAGCAAATATTTAGAAGTATACTGAATTCTTTCGTTACAGTGTCAAAATCTCCTTAAAAAACAGTAAGTTTCAAAAGTATTACAGTGTGAGACACATATCCTTTGCGAGAAATGAGACCCTGAATCCTTCCGATCTGAAGCTTGTTAATTATTATGCTGCCCTTTGGCAAGAGCTGCCTAGAAAACAACACCTGCTCCAGGAAAATGACTGAGATTATTTAGGAAGAGTTGTGAGTTAACCCTGGGGAAAGGCCAGCTAAAGTGGCTCATTAAACAGTCAGTGATAGAATGAAAAACCAAATGGAATTTGTAAAATGAAAGCATTTCTGGAGCAAGCTTAGCACGGTCATCTTGTTGTCCCTATAGGGACAGGCACTTAATTTATCAAAATTGTTTTTCCTTTAAAAATAATTTCCTTTCTTGTTTTAAAACAAGGGTTGATTCAACATTTATAATGTAGAGCAATATTTATAGATTTTTATCATAATAGCTTAATTGTAAAAGTAATATATTATCTTTATTAAAACTTCCAAACATCACAGAAATAGAAAGCAGAGAAAGTAAACATTCTAACCTACTCCCCACTCTCCCATTCTACTCGCAGGATAAAAACTGTTACCAAATTTATAAAAGTGGCATTTTTGTTGCAAATTTCAGGCAAATGTCTGTTTCTTTAGTTAGAGCATGGGATGATATGCTGCACTTTTGAAAGGACTAGTAGAGCTATCATTCTATCCTTCTTTTATTTTGCACTAAGTAATCCACAAATATTTCTCATGATGGGAAATAAATATCCAATATCATCACTGCTTACTCACCGTTATTCAAAACTACTTATAGGATAAACCTTCAAAGATGACTTTATGCAGATAACCAAAACGAGGGTCAACATACACTTATTAATAATCCGAAGGTTGTGTCTGGTTTTGGCTTTGTTTTGGTTTTGAATGGATATCTGGCTAGTTGAGTCTGTTCATTTATTAAGGTATCTAAAGTGCCAGATCATTTGTTGTTAATCCAGCACATCTTTCCAAATACAGAAAACATACTCAAGCCCAAAATGCCCATGTAGTTGTGCCTGTGCCCAACTTAGGTTAAATGGCAGATCCACTTTTTAATCCCTGCCCCTAATTCCTACTTATGCCAGGACATTTGGAACGCCAGTTGTGAGTACTCATATTATAAGGGATCCCAAGAAAATCCCAAATGTGGCATGTGTCCCCGAACACTACTGTGTAGTAATTTTTGTTTTTCATGGAAACAGATGACACCAGTATGTCCACTGTTCTTAACAAATGACAGATGCCCATTGTTCTTAGGTATGTCAAGGTCACTGCACTATTCCTATGTTGCAGTAAGGCAGGATAAATTACATTTACAAGTTCTTTATTCAAGCCCTATTGTTCAGAAATATTGTTTACTGCTTTTTTTTTTTTTTTTAAGGAATTGAGGGAAAAATGACAGGAGAGTCTCAAAATTCATAAAGCGAAACTAATAGGGTTGAAAGGAAAAATAGACAAATGTTAAGTCGTATTTGGGGACTTCATCACCACACCTTATCCTTGCTCAGAACTATGGGCATAGAACTACTAGAAAGAAATTTAACAAGTATGTGAACTATTTGAACAATGCATTCAACCTACAGGATCTGACAGATATGAGACATTTCACCTAACATCAGCAGAATACACATTTTTAAAAAGCATCCATGCACATTTATTAAGATAGATTATGTTCTGGGTCATAAACAAATTTCAACAAGTTTAAAAGAATAAAATCAGACAGAATGTGTTCTCAAGCTACAATGTAATAAAACTAGAAATCAATAACAGAAAGACAAGCAAATCTCTAAACATGTGGAAATTAAACAATATTCTTCTCAGTAATCCATTAGTCAAAGAGAAAGTCTCAAAAAATTAAAAAAATACATTGAACTGAATGAAAATAAAAAATGACATAACAAAATATGTAGGATGCAGTAAAAGCAGTGCTGAGAGGAAAATTTACTGCACTAAATGCTTACATTATAGATGAAGAAAGGTCTCATATTAATAATCTTAGTTCCTACCTCAAGAAATTGGAAAATAAACCCAAAGGAAGAAGACAGAAGGAAATAATATAGAAAAGAGCATAAATTAATGAAACTGAACACAGGAAAACAATATGGAAAATCCATGAAACAAAAAAGTAGTTCCCTGAGAAAATCAACAAAGTTGATAAATCTCTTTCTTGAAAGCTGACAAAAATCCCCAATGTCAGGAATGTAATAGGGGATATCACTACAGTTTCTACAGCCACTGAAAAAATGAAGGAGTACTATGAGTAACTTTTTGCACATACACTTGATAACTTAGAAGAAATGGACCAAATACTTTAAAACTACAAGCTACCAAAACTCAACAATGAAGAAACAGACAATCTAGGTAGCCCTATAACCTCTAAAGCAATTGAATTGATAGTTAAAATCTCCCCAAACAGAAATGTCCAGGCCAAATGGTTTCACTGGGAAAATCAACCAGACATTTAAATAAGAATATATCATTTTCACACAATTTCTCCCAGAAAATAGAGGAGAAAAAACTTCCTCAATCTTTTTATGAAGTCAGTATTACCCTGACACCAAAACCAGACAAAGACAATAAAACAAAGCAAAACAAAAACTACATACCAACATATATCATAAACTTAGACACAAAAATCCTCAACAAAATATTAGCAAATATTTTTGCTAGTCAATCAGTCAATATATAGGCAAGTAGGATGTATTCCAGGTATGCAAGGCTAGCTCAATGGTTAAACTCAATCAATATAATGCATTATATAATAAAGCTAAAGAAAAAATATAACCATATAAATTGATGAAGAAATAGCATTTGACAAAATCCAACACCCATTTATGATTAAAAAAACTCTCAGGAAGTTAGGAAAAGAGGTTTAACAGTTTAATTAGATAAATAGCATTTACAACAAATCTAACATCATACTTCATAGTGAAAGACTGAATGCTTTTCCCTAATATTAAGAATAACCAAGATGTATATTTTCATCACTCTTATTCAAGATAGTATTGTAAGTTATATTAATAGTTGCTGCAATAAACCAAATAAAAGAAAAAAAAGGCATGCAGTTTGGAAAGGTAAACATAAAATGGTCTCTATTTACAAATGACATGACTGTCTACAGAAAAATCCAAAGGAATCTACGAAGACACTCTTGAAACGAGTGAGTTCACTAAGGCTGCACGATATATGATCAATGTAAAAAATGAATCATTTCTTTATACTAACAATGATCATATGGAAATGAAAATTAGAAACAATATTATTTATAATAATTCCAAATAAAAATAAAACTTAAATATCCACTTAGAAAAACACATACAGTTTATGTACATTGAGATTACAAAATGCAGATAAAAGAAATCAGAGAAGACCTAAATAAGTGAGGAGAAACACCGTGTTTATGAATTGGAAGACTCAACATAGTAAAGATGTCAGTTCTTCCCAAATTGATCTGCAGGTCTAATAAAATTCCTGTCAAAATCTCAGCAATTTTTTTGGGGGGGTAGATACAAACTTATTTTAAAATTTATATGGAAATGCACTGGACCTGGAATAACTAAAGCAATGCTGTCAAAGAAGAATAAAACAAGATCAGTCACTTTACCTGACATTAACGCCTACTATTATAGCTCCAGTAATCAAGACTGTGGAGGGATAGACATATAGAACATATAGACATATAGAACAGTGAACAGAATGGAGAATTCAGAACTAGGCCCACACAAATATGCTCAATTGATTTGTTTTAAAGGTGCAAAAGCATTTCAATGGATGAAGAAGAGCCCTCAACAAATGATGCTGGAAAAATTGAACTTCTATAGGCAAAAAAGTGGACCTTAATCTATACTTCCTATCTTATGAAAATCACTTAAAAATGGACCATGGGTTTAAAAATTAAACATAAAATAATAAAATTTGTAGTAAAAAAAATGGAGACGGCTGGGGGCGGTGGCTCACGCCTGTAATCCCAGCACTTTGGGAGGCCGAGGTGGGCGGATCATGAGGTCAGGAGATCGAGACCATCCTGGCCAACACGGTGAAACTCTGTCTCTACTAAAAATACAAAAAATTAGCCAGGCGCGGTGGTGGGCGCCTGTAGTCCCAGCTATTCGGGAGGCTGAGGCAGGAGAATGGCATGAACCCGGGAGGCGGAGCTTGCAGTGAGCCGAGATGGTGCCACTGCGCTCCAGCCTGGGCGACAGAGTGAGACTCTGCCACAAAAAAAAAAAAGAAAAAAAAAAAATTGGAGACATTTTTAGGATTTGGACTAAGCAAAGAGTTCTTAGTCTTGACATCAAAAGCAGAAGTTATAAAAGGAAAAAATGAGAAATTGGACTCTATCAAAAGTAAAAACTTACTCCATGAGAGCCCAGGTACTAAGGATGAAAAGACAAGCCATAGACTGGGAGAAAACGTTTGTAAACCACATATCTGACAAAGGACTAATATCTAAAATATATAAAGAAACCTTAAAATTCAACAGTAAAAAACCAAAACCTCAATTAGAAAATCGGCAAAGATATAAACAGGATATTCATAAAAGAGGACATACATAAAAGAGGTTACATATATGGCAAAGAAGCACATGAAAAGATATTTGACATCATTAGCCATCAGAAAAATGCAAATTAGATCACAATGATATCACTACACAGCAAGCAGAATGTATAAAATAAAAAATAGTGGCAAAAAATAGTGACAACACAAAATGCTAGGGAGGGTGCCGAGAAGCCGGACCATTCAAACACTGCTGATGGGAATGTGAAACAGTATAGTCCCTCTGATCATGGTAGTTTCTTATAAAGTTGAACATATAGCTACCATATGACTCAGCAATTGTACTCTTGGGCATTCATGTCAGAGACATGAAAACTTATGTTTGTACAAAAACCTGTACATGAATGTTCACAGCAGAATTATTCATAATGACCAGACCCCCAAAACAGCCCAGATATCCTTCACCATGAGAATGGTTAAACAAGCTCTGTTGCCTTCATACCATGGAATGCTACTCAATAATAAAAATGAATCAACTATTGATACACAGAGTAACATAAATGAATTGCCAGGGAATTATATTAAGCACAAAAAAAGCCAGTCTTGAAAAGTTATACAGTGTATTATTCCATTTATATAACATTTTTGAAATAAAAACATTTCAGATACGGAGAACAGATTAGTGGTTGCTGGCGTCAGGCTGGGGAAGGGAAGAGGTGTGCAAGTGTGAAGGAGAAGGTGGATGTGATTAGAAAGGGGCAACTTGAGAGATCCTCATTACAATGGAATTGTCCAATATCTTGACTGTTGTGTTAGATATACTAATCTCTGCATGTGATAAAACTGTACAGAGCTAATACAGCCCCCCCGACCACAAATGTATTCAAGTAAAACTGGAGAAATCTGAATGAGATTTGTGAGCTGTATCAATATTATTATCCTGGTTGTGATATTATACTATAGTTTTACAAAATGTTACCTTTTTGGGAAATTGGGTATACACAGGATATGTCTACTATATCTTACAATGGCATGTGAATCTACAATTATCTCAATAACAATTTACATTAAAAAAAGCCATTACCAGCAATCTAGACAATGGGATAGATTCATAAGAGGAAAAGTGTTCTTCTTCAAATCCAGATGCTGGGTCTGATCTCACTGTGTTTTGTTTAGAGGTACTCTTTAAATCCCCCTTTGGATGGGGTCTCACTGTTTTATTTTCATATGAGTTGAAAACATAAAAATTTGTTACATTCAGTTGAGATTATTTAAATTAGGGATGGTTCTTCTGACCCTTGCTGGGTAAGCCATGAGACAAGTTCTGGTGCCTTTGCCGCTGTACCTCAGGATAAAGCAGTTCATTTTCTCTTGCTTGGTTTTAGTTGAAATAAAATGCTCGCTATTTACTGAAATGGCAGCTGAAGAGATTAGTGAATAATATTCAGAATATTTGACTTATCTGGAGGAAAGCTGTAGTGGAAATTTGATGTTATTAACAATGGTCCTGTCCTTCCTTATTGAAGCCCCTAGAAGCTTGGCTTTGATAGCTCTTTACAAAAGCAAAGGCAATCAATGTTTATTATTTTTATCACTTACCTTGCAGGAGTTACAGTGTTTCCTCATTTGTCCTCACATAATTTTGGTAAAACATAGAAGACCTTTCTTATTTTTCTTAAATGATAAGGATATTAAGAAGCCTAAGAGGCAGTGGTGGCTGGGCGCGGTGGCTCATGCCTGTAATCCCAGCACTTTGGGAGGCCAAGGCGGGCAGATCATGAGGTTAGGAGATCGAGACCATCCTGGCTAACACAGTGAAACCCCATCTCTACTAAAAATACAAAAAATTAGCTAGGCATGGTGGCAGGCACCCGTAGTCTCAGGTACTGAGGACTACAGGAGGCTGAGGCAGGAGAATGGCGTGAACCCAGGAGGTGGAGCTTGCAGTGAGCCGAGATCTCGCCGCTGCACTCCAGCCTGGGCGACAGAGCAAGACTCTGTTAAAAAAAAAAAGGCAGTGCTAGAGCTAGTCCTGAATTTTATCTACAATATATTTTGAGAATACCAATCCATATTAACCCTCTTTTCCAGACATTAAAGAAGCCTCTTCGTATGTCATACCTGAGAACTGTGATTCAATTTAATTGATATATATAACTCTGCTGTACCATTTGAGGTTTAAATTATGCTCTTGCAGTTATTTTGTTTTTAGTTACTTAAAATTGTTTTAGGCAGATTGATTTTTTGGGTACAAATTCACAATGCTTAAAAACTCATGTTCCAGTTGTTTTCTCATTAATTAACAGCACTGTTCATTAAAACACAGTGACCTTTGTCTAATCTACAAGCTGTCTTCTGTGACCATTAGTTTTTTCTGGTTTTATGCCATCAAATAGCATTTTCGTGAAGATGAAATGCCGACATTATAAACCCTGTGACATTTGCACCAATTCTTGAAGAGCTGTGGCTAATTAGACATACATAATTAGAACTATTGCTTTTATTCAGAATATCAACATAATCAATTCCCAGCTATTTTTGTTCCTTTTTGTGTGTGTGCATATACTTAAAGTAACACAGGGCTAGCAGATCAGCACGCCTCTTTACATAATCCCTGCAGGGAAAGAATTTGTGATGTAAACTGCATCGTAAAACGCAAAAAAAGAAGGCATCAGTCAGAAGGATTGCAGTTATAATTCTATGTAATGTGGAAAATTCTACTAGTTTAACACATATTAGGGGAATGAAATTCAGATCCAGTGACGGCTCCAAACCTAAATCAAAATGTGGAAATATACAAAAGTAAATTATCTTCCGGAATTTTGTCTCTTTGGAGAGCAGAAAAATATCCTAAAAACATGCTTACTAGCCATAACTTACAGAATATCACATACCATCATCAATCTAGCTAGCTTTCAGACTTCTCCTTACTTTTTGGGAAGGTATACTAGTGTATTGGAAGAGAATTTGAGGGAATGAATGTTTTTTACCAAAGGGACTAATTTGACCTGGAGTTGAGGACACATGGATATTTACAGAATCATTGCTGCACAGAGGTGGTTGTGAGAGCATGACAGAACTTCACTAAGCTGGCTAGCAGACACTTCGTGGGGTGGGTATGGGGAGAAGGGGGTCATAGAGGTGGGAGTGGGGTGGAGATAGGGGAAATTAGATTAAGGTGTGAAGGGGTATGGATGCTTCCTGCCTTGGAGAAAAATGACTGAGTTTGTTTTGACAGACTGTCACTGCGGCTAGCCTCATTGATTGGAAGTCTTAGGAAGATATGATAGATGAATTTGAGTAGCTCCAGCAAAATCTAGTGTCTTAGTAGGTCTTCCCCCTTGGGATTAGTTGATTCCTGAATTTTCTTTATAAATGATTTATCCATTCAAGTTTTTCACACCTGTTAATATGCAAATCTGCTCCTGAAAAGTAACTCATTTAATCATACCTAAATAACAATGTTCATTTATCCCAGAGGTTCTTCAGAAGATCATAGGGAAGGCAATAGTTTGAAAATGCCCCATTTCAAATGACTGATTGACACTTTGTTACTAAGGAAGGATCAAGGCTGGTTTTTATCAGGTATTGAGGCCATGAGTTGAGACCATATGGGCTGGAGGCAGGAAGTGGGTGCGCCCTTCTTGGGGAAGAGTTGGGAACAGCAGGACATTCCTGGTTTACCCCTAGCTGCCTACCTGGAGTGGCCCTATGCATCCCAGTTACTAGTTGGGATGCCATGATGAGAGGACTTTTGTCCTCTCTTGTAGTGATTTTAGATCCTTAGGGATGGGTTGGCTCTTAGCAGCTATAATGCCTGCCTAGCATGAGCAGCCACCCAGATGATCCCTTCTGTGTTTACGTTTTATGTTCTGTAAGTCACATCTGCAACAGGGCACAGGATGTCTTAGGCTTTCCCCTTCATCTGCCACAGATGAAGTCCGCCCATGGGACCAAGCTGAAGTGGTGCCGTTTGTGGAGGAGCCTCGCTGAGGTTTTTTTGGTTGTCCATCCTCCCCCATCCGAAACCTATTTATACCTTAATTGGTTTGAGGTTTCTATTTGGGCGTGTCTGCATGCCCAAATGATTCATGTCTGAATCATAAACACCAAGCTGGAAATATTGAAAATGGCTTGCTGCACCTTGAACTGGACCCAGATACCTATTCTGTTATGATTTTGTAAAATAATCACAAATTAACCAAGTCAACTTAGAATCAAAGCTGAATGTCCTGAATCAGATCAAAATGGAAACACCAAAAGAGTCTCCAAAATGAATGAAATCAAACCAAGTTTTCATTTGATTCAAATTGCTAATTTGTCTACTTCTCACTAATCTAGAGGCTTTTCTTCCTCTTAAGAACTACATGAGACCGGGAGCAGTGGTTCACGCCCGTAATCTCAGCAGTTTGGGAGACCGAGGTGAGCGGATCACCTGAGGTCAGGTGTTCGAGATCAGTCTGGTTAACATGGTGAAATCTGGTCTCTACTAAAAATACAAAAATTAGCCAGGCATGGTGACAGGCGCCTGTAATCCCAGCTACTCAGGAGGCTGAGGCAGGAGAATCACTTGAACCTGGGAGGTGGAGGTTGCAGTGAGCCGAGATCAAAATTAAAATTTAAGATACACAAATTTAAATAAAATTCCTTAAAATAAACAAGTATTTCTATTTAGAGAGCTATCCTGACCTTGAGAAATTACTACATGTCAGCCAAGTTGACTATAAAGCAAATCTTGTCTTCTCATATTGGTGATATTTGTCCTGTGAATTGAAGTGGACCCTTGTGTCAAGACAAGAAATAGTATGGCTTCCGTGCTACTGAGAGTGAGAGGCAGGTCAGGGCTGGGCATGTTCTTAGAGAACTCTCAGAATTTTTATCTTTTCTACTGAGGAGTTATGTCTCCGTTCTTACAGCTGCCCTTCTTTGGACCAAAGGAATTGCTCTTACACTGGGAGATCCCTTGATTTCCAGAAAATCTGCTTCTTCCTTCTTTCTTGAGGGTATTTACAGAGTTTAGCATAACTAACTGCTCTACAATGTTGACTTTATTTCTAGATATTCTGCTTTTCATGAATTCATTTTATAAATGTCTACTGAATACCATAAACATGCAGGATATAAAGATCAGCAATGTGTTCTGTCACCCTCGAGGAGTTTATAATCTATTGGGGAAGATAAGACACACGACTAGACAACTCACAAAACCATGTGCCAGAAGTTCTGCTGAGTGGTGGTTTCTAGAGAAATGCCTTACCCATTATCGTAGCTCCTCTGCCTAGAGCAGGCCCTAGCAAAATGTTTGTTGAGGTTTCCTTCAGTTCAAGGCTTCAGGCTCAGCAAAACCCAATTAGCATACTGTTTCATTAATCTATTAAAATCAAAATTCTCAAAAAGAACTAGCTGGAGGTGGAAAAATGAGAATAAGTTAATTGGCCTATAATTTTCATTTCTGACCTGTCTATTCAGCTTTATGACACTAATTGCAATGAGAGGGCGAATGGCTTCTTACTGCAAGATGTCTTAGTGACAGTGTGGGCTTATTTTGATTAATGTAAGCTGGAGGACAGTAACTACCTAATTTCACTCCTATGGTTTATACCACTGAATGATTATATTTTCATTTGTTGTTACCCCATATCTCTTCTCTTTTTACATTTTACTAGCCTGAAAGAATTTTTCACTAATGGTTACACCATTGTTCTTAAGACAAGCTCTTGGGGGAAAGAAAGTGAGAGGCAGTTTATCCCTTTTATTTGAGCATATTTTAGGCAGAATCTCCAAATGTCTTAGTTCTTGGAGAAAACGGAACTTCAGGGTGGAGCCAGAGTGGCTCCTGAAGGCTAAGCAGAAGTAAGTGGTCAGTGTGTTTTATTTACTCAGTAACTAGGAAAGCAAAGGCTGTGTTGATGAAGGGGTAGAACCCAGAAAAGCTCAATGGTTGAGCTGTCAGTGGGGAAGACATTCTGCTTGTTGGTAGAATGTGAAAAACCTGGAAGAAATGGACACCTTTGGGATCATGGCTTTCAGAGGAGAAAAGGCTATTGGCAGGGTAGTGTTGGAGTCCTATAGAAATCAGATACAATCTTGCTTTCTTTCCATGCCCCTAGGCTTCTTGTGGACCGACATGTGCCACTGGGAGAAATCTCCTTGCCTCCTCAGGTCATTTGGCCAATTTTTTTCTAGACTTCCAACAAAACAGAAAACATTTTGAATCAAAACCTAGTCTTGCCTTCCTCCTCTTCTACATATGATGATTATTTTCCTTTATAAGCACCAAAGTGCATTTTATTACCTAAGATTATTTATTTTTCCAGTTACCAAAGTATATATTATTGGTGTAAATGTACTTGGTGGCAATATGAATAATATCCTTTGGTGAGCTCTGACAGGTAGGAAAACACACCTTTCTGTGCATATTGCATGCATACTAATATGCTCACTTGATTTCAGAACTTGATATTGAAACTCAGTCAGTTAGGCTCATGCAAAAGGACAGGAAAGGCAAAAATCTCAGAATAAAAACTGACAGGAGGCCCTATTAACAGAACATATCACCACAAACAGAAACCGCATATTAGCTCTCAGTGCAATTTCTAATAAACATAAAGAAGTTAACTATCCTCAAAGTATATAAATCAATGGTATTGTAACAATATTCCATTAATCACACTTTCAAAATTAAGGAAAATTTAAAGTTTTCTGCCGCTTTGAACAACTAGATCACAAAGAAAAATCAAATACATGCAGGATCTTTTATTTTAATAATTTCAATTTTATTAACCATGTGAATCTTCACAGTGTATTCTTCATGAAATCTGTCATGATTCTGGGCTATTTATTTATATCTCTAATTGTTTCCAGTCATCCATCAAAATCATTCAAGACCACTCATGCCATAAATCAAGTATACTCTTAAATTGAGTAAGATGAAGGGCCTGATCAGAGATAATCTTGAACTAATTTAATGAGCTCTTCTGCTTGTTGTTCATTTGAACCATTAAACAATAGATTAAGAATCAATGTTTCTATACTGGCTTTAAAAAAAACTGAGTTGAGGATAAAAACAAGAGAACTACCTGGGCAATTTCCAAGTGTTTTAGAATGCATTTTTTTAATGCTCCCTTAGCATAACACATAGCACATGGCAAATATTTAGCAGTTTGATTTAATGGTGAATTATCCTGACAGCTGAATCCAGGAATTCATGGGAGGATCCTTTCTTTCTATCATGATCTGTTTCTCTGTTGTGTTATTTACCAAGCTACATTCTGATTCCCATTTGTTTTTCAAAAGTTTCCCTGCTGGAGAGAAAATGCCGTGCATAGTAAGTGTAGCCTTTATCTCTGATAGAGATGACTCCTATTGTACATAAGCCATCACTCTTATTTGCTCACAGTAGTGTTTGGAATATTATTGCTGTCATACACCTCTGCTCACATCATCAATATATCCTAATTAATACATCACTGCCTGCTTGACACCCATTATGCACACACACTTGCCAAACAACCTCTGATGGGTGATGGCCTCCATCCACAGCAGGATGAATTGCCATTGCTTGAATTGATTTGGAAAATCACTTAGTATAGGAGGAAACTGATCTGCCACAGTAACTTGAAACCTTCCTCTACTCTTCTGCTCCTTTATTTGGTTGTAGACTTATTCCTACCTGGCAACATGACACTTGATTTGGAGACCATGGTAGTAGTTTAATGATATATGAGGGGACTGCTTCACAATTTTAACTAATAAAGCATCCTGTACACAACTAGTGACCAAAGCCATGGAAATATAGACCCATATATTGAATTTACAGGACATTAACAAGAAATAAGCTCTGGGCAAAAATAAGTGTCTGTTCAGAACTAAGAGTCTGCCCAGAAAAGAACGCACTGGAGAGAGAAAGTGCACGTCTTACTATTTCCTAAGCAGCATGGGATGCCTGAATAGATGTAAAGTGATACAGCAGTGTCAAGTTGACCTTTTGTAAAATCTAGACAAAAGAAGTCCTGGAGCAGGGTGCACAGGAAGTAAATTTACAGCCTGGCTCAGAGTGAATCGGATGGCTGGGCTGAAGGAAAAAGGAACAAGGAACCCACAGCAGTGGATTCTCCTATTGAAAAAAGGAGAACTCTGAAAAATTACCTAAACTGAAAGGGAAACAACTCTTGCCTCTCTCTTGTTTGCATCCCCTTTTTCATCCTTGCTTACATTCCAGGCCAGCCATGAAGCCTTGAGGGAGGAAATGCTCTCACGCCTCCCTACAGGACTGTCTTGTCATGGTGGAAGCCCCAAGCATCTCTCTGCAGTGTGGGAGCTGGGGAGACTCTGCTGCTCCATATTTTGGCAAGCAGGGAATAGAACTGTATTAAAGCAAGCATTTTTCCCCCATAATAAAGAGTTTCTGAAGTCACCGAAAGTACAGTGTCCCCCAGCCCCATATCTTGGCAGGCAGGGAATAGAATTGTATTAAGGCAAGAATTCTTTTCCCCCATAATAAAGAGTATCTAGCGTCACTGAAAGTACAGTATTCAAAGACTAGGTTTATATATCCAAGATTGGTATCTCATCAGAGATTATAAATTGTTTACACTGTTGAAAATTCCCATTTTTACAACTTCTTCTGTTTTATTACGCTACTTGTTTGCATAGTAAATACAGATTCAGTGGAATCTTATCTTCTTCCAGAACACTAATACACTTCATCACTTCCATTCAGACTCCATTAATTCAGAATTTGTGATTATACCACTAGAGTTTGGGTGATGCTTATTTTTGTATCATTTATTTAGAGAGGATTTACTAGGCAAATTCAGAACAGAAATGAGAGGACAAGGGGGAAGATTTAGCATATTTAAGAGGAAACACTTTTCAAGACCCTTAATAGCACTTATTTGCATTTAAACAATTAATGGAATAATTACAATCAAGCCACCTCATTAATTAAAGAAAACCCAGCAGGATCTTTATTTGGCAACAGTTTGTTAGCAGAGATTCCCTAAGTATTGACTCAAAGGAAAATTGATAGGAGATATGCCTCCTCCCAAATGCTAATTACCCCTTTCAATCATCTTAAATGTTTCCCAAACATTGAAGTAATCATTCCAATAAGCTACAGCTAGTTGTACAAATTAGTATGCAAATACGTGTCAGTCTGTCCCACAGGTAAGCTTCAGTTTCCTGCAATCTGTGGAGGCAGCCCTTAGCCTAGCAAAGCATGGCAAGCTGGGACAGAAAGAAGGGTCTACCGCTGATCCAAGGGGTTTGAGATTCATTTCCACAGCCCTATCTTCACTAGTTCCTTGATCTGTATTTGCATATTCTGTTTTGATCCTTTTCATACTTCTACTAAAAGGTAGACCTATCCCAGCAGATAAGGCCTACTTGCCTCTTTCTCCTTGATACTGGCTTCTAAATAACTAATAAGCTACAAGTTTTGGGGAAGCAAAGGGCCAGCACAGTGACTTAATTGGATCAATGTCAAACACTGGGATCATTAATTTGATCAGAGTGGGACACTCAGGACCAAGTGCAGAAAAACTGGTTTCCACTATATCTCATTCATTCATTTAGCAGAGCCCAGGGGACAGAAGCATGGAGGGGCTCTGCCACTTATGGAATGTGTGCAATTTAACTTAACCTCTCTGTGCCTCAGTTTTTTTTCTATAAAATTAGAATGAAAAATCCATTCTTAACAGGGTTGTTACCAGACTTTAAATGAATGAGTATTTTTACAGTGCTTAGAACAGTACCTGATACATAGAAATCACTTTAACTCTGTTAAACAAAATAAGTCCACTCATTAAATATTTGCTGAGTGCTTACTATGAGCCAGGTGCTCTTCTAAATGCTGGGATACAGAAGTGGACCGAGTAAACATATCTGTGTCCACTTGATGTTTCTAGTGGAGGCAAGCAGATAACATAATGAACAAGTATACTGGAATACAGAAAGATAGAGCATTGGAAGATAAGTGCTATAGAGAGCGATAAAAGAGGATGAAGGTGCTGGGAAGAGCTTGAAGGTTTCCAGCTTTAAATAGGAGCAGGGTAGGCCTTTTGGAGCAAATTCAAAGTTATAAAGGGAGCCAAGCAGATATCTGATGAAAGAAGTTTCAAGACAGAAGGATCAGTTGGTACAAAAACTCCGAGTGTAAATGAGGAAGAAGAAGACTGGGGTGGCTGAAGTAGACTGGGTAAAAGTAGAGGGACAGAAGGTGAGGATATCTGGGAATGGCTGACTAGACTGTGTCCCTACATAGTTTTTAGGTCACTGTAAGAACTTTGGCTTTTACTCTGTAAGAAAAGGGGAGTACACTGCAGGACAAAGGCCTTGGGCAGAAGTTTGGATTTGTGCTCTGACCATAGCTGCTCTCAACCCTCACCAGGTTTTGGTAGACATAGAAGATCCCTCTGAAAGGAATGGGCACCTGGAGATGATCCGAGGATCAGGGCATGGAAACTGGGACAAGATTCATAAGTATGTCTATTCTAGGCAGGGGAATAGGCATGAGAATCTAAGCTAAGAACAAGGCATTCCCTGATGCGTGCTAAAAGCAGAAGCTTGAAAATATAAATATCATATCCTCATTAGATGATTTTCCATAATTATGAGAACCTTCAAGTGAATACTATTTTGCTCACTGCCAAGTGCCAACCCACAGCTAGTCAGCCCTGGTCCTCAACGTGGCCATGAACGGAGAAGTTTCCAAGAATGTCTTTGAGGAGATGAGAAACAATGTGATATTTGGTATTGTTTACTGGCAATAAAGGAAAGAAAACCAGCAGATATGGGAAGAACTATCTTATACTTGATTTTTACATACTTTCCAAAATACATTTAAATGGGAATCCAGAACACTTGAAATTTTTTTTTTTTTTTTTTGAGACGAAGTTTTGCTCTTATTGCCCAGGCTGGAGTGCAGTGGCGTAATCTCGGCTCACTGCAACCTCTGCCTCCCGGCTCAAGTGATCCTCCTGCCTCAGCTTCCCGAGTAGCTGGGATTACAGGTGCGTGCCACCATGCCCAGCTAATTTTTTTGTATTTTTAGTAGAGATGGGTTTTCGTCATGTTGGGCACGCTGTTCTCGAAGTCCTGACCTCAGGTGATCCGCCCACCTCAGTCTCCCAAAGTTCTGGGATTACAGGCATGAGCCACCGTGCCCAGCTGAAATGTTTTTATTTCTAAGTTTGTAGAATGCTTGCTTATCTTGTTCAACTGCTCAATTTCTTCTGCTGGAAAATCTACAGTATCAATTATGTTGCAACAGTTTGGGTAAAATTGCCATCCTTTCCTCCAATTTTGACAAATGTCTGGCTCAGATGTCTTTGGAATATGACAATAGACAGAATTAGATCACTTTTCACTTTTTCTGGCATGTAAGCCAAAGCTGGGGAGAAGAGACTTTGAATTTATCTTATCTTCTGACTTTAGCACTGCGTGTAAAGGAGTGGCCATAAAGTGAGAATATTACTAAGGAAGTTAGGGACATAATAGTTCTATCTTTCCCTGCCTCTTAATCAAATGTTGAGTGTTCAAAATATTAAGAAAAGCATATGGCTTATAATTGATACTATTACTTAACTGAAATCTTTGAGTATTGAGGAGAGACACTGTGCTGGCAGGAAGGTGGGCAGTGGGATGACTATTGTCATGCAGATGCACTGAACATTTATAGGCTAGGGCTTGATTCATACCAGTCGAATGTCGTTATTTGCTTTGGTCACATTTTGTCTGTTGGAAAGAGAATCTCCTTGAATAATGTTTTTGTTCATCTGAAATGTCAGTCTTATAAAAAGCTGCTAGTCACTATAGTGGTTAGAAATTTCCATCTTACAATTTAAAAAAAAGTTGTTGGCAGTTGAAAGAAACATAAAACTGAATTATGACTCTGGCTAGAGTCCAATTATGTTAAGATTTTATTTCATTACTCTATATTTCTGAATATTACTGAGTCAAGAGAAAGAGTAATCCCTAATTTCAGATGAATTTTTTTTTCTTGGAGATTTTCCCAAGTAATTAATTTTCTTTTGCTTTCCTGCCCTCATCTGCTGCAAACCCCAAACTTTCAGATCTACCTGCCTATCTATCTCCTATCTATCTATCTATCTATCTATCTATCTATCTATCTATCTATCTATCTATCTATCTATCATCTCTGTTGATGGCATATCAAGGGAGGTTCAGATATGTGGGTAAGCTAAGGTTATTTTTTTTTCATTTAATTACCTTGTCCTTTGAAATCATTCTGTCCTAATGATGCAGGTGCTTGTGCCAGTGGTTGAACTCCTATACTGATATTTGCTGCTCAGGTATTTGGCCAGGATTATTTAAGCCAGAGGCTGAAGGGTAAAGACTGACTGCTTACATAAGCTATTACATAATAGCAATTACATAAGCTATTGCGTAATAGCTTAGGTGAGTGGTTATCAAGAATAAGTCATTCCCTTTGATGCGTTAGGAGGCAATTTTGATTGATCCAGTAATTATTGGAAAGAGAATTGACATTTGGGGATGATGCTAGTTTCCTGCAAACAATGATATTTATGTAGATAAAAAAAAACTAAACCTTCCCAGGTGCTCCATTTCTTGGAGAATTCCATCCCTTTGTCCTTCGGGAAAATTGGCAGTAGTAGGTGATTGCAATTATCCTAAAGATTTCTGGTTTTTTATCCTAGGTTAGGTTTAAGAATGGTTCCCAGTGAGCTCTTTAAAAAAATTGATTTCAATGAGTCCTCAATGCAATGTTAATCCATAGCTCTTTTAAAGGAAGAAGACTCCATCCCCAATTTTGCTTCTGTCATCCAGGACTGCCAGGACTTTGGATGAAGACTGCTGTAAGCTAATACTCTAACCAGTTAAATGCTAGCATTGAAATGATGCAGTTGTTAAGCCATGTCTTGGGAAGGCACCTGATGAAATGTCTCAAGTCTAAATTTTAACAGAAGCACTGCTTTAAATGAAGGTTCCTAGGGGCTTAATACAAAAATGAAGAGTGTTAATATTGGGTCTGTTTTCAGAGTGTTTTCCTCATCATAATTGTGGCTACTCTTTCCTTATCCATTTTTTTTTCAGTCTCCACCTCACAAGGTCCCTTCATTTTCCCTAAGTAGCCATGATTTCCAAATCCAGACTCCCTCATCTCCTGGACTATAGGTAAATATTTCCAACACCTTCTGATGGTCCCCAAATGAATCAAATGTAATATATTTAAAACCAGCCTATCTCTCCTCTGAAATTGTTGAGCACCGTGTGTTCTTAGTCTCGGCTGATGTCATCACTATCTGACCATGCCCCAAAGTCAGAAAGTGCAGAAATCCTCACCTCCATTCTCTCACCTCAAACACCACCCCTTGATGGCTTAGCCTCAGAAATGTTCTATGAATTCAGTTTTTCTTCTCCATCTTTTCTGCCTCTCTTTTGGTCCTGATGCTCATTATGTAGCTTCTGGGCAATGTAGCAGCCTCCATTCCTTCCTGCCCTCCACTATTCCTTCTCCATTCCAATTATTCCTCAAGACATAGTCAGAATTATCTTTCTCAAAACCAAATTTAATCAGGTCATTGTGCTACTTAAGGACCTCCTTTCAGTTTCCAATCACTTACAGCATAAAATTCAAATGACTTTACTCAGAAGAGTAGGTTCTTCTCTGTTTCTATCTTCCTTTGAGCTTCTGTTCATCTACCTGACCCCCATAAAATCTAGCCAGACTGACCAAGACCTTTGTGATGCCAGAACCACCTCAAATGTCTCCATCTATGGAAGCTTCCTTCAATTGCCAGTGGAAATGAGTCCCTTCTTCTCTTGTAACCAATTAGGCTCTCATTCTTCTTACTTTAGGTCCTCTCATTTAAGCGTGAATGAGGTCAGGAATGAGCTAGGACACTGAACTTAGAACTAGTGGGCACTCAAGAAATGCTTGGTTAATGCATTTTTTTTTTTTTTTTTCCAGAGACAGATACTCATTCTATCACCCAGGGTGGCGTGCAGTGGCATGATCATAGCTCACTGCAGCCTTGAACTCCTGGGCTCAAGCAGTCCTCCCACTTTAGCCTTCTGAGTAGCTAGGACTATAGGCATGTGCTAGATGAGGTCTTACTGTGTTGCTCAGGCTGGTCTCGGGGTTTTGGCCTTAAGTGATCCCCTTTCCTCAGCATTCCAAGTTGCTGGGATTATAGGCATGAGCCACTTTAAAAGCAAAATATGTGTCAAAAGTGAAAAACAAAAGTGTCATGTGAGGTCTGAGGAGGGATTGATAACTATGTTTTAGTTTGACTAGGCTCAGTTGATCTAAAATGTTATAGGAAGCTGTTTGAAGACACTAGTCTTTTTTTTTTTTTTTTTTGCCTCTAGAGATCACTAGTGAATCATTTGATTATTACTAAATTAGTTTTTAATTAAAATATGTTAGTGTTGAATAATTGTCTAGGTCTTTGCAGTAATTCTTGTTATATGATCTTATGCATTTTTAATGTTGGCTACAGACTCATGTTATACTATTATTCTTTAATGTTAATGATTATACTGCTTTGATATTAGATTAGCATATCTGCTTTAATAACATAAATGATTGATTATCCCAGACTCAGAAGGGTAAGTGAATCTCAGAAAAAAATGAGGAAGAGTGAAAAAAAAAGAGGCACAAAATGAGCGAATAATCACTTTATTTTAGACTTTGAAACTTGTGTTCCACATTACTTAATTACAGTTGCCTTTATAGATCTTCCAGATGAGTGAAAAATTGTTTTTGGAATTTAATACTGCAAAAATTACAAGATTAATTGAAACCAGAGTATTTTAATGTCTCCATGGAGGCACTGAACCTATATACTTATTTATTAAAAAGCTTGCTATTAGTACAGGAGAGAAAAACCTGAATCTACTCATTCAGTTCAAGCAGTTGATAGTTTTATCTTGCATCTCTTTTGCTCCAGGCACTGAATACCTATTTTGTTCTAGGTACTGTGGCTAAAGTGATGAACAAAACAATAAGCGTCCACTCTTAGGGAGCTTATGTTCTGAAGTATAATAAAACCAATAATGAAAGCCAATAACAAATACACCAGCAAACATCAAACAGTGATAAATTCTATAAAGACAAAAAAACAGGAATACATGTGGAGAATCACTGCTGGCTTCCTTAGATTGAATGGTCAGGTTATTCACATAGGTATTGAGCATCTCCTGTATGCTAAGTACTGTGATACATACTATGAAATACATAGACTACTAACAAATAGTTCCTATTCTTATGTAGTTTTCAATCTAAGAGAAATAAAAGTATGTATGGAAACCAACAACTGTAGCAGAGTGTGATAAACACTGTTACAGACCATCCACTGCTACAGACCATTCCCTTTGAGCTGTGTTGAACCCCAGAACACAAGGGAAGCAAATGTAACAACTCCTGGAGAGTCAGGGAAAACTTTCAAGAAGAGAGCGAGCTGAGAATTAATAAATGGATAGGAATTACTAACATGGTGAAGGGAAGTGGTAGAACTGGGGTTTTCAAATAGAAGGAACATTATTTTTAAAGGCACAGAGACAGTGTACATGAAAAATATGAATGGTTTAGTATTGCTGGAGTGTAGCATATGACTGTGTGTGTGAGCCTGTGTGTATGTGCACACGCACTGGTGCATATGTGGGCACCTTCAAGGGAAATTGGTGCAGAAATTAGCCTAGAGATGTAGGAAAGATCAGGATGTGAGAAGCCTATGTGTAGCAAGGTGTGATACTGTGAAATACACAGTATATTTGGTCTTCCTCCTTGTTTCCTGGCATACAACTCTTAAAATCCTTAGAATCTTCAAAGTGATAAGTGTCTTTTTGTATGAATTGACTGGTGGCTGGAAACCCCTAGGCAGCTTCAGGATGGAGGCTGGTCACCAGAAAGACCAAGACAGGGTTAGAGGGTTGGGACTTTTAATCCCACCACCCAACCTCCAAGGAGGGGAAAGGGGCTGAAGGTTAAGTTGATCATCAGTGGCCAATGATTTAATCAATCATGTCTATGTAATGAAGCACCCTCTATAAAAATAAAAGAGGACAAGATTTGAAGAACTTCTGTACAGATGAACATCTGGAGATTCCTGGAGGATGGCGTGCCCAGGAAGGGCATAGAATCTTGGCACCCCTTCCTACATAACCTTGCCCTACGCATCTCTTCATCTGTATCCTTTGTAACATCCTTTATAATAAGCTGGTGAATGAAATAAGTGTTTCCCTGAGTTCTGTGGGCCATTGCAGCAAATTAATTGAGCCCAAGAGAAGGTCACGAGAACTCTGATCTATAGCTGATTGGTTGGACGCAAAGGTAAGAAAACAAATCTAAAGCTTGAAATTGGCATCTGAAAGTTGGGGCAGTCTCGTGGGACTGAGCCACAAGATCTGTGGGATGTGATGCTGTCTCCAGGTAGTGTCAGAACTGAATTGAATTAGAGAACATCCAGCTGGCACTGTAGAACTGATCACTTGCTTTGCATGTAGGGAAAACCCCCCACACATCTGGTGTAAGAAGTGTTCTGTATTGTGAGTGGACAGATAAAAGTCTTTGTTTTTTCCTCTTTGATAAGGTAAAGAATTAAATCTTTTAATTCTAAAAAATATTTGAAATTTTACTGTGGGTTAAAAATAGGAAAAGACAGAATGATCCCAATGTTATAGGTGTTACGCACTAAGAAAATGTCAACATACGTAAATAAGTGAAAAAGAAAGTTTATAATTATTAAATCAGATTATCTTACATTTTTAATAAAATATTGTTTGTGCTGTAGTAATAGCTGTAAAATTTGTTTCTAACTTGAACACTCTATAACATTGTTTTTCAATCTAAACTGCCTGATAGTTTCCTTTATTCAAATTTACGCTAATTTTAAACTTTTGAACTTTTGATAAATAGGTTTGTAAACCTTAAAGATTTCTTTAATATAGCTGCATAAAGGAGAGTAGAAAAGTTTGATTGGATGAAGAATACTCCAAACCATGTACTGATGCAGGTTTCATCCTTTTGATTTATGGGACCTAAGGATGACACCCCCCAAACTTAGCTTGTGTTGTTGATGTCTTTCACTTGAAAAGCCTGCATTATCCATCAGAGTATAGTGTGCTTTTGAATAGGCAGAATGGGTGAACTCTATCCACTTAAATATGGGCTTCCCTGCCACAATGCCATATATACATTGCTGGAAAACCCAGTTTGGGGCAATATTTCACACTAAAAAGAACGGGGCTTATGATAAAAATAGAATTCAACCAAACCACTCTAAACCTAGGACACTTTGTAAAGAGAGACCTAACAAAAACAATTCTAATAAGATAAAAGTACAGTTAAAAAGGCATGTCAAATTCTAATAAGGAAATGCTGGAGTAATCTTGGGCCTCACTAACACGTAGGTGAAGAGAGCTTGATGGACTGGGATGTTGGTAAATATTCAGGCTGCTGCATTATGGAGATAAGGTCACCCTGTCATATGTCACAGGTGGAGAGAGGTGTTGGCTTTGCATACAATGTGGTGATGCTAATGATGGATTACTTCTGTTCATTGTCTATGTTTGTGTCTTCTGCACAAGACTGGGAAGATCTGCCTAAGTTACTTCCAAGGAAGAGCAAGTATCCAAAATAAAGAAGGCAGACATGGCCGTGCTGCATTCCTTCAAGCTTGGTGCATTCAGGTAGGCCAATGTGTTGTGTGCTGAGTTGCTGTTATATGAGAAAAATAATCTCTGACTTCTGTGTTACATTGACATCATTACTGTAGGCACAATTTCATAAATTGTGGATGAGGTAACTTGCATTAGGGAAACTTAAGGTAGCAGATTGACTGTATTTGCATAATACACCACATTCTCCACCTGATTTAACTAGGAAAATAATTTTAAAGAATCATCACAGACAGGGATGGGGACTATATGAGTATCTCAGTGTACAGCTGTAATATAATGTATGCCATGCCTCTGGCTCACAGCATACCTGGTAGGTCCTTCGTGAATATTTGATTAGTGAATAAATGAATTAATGAATCAATGAACAGCTCAAGATAAAAAAAAAAAACTGCAAAAGTGACTCAAGGAAACGTTTGTCCTCACAGTGTTGGGGTTTTGAAGGACACAGCTCGACCTCTATCCTAGAGCTCTCCAAAGCTCTTTCTTGGACTCTACAAACTGACAAGCTTCCCAGCCTCATCACACAGCCCATTTGCCTCAGCCAGTTGTATGCACATCCCTGCCTGGCTACAGTGACCCTGGGCATCCAATTCTCCATGGCTGTAGGCTATAGGTCAAGACCAGAAAGTGATTCAGAAAGGAGCCTATGGGAGAGAAGCAGATGGGTTAACTGACAGGCAGAGAAACCTCCAGACTCACAGAGGTGTAATTAACTCACAAATTCTCCAGTCATTATTATCATTAAGTCAAAGAACGCCCCCCAGCCCTTCTTCACTTCTGCATAACACTCCTCCAGCATAATATGTTGGGATTTCTCTTTCTTTTAAGGTTGCATTTGATGTTATTCATACTTGATGTCACCTGATTTAAAAAATAACTTTCAGGAGAGTAAGGGGTGGGGAGTGATAACCAGAGTGAGTGTCCTTCCTGCCCTGCACTCCTAGGGGTGGTCCTCTTTTACTTTCTACCCTCCCGGGTCTTCCCTGAGAGCTGTTTTGGTCTGGAGTTTCCATTTCTTTGTTAAGACTCTTCTGCAGTGTTCTTTCGTGAGGAGGGCTTTCCAGGTTTTCCCAGGATGCTGAGACCTTGCGGCACTGAATCTCCCTCAATTAGTCTTCAGTAAGCCAAGGCTGGAGGGCCTGTAACACTTGCACAGTCTCTTTTCTGTTCTCCATTTTCCAGTAATGTTCTGTGTATTCATTGTGATTTATAGCCCTGGAGGGAGCCAGGTCTGCAGCGTTTTCATTGAATCCAGCCTGTAATGTTGTTTGTCAAGCTGCCATTTACAGCTTGGAAAATTTTTCTCTAATCTACTTTGCAGAGGCATGATGTGTCTTCTCACTTTAGTTGTAACCCCTGGTGTGTATGCCTGCGTGGGGAACAGTGGGACCTACCCTATTGCTTCCAGCTTTTGGCTTCGTACAGTACCAAAACAATATTCAATATATAGGCATGATCAGTAGTAATCTATATTGAAAATAGTTTTTGATCATCTCATTTGCGATCTCCAAGATAAAAAAATGACTTAGAGATATATCTATTTTCTTATGTGGATAGGTCTTAAAGTGGGAACTTAAAAAAATGACGAATTAACCTATTTCTCTCTTATCTTCTAATTTAGCAATTTCACCATGATTTCAAGGTTATTTTCTTCTGGAGTCAGTCAGAGGTTGTAGAAAATACTGTACTTGAATTCTTCCAGGGCAGGGCAATGCCTTATTCATTTTTGGGACTCCAGACCCCAGCACAGGGGCTAAAACATAGGAAGCATTTAATATATATTCGAGTTAAAATTGTATGAGTTAAGGAACTGGACCTGGAGAAATTAGAAGAGGAAGTAAGCAGAACCCAGGGAAATATATGAAAATCTATAGAAATCCACAGGATCAGCGACCAAGTGGGAAATCCAGAGTTGGGATACGTAGGCCAGAGCAAGATGGCAGGTCTCAATCGGAGAGGCAGTGAGCAAATGGGAACCACAGACAAAGCAAACCACATCTGGCAGGAGGCAGGTAACCTGCAGCTATGTAGTAACCAAAGGGGCGGAATACTTCTAATCTGCTGAGGAAAGCCCTCCCAGAAATTTCTGTGAGGCACAAACCAATTATACAGGACTTACAATTTTGGTTTAACCTGCAAGTTCTCTACATTGTTCTAGTCCATGCCCTTTCCCTATTCATGCTGCCTCTGTTTGGTTTAGGGCTCCATTGTGTTTTACTTGAATAACTTCACCTGCTTCCTAAATGTCCCCCATCCTATTACTCTCTACTCTAGTCCATTCTACAGCCAGGTCCTGCCTCTTGTCTGAATTTTGGTGCCATATCCATGATTCCATGAACATGTCAATATTAGTGTTATATAATTAAATGGGCCATCTCCTTTAATTCACTGATGATTTGCCACCAACTATTACTGTATTAAGTGGTATCACTGTATCAGCTTTGGATTCTAGTCTCAGGAAATTTACAGTTCAACTGGTGCCTAATTTTTCTCAACTGCTCCCACCCCTGGCTCACCCTCCTTCAGTTGCTCATCTTCTTGCCCTTCCTTGTCTCACCAGGTATGCTCCTGTCCAAAGCTTTTGTCCTTGAAGCTCCATCTGCCTGGCATGTTCTTTTCCCTAATCTTTATATGCCTCGTCGCCTCATTCCATTCAAGTCTCTGCCACCCGTTTCAGTGGACTTCTCTAAACATACTATCTAAACACTTCTTCATTACCTATTCGTTTTTCTTGCTTTCCTTTTATTTGCAATATCTAATATATTGATTTTCCTATTTGTTTATTCTAGGTCTTCCACAAAAACATGAGCTCCATGAGAACAGAGGTTTTGACTGTTTTGTTCATTGTTATATCCTCAGCTCCTAAGAAAGAATGCCTCATCCATATTGGGTACTGCATACATCTTGTTGAATAAATGAATAATGGAGAAGATACAATGTCAAGTAGACAGGACTGAGGAAAGTTAGAGGAAAGAAAGTTTATTTCAGGAAGGAGGAGGTATTTGTCCAGGTTTCAAATGATGGAAATGATCAAAGCATGGAAAGATAGTAAGGGAAGGGTGTTTTTCCTTCTACTGACAAACATTTTGGCTTCTTTCATTTTCCAGTAACCCTGTAAAATTTTCATACTATCTTGTTTCTCTTTCTCTCTCAGTTGGATATACTTTTGTGAAGCTTAAAAGGGCATAAGAGCTAAACATCAGTGTGGACCTGGTTGAGTATGGCTCATCTATAGCTGTAAGGATGTCTGCTGGGTAGCCTGTTAAGTCTTGAAACAAAGTTGTATAGAGTTCAGTGGTATAGCCTGGACTACTTGGTTAGACATCAATGTTTGCATAGAAATATGGAAAATTCTTTCCTTCCTTAATTGTAGATAGAGGCATGGTCTTTTTCAGGCACAATCATTATCTTTAACTTCAAAAATTCTTTCTTCTAATATCTGAAATACTTTTTATGGGGCAACTTACTATGTTATTATCCCTCTGTTAAGATCCAGTGTAGGTGTTTAACTATTCCTGCTTTTTTCTTTTCAGTCATCGGCAGATTGATGAGGGTCGTTAGTCTCTGTGAATCATTTTAGAGTTTATTTGCATTTTCCTTGATGAAAGAAAAGCAAAGGAAAATAATTGCAGTTTTCAATGTTCATTGGGATATTCTGAGAGCTTTCTGCAGTAAATTATAGGGATGTGATAAATCTAAAGAAGCATCACTCATTCCTCACATCTGATTGCTTCGTATCTCATATTGCGTTACTGCCTTTACAAACATAAGATTTAATATCCTCAAATGGATTCTTATCCTTACACTCTGTTATCTGCTTACAACGTTTAATACCAGAAGTTTTAAATGTAAAGACTACTGTCATCTCATTCTATATCAAATCCATACAATTTCATGTGTAAACCTTTCTACTTTGCAAGGGCTGGTAAATGTGCTTGTGGCTGATTTTTTCCTCCCCTGTTAATACTAGTATATAGGAAGTGACAACAATGTCTCTAATTCTTCAATACCATGTTATATATATAGTGAATAGTTATATAGCAATTAAAAATGCATGTACTCACATTAAAAAGGAAAACATGTAACAAATTAATTATGTAGCTGTTATTACCTTTTCAAGGGGATACTTCACTTTACAAAAGAATTCCCTATGGATTTTCTTTAAATAGTAAGCTCCACTAGTACATTTAAGATATAATTAGACCTGCCTACATTGAGTCTGTACACAATTCAGGAGCAGAGTCACTGTGCAAGGAAACAATAAACCCATGTTTACTTTGCTACCTGAAGCATAAGGAGAAAATACGCATATGTAGAAGCTGTCAAACATCTGGATGTTTGGGAAAGCCTGGATAGAGTACTCATCCAGATGCTGAGCACGATCCATTTGTAGTTTGGCGTCTTTCTAACACAGCAGGAGGGTACAGGAGCAAATATACTGAGACAGGCTCTATCTTGCTAAAATTGATAGTGACATTCCTTTTACTGCAATTTTAGAAATGATAACCTGCAATAAGAATTTTGCAAATAATATGCATCACTTTCATCAAATGGAGTTTTCTGTTCTCAACATGATGGACAATTTTCATCTAAAAACTTAAAACAAATACTTTAAAATTAATCTGGATGGCAAGAAGTTCTTCAACAGAGAGGAAATGCACTCCAGACAGTATTATTCTCAAAAAGGTGGGAAATACAGTGCTAAAACCTACAACCTTTGGCTAATGAAACCAAAACAAACCAAACAAAACTTATTGTAATAGTCTAACCTGGAAATAGGAGAACTCATTTCAACAGCATGTTACTCACCTGAGCAAAGTGAACTGGGACTAGAAGATCAACTGTTACACTTGACTATTTACCCCATGAATCGGGCTCTTGAATATTTGCAAAACAGAATTTAGAATTCTCAGTACAAAGAACTTCTAGTGGTCTGAATTAATATGCCCATTTGTGATAATTTGGTAAGTGGAACACTTTATGAAAGTATAACATCCTAAGTAAAAGTGTTGTAAACCTCATTTGGTATATATGGAACAAAAAGAAGCCTTAGACATGAACGCTTCATTGGGTGCTGGCAAATGCGTTTTGGTAGACTTGTTAGCCTTGAAAGAAGCAAGAGAATGAGAGGCAGCGGGATGCTCTGAAGACAGCCCAGTCTTTTCCTCAGCCAGGCCTAAGCTGGAATCTTGGCTGTTTTACACTTTGTGTGTTATCTTGCACAACTTATTTAGCTATTTGTGAAAATGGGAGGGGATACTTACATTGCCAGTTTTATTTTTCTAATAAGAAACCAATGAGCCTAATAAATGAAGGGTACTTAAAAAATGCTGGCTCCCTTTCATTTTTGATGGGGTCACCAAATATAGGAAATTAACACCAGCTTTTAACCGTCCTTGGAATGTGGACACAAAGTTTCATACATGTTCTTGAGTTCACAGATTTTATCACCAGGGTGATGGCACAGCAAGCAAGTCCATCAGATCTGGAGTTATTCCTGCCCAATGTTACACTCAGTAGATGCAGGCATGGAGAGAAGAGATATAAAGCCACAAGCACTGTCATCAGACGCATTTACTAAAATGCTGCAACAATTGAAATCAGTTTCATTGGTCACCAGAAATAAGTGGCTGTTGTGAACACATGCTGCATGCCGAATGTATACCACCGAGTCCCTTTTAGAGAACATGTTCATGTAGCAAGCTTACATAATTAACAGTGTTTGATTGTGGTGAGAAAACTCTTACACAGATACTTGTTTTCTATTATAAAATATAATATTTTCTCAAGTGTAGCATTTTCAACTATTCCACAGTTCACCTGTACGTGTGTCCCTAGGAGGCCTCCATTATACATGGAGGATCCCGTGATGATCATATTTGCTAGCTTTCTAACAGTTTTCCTTCTGTTGGGCCCAGTCCTAAGCACGCACTTGAATTTATCTAATTTTCATATCAGCCTTATGAAGTAGGCTATATCACTAACCACCTTTTTTTGAGTTTTAAATTTCATTTAATTTTTTTTAATTTTTAGTTTTATTTTAAGTTCCAGGGTACATGTGCAGGATGTGCAGATTTGTTACATAGGTAAACGTGTGTCATGGTGGTTTGCTGCATCTATCAACCCATCACTTAGGTATTAAGCCCAGCGTGTATTAGCTATTTTTCCTAATGCTCATTTAATTTTTAAAAATATTTTTCTCAATTTTTTTATTGTGGTAAAATATACGTAATATAAAATTTACAGCTTAACCATTTTAAAGTATGGTTCAGTGGTATTAAATACATTCATAATGTTATAGAACCATCACCACCACCCATCTCCATAACTCTTTTCTTCCTGTAATGCTGCAACAATAACTCACTATTCCCTGATCCCTATAGCCCCTGGCAACAGCCATTCCACTTTGTCTCTATAATTTTTTGACTATTCTAGGTATCTCACTCATATACGTGGAATCATACATTATTTTTCTTTTTGTGGCTGACTTATTTCACTTGGCATAATATCGCCAACATTAATCCATGTTGAAGCATATGTCAAAATTTCCTTCCTTTAAAGGGTGAATAATTTTTTTTTTGTATGTATATACCATATTTTGCTTATCCATTCACTTGTCAGGATACACTTGGGTCTTTTCCACATTCTGGCTATCGTGAATAATGCTGCTATGAACATGGGTGTACACATCTCTTTGAGACCTTGCCATCAATTATTTTTTGGCACACATCCAGAAGTGGAATTGCTGCATCATATAATTCTATTTTTTATTTTTTTGAGAAAAAAAGCTGTATTGTTTTCCATAGTGGCTATAGCATTTCACAGTCCCACCAATTGTGAACAAGGGTTCCATTTTCCCACATCCTCACCAACATTTGTTATTTCCTGTTTCTGTGATAGTAGCCATCCTAATGGGTGTGAGGTGGTACTCGGTGTAGTTTTGATTTGCACTTCCCTAATGATTAATAATGCTGAGCATCTTTTCAGATGCTTATTGGGCATTTGTACCTCTTTTTCTTGAGAAATGTTTATTCAAGTCCTTTGCTCATTTTTGAATCAGGTTGTTTTTGTTGCTGAGTTTCAGAAATTCTCTACATAGTCCAGATATTAACCCCTTAACAGGTATGTTATTTGCAGATATTTTCTCTCAGTCTGTGTGTTGCCTTTTTTTCTCTGTTGATACTGTTTTCTGATGCACAAAAGTTTTAAATTTTTATGAAGTTCAGTTTCTCTATTTTTTTCTTGTGTTGCCTACGCCTTTGGTGTTATGTGCAAGAAATCACTGACAAATCCAATGTCTTGAAGCTTTTGCCTTATGTTTTCTTCTAACAATGTTATAGTTTTAGGTCTTTAATGCATTTCAAGATAATTTTTGTGATTTATCTTAGGTAAGGGTCCAACTTCATTCTTTCACATGTGGATATCTAATATTTCCATCACCATTTGTTGAAAAGACTGCCCTTTCCCCACTGAATGGTCAAAAATCATTTGACCATATATGTGTGAATTTATTTCTGGACTTTCCATTCTGTTCCATGGGTCTAAATGTTGGTCTTTATGCCTGTATATAACATAAAATTTACAGCTTAACCATTGCAAAGTATAGTTCACTGGTATTAAATACATTCATAATGTTATAGGAGACTACCTCATGATTGATTACTGTAGCTTAAATACATTCATAATGTTATAGGAAACTACCTCATGATTAATTACTGTAGCTTTGTAGTAGTAAGTTTTAAAATAAAAAAATTATGAGTCCTTCAGCTTTGTTCTTTACTTTCAAAACAGTTTTGGCAATTTGGGGTCCCTTAAAATTCTGTATGAATTCTAGGATGGGTTTTTCTATTTCTGCAAAAAACATCATTGGGATTTTGATAGGAATTGCACTGAATCTGTAGATGACTTTGGACATGTTAACAATATTAAGTTCTCAAAACTATGGACGTGGAATGTGTTTCCATTTATTTGTGTCTTATTAATTTATTTCAGTAATGTTATTGTAGTTTTCATTGTATAAGTTCTTCATCTCTTTGGTTAAGTTAATTCCTAAGTATATTTTGATATTATTATAAATGGAATTGTTTTCATAGTTTCCTTTCTAAATTCTTTGTTGTTGGTAAAATGCAACTCATTTTTGTATATTGATTTTGCATCCTGTTACTTTGTTGAATTTATTTATTATTTCTTACAGTTTTTTTTTTTTTTTAATCTTTAGGGGTTCCTACATATAACAGCACATCATCTGTATACAGGGATAATTTTACTTACTTTTTCAATTGGGATGCCTTTTGTTTCTTTTATTTAATGGTTGCCTAATTGCTGTAGCTAGCAATTAGTACAGTCGTCTAGTACTTTGTTGAATAGGGACAGCAAAAGCAGACATCTCTGCCTTCTTCCTGATCTTAGAGGAAAAGTTTTAGTCTTTCACCTTTATGGTATGATGTTGGCTGTGGGTTTTTCATATGTGGCTTTTATAATGTTGAGGTAGTTTTCCTCTATTCCTAGTTTGTGGAGTTTTTTTTTTTTTTTAATCATAGAAGGGCACTGAATTTTTTTCAAATGTTTTTTTCTGGCATAATTGAGATAATTATGGGGCTTTTTCTCTTCATTCTGTTAATGTGGCCTATATCATTGATCAATTTTTGTGTGTTGATCATTCGTTCATTGAAGGACTAAATCTCCTTTGGCCAAGGTGTATAATCCTCTTAATATGCTGCTAAATACACTAGCATTTTGTTGATGATTTTTACACTAATGTTCATAAGAAATAATGGTCTATAGTTTTCTTTTTCTTGTGTCTTTGGCATCAAAGTAATGCCTCATAGAATTAGTCAGGAAGTGTTGCTTCTTCTTTATTTTTTTGGAACAGTTTCAGAAGGATTGGTATTAGTTCTTTAAATGTTTGTTAGAATTCACTAGTGAAGCCATCAGATCCTGGGCTTCTTTGTTGTTATTGGACGATATTTGATTACTGATTCAATCTCCTTACTACTTATAGCTCTATTCGGTGTCTATTTCTTTGTGATTTAGTCCTGGTAGGTTTTGTGTTTCCACACATTTGTCCATTTCATCTAGATTTCCAATGTGTTGTCATACAATTGTTCATAGTACTCTCTTATGGTCCTTTTTATTTCTGTAGAATCAGTAGCAATGTTCCCATTTTCATTTCTGATTCTATTAATTCGAGTATCCTTTTTTCTTAGTTCATCTATCTAAAGGCTTGTCTGTTTTGTCAGCCTTTACTAACAGCCAACTTTTGGTTTCATTGATTTTCTTCATGGTTTTTCTAGTCTTTATTTCATTTATCCATGTTTATTGTTTCCTTTGTTCTGGCTAGCTTGGGTCTAGTGTATTCATTTTTTAGCTCCTTAAGTTGTAAAATGAAGTTGCTGATTTGAGATATTTGTTTTTTTTTTTTTAATGTAAGCATTTATAGCTATACATTTTAATCTTAGCACAACTTTCACTGTGTCCCATAAGTTTTGGCAGGTTGTGTTTTGTTTTCATTAATTTCTAAGACTTATTTTTTTGACCCACTGGTTGTTTAAAAGTACGCTGTTTAGGCTGGGTGTGGTGGCTCACGCCTGTAATCCCAGTACTTTGGGAGGTTGAGGTGGGTGGATCACTTGAGGTCAGGAGTTCAAGACCAGCCTGGCTAATATGGTGAAACCCTGCTTCTACTAAAAATGAAAAAAATTAGCAGGGAGTGGTGGTGTGTGCCTATAGTCCTAGCTACTCAGGAGGCTGAGAGGCAGGAGAATCTCTTGAACCTAGGAGGTAGAGGTTGCAATGAGCCAAGATCCCACCACTGTACTCCAGCCTGGGTGACAAAGTGAGACTCTGCCTCAAGAAAAAAAAAAAAAAAAAAGGCATGCTGTTTAATTTTTGAATATTCCAGTTTTATTTCTGTTATTGATATTTAACTTCATCCCATTGTGGTTGGAAAAAATACTTCGTGTGGTATCCATCTTTTAAAGTCATTGAGACTTAACATGGAGCTAACATAATGGCCTGTGCTGGAAAATGTCCCTGTGTGCTTGAGAAGAATGTTTATGGTATTGTTATTGGGTAGAGTGTTCTGTATAGTCTGTTAGACCTAGTTGGTTTATTGTGTTAAGTCTTCTGTTTTCTTACTTATCTTCTGTTTGGTTGTTCTATCCATTATCGAGAGTGGGGTATTGAAGCCTTCAACTATTATTGTAGAACTATCTGTGTCTCCCTTTAATTTTGTCAGTTTTTGCTTCATATATTTTATGACCTGTTATTAGGTACATAAATGTTTATAATTATTACATCTTCTTGGTGTATTAAATCTTTTATTAATATAATGCCCTTCTTTATCTCATAACTTTTTTGATTTAAAGTCTATTTTGTATGATATTAGTATAGCCACTTCTGCTCTCTTTTGTTTACTATTTGCATAAAATATCTTTTCCACCCTTTTACTGTCAATGCATTTGTGTCTTTGAATCTAAAGTAAGTCTCTTGTACTAAGCATATACATAGTTGAATCATGTATTTTTATCCATTCTGCCAATCACTGGTTTTTATTAGAAACGTTTATCCACTTACATTTAAATTAGTTACTGATAAGGAGAGGCTTTCATCATTTGGCTCTTTGTTTTGTGTATACTTTATAGCTTTTTTTGTCTCTCATTTCCTGCATTGCTACCCTCTTTTGTATTTAGTTCATTTTTTTCATAGTGAAATGTTTGAATTCCTTTCTCATTTCTCCTTGTGTGTATTCTACAGCTATTTTCTTTGTGGTTGCCATGGGAATTAAATTAACACCCTAAAGTTATAACACTCTAATTTGAATTTATACCAGTTTAGCTTTAATGGCATAGAAAAACTCTGTTCCTTTACATCTCTAGCCCTACTCCTTTCAGTTATTAATGTCAAATAATTACATCTTTACACACTGTATTCCAAAACAGGAAAAAAGAAAAATGAAGGATGTGGGGAGGACCCTTTTAATCCCCTGGAAGTCACTTCTGCTGGTGGGGCGGGGGGGAGGGCTGACAGCAATGGGTGAAGGTGCAGCAACAATGGCTGCCACATTTTTTGTCTGCTCCTCCATGATCAGAAGCAGCAATTAGTGATCCAAGGTCAGCTTTCTGATATTTGGAAGACAGGGTTCTTTTTGCCCATCCTGGCTCGTATAAGCTGTGTTCAGGTCCCTCCCAGAACATGTGCACAGCTGCCTGCAATGGGCCTGGGTGTAGGGGATGGGTAGCTATCACTGTGCTAAGAGCTGAAATGGACTGAAATTAACTGCAATTTTACCATCTAAGCCTTCCTCTGGAAGCTGCAAACATTCCATAGATTCCAGAGTTCCATCCACTGAATTACATCAAATTCTGCCAGTGCAGTTGTTGTTTAGGTGGGGAGACAAAATCCTGGTGCTTCCTACTCTGTCTTTCTTCTGGAATCCTACTATTCACTTTTAACAGATAAGAAAACTAAGGCACAGTGGAGTGATTTTCCAAACCACACAGCTAAAACGGGACACGAGTGAAATTTGAATTCATGGAGCCTGACTACAGTCTGTATCACATTCTTAAGTCTATACACTACTGCTTCTATGGAGAGAAATAAGGAACCTGGTTGTATAGCCTGAAACCTCAGTTCCCACAACTGAAAAGAATAAATGAGCAAATTAACACAGGTATTCATTTGGCTTGTAACCAAGGCAAGTTTGCGAAGTTACAAGTTTACAAGAGCGTTGGCAGTGCCATTCTGGATGGAAATGAGGGGAGGCTTCCCTTTTGGATGTGGGATGGACAGCTAAAGTCTTTATGGGGGCCCCAGGAGGCAAGCAAGACATATCTAAAGAGATGGCCTACATCTAATACGCTGGTGGCCTCAAGGGAACAATTAGGTGGAAAAGAGTGAGTGTCAAAGAGGGTTCTGTCTACGAGTCAGGTTTGCCTGTTGTGTGCTCCCTGTCACAAGTGTGGGTGCCTTTTACTTGCACAGAAATAGAATTTTAGGAAATATCTGAACATATTTTAAAATGTTAAAAAACCCAAAAGGGACAGAAGTTATGAAAAAATACACAATTCTGATATAGGATTTATACATAGCTCTAAATGTACACCTCTGGTGTTGTCTTTATACATCAACAGTATACACAAAAAGTGTACAGATGTGGATTTATTGTACATTTTTGCAAACATTTTATTTTATTTTATTCAGTTTTGAGATGGAGTCTTGCTCTGTTGCCCAGGCTGGAGTGCAGTGGCGCAATCCTGGCTCACTGTAACCTCTGCCTCCTGGGTTTAAGCTATTCCCTTGCCTCGACCTCACAAATAGCTGGGATTACAGGTGTGTGCCACCACACCCAGATACTTTTTGTATTTTTTAGTAGAGACGGGCTTTCACTGTGTTGGCCAGGCTGGTATCAAACTCTTGACCTCAAGTGATCTGCCTGTCTTGGTCTCCCAAAATGTCGGGATTACATGCGTGAGGCACTGTGCCTGGTCTTGCAAACATTTTAAAAGCCATTCCTTTTTACTATTTGAATAATAACCATTTTTCTTCCTTTGGATGGTAATTCCTTCGATATATCTCATCTTGGGAACTTTACTGCTAATCAGAATTGTGTTCTATGAGTTCTGTGACTTTGAAATCATAGTAACTGTCTCAAAAATACATGTTAAAAGATAATAAATAAGAGATTCCTTAAATTATTAGGATTTGTCATCTTAATGATTGACTTTTCCCAGTTTTCTACAAGTGATTGAACTTTTGTAATATACTATGTTAACTCATTGTGAAAAATAATTAAAATATTAATGCTCTCCTAATTTACTAATTGCTAGCTAAAGAAAAAGTAAAATAAAGACCGTATTTGAATTTTTTTGTCCAAATAAAAATATTTTGGAGAAAACATTGGTGAAGAATATCGTTAGTAAATCTTAGCTCTGCAATGCAGTCTGCATATTTCTAGGTAGGTTTTGAGAACATACTTTGACAATGTATTGCTATAGCACAAAGATAGTAGGATTAACAAACCCACTCCCTACAGAAAGCCTTGTTGCAATAGGTTTCTGCAAATATCTATCTGTAGCACTAATCACTTGCTCAAAACAAAGGCCTCATCTGCATAGAGGAACTCATTTCTACCTTGCTAAATCTGAAAGCATTCAAGACTGACATCTACATTTTTATTTTCTACTAAATGCACTCTACTTACTAAACTCTGATCTATTCACTATTCAACAGGTTTTAAAAGTCAAGATACTAATCAGTTTTAGACTTTGAAATTACATGGGTTTCTTTGGACTACTTAGAAATTCATTAGCAATGACAGAATTTATATTTCAGAGGTTTGGAGAATATAAATCTAACATTTTGGATTTTTGACCTGGCTCTGAAAGAAATCTTTTCATGAGATTCCTAATGATTGATTTATTCCTAATATTGGTCATGCAGTAGATCGTTTTTTGTTTCCAAGTTTAAAAATCAGATTTATATTTTCAGTCTAAAATTCCTGGTTGAGGTTCTATATGTGGGCCTAAAAGCCAGCTATACCTTAGCCCCTGGGCTCAGATCATTTGTTGTTATCAAAAGGGTGGACAAGGTTAAAACCCTACTTTCTACCCAAAGGAAAAGCTTACAAATGGAACAGATCTCTGATGTGCTCTTTGGTCTATCTGTTCTCTACGCTGGGCTTTGAAACAGTAACCTTAACGTGAGCAATATGCTGCTGGAGCACAATTTGTATGCAAATGAATTGAGAGAGATTTATTACAGATTCAAAATGAGTTCTCCCTGATATTGCACTGAAAGACTTGATGATGTCTTAGCAACCTTAAGTACAAACTAGCCATCTGAAAGCAAAGGTAGGAAAAGCATCTGCCCTTCTCTCAGGTTATATGAGTTGAAATCTTTCAGTTTCTGCCTTCATGGTAGTAACAATTTTTTCATATTCAATATTTATTGCTGTAACACAACCAATCTTGCTTATTAGGGCACATAAACCATCTTACCGTTTTCCTCCCCCTGCTTCTGTATACCCCTAGGCTCTACAGAAACAGCGAGCTGTTCCAGTTTGTAGTTCATTCAAATAGCTCTAAGACTGTCAAATCTGATACTTTTGGACAAAGTGAGTGGGTTAAAATAGTTGAAAATGAACCAAACTTTCAATCAGATGTGATTTGAGTGTACAGTGCTACAGTTTAGTTGTAATAGAAAGTATGAGAGCTTAAAAGGCTCAGAATAATTCTGATAAAATTATCTTGGGGTCTTTTTCCATTTTAAAGTGAATCGAGCAATTCTGTGTGCTTGAGGATTGACAGCATAATGGGAACAGAGCAAACTGCAGAATTTATCACCAGGTAACTGCATTAGCAGCAAAACTCACAATGCAGTCTGTTGGTTGAAAAGAGCATGAAGGAGCCTTCTATTTTCTTATGAGGTGCCATATGTTCATAGTTCTTGGCCAATTATATTTAGCTACTGCTGAATTACAGTTATTGGAAAATGCTCTCTACTTTATAGTCTTTCACAATGTAATGAGAGGCCTCATAGATAGTGACTCTTCTTATATAATTTGTTTATTAGCATAGATAAACATACTCAAAACTGCTTTCTAACATTGCCTTCTATTTATGATATATCTATAACACCAGATATTGCTGTGTAATAGCAATCCGGAACATTTCTATGTATTTCTAAGGATTGACTACATGTTAAGTTGCTGGGCAAATGTTTCAGTAATCTTTGAAACTTTTATATTTCACAGTAACTCTTTTTTAGATAGAATTTTTTTGTAGGATAAGATGCATAGTACAAATGTTATAGGCAGTTCTTATATAACATTCAGGTACGTTCTTGTTCATGTTTCACTTACCAGGATCAAGAGGCAACTTGAGGCCAGTTTTGTGTGCTCAGGGATGGTAGAAAACACTGACAAAATCAAGCAACCAAAGACAAGGAGAAAACTGTAAAACAACAAAAAAGAGAAATCTGATAAGAACCTTGCTTTATTATCACAGACTTAATTTCTTGCTTCAAATGAATAAAGCACCAGGCCCATCAAATTAGCACACATTAAGGCATAAAAACTCTGGAAGGGACTAGCCATTTTGGATATTAAAATACAGTATGATATACAGTGTAAATGGGGCTCCTCTGCAACTTTATTGATGAAAAAAAGGTTGTGTTTGTGAGTTTGTGTGTGGCATGCTACATTTAAATGTTAACATCTAAGAGTTTGTGAATTTCCCATACAACTTCCTTCCCAAACAACGATCCTGAGAGAGGCCCAGAAAGTATGTTTTTGCTCTCCTATCTGGGGAACACACGCCACAGTCACTCGTCTTTTAAAGGAGCAGAGTCTGTCTCCTGTTTGGCAACTTTGCTAAACTATCAAGTGTCCTCATTGGTTGATACTGAGCCACCAGCTCATTTTCAGGGTCTGATATTGCTCATGGATTCTCATTTGCTATTCCTTTATGTTATTAATAACAAGATCATATATTAATAAAAAGAATAGAAAAGGAAGTGAATGATTTCCTCTGCTATCCATGCACTTTCCATTTCCTTTTAGTCAAACTGCTGGATAAATGACTTCTTAGCTCTGTCTATTCATATATAAGGATAAGGAACAGAAGTCAGGATCAGGCATTGTCTACCGATTAATCTACAGACATTTTTATTCCTATAAATGTGTAACTTCTAGGATCAAGGCGGGAGCTGAGTTTCCAAGGAAAATGTCTACTAAAAGGGAAGGCTCTGTTTCAAAGTTGAAGTTACTTATTTGAAAGGCAGGATTAAAAAACAAAAAACCTGAGCTACTTGCTCTAGGCTATATTTTTTACTTTTGTTCATCTCTGGGAAATTCATACAGTAAGCTGTCTTAAAATACCAAGTTTCTATGCTCCTCTGGATAATGGTGAAGTTAGTCCCTGACTCCTTGCTTCCCCTGAAAAGTCTTGCAAGACTTACTACCATACTTGATTGGAAGTTCCCAAAGGTCAGGGTTTGGGCAGTATAGCCAGAGTTTGGTTAATTATGCCTATAGGACAAATCTGGCTCCTAATGCCTGTTTGTGTAAATAAAGTTTTATCAGCACACAGTCACACTCATTCATTTATGTATTGTCTATGACTGCTTTCATGCTATGATTGCAGAACTGAGTAGTTACAACAGGGACAGTAAGGCCCACAGAAATGTTTGTTGACCCCACCTCATCTATTCCTTGTTTCCTTATATTTATCTCAACATGTTTTCTATGCTGATAATAATGACTAACATTCATAGAGTGGTTCCTATAAGCTGGACAATGTGCTAAGCCCCCTTTAAATGCATTCTCCTCATTCTCCTTATATTATCCATTATCTACGTTATCCCCAGAAATCTATGGGATAAAAAATATTATAATCCCCATTTTCCAGATATGAAAACTGAGAATTAACATTTGTAGCTCATCTAAGGTTGTGTAGCAGAAAGAGAATCTAAGCACTGTGTAGTCTAAGCCTCTACACAGTGCTGCTGAATAAGCATCAGAGATAATGGTGGTAACATTCTCAGCTCAGGCAGATACTTCTCTATCTCCTCAAACTGAGGGGGAAGGGGTTGCCATTCTAAACGGAAGAAGTCTCCAAGAGGAAAGAGTCTGCTAGTGGAAAAAACCTAGTATGTGATGTTAATGATTCATTATGCTTTTTTATTTCTCATTTTTGTTTTTTTAGAAATAGGGTCTTTCTCTGTTAACCAGGCTAGAGTGCAGTGGGGCATTCATAGCTCATTGTAAATTTAACCTTGAACTCCTAGAGTTCAAGCCATCCTCCCACCTCAGCCTTCTGAGTAGCTGGGACTATAGGCACAGGCCAGCAGGCCTGGCTAATTTTTAAAAAATTTTTTTTATAGGGACAGGGTCTCACCATGTTACTCAGGCTGGTCTTGAACTCCTGGTCTCAAGGGATCCTCCCACCTCAGCCTCCCAAAGTGTGTCTGGCATCATCCTACTTTTGATTCATGCATCTAATGAATCAGGATAATGTGGATTATGTTTTAAGCTGGTCCTAATGGACTAAAATTTGTAAACTAGTGGTCAAAATCCAGTGCACCTACCTGACCCCCAAGCTACAAATGAGAAAGTGAAATACAAGGATTGCTAAGGTAGTTGGGAGCATGATGTGGCATCAGATGACAGTGATAGATGTTCTCCTCTGGTGAGTAGCCATTATCTGGATATTCCCTCCCCTTCCCCACCAAGTCCAGGTTTACCAGAAAACACTTGGAAAACCAGCAGGAGATTATTTACTCATTAAGGTATTTTCCTCCTTTGAGAGCATCTCAGTGACAGTTTTATAATCTCTATGTCTGTGTTCAAAACACACCTTATTGCTAGTTCCTTCTTCATCAATATTTGAATCCTAGAAGGAGGGTACAAAATGTGAAAGGCAGCAAGTCAGAAAACGAATGAGGCAAATTATTTGCTCTCTGTTTCATGGAACAAGAATTATCAAAGTTTGCAGAACAGGGTGAAACAGGTGGCTGAACTGGGAGTCTGGAGCCAAGTGGAGGAGAGGCTTATAGAGCAGAGTCTGCATTTAGTTCAGTAGAAAATGGGGAGCCATTGAAGATTTCTGGACAGGATAAAAGGGTCATCAGAGTTGCCTTCTGGGAAAATTAAGTTGGCAGCAGTGTGTATAGAATGGATCTGAGTTGTGAGAGGCAGGAACAAGGGTAACAGTGAATCCAGGTTAGGCTGTAAATGAACATACTAGAAATGAGAATGGAATAAAGAGGGAGACTGAAGGGATGCTGTAAATTGAGGAGTAGAGTCTGGGAAGTGGGTGTGGTGGCTGGAAAGTCTGAGATGACCATACAAGTTAGGAGAAGAAAAGTCAAAGTCAGAAGGAGAAACTAGTTTTGGGGAGAAGAGGATAAATCCAGTTTTAGACATCCAAGTGGAAATGTGGATTTAAATCTCAGGTACAAATTCTAGCTGGAGATATGGAAGTATTCCCCCCCCCAGAAGAAGTAAATGTATGGAATATGTTATCCTGACAGTGCAGACAAAGCATATAAAGTTTTGGTAAATAAGCATGGAGGATATTCTAGAACCACTTCTTTCATTTGGCAAATGACATCATGGAGAACAATGAACACATTCTGCTCTGAATTAGCTCTTGGTATCATTGCCAGAGGCAGACTTTCTGGCTGGAGAAAACCCTGAACTGACACAAAGTGACCCCTCTAAGGTGACAGTGTTCAGATGTTGGGCTCATTGGCAGTAACATAGTGGGGTTTGTGTGTGGTTCTGCTGACACCATTGCTTCTGAGGATCCCGTGCATGTTGATGACTGACCATGACCCCAGTGCACCTCTCTAGTGGTTGAATACAAGTAGAAGCAGAGGCAAGAGTCACTGGGATCAGACTATCCTAATATGGAGTCCATGGTCCTCCAGGGGATCTGTGTGTAAAATTTAGGGAGTTGTGAACATAGGGGGGAAAAATTATGTGTTTATCTTTCACTAACCACGGCAATAGATCATGATGGTATTAGCAGTACTTGTGACTTTGCTGCTCACAAAAATTACAGATTTTAAAATCCCATTTTATAGTTGTAGATGAAGCTATAATTGTTTCATCTTGCATATTGATTTTGCTCATCATTTCAAGATTATGTAGCGATTAGCCCCACTGCTAGGGGTTGTTTTTAATGAAGAAGCATATGCATCGCCATATTGCAAATTTGTGTAATGTTTTAATAATAGATTTCAACATATTTTTTCCTTTTGTAGTCACATATATTTGAGGAATGGTTCATCATTTCCACAAGATTGCCGAAGTGCCCATGACACACATAAAAATTAAGACATCTGTAATTGAGAATTGGTAAGATGGGGCTGGAAGAGGGACCATTTTTGCACCTGTCAGCTTTATGATCAGTTTAAAAAATATGAATGTTTTTCCATGTATACATTAATCCTGACATATCAAAAGATGGATATTCCTTCAAAATTAGTCTGGAACAGCTATTGGCCTTTATTTTGCCTGAAATAGTCATTTATATTTTGTTTCTGAGGAAATTCATTTTGATCTAGATCTTTTATCCAAAACTTTTTATTTGGAAGGCACTGATTATTGTAAGAGAAAAAGAAGGAAATTTATGAAAAATTTAAATATTACCAGCTCAAAGGACTCTATGTTTACTCAAGAAAACTATCATCAGCATTTCTTGTGGGTTAAGAATCAATTTGTCAGATTTAATTTGACAAAAAGCTTGACTTGGGAATCTCATGGGTGCTTGTATAACAGATGATGTCCAGCTTCCAGAACTAGTGCATCAAGCACAGATTCATTTAGCAAGAATGAAAATGATGTGAAAATAAAACATTCAGAAAAGCTCTGCTGAATGAACCACAGCAAGTTACCCTATTGTCATTCACACAAATGCACAATCCCCAGGCACTCACAAACAATTGTGAATGATGCAATGAAGAAAAGAGAAATGGAGCTGAGGTTTAAAGTAGACATCTCCCTGAACTTAGTGTGATACAACAGGCAAATCAACAGAGTAGGCTTTGCTGATTGAAGCAACCACACGTTTCCACCTAGAAGGTGCTCTCTGCAAGCATTTTGGCAGACTATAAGCATTCCATGGCATAATGGCCCATGTAAGTTAGTTATACTTATTAAGAAGGTTTTGAGGGAGGGGAGATCTTAATTTTTTTTTTTTTCGGTTTTTGAGATGGAGTCTCACTCTGTCGCCCAGACTGGAGTGCAGTGGCATGATCTCGGCTCACTGCAAGCTCCGCCTCCCGGGTTCATGCCATTCTCCTGCCTCAGCCTCCCGAGTAGCTGGGACTACAGGCACCCGCCACCACACTCGGCTAATTTTTTGTATTGTTAGTAAAGACGGGGTTTCACCGTGTTAGCCAGGATGGTCTCGATCTCCTGACCTCGTGATCTGCCTGCCTCGGCCTCCCAAAGTGCTGGGATTACAGGCGTGAGCCACTGCGCTTGGCCCTTAAATGTTTTAAATTGAATGGAACCATGGGATTAAAATAAAAGATGCTAACAGGAAGAAGATATAGAATATTTTAAGAAAACAATTCTTCAGAAATAACTTCCAAAGGAAATTCAACCCTGCTTCTGACTTTTCATAAATTTTAAAGTACTGCTTTGATGAAGTATGCTCTTCAGTGCATTTGACAGGGGACCTTGAGAGCGTTTCATGAATTATGATGACTGCAGTGTACATGCTGACATTAGAGACTATAGCTGACCCAGCACAGCACTTTGCCTGGAGGACAGGCCACCTAATGAAATCAAAACTTCATCAGCAGAGGAAAGTACTAGAGTCATTTATTTCTTCCGGCATCCTAAATTTACCTTTCTTTCTAAACTTGGTACTTTGCAAAATATCCTTTATGCATAATGTTTCCACAAGAGAAGTGCATTTGGCACCCGAGATCTACTCAGAGCACACCCCAGCTTCCATTGCAAAGCAACAAAAATTAAATATGACATTTTTGATATCTTTAATGGTGATTTGGAATACTTGATTAGAACGCTGCACGATTTTGCTTTTAAAGTGCAATGAACCTTAAATATTAACAAAGACCCTAATCAATAAATACTGTCACTGAAATCTGTGAATTTTTTTTTTGAGACAGTCTTGCTCTGTCACCCAGGCTGGAGTGCAGTGGTGCCATCTGGGCTCACTGCAAGCTCCGCCCCCGGGTTCACGCCATTCTCCTGCCTCAGCCTCCCGAATAGTTGGGACTACAGGCGCCCCCCACCATGCCTGGCTAATTTTTTTTTGTTTTGTATTTTTAGTAGAGACAGGGTTTCTCCACGTTAGCCAGGATGGTCTCCATCCCCTGACCTTGTGATCCGCCTGCCTCCGCCTCCCAAAGTGCTGGGATTACAGGCGTGAGCCACCGTGCCCGGCCTGTGAAGTTTTAAAAATAGTGTCATCAGCGAACAGTTTTTAAAGAACGAAATGTTGCATTTTACATGTGGGTTGTTCTAAGAGGAAATTGGAGGATATGGGAAAGCATGGTTTCTGCTTGCTTAGAGTGTTTCTTTAGAGGACTATGGCTAGTGTAAGCAAGCTAGGAGATGGTAACAGAACCCATAAACAGTTCAAGAGATTTCCCTCAGACAGTCGGCAGACTCTGCGTAGACAGAGATGGAGCATGCCTTCTCACCCCAGGATCAGAGAATTCGTGTGGCCAGAAGGATTTCTGATTCAGTCTCCCTTTGAGGACAGGGATTATTTTTGAAATATCACTGATAGACACTTGTGCAATCTCTCTCTAAACGCCTGCAGCAATCAGGCCCCTCCCATCATTTTACGGCGGCATAGCCCTGTTGCAGACAGCTCTACTGTTGGAAAACGATTTTCTCCTGAGTTCGTTCTCCTTGTCTGGGACCTTTACTCCTTGGTCAGATTCTGGACCACAGAGGACGTGTGCGCCTTCCTCCCTAAGAGAGTTTTTCAGATGTTTGAGGCTGGTTTTATCATGACTTCCCTGTTGGTCTTCAGATTCAATATACCAAGCCCAGTTTGCTGTCTACTTTACATATGAAATTATGTCCTGATGTGTCATTCTCTTGTCACTGTTCTTTACGTTTGCCCACTTTGTTACTGTATCCCTCAAAGTGGGACTCAGACTCATTCTCATTCTTCAGTGTAAGCAAAAGAATTGGCATTTAATCATCAAAAGTAAATATCTGCATTTTCCATTCTTGCGGGGGAATACAGATTCAAACTTGATACTGCCCAGCTACAGCAAGTTTGGTTTCAAAAAAGACTGTCTCAAGGATGTGCAATCACTTGTTTTCTTGTACTTTTCTTACCACACCACGGGGCCTGGAGCAAAGCTGACCACTGGCAATCTGTGTACTTGGACCCTACTACTTTGGTCCCTAAAGGAACTACTTTAACTAAACTGTATTGGATTTTCTGCTATTTCCTTAACAAGGAGTAAAAAACATTTAACCAGCTTACTGTACTTTAAGAATTTCTCCATATTTCACATTGTATTTGCTCAATGAGGCATCCTGTGAGAAATTTCTCTCAGGATTTTACTGCAAGAAAAATCTATTAACATGTTGCTTCTGGCAAAGAGGATGAAGTTTTAGGTTTTGGAGACTGTGATCTTTTAGCATATTTGTTTCCTTGCCAGGAGGCTCAAAGGTGAATTTGGGACCCACATTACAAATAGTAATAGTGTCCCAGATCCTTCTGGCATACATTTTTATGGGTTAACTTCATTCCCAATTTCTTTGCACTGTTCTATCATTATCTTACTTTCGCTGTATTATATCAATCACAAATATTTACAGACATTGTACCAGGAACTGGGAACTCAGGCAGAGTCTGCATCCTAACCAGGACTTTCAGTTAAATGGGAAGACAAACCTTTGCTTATTTTTATCCACTTATATTACATATATTATGTAAGCAGCCACAGATGTTTTCTGCACATTACAAGGTATTCAGGATATATTTGACTAAATAACAAAAGCCATAAAGATGTGTTTTTGTCTATTACTACTCTTTCTTTGAAATGGGAGTATTCAATCTAAAGCTGCATTCTTTTTAAAGAACTAAATGACACCATTGATTCAGATTCAACTTAAATGAAAATGAGTAGATTTTGCTCACTTGGATTTCTGGAAAGCCTTTATATTTGTTACATTTACATATTACTATGGTAATCTTGATTCTTTTATTCCTCGCATGAACTACCCACTCTCTAAACAAGAACCTCCTAATGTCCTACTCTTATCTTTCAGATTTCTTTACAAACACCATGTCTTGACTTTGGAGCCCCCCCCATCAGGTACCTCTTCTCCCAAGACTATTATCATCCTACCTGAATTTCTCTTTCTTTCCCTCAGAGATATTATAAAGCACTTACCAGTACTTTGCTGAAATCAAGACATTATCTACTCTATTCTCCTGATGTAGCAATCTGGTTAACCTATCAAAATAAGAAATAAGCATTATGTAATGCAATTTTTTTGCTCTTAATGAATTTATGCTATTTTCCAGTAATGATGGTTGTTCTTTCCTTTTTTTTTGAGATAGAGTTTTGCTCTTGTTGCCTAGGCTGGAGTGCAATAGCGCAATCTCAGCTCACTGCAACCTCCACCTCCCAGGTTCAAGCGATTCTCCTGCCTCAGCCTCCCAAGTAGCTGGGACTCCAGGCGTGTACCACCATGACTGGTTAATTTTGTATTTTTAGTAGAGATGGGGCTTCACCATGTTGGTCAGGCTGGTCTTGAACTCCTGACCTGGAGTGATCCACCCGCCTCGGCCTCCCAAAGTGCTGGGATTACAAGCATGAGTCACTGTGCCTGGCCCTCAAGTTTATTATAAATCATTTGCTTAATATTCTATCTAGAATATTTCTAGGAATTCTTATTGAGCTTATCAATATACAAAGCCCAGGGCCTCTTATTTTACTCCTTTTTGACACTCAGGATATTTTTTCTCTCTCTGGTCATTTGTCATTCATTACATTTTTTCAAGATTTATTAAAATTTATCATACCCCTGAACCTAAAGTAAAAGCTAAAATATGATGAGAAATTATTAATGAAAGTTCTTCAGTTTCATCTTCGAATACTTTGATGCCTTATGATACAAATCTAGATGCAAAAATATGAACTCATTAATAGCCAACAATTTTCCGATCTCATATTTTCATTGTTTCTCTTAATCATATTTTTAAAAATCCCTTTTAGTGTTAAAAAAGAAAATCATGCTTTTTTCCCCCAAGTTTTATTTTAGATAGAGGGGGTACATGTACAGATCTATTACATGGGTATATTACACTCTGGTAGTCATCACAGTACCCAGTAGGTAGTTTTTTGAACCATGCCCCTCTCCTTCCCCTGCCTTTTAGTAGGGCAAGTGTCTGTTATTAGCAGTGTCTGTTATTCTCATGTTTATGACCATGGGTACTCAACATTTAGCATCCACTTATAAGTGAGAACGTCTGGTATTTGTTTTTTTTGTTCCTGTACTAATTTGCTTAGGACTTTGGCCTCCCATTCCATCCATGTTGGGACAAAGGACATGATTTCATTCTTTTGTTTGTTTGTTTGTTTTTAGTGGTTGGGTGATCCTAGGGAATTTTATTACTTTATCCCAGAATCTCAGTTGCCTCATCTATAAGTTGGGGATAATAATGGCACCCATTTAATAATTATGAAGATTAAATACATTAAGGAAAACACTAGTATGTGCCTAGCACCTGCTAAACGCTCAACAAAGGTCATCTGTACACATTGATGTCTCAAACAGGGACGGAATGTTTAACACAGAAAACAGGAGGTTTTAGCCACTCACTTGTTCTCCTGGCTCCCGAAACATGAGCTGCCTCTCCCCAATTCATCCAAGCCCATAAAGATAGTTGTCCTTGTCCTTAGTCTCCACAGGTGTTCAGTGTGAGCCAACTGCCAGATGGCTTTCATCAGCACAACTAAATAACCCACTTATGCCTAGTGTTCCATTATTGGAACGCTAAGTTCATGGGAGTTATTTATATCCTACTGCTCAAGGTCATCACCAAGATCTGATTTTTCACACAAAAAATTTGTAACCTCCAGCATAAATGGGATAATCAAAGCAATTGTGGCAGTTTTGAGAGGACAAAACTCTAGAGTTTAATCTTCCAGCTTAACTTGGAAGCGTTCCTGTGAATATAAAAGATCTTGTTGGGGGCGGTGGAGAAGCTGAGATTGGCTCCGCGGCTGTACTTCCAGCTCAAGGCCGGGTCATAGTCCCGCTGCAGGTTCTGCTGCAGGCTGTCGGCCGCCTTCTAGCTGAGGGCCATGTTGGGCCTTGCAATCATGCTGGGGGGTGTGGAGAGGGGTGGCGGCTGAACGAAGGGGACAGGTTTTTGAAGCCACCCGTAAGTTTGAGAAACTTCAGTTTCTGTTCTTCGTTCTCAAAATCAGCAGTATCCCACTGACCTAACTGGGTTCCCCTCCACTTCCTGGTTTCAGAAGCTTCCGTTTTGCCTGACTCGCGATCTATCTCTCCTTGCAAGGCCTTTCGCCTCACCTGGTCTATGTGCGCCTCGTCCACGTTGCCTTTCTTTTCCAACACCACCTCTAAGTCCGTGTCTGTTTCCTCCTTCCAAGGATCTCTTGCTACTCCACTCTCTTTCCTCTTCTTTTTCTTCCTTTTCAGAGCTGGCTCCTCAATGATTGGCTGCTCTACCTTCTTGGACTTCATCTTTTTCTTTGCGGGGGCCTTAGGGCCATTTCCTATGGGGATGGATGTATTCCGGATCCTCAACTTTGGCGTCTTTTTACTTCCTTTCCTAGGGCTGCTCTCCATGGACCTGGAAGGCTTGGAGTGGCCTGGGAGGGCGTCTCCCTCCTGGTGGATTTTTTTTTTTCTTCTTCTTCACCTTCGCACTGTGTTCCCTGGGGCTCTTCTGCTTCTGTTATCTGCCCCAAGGTTGCCTGTTCCTCACCCTTCTTCCCCACTGAGCAGGTGTCGGCAGCATCCCCAGCCTCGCAGAATCAAGGATTCTGGACTGAGGGGTCCTGGGCCCCCTTTGTTTCCTTCTTGTGGTTTTTGAGCTTCTTGCCAACTCTGGTTTCCTCTTCACCCTGTCTGAGGTCTGGGGAGGTTTTCACGCCAGAGGCATGGAACATGGCTGGAGGTGACTTCTTTTTCTTTTCCCCAGGGAGGAACTCCAAGCGACCAAGCACCTGCTTCCTGGGGCTGGGTGACTTCTCTGGCCGTCTGGCACGCAGCGTGTCAGGTTCTACGTGCTCCTCGCAAAGGGTGCTGACACCCTTATTTTTCTTCTTTTCTTCACTAGAGACATCTCAGGTACCTTCCCATGGACCACACTTTTAGAGGGGGATGTGGCTCTTACAGGAGAAACATTGGCAAAGTAATCATCATTGTTTAAAATTGAGTATTGAGTCTCTGGTTCTTTGACCACTTTCTTCTTTTTCTCTCTGGGAGCCCAGGGCCCACGTATACTTTGTGTGTCTTGGTGATCATTCTGATGGGCCAAACTTCCCCACCTCCACGTGACAGCCTGCTCCACTGTGACTTCAATTTCATTCTTTTTTATGGCTGTGTAGTATTCCACAGTATATGTGTTCCACATTTTCCTTCTTTCTTTTTTTTTTCTTTTGAGATGGAGTCTAGCACTGTCACCTTGGCTGGAGTGCGATGGTGCGATCTCGGCTCACTGCAACCTCTGCCTGCCAGGTTCAACTGATTATCCTGCCTCAGCCTCCCGCTAGGATTACAGGCGCCCATCATCAGGCCCAGCTAATACTTTGTATTTTTAGTAGAGATGGGGTTTCACCACGTTGGCCAGGCTGGTCTCGAACTCCTGATCTTGTGATTCGCCTGCCTTGGCCTCCCAGAGTGCTGGGATTACAGGCATGAGCCACTGTACCTGACCTCCACATTTTCTTTATCCGACCCACCATTGATGGGCAGCTAGTTGACTCCATATTTTTGCTGTTGTGAATAGAGTAGCAATGAACATAGGAGTACATGTGTCTTTTTGGTGTAATGATCTATTTTCTTTTGGGTATATACCCAGTAATGGTATTGCTGGGTCAAATGGTAGCTCTCTGTTTTAAGTTCTTTAAGAAATCTCTAAACTGCTTTCTGCAGTAGCTGAACTAATTTACCTTCCCACTAACAGTATATGAGTGGTCCCTTTTCTCCACAGCCTCACCAGCATCTGTTGTTTTCTGACTTTTTAATACTAGCTGTTCTGACTAGTGTGAGATGAAATATCATTGTGGTTTTCATTTGCATTCTGTGGTGGAAAATCAGGCTTTTTGATGGAAAATTAGGAATAGGTTAGGATTTTAATAGCTCTAATCTCTTGGTGTTAATGTAACAGTACTGACCACCAACAAATAGGATTATTTCTTCTCTATTCCTGTAATTTTAAAAAGTCCTTTTTGGGGACAGGGGAATGTTGTGGTTTATCTGGCTTTCAGCTCATTTAAATTACTCTTGATGACTGTGGTTTTTTAAATTGTTAAAAATATGCTGTTAGTTATACGTCTTCCATTTTCTCAATATTTAAAAACACAGAGTAAAAAATCTGAGTTCTTTGGACAATTTCTGTGTGAACAAGATTGGTTTATTCCTATGTTCTTTCTTGCTTCTGTTTTTTTTGGTGCATGTGTCACAACATATTGCTCTGTTGCCCACACTGGGGTATAGTGGCCAGATCATATAGCTCACTGCAGCCTTGAACATCTGGGCTCATGCAATCCTCCTGCTTCAGCCTCCCAAGTATCTAGGACCACAGGCACAGGCCACCATGCCCGGTTAATTTAGACAAACATTTTTGTAGCGACAGAGTCTCACTATGTTGCCCAGGCTGGTCTAACTATTGATCTAATGTGATCTTCCTGCATTGGCCTCCCAAAGTGCTGGTATTACAGGTGTGAGCCACTGTGCCTGACTTCTTGCTCTTCTTACAGGCCTTCTCTGGGGCTTCAAATTTCTTGTTTTTACTGTTATTAAAAAAAATTGTTGGGATTGGTTCCAAGATGGACAGATAGCAACAGCTCTGGTCTGCAGCTCCCAGTGTGATCAACACAGAAGATGGGTGATTTCTGCATTTCCAACTGAGGTACTTGGTTCATCTCATTGGGACTGGTTGGACAGTGGGTGCAACCCATGGAGGGCGAGCTGAAGCAGGACAGGGCATCGCCTCACCCAGGAAGCACAAGGGGTTGGGAGATTTCCATTTACTAGCCAAGGGAAGCCATGACAGACTGTACCTGGAAAATCAGGACACCGCCTCCCAAATACTGGGCTTTTCCAATGGTCTTAGCAAACAGCACACCAGGAGAGTGTATCCCGTGCCTGGCTTGGTGGGTCCCACACCTATGGAGCCTTGCTCACTGCTGGCACAGCAGTCCGAGATCAAACTGTGAGGCGGCAGCCTGGCTCGGGGAGGGGCATCCACTATTGCCGAGGCTTGAGTAGGTAAACGAAGTGGTCAGGAAGCTCGAACTGGGTGAAGCCCACCACAGCTCAACAAGGCCTGCCTGCCTCTGTCGACTCAACCTCTGGGAGCAGGACATTGCTGAACAAAGGCAACAGAAACCTCTGCAGACTTAAACGTCCCTGTCTGACCACTCTGAAGAGAGCAGTGGTTTTCCCAGCATGGTGTTTGAGATCTGAGAATGGACACACTTGCCTCCTCAAGTGTTTCCCTGACCCCCATGTAGCCTAACTGGGAGACACCTCCTAGTGGGGGCTGACTGACACCTCACACAGCCAGATGTCCCTCTGGGATGAAGCTTCCAGAGGAAGGATCGGCAGCAATATTTGCTATTCTGCAATATTGCTGTTCTGCAGCCTCTGCTGGTGATACCCAGGAAAACAGGGTCTGAAGTGGACCTCCAGCAAAATCCAATAGACCTGCAGCTGAGGGACCTGACTGTTAGAAGGAAAACTAAAAAACAGAAAGGAATAGCATCAACATCAACAAAAAGAACATCCATACCAAAACCCCATCTGTAGATCACCATCATCAAAGACCAAAAGTAGATAAAACCACAAAGATGGGGAGAAACCAGAGCAGAAAAGCTGAAAATTCTAAAAAGCAGAGCGCCTCGTCTCCTCCAAAGGATTGCAGCTCCTCACTAGCAATGGAACAAAGCTGGATGGAGATGACTTTGACGAGTTGGCAGAAGTAGGCTTCAGAAGGTCAGTAATAACAGACTTCTCTGAGCTAAAGGAGGATGTTCGAACCCATGGCAAGGAAGCTAAAAACCTTGAAAAAAGATTAGACAAATGGCTAATTAGAATAAACAGCATAGAGAAGACCTTAAATGACCTGATGGAGCTGAAAACCTTGGCATGAGAACTACGTGAGGTATGCACAAGCTTCAACAGCCTGTTTGATCAAGTGGAAGAAAGGGTATCAGTGATTGAAGATCAAATTAATGAAATGAAGCGAGAAGAGAAGTTTAGAGAAAAAAGAGTAAAAAGAAATGAACAAAGCCTCCAAGAAATGTGGGACTATGTGAAAAGACAAAATCTGCATTTGATTGGTGTACCTGAAAGTGACAGGGAGAATGGAACCAAGTTGGAAAACACTCTTCAGGATATTATCCAGGAGAACTTCCCCAACCTAGCAAGACAGGCCAACATTCAAATTCAGGAAATACAGAGAACACCACAAAGATACTCCTTGAGAAGAACAACCCCAAGACACATAATGTCAAATTCACCAAGGTTGAAATGAAGGAAAAAATATTAAGGGAAGTCAGAGAGAAAGGTCGGGTTACCCACAAAGGGAAGCCCAACAGACTAACAGCGGATCTCTCGGCAGAAACTCTACAAGCCAGAAGAGAGTGGGGCAGATATTCAACATTCTTAAAGAAAATAATTTTCAACCCAGAATTTCATATCCAGCCAAACTAAGCTTCATAAGTGAAGGAGAAATAAAATCCTTTACAGATAAGCAAATACTGAGAGATTTTGTCACCACCAGGCCTGCCTTACAAGAGCTCCTGAAGGAAGCACTAAACATGGAAAGGAACAACCGGTACCAGCCACTGCAAAAACATGTCAAATTGTAAAGACCATTGATGCTAGGAAGAAACTGCACCAACTAATGGGCAAAATAACCAACTAACATCATAATGACAGGATCAAATTCACACATAAAATATTAACCTTAAATGTAAATGGGCTAAATGCCCCAATTAAAAGACACAGACTGGCAAATTGGATAAAGAGTCAAGACCCATCAGTGTGTTGTATTCAGGAGACCCATCTCAGGTGCAGAGAAATACATAGGCTCAAAATAAAGGGATGGAGGAAGATCTACCAAGCAAATGGAAAGCAGAAAAAATAAAGCCGGGGTTGCATTCCTAGTCTCTGATAAGACAGACTTTAAACCAACAAAGATCAAAAGAGACAAAGAAGGCCATTACATAATGGTAAAGGGATCAATTCAAGAAGAAGAGCTAATCATCCTAAATATATATGCACCCAATACAGGAGCACCCAGATTCATAAAGCAAGTCCTTAGAGACCTACAAAGAGACTTAGACTCCCACACAATAATAATGGGAGACTTTAACACCCCACTGTCAATATTAGACAGATTGACGAGACAGAAGGTTAACAAGAATATCCAGGACTTGAACTCAGCTCTGCACCAAGCAGACCTAATAGACATCTACAGAACTCTCTACCCCAAATCAACAGAATATACATTCTTCTCAGCACCACATCACGCTTATTACAAAATTGACCACATAGTTGGAGGTAAAGCACTACTCAGCAAATGTAAAAGAACAGAAATTATAACAAACTGTCTCTCAGACCACAGTGTGATCAAATTAGAACTCAGGATTAAGACATTCACTCAAAACCACACAACTATGTGGAAACTGAACAGTCTGCTCCTGAATGACTACTGGGTAAATAATGAAATGAAGGCAGAAATAAAGATGTTCTTTGAAACCAGTCAGAACAAAGACACAATAAGAATCTCTGGGACACATTTAAAGCAGTGTGTAGAGGGAAATTTATAGCACTAAATGCCCACAAGAGAAAGCAGGAAAGATCTAAAATCGACACCTTAACATCACAATTAAAAGAACTAGAGAAGCAAGAGCAAACAAATTCAAAATCTAGCAGAAGGCAAGGAATAAGATCAGAGCAGAACTGAAGGAGATAGAGACACAAAAAACCCTTCAAAACATCAATGAATCCAGGAACTGGTTTTCTGAAAAAATCAACAAAATTGATAGACCACTAGCAAGATTAATAAAGAAGGGAGAAGAATCAAACAGATGCAATAAAAAATGATAAAGGGGATATCACCACTGATCTCACAGAAATACAAACTACCATCAGAGAATGCTATAAACACCTCTCCACAAATAAACTAGAAAATCTAGAAGAAATGGATAAATTCCTGGACATATATATCCACCCAAGACTAAACCAGGAAGAAGTTGAATCCCTGAATAGACCAATAACAGACTGTGAAATTGAGGCAATAAGTAACAGCCTACCAACCAAAAAAAGTCCAGGACCAGATGGATTCACAGCCGAATTCTACCAGAGGTACAAAGAGGAGCAGGTACCATTCCTTCTGAAACGATTCCAATCAATAGAAAAAGAGGGAATCCTCCCTAACTCATTTTTTGAGGCCAGCATCATCCTGATACCAAAGCCTGGCAGAGACACAATAAAAAAAGAGAATTTTGGACCAATATCCCTGATGAACATCGATGCAAATATCGTCAATAAAATACTGGCAAACCAAATCCAGCAGCACATCAAAAAGCTTATCCACCAAGATCAAGTTGGCTTCATCCCTGGGATGCAAGGCTGGCTCAACATAGGCAAATCAATTAATCAATAAATGTAATCCATCACATAAACAGAACCAAAGACAAAAACCAGTTGATTATCTCAATAGATGCAGAAAAGGCCTTTGACAAAATTCAACAGCCCTTCATGCTAAAAACTCTCAATAAACTAGGTAGTGATGGAACATATCTCAAAAAGAGCTATTTATGACAAACCCACAACCAATATCATACTGAATGGGCAAAAACTGGAAGCATTCCCTTTGAAAACTGGCATAAGACAGGGATGCCCTCTCTCGCCACTCCTACTCAACATAGTGTTGGATGTTCTGGCCAGAGAAAGAAATAAAGGGTATTCAATTAGGAAAAGAGGAAGTCAAATTGTCCCTGTTTGCAGATGACATGATTGTATATTTAGAAAACCCCATCGTCTCAGCCCAAAATCTCTTTAAGCTGATAAGCAACTTCAGCAAAGTCTCAGGATACAAAATCAGTGTGCAAAAATCACAAACATTCTTACACACTAATAATAAACAGTGAGCCAAATAATGAGTGAACTCCCATTCACAATTACTACAGAGACAATAAAATACCTAGGAATTCAACTTACAAGGGATGTGAAGGACCTCTTCAAGGAGAACTACATACCACTGCTCAACGAAATAAAAGAGGACACAAACAAATGGAAGAACATTCCATGCTCATGGACAGGAAGAATCAATATCATGAAAATGACCATACTGCCCAAAGTAATTTATAGATTCAATGCCATCCCCATCAAGCTACCGACTTTCTTCACAGAACTGGAAAAAACTACAGTTCATATGGAACCAAAAAAAAAGCCCGCATTGCCAAGAAAATCCTAAGCAAAAGAACAAAGATGGAGGCATCATGCTACCTGACTTCAAACTATACTACAAGGCTACAGTAACCAAAACAGCCTGGTACTGGTACCAAAGCAGAGATATAGACCAATGGAACAGAACAGCAGCCTCAGAGATAACACCACACATCTAAACCACCTGATCTTTGACAAACCTGACAAAAACAACCAATGGGGAAAGGATTCCCTATTTAATAAATGGTACTGGGAAAACTGGCTAGCCATATGTAGAAAGCTAAAACTGGATCCCTTCCTTACACTGTATGCAAAAATTAACTCAAGATGGATTAAAGACTTAAATGTAAGACCTAACACCATAAAAACCCTAGAAGAAAACCTAGGCAGTACCATTCAGGACACAGGCATGGGCAAAGACTTCATGACTAAAACACCAAAAGCAATGGCAATAAAAGCCAAAATTGACAAATGAGATCTAATTAAACTAAAGAGCTTCTGCACAGCAAAAGAAACTATCATCAGAGTGAACAGGGAACCTACAGAATGGGAGAAAATCTTTACAGTCTACCCATCTGACAAAGGGCTAATATCCAGAATCTACAAAGAACTTAAATTTACAAGAAAAAATCAAACAACCCTATCAAAAAGTGGGCAAAGGATATGAAGAGACACTTCTCAAAAGAAAGTATTTATGCAGCCAACAGACACATGAAAAAATGCTCATCATCACTGGTCATCAGAAAAATGCAAATAAAAACCACAGTGAGATACCATCTCACACCAGTTAGAATGGCAATCATTAAACAGTCAGGAAAGAACAGATGCTGGAGAGGATGTGGAGAAATAGGAAGGTTTTTACACTGTTGGTAGGAGTAAACTAGTTCAACCATTGTGGAAGACAGTGTGGCAATTCCTCAAGGATCTAGAACTAGAAATACCATTTGACCCAGCAGTCTCATTACAGGGTATATACCCAAAGGATTACAAATCATGCTACTATAAAGACACATGTACACGTATGTTTATTGTGGCACTATTCACAATAGCAAAGACTTGGAGCCAACCAAATGTCCATCAATGGTAGCCTGGATTAAGAAAATGTGGCACATATACACCACGGAATACTATGCAACCATTAAAAAGGATGAGTTCATGTCCTTTATAGGGACATGGATGAAGCTGGAAACCATCAATCTCAGCAAACTATTGCAAGGACAGAAAACCAAACACCACATGTTCTCACTCATAGGTGGGAATTGAACAATGAGAACACTTGGACACAGGAAGGGGAACATCACACAGTGGGGTCTGTTGTGGGGTCGGGGGATGGGGGAGGGATAGCATTAGGAGAAATACCTAATGTAAATGACAGTTAATGGATGCAGCAAACCAACATGGCACATGTATACATATGTAAAAATAATATTTTTATTATTATACTTCCTAACTTTTGTGTTTCTTTATCTATGTATTTATTCTGTCCACTTACTTCAGTCTGTGTTTTTTAAAAGGATCACAACTGCCTTGAGAAGAGGCCTTGGAATGGGAAAGTCCAGATTCTTCTTAATTGTTGCCTCATCACTGAGTCCCTATCAGAAGTGCGAGTTTCTTGAAGACACTCACTCAGTGTGGAAAGAACGAAATAGATATTGGCCTGTCAAAACAAATAAAAAGTCTCTACTTTTTGATGGCAGTTGAAAAGGATGTTTTTCATTTTGGTAGATGGGACATGCAGTTCATGGCTGAATGGAATGGCTGGGAATGATCTTACTGAATGGAATATCTACAATTTAGAAATCTATCACAGTCAGGTTCTTGCTTTTGCAAACTGTTTCTGTTTCTTTTCCAGGAAAAATAACTGCGATAAAAAACCAGAGTATATTGTTCAGGAATAATGAATTCAAAACTGGAAACAAAAACAGCCTTTTTGACTGTTAGATATTCAATGTGTGCAACAGGAGAGCATTTATTTGATATTTTATATTCTTGTTAACTCTGTTATATTTTCCTCTGAGCAAACAGCACTATTTGGAATTACAGCTCAGTTTATTTTGGTATCCTCTACTAAGATGTATCCTCCATGACAGCAGAAAACTTTTGTCTCTTATTTACTACTTTATTTCTAGTATCAAGAATAGGACTTGGTTCAGGTACTAATCAATTCATTCACGCATTCAACATGTAGTATTCAGGGGCTACTATGTGCCAGGCAGTGTTCTAGGTGCTGAAGGTATCATAGTGAATAAATAGACAAAAATCCCTGCCCTTACAGAACTTACATTATAGCGGGAAAGATGGGCCATAAACAATGTTTTATTAAATGAAATACATACTGTGTTTGAAAGTGATAACTGCTAAGGAGACAAAAACAGCAGAGAAAGAGAATAGGATGCAGAAGCGGGGAGAGTTGAATTTATGGACAGAGTGGTCATGGAAGGTCTCTCTCACAGAAGAGGTGACATTTATTGAATTTGTAAGTGAAACTCCCAAACCCCTAAAGTCATCAAGCCAAAGCAATGGTGCATTTGGAATTCAGCCTGCATAGGCCTTCCGGCCCCTGCTATCTATGGAACTGCTTTTATTATGCCAATTCCTTGTTTTAAAATTTATGGTTCCTTTACCTTGCTATCATACCCAAACTCATTCATCTGGCTTTTAAGATCCTCACAAGAACATGAATTCTTCCATTTCTCCAGAGTAGACCTTCTAGGCAGGTCCGCCTGATTTCTGTTTCCTGCACAATATCATGCTGTAACATAATAATGTGATATAATAATGAAACTTGATGCTTCTGCGTGCTACTTCCCGTGCCTGTAGCCACAGTCTGCAAGTCAGATGTCAGCTGATCCCCAAGCTCATACTCTTTGTGTCCCAGGTACATGGCCTCCTTTCCACATCCTCACTACCTCTCCTCTAGCATTGTTTTAAGAATAAAATGAGGCCGGGCGCGGTGGCTCAAGCCTGTAATCCCAGCACTTTGGGAGGCCGAGACGGGCGGATCACGAGGACAGGAGATCGAGACCATCCTGGCTAACACGGTGAAACCCCGTCTCTACTAAAAACTACAAAAAACTAGCCGGGCGAGGTGGCGGCGCCTGTAGTCCCAGCTACCCGGGAGGCTGAGGCAGGAGAATGGCGTGAACCCGGGAGGCGGAGCTTGCAGTGAGCTGAGATCTGGCCACTCCAGCCTGGGTGACAGAGCGAGACTCCGTCTCAAAAAAAAAAAAAAAAAAAGAAAAAAGAATAAAATGAGATAGCCCCAAAATGAGAATCTGTATTTTAACATAATAAATAAATAAATAAATAAATACCAAATAGAGTTAAAAATCCCAATTGACAAATAATTGCTACATAATTTTACAAGTTTTCGCTAACATGGATAACAATTATGACAATGAATTATGTTGGTTTATTATATAAAATCCCCGCTTAAAATGCAAAAACACTTATAAATGTAAAACTTGAAACGATACCCAGCAAAATTTAAGGTGCTCAAGTAATCTGGCTTGGTCTAAGCAAACCCATTTGAAGAACGAACGTAAGAGTTGGGTTTGAATGTGTACAGAGAAGTGCTCAAGGTTCACTAGTCATGGAAACTTCTTGACATACAGACCTCTGCATTCAGCCTCTTGTTACTCCAGTTCCTGGGAAACTATTTGAAACTACCTAAATAAATGGGTAATATTGTGAAGCTTCTTGGCTGCAGTCAGTACATGGGAATGAGTCTCAGTTAAATTGACCAGGCAGGGATTCCAAGTCATCATTAAAATGACCACTAATGACTCTGCTGACCTGGCTACCATGCTAGTGAATTCACAGTGTGCCCATCCACAACCGAGAAAAGGGCTGCCTTAGAGGAAGTGCTAATTATAGCCGTGAATGAAATAAAAGTTATTTGTAAGGGTGAGGAAGAGACATTTGTAAAATCTATGTGAGTGTTCCTTTTAAAGTTATCTTCTCAAGAGATTAATGTCAATGCTGACACTATGGAAAATAATCCAATGTAATAGTTTTGATAATATGAATCTATGTGGATTAAATTTTCCATGCTTTGTTTGGAAGGCTCTGTTTATGCAAGAAAGTGAGCTATGACAAAGGTTGAAAACACATTAAAAGATGTTTGACAACAGTTGTCTGGCCGGAATCATTTTTCCATAAAAAGGTTGTAAATTTATTAGGCAAATAATAACTTAATCACTGCAATTTTCTATGACTATATGATAATAACCATTACATTATCTGAAAATGAAAAATAGAAACTCTGGAGTACATTTATTTAAATATGATTATTGGGAACTAAAGTAAGAGAGGATAAGAATAAGCTTAAACTTATTTTTCCCTGGAAACACAAAGCTATTTTTTTTGTTAACCATGCGTAATGCAGCATAAAAATCTATTTCAAAGTACTATATTTGCTAATAAAAATCAATTATGAATTTTGGTTACTTTCAACTGATTAGACTTACGTAATTCACTTGTTTTAAAAAACCTGGAAAGGCTTTCTGAGCGCATTTACATTTCATGGAAAATCTCAGTGCAGCTCTTTGTTACACATATATACAAGAGGACCCATCACTTCTTGTGTGAGGAGAATGTTTTAAAGCAGTCACAAAATAAGAACTTGCAACCAAACGGAGCCAGGTTATGCTATAGGGCCTATGGAGTGGGGAATTGCTACTGATTTTCTCCACTCAATTTGGCCTACAGAAATAAAGTAGTGAAGTGACTAAAACAGCAGAAAACAAAATCTTCTTGAGTAAAGTACTCTTGGCAGTAGACTTTATGATGTGGTACAACATCAGGAAAAAATAAACCCAGCAGACAGATGGTCTCCAGAGAGTAATAACCATAAACTCTGAAACTACTACACATGAAAGTACCTGCCCAAGGAATAGAGAAGAGAGATGTTTCGCTAGGGATTGACCTACAATGGCACTTGCTGCTCTTGGTGACCAGAACTAAAAGAAAGCTGAAAGCCAGCATCAGTGTGTGAAGTCACTGGAGTATTTTATAGATCAGAAAAGTTGGCAAGCGATGGACACTAGACAACACAAACTTCCTCTCTCCAAAAATATATTCACAGTTAGCTTTAAAGCTGTAGTCACTCCTCTGGGGTCTGGTAAGTAAAGAAAAAAGGTATGTTTTTTCTTGCTGCTGCTATATATAAATAAGCGTCAAGCTTTTTTTTTTTTTGTGACCAAAACAATTGAAGTTGATGATTTTATGTAGATAGAAACACATTAGGATGATAGAAAGAAAGACAAAAATGTGGCTTTACCTAACATAATATTTTATTCTTCACTGAAAGTTCTAGAGATGTTTACTTAAATTTTATTATTACTGTTTTAGGTGCATAGTTGAAACTCAAACATACTAAATGGCATTGGGAGATGTAAAGTAGAAAGTGTTAGGGTTGGGAGTGGTGGTTCACGCCTGTAATCCCAGCACTTTGGGAGGCCGAGGCGAGTGGATTGCCTAAGCTCAGGAGTTTGAGAAGAGCCTGGGCAATGCAGTGAAACCCTGTCTCTACTAAAATATTAGCTGGGTGTGCTGTGCACCTGTAGTCCCAGCTACTCAGGAAGCTGAGGCAGGAGAATTGCTTGAACCCGGGAGGCGGAGGTTTCAGTGAGCCGAGATCATGCCATTGCACTCCAGCCTGGATGACAGAGAAAGACTCCATCTTAAAAAAAAAAAAAAAAAAAAAAAAGTAGAAAGTGTTATTAGCAGAGATAGTTTGCCCTAAATTTTCAGTTTTAATGGGCACCTGTCCTATTTTTTAAAAGAGAAACATAACTCAGTTTTCTAATTAGTAAGCTGACAGGGATGCACTAAATAAACATGTCCCATATTCAGTTGTTTTAGGATACTCTGATGTCAATGCTTCTATTTAGAGAGTAGTGAGAGGAGGGCTATGCTGTCAAAGAGTCAGAAATGGCTTCTGATTCCTGGGCCCTTGAAAATGCATGAGGCTGGCAGGGTCCCAGAAGTATCACCTGCACAATCCAGAAAAAAATGCATTATTTTCCACTTCTTGCCATAAGAGAGTCTAGGCTTTCCTTTTTTTTTTTTTTTTTTTTTTTTTTTTTTTGTGCCACTAGTTATTGCCATCTGTAGGAGAGGAAGGGAAGAGAGAAAGATTTATAGCAGGGGTGGACAAACTTTCTGTAAAGGACCAGATAGTAAATATTTTAGATTTTGTGAGCCATGTGGTCTCTCTAGCAGCTACTCAGCACTGCAGTTGTAGTGCAAAAGCAGCTACAAACTGTAAATGAATAGGTGTAATTATGTTCTAATAAAACTTCATTTACAAAAACAAGTGGAAAGCTGGATTTGGTCCACAGGTTGCTAACCCTTGGTTTAGAGTATTACAAAGGGCTAGAATGTGATTTCTCCTCTCATCTGGCAAGACAATGTTAATTCTCCCCCAGCAAGGTTTTCAGCATATGTCTCCTCCTACTCAAGTCCTCACGATAAAGGGCCCATCATAAATGTACTTTTATGTCAGAACTTATTGTGAATTTAAAGGTTATCATTCAAAAATAAATTTAAAACGTGGGAAAAATTTTTGTACACTATTGAATGTTTTTGTCTCTTTAAATACAAAAATAACCAAAGGAAAAATAGAGGCAGATAGAGATGTTACATATTTCATAATTTCTTTGGCAGAACCAAGTTCCCAATACTAATCTGTAAGTGACAGAAAAACTGTTTCTGTTCTTCACTATTCCATTTTTGTCATTTATATTAGATAAAATGAGCATCAGTTGATCAGAAGAGTATTTGATCTTTGTCTTCCCCGTTTAATGTTGCTTGGTGGAAAACCGTAATTCAAAGAAAAGTAATAGAAAATTAACCAGGTACTATTACCCATAATGGGTGTCAGACAACTTTTACGTCACTGTAAAATTCTAAGTGCTTGAAAAGTTTTCCAGAGCATTTCTTTTTTTTGCCACGAAGCTTTGGGAAACAAAGCAATTTAATGTTCTCGAAGTTCAAAATTATTTTCTATAATAATTCAGCCTTTCAAAGGATTTCTACAAAATCTTTTCCCTCCAGTAAAAAAAAAAAAAAATTCAAAATGCTTGACAAAAAAATCCATGGCATCTTTAAAAAACGATTGTTGGCCCATATTTTTCTTTTGAGTAACTTAGGGTTTTTTAAGAGAAGTTTTAGGTTCACAGTAAATTCAGAGGAAGATGCAAAGATTTCCCATGACTCCCAAATCTTGAAATTTTCTTTTTACTAATGGTAAAACATTTATAGGCCTATCAATGTGATATGACTATGATAACCCTGTAACCTATAACCAATAAATTATTAATTGAGGGCTATTTATTGCAGAAAGTGGGACTCATTTTTCAACCCATTTGGGACATCAGTGAATGTGGTTATGGTTTTCCTCTGTTAGCCAAAGTGTTTCCCTTTCAGTTTGATTTAGTGAACCAGGAAGATTTGGTAGAACTATCATTGAATTACACATTAGAAGGCCTAGAGTTTAGTTTAGTATCACTGCTTCCTAGGTTGGAACTATTGGACAAATCTCTGATCTACTGTTAGCTTCAATTTCTTCATTGGTAAAATGAAGTCTAGTACATGCTGTGTGTAGATAGGATTTGATTATGTAGGTGATGAAATAAAAACGTTATACAAACATGCTGTATTCTTATGAGAGGATTATAGTGCCCCTGAGATTAGGCCTTTATTTTACTCCTTTTAATTTAATGGGAGAAAAATTTATTGGACACCTACTAGACACTTGTGTTAACCTCCAGGCACTCATACAAAGAAGCAGCTCTTAAAAAGCAAACTAACACAGGAGCTGAAAATCAAACACCGCATGTTCTCACTCATAAGTGGGAGTTGAACATTGAGAACACATGAACACAGAGAGGAACGGCACCTATCAAGGCTTGTTGAGGGGTGGGGGGTGAGGGGAGCAAACTTAGGGGATGGGTCAATAGATGCAGCAAACCACCATGGCACACGGATACCTATGTAACAAAACGGCGTGTTCTGCACATATATTCTCTTTGTTTTTTAGAAGAAATAAAAAAAAAAAAAAAAGAAGCAGCTCAATGATTGTTGACTTGTATTGGTTAATTGCTGTATTTAAGGCAAGTAAATATTCATCTATTCACCAGTAAATAGATAATGCAAGTCTTTACAAGACTATTTCCATATTAGATTTCTGAAAGGATGATTCTGAAAACTGGCTTTTTGGCATGGCAGATTGCCTTCAGATTGACAGCAGTTTGCAGAGGTAGGAGTTGTGGCACTTGTTGGTTAGGGTTAGAGAATTTCTTTACCAGTAGCTAGAAAGGCAATACAGTCTTTGACACCATCAAGAAGCCATAACAAGAGATTGTCCCTGTTTCTACTTAAAAATGTCTGCCACAGAATTCACTAGATCATATTTAGTACCTCTTATAAAGTCAAATTCTTCTCAACTGGTAATTAGCTTTGGTACTACTGAAACCGCATATAGAAAATTATTGCAATTTTCTATTTATAGATTATTGTATCAGTATTGAATACTTGTGTGTATGTAATACACACATGGAAGTAATGGAACTATTGGTCAGCCACATCAAGGTTTAGATACTTAATCCACTGAAGCTGGTAGTTATTTTGATCTGTAATCATAGTGAGGGGCAAGGAAGAATAAACTATAGGAATCAAAATAGTAATAAGCATGTTTGAATTATGTGGGAGTAGTTTCTTTTTTGTCTTTTACTATATTTTTAGAGATGGAGTCTTTCTCTGTCATCCAAGCTAGAGTGCAGTGGTGTGATTACAGCTCACTGCAGCCTTGAACTCCTGGGCTCAAGAGATCCTCTCACCTCAGCCTTTGGCATAACTGGAACTTCTAGTGCACACCACCATGCCCTGCTAATTTATTTTATTTTTTTAGAGATAGGGTCTTTCTATGTTGCCCAAGCTGGTCTCAAACTCCTGGCCCCAAGGAATCCTCCCACCTCAGCCTCCTGAGTGATTCGGATTAAAGGGATGAGCCACCTGCACCCAATGGGAATATTTTCTTGATAGCATTTGTCCTGGAGCCAGTCTTCTATGCAGGCCTTAGGACTCCTGCCAACAGGTTCAGAAGTTGACGTCAGATAATCAGACATTATTATCCAGACAGTCCTCTTAAGTACCTGAATTCCTGGGAGTGTTTAGATACTCCCAGACAACATCAACAGTAACAGAAATAGGGATAGGTAAGGGACAGAGCAGCAATAGTTGACTGATTCTGTATACATGATACTGAATTTAACACAGGGATTTTCTTTGACCTTTAAGGAATGATGTTTGAGAATGTATTGACCAAGAAATGGATTAGCATATAGGGACTGCTATAAGTAAACAATCTGTCCAGTCATATCTAGGTGAAAAACGACAGAATAGAATAATATAAAAGTAGAGGAGGCAAGATGAAGGGAATTCTGACATAAGCTGGGAATGTTACAAGAGTGAAAATACCATCCCAACACAATTGGCAACTACCTAAGGGAGGAGGTGCCACTAACTAATGACTGAGACAAATCATTAGGTTCAACTATATGAAATTGCCATTATTGTAGGTCAGAAACAACTGAATTTCAGCAAGTTTACCTGGCCGAACCTTACATGTTACACCTGTATTGTGCTTAGACATTGCTATGTATATATGTGTATACATTTATATATACTCAACACAAAGTTCATGCATATCTTCTTTCAAGATTCAAAAAATCTTAAGACGAAGGAAAGCTGACGATAATATTTATTATAACACAGCTCCTTTGTCTACAGGGTTATCAGTTCAATTACTTTCAAATATGGTTGTAAACATATCTTGTGTTTGGATATAAGTAACTTCTTAATTATTAAGTAATACCTGAATTTACCACTTTTAAAATAAATATACTTTAAAAAAATGAATACACTGAAAGTGCGGAGCAACCAAACAGTTCGTACAGAAGCCAAACTGTACTTAGGAAACTCAAGTTGGCTATTTTCAGCTTATTCCTCAACTCCTTAGTTTCAGGTATAAAGTCATCACATACCAATTGGATTACTAGTCCAAAGGGAAGCTTAGTAAGAGATCACATTGTTTATTCTCATCCCTGAAGTCAGCCACACTTGAGAGATGAATAAATAACAGGTGCTGCCCAAGATTACAATGTAGGTTGACTTTGATGCTTCAATTATTTTTGGCCAAGATATTATATTTGTACATATCTATGTTTGTAAATATTGCATATATGTATATATGGATAATTGTGGAAGTAAGAGCTATACACATCACTGGTTAATCTGATAAATAAACTTTAGTTAGTTTTAATATCTCTGGATTATAAGAATAAGCCACATTTATTGTAAAACAAGTACATAAACAATATAGATATGTATAACTTAGAAAGTCAAAATCCCTAGTAATCATTGTCTACGCCTTTGCCTTCCTCTTTCAAATAACCAATATCATCAATTTGGGAGATATAATCTGAGCTCCCCCTCCTCATCACAATGTTCTGGTTTTTTTTCACTTATTTCTTTAAAAGTCTAACCTCCTTTGAGATTCTTTTCTTCACCCACCTAGATCATAATGATATTTCTCTTCTCTACACTTTCAGCACTTTGAGTTTGCATTTTAATAATAAAATGTCTCACATGGTTCTCTAATTCAGTATTCCCCAGATTGTCTTCCATAGAATACCACTATCTCAAGAGATTTTTATAGATCTGTCTCAAGAAAAAGTTGCTCTGTTAAACACATTTAGGGAGTTCTGGGTTCAATGACAATAACTGGATTTCTTTGTTGCAGAACTTCTGAGACACCGTGTGTGTGTGTGTTTTTGTGTGTGTAAGTTTCTATTCGCATTTTATATAAATGAAAACATATCTTTGTCACATATATCAGATGTCCAGTTCTGAGACATGGTTGTGTTGGGGTCCCTAGGGAGAAGTGGCCCTGCGAAAGAGGAAGAGACAGTGAAGGTCAAGAAGGAAGGTCAGAGCAAGGGAGGAGAATCCAAAGAACATGGTATCCTGAAATCCAAAAGAGTTTTCAGAAGGAGAAAATGGGTCAGGTGCAGTGGCTTATGCCTGTAACCTCACCACATTGGGAAGCCAAGGTGGGAGGATCTCTTGAGGCCAGAAGTGAGACCTGCCTGGACAACATAGTGAGACCCTACTGAGACACCTTTAACTTCTTAGGTGTGAATGGTGAAGTTCCAGGGGAAGATTTTGGTATGCCACATTTCTAAAATTTGCATCCAGGAACATCATCCTATTCACCTTATTGATATCTTAAGTGACCTTAATGGTTTTTAGAATCTTGTGTGAAAAACTCTACATTCTTGAGAGCAGAGACTTTGCTCTTCATTCCTTTTTGAGACTCTTGTAGTGCATAGCATAGATCTGAAAACATCAAAGCACTCAACAAATATCTGTTGATTGTATCATATGGTTGAAGGAAATAAAAAGAAAAAAATGAAAAAATGAAAAAAATGAAAAAAAATGAAAATAAAAAGAAAAAAATATTGAAAGACAACTAATATATGCCCAAACTTTTCACTATACATTTTCCTCATTGATTTATTTACCTTGAATTAAATAAAGGGATTCTTTTTGTCTTTAAGATATATATCTTAAAATTACATAATGCCATTATATTTCACTATACTGATCAAAAGTCATTGCATAGGAAGGGTGTGCAGACTGATTATCAAATCACTGTAAGAACATGAAAAATTTACTGACTAAAATTTTCATAGTGCAAGAAATGTGTTTCTATCCTAAAGAGGGTTATAAAATGGGAGAAATGAAACTCTAAGAGTCTTATCATTAAATTTATGGAAGTTCATTTCCTGTGTGTGAGGAGAGTCTAATGGAAAACTTTATAACCATGGACCTTCTCCTTTGTCATGACTGAAGGGATCCAATGCTAAAATTCTGCTCTATGTAACAAAAAGTACAGTAGAAGAATATATTGTATCTTGAGTATACGCTTGTCCTTCTATATCTTCCTCTGACTTCTATAAGATATATTTTAAAAACTCAGTCCACATTCCTTAATTCCTCCAACTCCCTCCAGAAACAACAGGTCTTCAAGGTGTAATTGGGTAACTTTTATTGAAATCAGCTGTTGGTAGTCCCTGTCAACCACCTGTGCCAGTTATTGAGTCACAGAGGAAGAGCTGGGTTTCCAAACAGTCTGTATGGAGTAAATTCTCAAAGCATTTGGCCCTATCTCACAATGCCTCTCACTGCCCTGCTCATGATCCAGTCATAGATTTTAAATTGAACCAGTATTTCTGTTTCCATAATGGAAGTTAAGTTTTAGTATAAATATTTGAGGGTCACCACAAATTTAAGAGGATACCTTTTAAAATGTTGCTTTTCTTTTCTTTTTCTCCTTCCTTCCTTCCTTCCTTCCTTCCTTCCTTCCTTCCTTCCTTCCTTCCTTCCTTCCTTCCTTCCTTCCTTCCTTCCTTCCTTCCTTCCTTCCTTCTCTGTCTCTCTTTCTTCCTTTCTTCCTTTTTGAGATGGAGTTTCACTCTTGTCACCAAGGCTGGAGTGCAGTGGTGTGATCTCACCTCACTGCAACTTCTGCTTCCCGGGTTCAAGAGATTCTCCTTCCTCAGCCTCCTGAATAGCTGGGATTACAGGCGCCTGCCACCATGCCCAACTATTTTTTTTTTTTTTGTATTTTTAATAGAGACAGTGTATCACCATATTGGCCAGGGTGGTCTCGAACTCCTGACCTCAGATGATCCACCCGCCTCAGCCTCCCAAAGTTCTGGGATTACGGGCATGAGCCACCACGCCTAGCTTGCTTTTCTTTTTATAATGCAAAAACAAAATAAAATTTTTGATTCGAACCTTATTGGGAATATTTGACTGCTAGTCATAAAGTGCCTAAACTAATGAATAAGAAAAGTAATGTATTTTTGAGATAGCAACAAGAAATTCTTCTTGAGCTCGGGATGATATCTCAAAGTAATAAAAATATGCTATCTTCTGTATTTGGCTTCAGGACCTCGTGGTGGTTGATGGTGGGAAGTGCTCTAACTTGACTGGGGGGCAGCACCTCACCCTCTACCCCAGCACATGGCCTTGGGCAGGCACTTTAACCTTCCTGGGACTGGCATCTCTCTTCTGTAAAACCAAGAGGTTGATCTGCAAAAACACAAATGGCACTTCCAGATATGTCCAAATCCATGACAACACTATTCCATGTAAAAATGTGCAGCAGATCCTGTTACACATAGACAAAGTGGGCCACTCTGTTTCACAAATAGCACTTTTCAAGCAATATGACTTTTTTGTGCTTAACCCAGTAATAAGCATTTCCTAAAAATGTAGATGCTAATAGGATAAACCTTAATAGCAGCTTGATTGTGGAAGTTTGGATTTAAAAATAAAATAGATAATAACTCTGGAGACGACAGGGCCACTTTTCGCCTGCAAATTGTTTGATGCTGTGGGTCAGTGGATAGGAAAACAATAAGAACATCTGCTCAGATGACACATTTCACATTCCCGATGAGGCTATAATGGTTCATGATGAAATGTTGAGAAAATGGCTTCTAGGAAAGGAAAAAACAGAAGGAGATACAGCCAATTCTCATTATTTGCAGTGGTAGTTATGTTCTGTAAAGTCACTACAAACACCGAATTAGTAAACACAAAGCCATTGCTCGTAGGGATATACAGGAATAAGTCCCCGGGAGCCTCTGGTCTCAACAGTTTCATCAGCTGATCGATACATATTATTGTTTTATGTGTGCTTCCATTTAATGATACTATATTTAATATTGTTGATTCATTAATGTTGAACTCACAGCCAAGAGGACTATAACTCATACCTGAAAGAAGCTTATCTAACCAAGTGTGTTTTCTCCAAGAGGCTCATCACAGCCTTCCTGTGCTTCGCAACAGTAGACAGCACTTCAGCACTACTACTTGGGGCTAATTTTAAGTGGTGAAAGTATCAACAAACAGCACAAAAGGCTGAGGATGCCTGTAACCCCAGCACTTTGTGAGGCCAAGGTAGGAGGATCACTTGAGGCCAGGAATTTGAGACCAGCCTGGGAAACATAGTGAGACCCCATTTCTACAAAATAAACAAACAAATAAATAAATAAAACATAAATTAAAGAAGAATTTTTTTTTAAATAAAAGCACAAAAATGTGAAAAACAGCAGAAAATAGGTCTTGCAAGGGACATGTGTTTACAGTGTGAGAGCTGAAACAAGAAGACAGAGTGTCAGTTTGTTCAAGCTCAGTTGAGAACCTGAATGTTGGGAGACTAAAATTTTTTTGTTGCTCTGTAAATGGCCATAAAGGTGCCTTGGGTGTTGATTTTTACCTCATAAATACATTTTTAGTGAGTTAGCAAATTTGTGAATATGGAATACACTAATAATATCGAGGATCAACTGTATAAATTGCATATAAATTTCAAAATAGGTAAAATTCTAAGTATCATAACTTTTTAATTTAAAAAGCAAAGAATGGTATTGCTGTTATTAAATTATATAAAAGATGATCTTAAATGAGTATTTTCTTATAATCACCGAGGATGGGAAATCAATAAGATATTTATAGTTCATACACAAATAATGTCTTTCTGTACCCAAGGCATATTTTCACTATGAATAAAGGTGGTTTGTTTTAGAATCAACAAATAAACAGAATTACAACATGAAAACCTGTGGAGGCTGCAAATAAAGGAATCTTAGAAACTTGAGAGTAATAAGGATTGTTCCTACTATTGATTAATACAAATCATTTGACCAGATCCCTATAATAATCCACATGTAATTGCAAGGGTTATCCAGAGGAGTAAAGTGAGCAACTTAAATTATGCCATCATTTTTAATGTTTGATAACTTACATTTAAAAGTCTATCAGGGCACAATTATGTTTACTGAGTACACTGATTGAATAAATACAAAGCTGCCAAGACACTCACTGACTTGAGAACTAATGTTGTAAAAGTAGCCAAGACAACATTGCTATGATTCATTTAAGTAAATATTCATTTAAAATTTTTTTTCTCAAACAAAAGAAAATTGTGAGACCTCAAATAAGGCACTGAAACTCATCATGACTGACTTCACAAGCAATATACGAAGCTCACCATCTTAAAAATAAAATCTGTGGGCTGAGTGAGTTGGCTCATGCCTGTAATCACAGCATTTTGGGAGGCCAGGGCGGGTAGGTCACTTGAGGCCCGGAGTTCAAGACTAGCCTGGTCAACATGGTGAAACCCTTCTCTACTAAAAAAAATACTAAAAATTAGCCAGGTGTGGTATATGCGTCTGTGGTCCCAGCTACTCAGGAGGCTGAGGCACGAGAATTGCTTGCACCTGGGAGGCGGAGGTTGAAGTGAGCTTAGATCACACCACTGCACTCCAGTATGGGCAACAGAGTGAGGTTCCATCTCAATAAATAAATAAATACATAAATAAATAAAATAAAAGCTATGATTAATAGCTGTAGCAATCTAAATGAAGGCTTCCAACTCAGTCTTTAACATGAATGTTTTCTATTATACTATCATTTAAGCAACTTACATTTATTTGCTAAACAATACGCCTTTCCAGATTTTAGGTATTTTCATGTATTAGAAATGCAGATATCAATTGATTTTCTATGGTATTTAGTAAGATAGTCATAAATTAAAATAAATAATACATTTAATTCCAGTAAGACTAAGGTTTGTTCAGTGAAAAACAGGTTCTAAAATATATTAGTCAAATCATATTTTGACTCAAGCTTTAAACAGACCATTTGCAAGTATGAATTCCATATATGCAGCCCATATATATATATATGTATATATGTGTGTGTGTGTGTGTATATATATATATATATATATATGAGGGCCCGCATCATATTTTATATTTACTTTTCAGTTTATTCAATTTCATCAGCTTCAGAAGTGAATAAATTATTAACCATTTAGAATAGTAACTTTGGAGATGGGGTCTCACTATGTTGCCCAGGCTGGTCTCAAACTCCTGGGCTCAAGCTGTCCTTCTACCTCAGGCTCACTAGTGGAAACTACAGGCACAAGCCCACCATGCCTGGCTCTAACTGCATTTTTTTTTTTTTTTTTTAAAGAGGTGAGCTGTTGTTGCTCAGGGTGGAGTGTATTGATGTGATCACAGCTCACTGCAGCCTCGAATTCCTGGGCTTAAATGATCCTCCCACCTCAGAAGTATGATGGCCTATACCTGTAGTTCCAGCTACTCAGAAGACAAGAGGATCCTGAGTGGTGGGAACTACAGGCACAAGCCCACCATGCCTGGCTCTAACTGCATTTTTTTTTTTTTTTTTTTAAAGAGGTGAGCTGTTGTTGCTCAGGGTGGAGTGTATTGATGTGATCACAGCTCACTGCAGCCTCGAATTCCTGGGCTTAAATGATCCTCCCACCTCAGAAGTATGATGGCCTATACCTGTAGTTCCAGCTACTCAGAAGACAAGAGGATCCTGAGTGGTGGGAACTACAGGCACAAGCCCACCATGCCTGGCTCTAACTGCATTTTTTTTTTTTTTTTTAAAGAGGTGAGCTGTTGTTGCTCAGGGTGGAGTGTATTGATGTGATCACAGCTCACTGCAGCCTCGAATTCCTGGGCTTAAATGATCCTCCCACCTCAGAAGTATGATGGCCTATACCTGTAGTTCCAGCTACTCAGAAGACAAGAGGATCCTGAGTGGTGGGAACTACAGGCACAGGCCACCATGCCTGGATAGAAGAGTCATTTTTTAAATTTCATTAGATAACAGTTCTGTATAAAAATAACTTATCTGGGCTGGGCACGGTGGCTCACGCCTGTAATCCCAGCACTTTGGGAGACCAAGGCGGGCAGATCACGAGGTCAGGAGCTCGAGACCACCCTGGCCAACATAGTGAAACCCCGTCTCTACTAAAAATACAAAAAATTAGCCAGGCATGGTGGCAGGCGCCTGTAATTCCAGCTACTCAGGAAGCTGAGGCAGGAGAATCGCTTGAACCTAGGAGGCGGAGGTTGCAGTGAGCCGAGATTGCCCCATTGCACTCCAGCCTGGGTGACAGTGTGAGACTCCATCTCAAAATATAAAAGCAAAACGAAACAACCACCACCAAATAAAAACGTATTGGGGCACTGAAATAGAAATAGAATATTGAGGGAAACACTTAAATATTTATTAAAAAGCTAAGAAAATAAGGGACTGGAGATGTTTATTTCACAAATAAATATTTTTATAAATTGACATCATGGGTAGTGTAAAGTTTGTCTCAATTAGTTGCCTATTGAGAGATCTTGATCATTTGTGCTAGTGATACTGTGATGGAATGGCCATGGGGTCATTTGGTCACTTTCTCCCCCTTACTTAGCTTTATGTTAGTAATTCCCATTATTTGAGGGGTTCTGATGTCATAATAATGTCAATAAGGGTGTGTTGTCAGGCTTCTTTCATTATGATCCTACTCTGTTGGAGATAAAAACTCAGCACACACAAAATAGAGTGTATCAAAGCATTCCTTTCCCTTCTGGCCTGCAACTTGGCATGTTTTCAAAAATCCTTAGCAGCATAAAATCACTCTATATTTGTTTTCAAGTCTTAGATGAAAAGAGCTATTGTTGAAAGCTTAGTTAAGAAATTAAACACACTCAAGACACTTTTCACACTTTTGTGCTTTGGGATATAATTCCTGTAATTAGGTTTGAATTGTATTGTGAATCTTCTGGATTCTCAAGTTTATAAAATTTCATTCACCAACAATTTCAGTTTGAGTTTTCCCCAAGGCAACTTAAAAAATGATAAAAACTATCATTTTATACTGTAAACTCTAAAATGAGAACATGTGATTTATTTATGGGGAAGAATTCTTGTTTTCCTTAACATTTCTGAATCTCAGGGCAGCCCAGCATATTATACAACCAAAAGAATATTGCTTGCTATTCTTTCAACTCAGATATGCGGCAGTAAACTATGCCTCCTAAAATATTTTCACGGTATCCACAATTGGAAGCATTATTTCTAGAATTAAGGATGTGTGTTGAATGTCTTTGTAGATAATCAATATATACATGTTTTCTAAAAATATGGAAATCTGAAACCTTTATTAGGAGCTATGTTCCTTAGAGAGTTCCTTGGAGTTCTTTAATTCTAGCAACCTTTCTCTCTTCCTCTTCTTGCCCAAATATGAAAGTTGGTATTAGTTTGATGCATATAAATGAAATAGCAAATACAAAACAGCAAAAATGAGAGCCAAAAAGGCCCTGGGCAAGATTCCCAGGCACAGCATTTAGAATTCTAGCTCTGATTTGCAGGATCGTTATTGTCCAGGCCTAGACTGAAAGCTGAATGCATTTTATTCTGCTTATTGATGCATATTCTGCCTCATAACAAGACCCCAGATTACTAAACTTATTTTCTCCTGCAAAAATATCTGATTTAAAGTTCATATTTTCGAGAGGGAAAGCAAAGAGTTCTGGCTGGCTGCTAACATTCTAAGTATTGAGATATAATTCAAAAGTATTCAACAGAAAAGAGAAAGATAAACACTTCTTCTCTTCACTTTTACTGCCATAAACAGGTAGCACATATATAGGCTTCCGTAAAGTTTTGCATTCATTGGTATTGTTAGTAAAACAGATCCTGGCTATGGTATAGGAACATTAACATCTCTCCCTAATGTGTTACTGTGGATGGTTACCACATTTTTTCCTGTTTTCAGATAATGTATTGCACTTTGAAAATGCAAGAAATTATGTACTTACTAGGGCAATTCTTCCATTTATGCCACTGGAATTGTTACCTGATTCTTGACCTTAGTGTAAGGCCTGCTGACATTAATTGAACACATATTTATTGTGTACCTCATGTGTTAGGCCTCATATGGTTTTAATATTTTGTTTTACTTTAATATACCTGCATAAAATAATCTAAATCCCCTTACTATATCAATATAGCAGAAATGTTTGACTTTAATAGCTTACAGATAGACAAAGTGAGAGCCTTCTAGAAATTGAGCATGTGTTTGTCAGAAGGGAGTGGCTGTGATTGTGCCCATGGATATGACGGAGGGGAGTGTAGAATGGGGTGTCTGGGGCTAGACAGGCAGGATACTAAACCTCACATGAAAAACAATTATGAAAGAGTGTTTATAAATTGAACACAACAGTAAGTTGTACTTTTACTAACTATATGTTATGAAGAGGTTATGTGAGACAATCCCTATCAAATCAACCACTCATCCTCCCAACTGGTAACCTTGGGATGGAGGGGGGAGGCTATCGCATTGACTGCCTCTCTACTGCCCATTTGTTTTATATCATGTTCAAACTGTTCTCTCATAATGGGGAGTTTGAGCTTCAAAAGGGAACCCTTTCCATATAACATGAGTCGGAATTTTGAAAGCTTGGATGCCTTTCATTCATTAAAAAAACAAACAAACAAAAAAAGATGGAGCACCTATTATGTGCCAGGCACTCACTATATTAGGCGCTGGGGACACATCAGTTCATAAGGCACAGCACTTGCTCTAAAGAATCTAGAAAATAATGTCATTCTGAAGGAGGGCTCAGAATTTTGCTTTTTTATAATTTATAAAATTTAACATTTAAGAGTGATTTATAGAAAACATTGAAAAGACCTGGAAAAAAAGACAAGAACAAGAATGAAATCTTTCCCTGGGGAACCCCTTAAGCTATCCACCTTTTTCTCAGGTTTTCTGTGAAAAAGGCCCATCATGTGATTAAATTGAGTCCATGAATAATATGGACACTAGGAGAGTGACATAAGAATGAACTTTCCTTAAGCTCCGGATGCTATGGAACAAGAGGCAGAGGCATTTAAAAACATCCTATTAGCATTGCGATGAAAACAACCAGTGTAGACACGGAAGGAAACAGGGAGATCACCCTGACCAGTGGCTCTCCATTCTGACTGCATATTAGCATCATCAGGGTAGTATTTTAAAAATGATCATGTTCAGGCTTCCTCCAAAGATGAAAGTAAATTGGATTCCCAGGGAGTGAGACCTTGGTATTGGCATTTTAAAAAGCTTCCTACGGCTGGGCGCAGGGGCTCACACCTGTAATCCTAGCACTTTCGGAGGTCAAGGCGGATCACCTGAGATCAGGAGTTTGAGACCAGCCTGGCCAACATAGTGAAACCCCGGCTCTACTAAAAACACAAAAAATTAGCTGAGTGTGGTGGTGTGTGCCTGTAATCCCAGCTACTAGGGAGGCTGAGGCAGGATAATTGCTTAAACCTGGGAGGTGGAGGTTTCAGTGAGCTGAGATTACGCGACTGCACTCTAGCCTGGGCAACAGAGCAAGACCCTGTCTCAAAAAAAAAAAAAAAAGCTTTCTACAGCCAGGGTTGAGATCTACTGCTCTAGGTCCACCCTTACTCACTGTGAAGCTTAGAAAACCCAGACCCACAAGGTGAAGTGAAGCACTCAAGGCCATGCTCTAAAGCAGAGGCAGAGCCCAGCCTGGCTGCTAGTGTCTGGGCACTGTAATGCAATGGGCCTGAACTCCTGGTGCTCCAAACATCTGCTTTTATCCATGCTTACCTTTCAGGAACCTTTAAATAGTCTATCAACAGTAACTCTATTATACATTCAGATTGCCTAACATAACTGAAATCAGGGGTCCTTCTGAGATGTCAGAAGCCCATCTTGGTGGGAGAGGGGGAATGCCAGAGTTTCAGGAGTTCAGCTTACCTTGCTCCTTTTCTCCTCCAACAAGAGTATCTCAGTTTTAATCTGTTGAATATATAGGTTTTACATGTAAGATTTCATGTCAAGAAAAAAGCAAAGGCTGGGTGCAGCAGCTCATGTCTGTAATCTCAACATTTTGGGAGGTGGAGGTGGGAGGATAGCTTCAGGCCAGGAGTTTGAGACCAACCTGGGCAACATAGCAAGACCGGGTTTCTACCAAAATAAATAAATAAAATAAAATAAAATAAAAAATAAGAAAGAAAGAAAAAGAAAGATCTAAAAAGAAGCTTCAAAAAAAAAAAAAAAAAAAAAAAAAACCAATTTAAATCTTCCCTCCAGGCCTCAAGGGATATAATGGCTTGCGTTTTCGTTTAGCTATTGTTTTAATCACATCTCCTATCCTGGAAAGAGTATTTAAACACGAGGGAAGGTTAGACATTGAAATCAATTTTTCTGAGGCTGCTAAATAATTTTGGCTCTGGGTTGGATCTGTTTTTCTTCTGATAACTGACTTGTGTGGCTTTGAGCAACCTCTCTGAGTCTGTTTCTTTCATATGTAAACTAAAGATGCTGTCACTGGGTTGTTGCAGGTATTGCATGAAATGATAAACTTAGTAAAGGATTTAGCACAAAAAGCAAATGTAAAGCACTAAATGTATCCAACATGAAGCATGTGCTCAGAATGTATTAGTTTCATTCCCTTTCTTCCCTTTTAGTTGACAGCAATGGAAAAGTTTCTGTTAAATAGTGATATCAGATTACAGGCTAAATGATTTAGCACCTGGGATATTTTAAGGTTGGCCTTATTTTGAGAATTACTGGGTATGTTTGTTTTGTTTTGTTTTGTTTTGTTTTGTTTTGAGATGGAGTCTCACTCTGTGTCACCCAGCCTGGAGTGCAGCGGCGCTATCTCAGCTCACTGCAACTTCCTCCTCCCGGGCTCAAGTGATCCTCCCACCTCTGCCTCCCGAATAGCTGGGACTACAAGCAAGAATTACTGTTTTTGAATAGTACCTTCAAAAAACATAACCTTAGAAGACCCATTTTTATGCTACTACAGGTGAGAATTATTGTTTCTGCATACTACCTTCAAAAACATAACCTTAGAAGACCCCTTTTTATGCTACTACAGGCGAGAAACATTGTTTTTGCATGGTACTTTCAAAAAACATAACCTTAGAAGACCCATTTTTATGCTACAATAGGTGAGAATTATTGTTTTTGCATAGTACCTTTAAAAAACATAACCTTAGAAGACCCGTTTTTATGTTACTTTGGTGCATCACAATGTTTTCAAAGTACAACATGCAAAATAATTCAGTTTCAAGATCTTTAATATCTGAGACACTATTCAAGGACCAAGTCCTAATTCCTTCCATATTAATCTGCAACACTTCCCAAGTAACTCAACCAATATAAAGTGGATTAAGTCACCTAGAATATACATCTTCTTTTTTAATTAGAGACACAAAGTTCCTACTTACAGTTATAATAGATTAGGTTGAGCATGCATTTTGGCAATACTCAAAGTAATTAAAAATGATTTAAAAGGCAAAAGAACAAAATCACCAGAGATGAAATACATCAAAGTAATCTAGTTGTTCTATTTTTTATTTAATCAAAGGCCTCAATTTGACTTTTTGCATTAACTTTAAGTAGGTGAAAACTGAACAATTCAGAAGGCCTTGGATGATTTATTCATGTTTTGCCATGTTTATGTATCCAATTTAAATGTAAATTTCACGGTTATTCAGACTACACAATGATAAGAATGGAGAAGCAGGTTCACTTTAGGAATGGTTGTGAGTGATTATGCTAACTGCTAAAATAAAGGGATGAAAAATTGTGGAACAATTGCTTGTGAAAATAACCTAAACTAACGTTTAGATCTGCTCTGGTACTCAACTTGCTGCCAAATTTCCATGATGCTACTGACTTAACTGCCTTTGAAGAACTCTGCCAAGAGACTTCTCCTATCTGGAGGAAGAAAACACAGGGAGACCTTTTCCATAAGCTAAGAACAAATCTCAAGTTAACAGGATCCAGATAAAAAGGTAGTAACAGCTGACAAGACTGGCGAACCGTGTGAGCTGTGAGCTTGTACATACACACGAGGGCCACGGCCCCCAGATTCCATCACGTGCAACAGTGAGGCTTTCCCTTCTTTTTCAAGCATCATGTGCTCATTTTAAACAGATGTCAGACGCAATTTTACCACACAGATGGAACCAACCATTTAAACTAACTTATTCTGCCAAGTCTGTTTGGGGAAGGGCTGCATATCTAGAAATGCACATTTTGTAGTCATATCATGCTTTCAAATAAATTCCTGCCACCCCTGACTACAGATCAACAGTTTTCCAATAACCGATGAGACAGATTAGCAAGACATAGCCTATTATTCTAAGTTTACTAGAAGTGAGAGTTTTTATCAACACACACACACACACACACACACACACACACACACACACACACAGAAGAGTCTTGAAAGATCTTCCAAGAATGCAATTATACAGTAAGTTAATTTCTTATCCACAAAAGTATAGCTGTATTAACAACCCTTCCTTAAGTGGATACACTGGAATGCTGCCTTAGTTATCTCAAACCACTTTCCTGCAGCATTATTTTGCACTTACTTTTAGTCATTCTTCTCCATCTACCTTCACCCCTACCAAGCATCTGGCTCCTCCTCCTGCCTTCCTCCCACAGCACTCACACTTTCCTCTTGAACAGCACTGAAGGCATACAGGTCTGCATCTGACATGCTTGATTTTTCAGGTGTGGCTCTCTAACACAGACCTATAGTTGGAACCAGAAGCTTGATATGGTTTTAGTGAAACTTGTTCTGTGTCACAGATAAGAAAGCTGGATAAAGAACATGAAGATGAACTCAAAGACATAGACATATTCTTACGTGGCTGTGCTGAGTTCTGCCAAAGAAAAACTTTGAAAGATTGCCAAGGAATCTGAACTTAAGTATCAAGGGCCTTTTGTTGACTCAGTTTTGCTACTGTTCTTTGTTGGTAGTTGGTTAGTTGAAATTTCATAAATCACCCAAGGGAAAATCTGGGGTCCAGAAAGATGAGATAAAGACTAATGATTGTGGGTGAAATATTGGCTGTGCTGTCTCCTCCAGTCACTTCATTTTCTTACCATACTGCCTCTCTTTATTTTCTATACATTTTTTCTTTTAAGTTTTTGTACATTCTCAATCTTTAAAAGTCAAAATTCTGTAACGTGCATATCTTGAGGAAGTCTCATTCCACTCCCGACTCCTTTAGCTGCCTCCAAAGGCAACTAAAAATGTGAGTCCTCTTCGTGTTTCCTGAACTTGGTGCAAATAGTCCAAGATTTCTTAGTTACAGAAGGGATGGGCATGAAGGGATTTTAAAGGAGGCAGCAGGGATTGGTGGGGGCTGCCCTGAGAGAGGAGCTCTTATTCTGTGGGGAGGGAGAGGGACAGAGGTGACAGGTTAGTATGATTCACTGGATTTGAAAAGGAATTTAAGTGTAATTGTTGTTTCAGTCATTAAACATTTTACAATTTGTTGATGTCGTTTCCTACATTATGAAAAGCAACCAAATGGCTGGGTTCAACATAAATGGCTTTATCACATTTAGTGAGGGCTAGAAAGATCTTGTGATTCACAATTTGCCAATTTAAATTGCTATTCACAAGAAAGAAATCTTGGTTTGGAGCTAGTTGGCTGCAAGTCAGGCTGAAGTTCACCTGAAAACATGTTAATTAATCACATTTAAAAAACATCTTCACTGGATAAAATGTGTGTCCAGAGAAGTTTCTTGTTATGTGGGCTTCATCACGGGGTTGTAAGGTCCTCGAGGGCAGGGACCAAGTCTGTTTCACTACATGGTGTGTATCTAGAGCCACACAGTGTGCTCAAAACACACTAGGTACTTAACAAATAATCACAGAACGGATGAACGACAGAATCAGATGGAAACAGCCTACCAGAGAGGGTGAGTAAGCATTTATTGCATTCAAGGGTACATTACTGGATCCTCAGGAAAAACAGGAAATTCAGGAAAGAGTTCAATCTCTATTTCTGGAATTTGTAATCTAGAGGTAGCATATGAGTTTATTACTTTTGAGTTAAAACAACAAAATTGAGCTAATTATAGCAAAAAGTCCCAGTGAAGAAATTATTTTGGCAGGATGATAAAGAAGCGGTGAATGGTAGGGAAGATTCCTGAGAAAGATCTTCAAGAACTTTGCTAGTTAGAAAATTACTGAGGAAAGAAGCAGTTACTATCCAAGAAAGGGCACTTCAAAGAAGGTAGAATTTGATCATTTGGCTTTGAGTGTCCTGAGGTCTAAACTTTTCAGCTTAAGCTAGAAAATAATTTACAACATGAAATTAGATTTAGAATTTAGCATTGGTGTAAAAGGCTAAAATATTTTATAGAGTTTCTGATTTTATTAAGGTAATTTTACACCACTATAAAATATTTTCTAAAATTTTGGGGTGCTTCCTAACAGTGGCAAGACAGATTCTAGACTATTGTGGCCTAGAAGGAGAAGTTATGAGCTATCTATACTAGGAAGCATACAAAACAAGGTCTAAACTGAATCCAGTATCATGTCTAATAAAATTTATTTTCAAGGATGCAAAACTTCAAGCATATCAAAAAGGAAAAGAAAATCCTAGACCAAGTAGAATGGAAAAGTTGTTAGCATAAAGGAAAGGGAGAAACTACCAAGTGTTTGTGTTTGCTTTGTGTGTGTGTGTGTGTGTGTGTGTGTATGTGTGTGTACATGCACAAGTGTGTTTTCCTGGAGAGTTTTCTTTGAAGTCAAACTTTGAAGTTGGCTCTGCTGTGTGACACATCAACTATCCTTATCCAACAATACTAATCTTACTGAATCCTTTGCTTCCATTTCACCATCCATCCTTCTTACCTTCAACTTTGCAAACTTACAATGGCCATTTTTCCCCCCAAATGCACAATTGCTCTTAAGTAATGACTTCAGTGTGTCAGGGATAAACATTTCTATCTAGCTAGAGTTGTAAAAGCCAAACTAATTTCAGAGAGATGACTTTCATTTTATTTAGTGAAATGTTGATGACTTTTCCACTCAGTTCCCTCAATCTCTTTTAATTCAGTGGATTTGGATAGAAGATGAAGTTCTAGAAGTACATCACACTCTTCAGGAATGAGATCAGCTTTGCCATGTACTAAGAATTAAGCTTTGCCCTTGTTCTAAGTATATAATACATAATTCTAATCTCTAAGAAAGTAATTGTTCTATAGGATGTTTTGTGGAAAATAGCTGTGGATTAAAATAAAATAAAAACAGCATCATTGAATAAAAATTGAGCATAGGTATATACTTTTATAATTACTGAAAGGTTATGTATCTTAGGGGAGGACATATGTTTTTGTATTATTAATAGAAGGCTAAGGGGGTGGATCACCTGAGGTCAGGAGTTCAAGACTAACCTGGCCAACAAGGTGAAACCCCTTATCTACTAAAAAATAAAAAATTAGCTGGGTGTGGTGGTGGGCGCCTGTAATCCCAGCTACTCAGGAGGCTGAGGCAGGGAGAACTGGTTGAACCTGGGAGGCAGAGGTTGCAGTGAGCTGAGAGTGCGCCACTGCACTCCAGCCTGGTCGACAGAGCAAGACTCCATCTCAAACAAACAAACAAAAACCAAAAAACAAACAAACAAAGAAAACATCAAACAACAACAACAACAAAAAGAAGGCTAAGGGGTTAATTTAATTTAACAGAATAATTTTGGCGGGGGGCAAGAGAGGATCTGAGAACAAGAAAGTAAAAAATCCTGATCATCGGGAGAATATCCACACTTGTTCCATGTTCAAATACTTCCTTTGCATGTGAAAATCCTCAAGTTGATTTAACATTGATTTTTTGGGATTTGGGAAAAGGAAGGAGGAACTAGAAATCAGGCTTAAAGTTTTCAGAAAACAACAATCAACATTCTCAGCTCTAAGCAGCAGTAACAAAAAAGGCCAGAGAAGATTGCTGTGAGGGCTTGGGATCAGATATCTAATCTAATTTTTAATAGAAATTTGATTTCACACGACCTTTTGTAGAGCCCAGAAAGTTATATTTGGATGATTAATTCTTATGACATCATGATAGGCAAAAAGCGTCAATATTTGGGTTTTCCCCTTCCATGATATGGCCCTCCTCCAAGTTATGAAAACATATTCTTAGAATTCAAGACAGATCACGCTAGATTGGAATGGTTCTACTGCTCCAGCCCTTGGAATTCACTTCCCCTCCAATGCCCTCTGACACACACACAACTGTGGAAGGACTGCTCACGCCTGTGTGCCCATCACTGCAGCAGGTGTAAGCGTCTTTGTCATCACTGTCACCAGGTGAATACAAGGTACAGCAGCAGACTTATGCCACTGGAGGAAGTGAGACAGCTGAGGGGCTCTGCTGCAACTGATGGTTCCTGTGATTCATGCATGGAGACCATACGGTTAGAATTCTACCAACGAGTTGGCAATAATCAGTGAGGATTTTCTCCTTGGTTTTCAGACGATTTTCATTTTCTATTTGTGAAGCATTAGCTTCATCAACTCCATTCAGTGACTTCAGACTGTGCCTTGATTCCAAACAAGTGAATCACTGTAGAGGATGATGAAACCCTGGGTGACAGATAATCTTTTAATCAGTTTGTTTACCAAGATTGGCTGCTAGTGGCATGTCATGAAGAAATAATACTGAATACGCTACCAGTTATTATTACAAACTGCTATCAAGACAGATTTTTAAAAAAAGCAGTAAGGGATCAAATTTCCAGCAGGCACAATTCTTAGTTTTTCTTAGCTATTCTTGATTTTTAGTGATGTGGCTTTCCAGGATCCTTGTTGAAAAATAATTCAAGAGAAATTTCTGTGATATTCTTATACTAATTCTTCTCCTGAAGGAACAAAAGCAATTTTTTTCATCTCTTTTGAAAATTTGAAAAGGGTAGAGAGTTTTGAATGAAAAGATTGTACAAGAGAGTTTCAAATAAAAAACTATTTGAGAGGGTATAGCATTTTGAAAAAAAGGGAAGAACTTTGTTCTCCTTACATGATTAAATATAGCATTAAGTTGATAACCAAATTATTAAATTGATAATTGGGAGAGGGAAAGGGCAAGGGAAATGTTCTTCTTGCTTCCCAGTGTAGTTTTGGTGGGAGCAGCAGCTAGTTTTATTCCCATAATGATTTGTGAAAGAGAACGGAAAGAGTGATGTGTTAACCATTGAAGAAATGTTCATTCATATGTTCATTCAGGGCAAAATTTCGGCACTTTTGAGCAAAAATGCCAAAATTGAATATGACCAAATATTGACTTGAGGTATATATGAAAATGAGTGTAATACGAAAATGTTTAAAGCTATACTCACATAGTTAAAAATTTTCTCTACAGTTTATAATATTGGCACTACAATACGCATATGGAGTATAAGCTCAGAAAAATGTTGCATTTATTGATGTTGATGTTTCATAATCTACTTTATAGAAATGGGAGAGACACAGAAGTATTACAGGGATATTTACAGCTGTCCTTGTTCACCACTTTGCATGGGAGGCTCTGTTTCAACATGGTGGATCCAAGGGTCTTGCTCCACCTAACATGGTTGGAAATGCTATTTGCTACATGTAATTCTATTTTGCACCCTTTGGCTCTAGATCATGAGAGCCAAAAGCCATGATATCTCCAAAAGAGGAAATAATTTTTCCACTATTTATATTTTCTGTGAGACAGCAGATGATTTATATAATGCTGTGGAAAATTAATATTAGTTGCAGCCAGACTCAACTTTCCAGCCTTCAGCATCCATTTGAGAAAGCCAAAGATGTTGTGTCTGAGTTTTAATTTTAATGAGTTAAAAATAAGTGTTCTTTTCTGCTGTTTCCTGAATGAATATAAAAAAGTATGAACATTGCCAATCAAGGAACACTACTTTGATTTTGATCCAATAGCAATACTAACCAAAAAAGAGTGAAAAAGTTTAAAAAAAGTGTTTTTCAGAGAGAATGGGGCTCCAACAAGACAGTATATGTGCATTTGTTTGCTGTTTAAAACTTCCTTTGATCCACAAATCTGCTTCCATCCTATCCTAAGAAATTTCAAGGAGATAATATTACCATCAGTTAAAGTCATCATATGTAAAATCTTCATCTTCTCTTTATAAAATTCAAGCTCTTTCAGGCTTCCCTTTATGAATCTATTTAAAGAAAATGGTAATGAACTCTTGGCATATGTTAATCCATTAGTACAACAAATAACCTAAATACTGAAATATAGATAGCTACTCGGAGGCTGAGGCGGGAGAATGGCGGGAACCCGGGAGGCGGAGCTTGCAGTGAGCCGAGATCGCGCCACTGCACTCCAGCCTGGGCGACACAGCGAGACTCCGTCTCAAAAAAAAAAAAAAAAAAAAAAAAAAAAAAAGCATACATTACTTGGGTATAGATTTAAGTATAGAAAAATACTATAAAATCAATGTCCACTTTCTTTTTTCTTATAATACATACCTTGAGAGGAAAAATTTATACTGACCATAAATTCATTAAAAATAAAAAAGATTTCTTTTTCTTTTCCTTTCTTTCTGTTCCATGAGAGAAAGGAAGCCAAAACTCAATAAAACAGTTTATATGTTAATCACAGAAGATACTCAATGCTCACTCTGCCTGGGGAGTCAGCCAGAAGATTCGGAACAAGTTGTTCTCATGATTCTTAACTGTGAAGTATGGTAACGACAGGTCAGTTGGATTTGTAAGCTAGCTGGTTTTAAAAAGATCTTGGCCATTTGTGAAGCCAATATATTTTCCTTTTCTTAGTCTCATAAGAATGACCTCAAGGAACCTTAACACATTTCCTTCAAATTTGTGCTATTGTTAATCAAAGTTCACTCTAGCAATTATTTTAAAATTAAATTTTTGACACAATGAAATTTGACCCTGAGTTGGTAGGAAAAGTTGATAAATTGCTTTTTAAACTGATGTGGTGCTACATTAATTGATTTTCTTGTTTTTCTGGAAAACTTCAGCATGTTAGTAGCTCTCCACAACATTTTATAATTGGATCCCTAAGAGTTTCATGAAACTGTTTTTTAAAATGTTTTCAAAAAACATTTTTACTGTATCTAAACTGTACAGAAGCCAAAGTTCTAGTTAAAGTATTCTGTAATTGTTTCTAGTAAAACAGAAATGAACTATAAACTTTCTATCTTCATGTCACTTATCTGTATGACTTTCCAAATAGATATGTCCTCTGGCTGCAATAATAAATCTCATTATTTAATATCTGACAGAATAAACATGGCCACTCTTGATAGACATGTTGACTGATGGACTGAGACATATAGATACATGCCATGAGATCTCTTTATAAGGTAAATCAACTTTTTTTTTTTCTGCCTTTTGAAATGCAGAAAGATAAACAGATAATGTTTCTGGATATGGAGCAGTCAATTATATCTATCAGAATTGAATTTCATACTAAGAGTAAGAAACCCTTCAACACTTCCATTGGTGTTTCATTAGAGATACTCTGCTGAGCTTTAGACATTTCAAACCAGCGGCTAAGAACAGACTTAACACCTCTAAAGTAGTTAAAATGGAAAATGACCTATTAAGTAAGCAGTAAGTCTTGCTTGTATCTCTGTTATGTTTATCAGTCCAAACTCTGCCCTTCTTCTATAAAGTATAGTCTGAATAAATATTTTTTGATGTTGATAATAACTTTAGATACTCTAAATTTAGCATGAAAAGAGTAAATTAAAAACTGCCTGACCTCAAATTTGTAGTGTGAAACAATGCCTATTTCATATTCAAAGCTCAGGAGAAATAGCATGTTAAGTGAAGCATATACATTAGTTTCAATGTTAGAAAAATTCTTTACCTTTTTCCCCTGTACATCATCATTATTAAATATTATCCATGAGAGCCTACATAGAAGGCCTTGTGAGCTCAATAATACAGCTGTGGTTAATGCTGAGGTTCAAAGGCTGTTATGGATGTCAGTCATCTAGGGATAGGGTTAAAATAATCACTGATGGAAAACTAAAAGTGCAAAGGCTAGGAATATGAGGAGTTGTGAGATTGCCAGACTGGAAGACCATCAGACTCAAAAGTCTGGGGACTGCTCATGATTAAACAACTCACTGTGAAACTCTCTGAACATCCCCTCGCTGGTCTTTATTATCATGGGGGAAAATGAGAGAAAGGAATCTTCCTCTCCCATATGTTGTAAATGAGATAAATATTTGAGATACTTTAAGATTTCTGAATGCAAGTTGTTCAATAACCAAGTTATAATTAACAGCAATATCAAGCACTTTACCATTAAACAAATCCATATTTATTTCCTTGTCTCCTAGCTTTTTCAATTAGACTGAATGTTAAGGCAGAGAAGAAATAAAGGTGTCTTTGGCTTCTTAGAGGAAATAGTTAAATTGAAAGTTGTACAAAATTTTTTGTAGGCTTTCGATTTTTCTCTATTTTTTTCTACAAATTAATGCAAAGATTTTCCTAATCATTACATAAAAACGTAACACTTCTATAGCAGTCTATGATGTATTAAATAAGCAATAAGTCTTGCTTATAACTTAGTTTTGTTTTTCAGTCCAAATCCTGCTCTTCTAGGAATTACAGTGTGTAATATGATTTGATGATGATGATGATGTCTTTAAAAGGTATATCTTAAAATGAATGGGGAAAGGTGCTAATCTCATCTGTGTCAGTTACATTATTTTTATTCCTTTTAATGGAATCATCAAGTAATTTGTTTAAAATGTAACACTTCATCTGAGAGGCATAATTGCTTTAACATTGTTGTGATAGTTTTTTGATGAACTATAGGAACACATATAGATGGTTTTTCATGTTAATATGATTGTGATGTATGTAGCAATTGGTTCTATAAAAGGCTGTTTGGGACTATTTTCTCTTGAACAGCAGTGGTCTTACGGATATCTGCATGACCACTCCTGAAGTAAAATACTGTGGTTTGTGAGAAGACATGACCTTTGGACACCAGCTGGTCTAGTCCTGGCTCTGATGTGTCAGTGAAAGTGGAACAGTTACATGGCTCTCCCAAATCTCTGTTTTCACTTGGTTGAATGAGGGTTACATGTACTTACTTAGAGAGTCGTTATGAGAATTAAATGACATTAAATGTTAAAATTTGTGAGTGGTCAATATATGTACTTCTTTTCTCCTCCTCAGTCTCTTAAGAATATTCTACACCAGTATTGCAGAATAAAGAAACATGGATATGTTAATTTGTTTGATATAATAATTTCACAATGTATACATATATCAGGTGGGGTGCGGTGGCTCATGCCTATAATCCCAGCAATTTGGGAGGCCGAGGCAGGCAGATCACTTGAGGCCAGATGTTCGAGACCAGCCTGTCAACATGGCGAAACCCTGTCTCTACTGAAAAGTTTAAAAATAGCCAGGCATGGTGGCGTGTGCTTGTAGTCACAGCTGCTCAGGAGGCTGAGGCAGGCGAATCACTTGAACCTAGGAGACAGAGGTTGCAGTGAGCCAAGATTGTGCCACTGCACTTCAGCATGGGTGACAAAGCAAGATTCTATCTCAAAAAAAAAAAAAAAAAAAAAAAAAAAAAAAAAAAAAAAAAAAAGAAAAAAAGGAAAAGGAAAAAAGAAGCACATGCTTTTCCTTTAAATTTGTAGGAAATTATATTTTTTTACAAACTCATTTTGCCTTCAAATAATACAACGACTAAAAAAAGCATCTTGAATGATCATATTGTTACAATAATGAGTTTTTCCCTTGTATGTTCAAAGGATATAATCTGATATGAAAAGCCTTCACTAATACGATTATTTCACATGAGATATCGATAGTAGCAGAATATGAAATCTTCTTTGAAAGGATGAGAGCAAGAGAAAAATAACTTAAGGGAATAAGAATCAAATTCTGTCCTCAGGAATTTGAAACCATCAGCATCTATTTTGGAACTTGTGGCTTTCACCACGCAGCAATGAGGAGAATGGGTGACTTGTGAAACATCCACTCATGTTCCAGTGGAGAAAAACATGATCAGTGCATCCTTTTTGAATGGGCTTTATTTATGGATACAGTTCTCAGAGATCCTGGAATGTCTTTGCTCTGTCCTTCAGCTGCCGGTTTGAGGTAGGCTGCTATAGATTGGTGGTAGGTTTTTCAGAGGTTTTCTCTGAAGCAGTTTTCTTAAGCCCATGAAGAAAGGCCAGTGACACAGAGGGCTGTGGGCTGTGTAAACATCTTCCTGCTAATGTCCCAAGTGTTTTAACAGTGAAAGATTTCAATTTTAGTTATAGCACTATTTCCCAGGATTAAAGGCTCAAGTTTGAATTCAGTTAATGACAAAATGATTCACTAGGAGGTAACTTCTGTGAGAGATAGGCCTTTGTCTTATTCTCTGCTGAATGCCTTAGAATAGGTCCTGAAATAATATCGGGCATGTAGTAGGTGCTCAATAAGTATTTGTAAAAAAAATGAATGAATACTTTTTAAAAAATTGACCTTGATTTGTTTGACACTCTGGTGCATGAAATTATTAGAAACAAAAAATGTGTGATGCCTTTTATTATGTGTTGACCCCAAGATAATCTTACCAAATCTCACAAAATGTGGCAAAAGAGGGTATAAAAAAAAATCTTAGTGGAAAGTTAAGTCTTTAATGCAATAAAGAAGACAATACATAAACTAATAATAGTAACGAATGCTCATTGAATATTTACTGGAACCATGCAATGATCTAAGTGGTTTATCTATATCATTTCATTAAATAACAACTATATATTGATGTGTGAATCAGGCATTGTAGAGTAGTGGCTGAAGACAGACTTTGGAGCTAAACATTCTGGGTCTAAATTCAGGCTCTGATACTTTCTCTGATAAATTCAGGCAAGTTGCTTATCTTCTTGGTTTCCAAGGGTCTTTATCTGTAAAAGGGGGGAAATAATACTTTTTGCCTTATACAGCTGTTGTGAAGTTTAAATGAACAATTGATCCTAAAAGAGTACTAGGCATGTAAAATCTATCTGTCATTCTCTCTCTTGCTCATGTAGAACAGTGCCTTCTGCAAAGTAGGAGCTAAATCTTAGCAGTCATTGTGTGTTGCTAATATCATTCCCATTTTACAGATGAGAAAACTGATGCCCAGAGAAGTAACTTGTTCAAGATCACACAGCTAGTAGCTATTGAAACTAAGGTTGGGATCTAGGTAGTCTAACTGGGTACCTTTTGCTCTTAACCACTATGCCATTGTATCTCCTCAAATGAATGTGCTGAAAAGGTATTTAACTCACTCTTAGTAATAAACTACTCCTAGAATTTATTCAATAATTTTCAAATGATAATTTGACACTTTTTGACTAGAATATCATTTCGAAGATTTCTAATGAATAAGTACAGGTGTTTCTGTAGGTTATTAATAAAAATATGCTATTATCCACCCAGTTGCCTGATTAATTTTAAGAGCCAATGCACTAGAAAATGATTGCTATTTTCTGTAATTTAGGCTTCAAAAATTGTTAGTAACTAAAAATAAGCCTCATCACAGAGAGACCAGCTTTGCATTCATTTGACATTAGCAAATTCTTTATGTTCAATTCCCTATCTGAAGTGGTAGATCCTCAACAATAGCTTGTAGTTTAGGATATATTTATGCAGATTCTCTATGGCACAAGGAAGGGCATGATCATCTTTCAGTGACAGTATAAGAGGCTGACGCTTTTGAAAAATGGTTGAACCATACATTTAATTTAAAAAAGGGTGAGAAAATAACATGTATCACTAACAGTGCAGGCTACATTTAAGTAGCAAATAAAAAGAAATTGTGTTTGTTTTAATGGTGAATTGCCTTTAGTTGCATCAATGGAATGATCATGAAAAGGATAAAAAAATCCATTATTTAATTTCCAAATCTCCCCTCAGAGCAGTTCAGCTTTGTAAGTTTAAACAGTTGGTGAAATCTAGCCAAGTATGCCAAATACAGTATAAAGTGAAAGACAAACTTCAAAAAGGTGATTTTTCATTAAAAACTACAGCCATTTTTCTTCCTGAAATCAGCCAGATATGCTTATCCAGATAGATGCAGGCCAAGGTCAAAGTGATAAACTTTTTGGCAAATTAAACCCGACATGTTAGGTTTAGACACTGCCCCTACTGCAGTCATTCCATATCACTTTAGAGATCGCATAGCACCACAGTGAACATGGGAGGAAAAACTATGAAAGAAACTTGTATTTCTCCTCAGAAGGCTCAGATATTTTTGAAGCTTCACTTCTGTATTCAAATTTTCCCAAAATAATCTGAAAAGCTAAAAGGCAATTAGTGTACTGAAAGCAGAATTTCTCTGCCACCGAGGTTATGCTTTCTTTAATTCTTTTATCTGTCAGTCTCTTTAATTTTTTATCTGTAGCATATATTTTTGAGCCTCTTTTGGATGTCTACTTGGCAGGTACGGAGCTAAGGTGTCAAGAATGATTCAACTTCTCAATTTTTACACAGAGTAATCATACCATTCTCGACGCATGTTTGGCTATGTATGGGGGCAATTACTGATAATAATATTATCATTAATTTATGCAGAATAAGAGAAATAGGTTTAATTTGGATACTCCAGGTCAGTGAATAACATTTACGTATTTAAAATGTGTGATTCTATAAAAGAAAAATAAACTTTTATTTAGAAATAAATCATAAAATACTGTTTGGTTATATATAAGGCAAAGCAACTTTTTGCTAGATATTGTTCTATTTCTCTGAAATCTCTTCAGTAGAGAGCCTTAACACCTCTGTTACCTGCCTCCCTGAGCTTCAGTCACATTCTTAAAGCAGCAGCGCTGGTCACAGGTTCTCTGTAGGAGTTACTGCTTTAGCAGAAAATGCCCTTCTCCTCCTATGGGCTGGGTAAACTCTCTCACAGCTTCTCACAGGCATGGTGTTTCAGACATATGCCCTTACAAAACAACATTGTGTTTGCTCAGAACACTTATCTAAAGTTGTATTTACACATTCATTAGTGAGGTAATCTGATGACTAACTTTTCCCTGCATTAGACTGTAAGAGGGTCAGAACAATGTTGGTTTGTTTCCCAACTTTATCTCAAGGATCCACAGAGTGCCTGGCATGGAGAAGGAAACCAGCAATCAGTAGTTGAGAGAGAAAAGAAAGAAAGAAAGAGATGGGGAGGGAGGTGGGGGTGGGGAAGAGAGGAAGGAGGGGACGAAGAAAGGAAGGAAAGGAAGGAAGGAAGGGAGGGAGGGAAGGAGGCAAGGAGGAAGGAAGGAAGGAAGGGAGGGAGGAAGGGAGGGAGGGAAAGAGGAAGGAACAAATGAAGGAAGGAAGGAAGGGAGAGAGGAAAGGTGGAAGGAAGGAAGGAAGGGAGGAAAGAAGGAAGGAATGAAGGAAGGAAAGAAGGAAGGACAGAAGGAAGGAAGGGAGGAAAGAAGGAAGGAAGAAAATAAGGAAGGAAGGAAAGAAGGAAGGAAGGAAGGAAGGAAAGAAGGAAGGAAGGGAAGAAGATGAGCAGGGCTGGGGAGTCTCTCCAGACAGATAAGATTCAGGCCAGGTTAGGCAACACCCATCCTACGCATGAAGATAGAAGGAGGCAAGGTTAAAAAATAAACAGAAAAATAAATTTAAAAAGAAGGCAAAAGAAATAAAATTGAGGATATTAGACGGGGAAAGGGAATTCATACTCACTGAGATATTTCAGTTCGATGACCGTCTTATGGAACAGGGATTTCTGAATCTTTGTTCAATAAGACCCCACTAGACACTAATGTCCTTCATATTATGGTATATTTTTTTTCACTCATCTAAATTTTTTTTTCTTTATGACTTTATTTTAATTTAAACTTTTTTTTCCCACAGGGAGTCATAGCATACAGATAATTAACGCAGATTATCATGTGCCAGCTATTTCTGTAAATACTTTGCACCTTATTTAATCCTTAAAACAACTTTACTGTTATTCCCCCTTTACCAATAGGGAACACTAAGGCTAAGAGTTACAGAGCTAGTATGTGCGGAAGACATGACTCAAACACAGGTAGATTCACATTCAGAATCCTTGTGCTTAATTGCTACCTGATACTGCTTCTTTGTAGAGCAAGCAGATAATTAAGCAATTGAAGTGATTTGTCTGAGCGGTCTTCATTATTCTGACTAAAACGGTTTACTAGGACATACATATTAAAGCCATCTCTGCCCCCATCTGGTAGTGTTGACTGACAGCTGGTAGCATCCCAGAATCCTAGTCACACCTGGCCTGTCTTCCTATTGTCCCAGTGATTGCATCACCAGTGACTGGACATGACTGTTTTAGCCCTTGCTGGGGCATGAGTAGGGCTGGGGAGACTCTCCAGTCAGATAAGATTCAGGCCAGGTTAGGCAACACCCATCCTGTGCATGAAAACAAATATCAGAGCCAGGCAAAAAAGTTTCCTGCTGAAATGTTAATAATTTGGCTGAAATAATAACCATCTCAATAATAATGCATAATGGTAATAATGCATAATGACTCCGTTTCCTGTGGTAGACATTGTCAAATTATTAAATCTTCTTTTTGGGAATAGGCAGGCCCTTTCTGATTCTGCTTCAAGTCTCTACCTCTCACTGGGAAATAAAGGGCTGAATTTTGGGTATGATTCAGAACATCAAAGAATGTTCAAGCTTAAAGTGCTTCGAGGTCATGAATACAACAACCTCATTTTATAAGAGAGAAAACTGAGGCCCAGAGAGGTGTTTTAAGAAGAACAAATATTTCTTTCCGACCTTAAAATGACTCAGAGAGAAAGACACCATGGAAAATAAACGTTTTTTACATGCTGCCTTCACATTTAGTTACAAAACAAAGAAAACCAACGGGTAAATGACTGTTGCTGTCAATATTTCTTCTCATTTTTACATTTCACTCATTTTCTATAGACGTGAAAAGAAAAAAATGCCTACTCTATGCTAAGGGAACACGTGCTCGTGGGGCAGCCAGGGGCCAAATACCAGCTTAGTTGGGAGATGTGCAGGTAGGTTTATGTGGTCTGTATCGGAGATACTCTCTGATTTATAGGCTTGCATCAAGTTTGAGTAGATAATAAGGCCTGAAAAGTATCTGTTGAGTGAATGAAAGACTGCTTAAATTAATCAGTGGGGAAGCATACATGAGGCATTTCTCCTCTGAGGTGTATGGAATAGACTGGAAGAAAACAATATACGATACATGTTCAGGGAGGCAGGTGCTTAGTGGAAAGATGTCTCTCCAAGGAGGACCTGTTTGTAAGTTGAAGAAAAAGTTTGGAACCTTAGGATTTAAACTAGGACAACTTCTGGCAAACAAAGATGCTTGACAGAGTTGGAAATCCAATTTCAAACCCAGAGTAAGGGTGTCCTTTACATTTCCCTAAAGCAGAAAATTGTCTCTGAAGAAAAAACGCATGGGCTGGAATTGCAGACTCACTCTGAGTGGAAGCAGAGCCCCCAGCTATGGTGGGTTGGCAGTCTCCGCTCTGAACTACCCCTTCTGTCCTGCTTGCTTTGTGATGATCCGGGAGCCCTGCCAGCTAATGTCCCTGAGGGACTGGGTTCAAGCAATCAAGTGTGCCAAGGCCCAGCCGCTCCTCCTCAACCCAGCTTCCACCTGCTCGCCAAAAGCACTGAGGGTTCTGTAATGCTCAACGAACATCAAATTGACAATATTGGCAACATTTCCAGACGTGTCAAGGCCTTGTTTCTTAAAATACAGTCTCAAATATGACAAGTGTGGTACAGGGTTAATGAGTTTTTGCAAGTTTTAGATGTTGTATGTCTTACAATAGAGCACGAAATCTGTTCTGGGTCTGAAACAGTAGTACTAATGTTAGAAGTATTTAACGTTTCTTTTAAAATACTTAAATCACTTGAAGTTTCAATTATGTATAACTTTAGGCCAACAACAACATCCGTATTTCTGTAGCATACTGTAGCCTTCTTTTGTTTATATGTCAGTTTTCCCCATTTGACTATAACCTTCTTGATGGTAGGAACCATGCTTTATGTTTTAAAAAAAGCTTTCTTGAGGTATGATATACAAACCATAAACTTCATTGGTTTTAATTGTACAATTTGCCAGGTGTGGTGGCTCATGCCTATAATCCCAGCACTTTGGGAGGCCAAGGCAGGTAGATTGCTTGAGGTCAGGAGTTCGAGACCAGCCTAACCAACATTGTGAAACTCCGTCTCCACTAAAAAAAAATATACAAGAATTAGCCGGGTGTGGTGGTGCATGCCTGTAGTCCCAGCTACTTGGGAGGCCGAGGCAGGAAAATTGCTTGAACCTGGGAGGCAGATGTTGCAGTGAGCTGAGATCATGCCATTGCAATCCAGCCTGGGTGACAAAGCAAGACTCCATCTCCAGAAAAAAAATAAATAAATACATAAATAAATGCATAATTTTTTTGATATTAGTACATTTACAGAATTGTGCAACTAGTACCACATCTTATGAAATCATTTCTATCACTCCAAATAGAAGTCCCCTGATCATTTGCATCCACTCTCATTTCTACTCCCCGGCTTAGGCAACTATGAATCTATGTTTTTGTCCTACTTATTTTTGAAGCCCCAGTGCCTCAGGAAATGCTTTAGTTTATTAAATTAATGTCTTAAGTAATGAATTAATTAGTTCCTAGGGACACAGCGCTCTCTACTCATGATTTCCAACTTTTCATTTGTATGCCAAGTATTTTAATCTGGCATCATCTCATTTCATGAGAAAAACCTTGTAAGGTGGTCAGGGCAGGGTGATACTTTTTGAAAATAAAACAGACTTAGAAAGAGTGAGTGATATGCTCAAATTTCCCAATTGTAAGTGATAAAGCTATGCCTTTTGATTACATAGCCAGTATTAACTCCATCATGGTCAAATTAGGGTGATAGACTATTGAGAAAACTTGGGGTCTACATAAATATATTTGGGCTTTTATGTAGAAGTTAAATAAAAACTCCCATTATCTTTAACCCTGAATTGATTTGATGAAGTAAAATAAAAAAAATTTTTATTTTAAAACGAGGTTGACACATGCATAATAACAGAGAACTGAAAAGAGTAACACATTTTTTCTCTTGTTAATTGGCAAATTTGAGAGCACGCAGCTTTCTGAGGACTTCTTTGTGTGGCTGGTTGTTCAATTTTGTTCTTCATTTTGGGAGAGGATGCACAATTCATCTGCTTTTACATAGCCAAATTGATATGGGAAAGAATTACTAAAAAGCTTACAGAAGAAAAGGAAATTACTTTTTATTGAAACATACTTTAACTTGATCAAAATTATATTTATTTTGGTAATGTGTGCTATATTTTACAGACATATGCTTCCGTGGTAGAGGCAAGCATAACTTTCCTTTAAATGTGGTTCTGGTGGGTGCATGCCTGTGGTGGTTTGTTATCCTGTCCCTCAGGGCAGATTCTTGCTGGTTCAAGCAAAGGAAGACATAGTTCCTTGCCTGAAGTAAAATGGACTTCAGTTGGCAGCTGAATTTGTCCAGGACTTACAGAATATCATACAGGAGTAAATCCTGCTTTCCCTGGATATCCAAAAAAATTGAGGAGAGAGTGACTATTGAAGAATTTTAAAGCATCTCTGGGTTCGTAAAGCACTAATTCCTTTTTATACAGCATTATTTGTAAATTACTACAATAAAATTTTACTTTACTCTTTTAAATCCTCAGCTCGTATGTGTAATTTATCAATATGAATAGTTGTTTTTATAAGTTAGCTATTTTGTTTGTACTCTCAGCTCTCCGGAGACGCGTATAGCTCCAGTTACAGTTACAGCCGCAGTTCTATCTCAATTATGCAAAATACACAAATGAAAATGTGAGCAAATTACAGAGACAAGCAAATCCATGAACAAGAACACATCTGTATGATGATAATGTTAAGACAGAGTCAGAGAATTTGAAAACTGGAAGTCATCAAGCCCAAAGATGAGAAAACCAAGGCTCAGAGAAATTGAATTACGTTTGGAAATTTAAGTTGAGGAAGAGGGAGGCAAGAAAAAGATTTTGACAAAAGCCAAGAATTTGTTACAGAATTATATTTTAATGAGTTAAGTAGATAAATTAATTTTAAAAATCAGATAACTAAATTATAGAATACAAAATATAATATTTTCTGTGGTTATAATTTCAGTTGTAAGAGATCGGAAAAATGATAAATTTATATATTTAAAACTTTGCATGTGATGCATTTTAATACAACATCTAATTCTATGCTACCTTCCCTTATTTTAGGAAAACCCCTTACTTAGATCTTTGAATTAAATTTAATGTCAAAGTTGAAGTGTTTAATTTTTCTTTCATTCATTTTCTAATTAATTTTATAATAAATATTTGCTGAGTGTTTGCTATGAATCAGGCATCATATTGTGCTCTGAGACTAAAGCCAGAATAAGTCAGATGATCTCCTTGCCCCCACAGAGCTTTCATTCTGGTGGGAAAGTAGAACAAGCACAAGAAAATAAAAAAGTGAGTAAAACTTTCTGATAGTGACATGAAGAAAATAAAAATGAAAATGGGATAGAGAATAGGTGGGTAGGTTATTTCAGATGAGATGATTAGGGAAATTCTCTGATTCTTTTGGTGACATCAAGACTCTGGTTGACTCTGTTTTGGCTGTGCCAAGGTTGAGAAGACTCTCAGACAAGTAAGTGGAAATGTCAAAGAGGCTTCTAGTTGTGAGTCTGGAGATCAGAGAAGCAAATAAAAAAGGGCATTATCAGAAGAGATGGGATTTGAAGACACAGCATTGACTGAGACCATTTAAGGGAGATTATTAAGAAGGCTGAGAAGGGTTCTCCTAGGAGAGAAGAGAAAACCTGGAGAGTGTAGAGTCTTAAAATGCAAGAGAGGAAAGTTTCAAGGAGGCTGATCTGGAATGCTGGATCCAAAGCATAGAATACTGCTTTGAGGTAGAGTGAGAGGAGGGCAGATGAGATGCCATTGAATTTGGTACAGTGAAGATTTTGAATTTGGCAAAAACAGTTTCATTGAGAAGACGAGAGTGGAAACTCAGTAGGAATGAATTAGAGTGAATGGGAGATGAAGGAAGTGGAGACCATCCCTTTGAGAAGTTTGCTATGAAGCGGAACAGAGAAATAGGCATAAGCTGGAAGGGGATAAGAGAGCCAAGGTGTTTGGTTTGTCTTTAAAGGGATATATTAGATCATGTCAAAAAGCTGGTGAGAATGATGCAAGAGAAAGGAAACGACTAATCATGCAAAGAAGAGAAGATTTGATGCAGCTGCTTCTGAGTGCTGTAAGTACACTTAGCAGGGGAATGAGGACCCATTTGAGACACATGGTCACAAATTTAAAGGGATACCAGTCAGCATGATTAGGTGATTTTCCCTATGTTTAGTTTCTCAGGCACAAGACAAAGATAGGACAAGGCTGGCCAGTGCGGTGGCTCACGCCTGTAATCCCAGCACTTTGGGAGGCTGAGGCGGGTGGATCACCTGAGGTCAGGAGTTTGATACTAGCCTGGAAAACATGGTGAAACCCCATTTCTACTAAAAATACAAAAATTACCTGGGTGTGGTAGAGGGTGCCTGTAATCCCAGCTACTTGGGAGGCTGAGGCAAGAGAATCACTTGAACCTGGGAGGCGGAGGTTGCCGTGAGCCGAGATCACACCATTGCACTCCAGCCTAGGTGACAAGAGTGAAACTCCGTCTCAGGGAAAAAAAAAAAAAAAAAAAAAAAAAAACATAGGACAAGGCCAATATATGGATTTAGTCAAAGTTGGAAGTTTTGTTGAGAAAGGGGATTCATTGCAAGGGAGTGCCATAGTGAAGGTCCATGGAATTTATACTAGTTAAAAGAAGAAAGTGAGTACCTGAGTGAGGTGATGGGTATTGTCAGTGTCACTGTATTCGAGGTTTCAATGGGCCAAAGATTCAGTGGGATTGGGGACACTAAAGTGAGTTGCAAGAATAAGAAGTGAGATGCTTAAAACCAAGCTTTTGGAGTTGACTGACATGTTGATCAGTGGAATGAAACAACATAGCTGAGCTATACAGGCCATGAGAGCCCAGACAAAAGAGAAAGAGCCGCCTGTTACCAAGATGGAGTACTAGGATCCTTTAGCACAGGATTAGTCCCTATAATTTGGGAAATGCTTAAAGATGAGTTTTGAAATTAGGGGATTCCTGCAAAGATATGGCAATTATCTGAAGCACTTCTGATATAACAGCCAAAGGCCAAAGTTCAGATCACCTTAGAAATCTCACTGTCACGACTGGATTAAGAAAATGTGGCACATATACACCATGGAATACTATGCAGCCATAAAAAAGGATGAGTGTGCGTCCTTTGTAGGGACATGGATGCAGCTGGAAACCATCATTCTTAGCAAACTACCACAAGAACAGAAAACCAAACACCGCATGTTCTCACTCATAGGTGGGAACTGAACAATGAGATCACTTGGACTCGGGAAGGGGAACATCACACACCGGGGCCTATCATGGGGAGGGGGGAGGGGGGAAGGATTGCATTGGGAGTTATACCTGATATAAATGATGAATTGATGGGTGCTGACCAGATGATGGGTGCAGCACACCAACATGGCACAAGTATACATATGTAACAAACCTGCACGTTATGCACATGTACCCTAGAACTTAAAGTATAATAAAAAAAATAAAAAAAAGTTAAATTTCCAAAATAAATCAGCACTAGCTCATTCTAAAAAAAAAAAAAAAAAAAAAAAAAAAGAAATCTCACTGTCACTAAGTAATTTTGTTTGGGGATCTATATAGTTTACTAATTGTGTGACCATGGGCATTTTGTTTAGTTTTATTGAGCTACACTTACAAATGTAGGATATCACCACCACCACCACTGTTATCACACTATCACCACTGTCATCACCACCATCATCACCATTATCAACATTACCACCACCGCCATCATCAACATTATCTTCCTTCTTCACATTATCATTGTTGTCATCATGAATCATCATCACCATCATCATTGAGATATATAGGTTGCCGTAATTAATTTAGGGCCTATCTGTTGGCTCTGCATGGAACACTCTGTCCCTAGACGTATGTTCAGCAGATTATCTGCCTTCATTTCAAATGTTACCTCCTCAGAGAAACCCCGTAACTCAAACTAAAGTAGGATCTTCATGCCTCTGACATGTCTTTATTCCTTAAACACCCAGTTTTTATCGCTTATTATTATTATTTACAGATAGCATCTCCCTTTGTTGCCCAGGCTGGAGTGTAGTAGTGTGATCATAGCTCACTGCAGCCTTTAACTCCTGGGCTCAGAGATGGTATACATTTATTTGTTTACTTGTTTAATTACATTTGTTTGCTAGTTTATTGCTTGTATAGCCTCTTTCAAGAAAAAGATTCTATGAGATCAGGGACCTTGCCTAAAACTAGAATAATGACTGGCTTATAGTAATGATAAGTCAGTATTTGTGAATGCAAAGGTCAACTGTAAAATCCTCTATCAAACAGCTACTATTATTATTAGGAGACACATGACCTCAATGTAATCAAAGAAAGTAGCAATTTATAATTCAAAGAAATGCAATTGATTTATACATCATATTTTTGCAGCATGATTTTTACTTACTTTTTAAGGATCTCAAGATTTAGGTTTCTGGAGTGGAAGATAAGTATGGTCAACTCACTAGAGCTAATTGAAACAATCAAGTAGAATTAATTACCTGTGACAGATGACAGATCATTAATCAGTACTCACAGTGGAGACTGAGCTAACATGATGTGGTTAGAAGCAAGGTGCAAATCTCCAGAAGAAAAAGGGTCCTGACTCCTAACCTCCCTCATCCCCTCCACCGCTAACAGACTGGGAAGTTCATCCTGTAAGAATTATGGATGGTATCCTGCCAGAAGCAAAGGCATAATCCTTCAACAGATGATAGAAACTAATCAGATGCAGAGAGATAAAACATTCCAGCCAGGAAAGGCTAATCTCATGGGGCTCCTTTTGGCTCTTACCTATAGTTATCATAAAATCTCTTAAGGTAAATCCTAATGTAATTAAAACTTTTAAATCCTTAACATGGTAAGTTCTGTCCAGTTTTTTTTTAATCTGAGCATCTGAAGGTGATTTTAATTTATCATACTACAAAATATATTGGCTTATTAAAAATTCAGATTTTTCTCCTGTCTTGTTTTCTTGAGGGTTATTACTCAAGAATGACATTGAATTTGTTTTTCATGTTCAAACCTGTTTTAAAGCAACATAATTAATGTTTTATAAAAGTCATAGTCAATTGGCAGATATATTCTTAGTTGAGAAAGACAATGCTAAATGAATTTTCAAGAAACATTTTTCAGGCATTTTGAGAAACAGTTTTAGTATAAAATACAGCACAGAAAAGCTGACAATGCTAACAAATAAGTCATAAAGTAGATGAGTTTCCTGAAATGATAATAGTTCAAAAAGCAACATTACAAAAACTGTCTTTAATTTTATACCACATATAATTTATGCAGGATATAGATGCATTTTAAGCTACGTATAAGAGATGATGTAGGACAGGGCGTCCAAAAATGCTAATTCCTAGGCTATGTAGGTCTTAAAATAGCAGATAATCAGGAGGATCTACATGAAAATAAGTTACAACATAACAAGTATGGGAAATTGATTTAAAAAAGAATAACAGCTTTCTCTTACTCCCTTTAAAGTTTGTTTTTAAAATGAAAACTATGTAAGCATCTATTATAATTTTAAATTAAGTGTTTATTTTTGTCAAAGTGATACGTGCATATCATTGAGAGAGGCACATAGTTTCCTGCTCCCAAGTCAACTGCTTTCAGGTCTAACTGATTTAAAAAAGAAAATCTAAATAAGACGCATATTTGCTGCTTCTCAGTTATTCAGGGTTAGGCTTCATCTATTGTCTTCCTATTAGGAAGATGAGGATGTAGCTCCCTTTCTCCTTATTTCCCTGCCACGCTCATCACACACATGCATACGCACGTGCGCACACACACACATATTTTCCATGTCCCAGCTCTCACTCACCCGACAGATTTATAATTCATATTCAATGTTTCTATTATTAAGACCTTACAAACTCCATCCTCAGATAAGCCAACTAGTGAGAAGAGTAGAAGCTAATTGGAAGCTCTGTTAGCTAGATGGGCTTTAGGACAATCTGGCTGGGTCTTTTCATGAGGAACTCCCCACATCCCCTCTGCCCTTATTTCTATGAAGTCAGGTGTTTATTCTTGGGCTGCAGATTCCTGAGAGAAGGCTCTTCCAGTGCCTGGTGGGTGTTTTGGGAGTCAAGTGAGGGAGAGCTTACCTGTAATGTATTAACTTTCATTTTATCTGCCTGTTTTCAGTTCAGTATTCCTCCCTCAACTCTAGCCCTTGGGGACTACAATCTGGAAGCTCTCTCTGGCAGGCCTTCCAGAGAATCCTCCTCCAATTTTTGCCAAAGTGTGAGGCAAAGTGTGAGGCAATTACTTCACATGCAGAGTTGGGAAGGGGCCCTGGGTGTCTAAATGCCTCTTGAGGAAATTTACAGGAAGGCTTTTGTTTTAGCCTCACTTCACTTCCACTTCCAGAGGTGCCTGGAGCCACTAGTTCCTCGCCTTTTGGTCTGCAATATAAATCAGGTTGTTTCTTGGCTTTCCCACCTGCTGACTTAGTATTTAACTTTCTAGGTTCTGCTAAGTCAGTTACCACTTGTCCATATGCTTTCCAGGGTTGTTTGTGTTCTCTTTTATTTCTTGTGTCCCAGTGATTTAGGATCTTTAAAAAACCTCTTTATATTCATTTTGATGTGGTTTCAGAAGGGGCTCAGAGGCTAATGTATGTGTTCAACCCACCAGTCTTTAACCAGATATCTTGAAATTTGATTCTTAAAAAAGTGATTCAAATAATAGTCAAGAAAAATATAAGTTTTCATATGAGGTATTCTAGTAGTAATTTATTATCACACTATATTGGCCAACATGCTACAGAGTCAGAGAGACAAATGATGTAATAAAAAGTAAACTTTAGTTTCAATAAAATATGGATTCTATTATTTTTTAGAAGAAGTTCTTTGTCTATATAAATCATCTCTTTAAACACAAACTTTAGTATCCAGTTAAAGTGGGCAATAAAAGTGGGCAATAAAAAAAATAAAAATCCAGTTAAAGTGGGCATGACAGAGTCTGTATGCTTTTATACAAGGACCAGACAAATATCTAATTATATGAAAGTAAGCTCAATTCTGCTATAATAAAAGTAAACCATAGTCAACGATGGCCCAGTTAACTCTAGAAAGCAGAGGTTAGCCAACAAATGTAAAAGTTCAATGTCCCTATTACTTTAAGTATGACTAACAGTGATTAAAATAGGAATTACATGACCATTGATTCCCAAATGTCTTTTCTAATGTATTAAGACATGGGACAGCTTGAGATAGCAGATTTAATTTAAACAAGTAAACCGATGGTTTACTCATTCATTTATTGCCTTCAATCACTTCCACAGCTGGTGCGAACATTTGTTAAGTTTTAAAAGAACAGAAGCCAAAGTGCGTTGCAGTAATTAACTTATGAGAGCAATTAACGTAAGCAACATATGCATGCACATTATCACACAGTAGTGCATATGGTTAATTAAAGTTTAACATAAATTAGATCTATTTAACCTTATTTCAAGGACCATTTGCATGGGTTTTTTTTTTTTTTTAATGTCCATATGTCTTAACTAAGGTGATTAACTGCATCATGTTAATGACCTCAAAAAATTACCTAAAGCCTCTTGGTTTATTACTTAGTTAACAACAAACATGGCACAAATGCTCTGTTTGTTTTCAACATGATTTGGAAAGCCAAGACTGGCTAAAATGCACAAAAGCCAAATGAAGGATCAGTCTTTCTGGAATTAAGAGGTATGTTTTACATTTAAAGAAAAACTTCCTTTGTAAGTTTTAAGATAAGACATAGTTGCTCCTCTCAGATGAACTTGCTTTTAAAAAATATGTAATACGTTAGTGGATATCTTTTTTTCTAGGTTTATTTATGAAATCCTTCACCAATGAATTAATACTTAATGTGGCAAATACGTGTTAAGCTCCTACCCCACCCGAGGAACTCTGTTCAGCTCTATGATGAGACAAAGGCACACTTTTTTTTTTTAAATAAAATATGACCTCTGCAAAGGTGACTTAAGAAAGCTTAAAAAATTGTCATTCATAAAGTGGGACAAACACTAAACAATAACATTAAATGTAAGAAAAAGAGGAGAGCACAAATAGTTACCAGTTACTAGGAATGAGTATCAAATCTTACACTAAACTTCCATCTAAATAAAAAATGAATAAAATGCAGTCCTTGTTCTTGATATTTCCTGTCACAAGACTGTGTTTAATATTAACAAATATCTACCTAATGGGATTTTTGATATTCTTTATTAATTTCATCAATAATTATATCTAACCAATTGTATACATTTTAAATTATCCTGGGTAAATGAGCATTTTTCATGTTCTGGATTTTGCATGTTCTTATCTTGGGCCATTTTCATCTATCTTATTAAACTTCTAGTACAAACTAGACTACTTTATATATTCCATTTGGCACGACTGCAGGCTTATAAATTGACAACTTTGCAGTTTAAAGCCACATGAAACACATGAAGTTGGTTTTTCAATTCCAAAGACAAGATTCTTAATTAATATATTTGGATTTTAATGGATAAGAGACTGTGCCAGATATTTCCATGTGCCCAGACAACAGAGAGTGCACTTTTTGGCAGTCACTTTATGTGCCTGTGGGAGGTTTAGGGAGTGGGCAGTTCATTGTCCATTTGGTCTTATTCCACTGAACTTTTATTTTTTTCTGTTGGTTAACCGAGAAGCTTTCAACTCCTCTCTTCATCCACATCAACATGGCATTCAATCAATACTCACTCTCAGCCCAATCCTACACATATAAAAGGGATTTTAGTTTCAGTACCACATTTTACAAATCAAACTTCTTAATGCATTGAGAAATTAAAGGACTTGTTTATGGTTTTACAGCTAGTTATGAGGAACCTCTGTTATGGGTCAGCATTTATGAGGTTAGGATTTTAAAATATGGTTTATAGGACTGATTAATTATATAATCATAATGATTTCTCTATACTTCTATACACATGACTTAAGGAATGGGAGCTAGCCTTAGGATGTTTGTGAGTCTTTAAATACAGGGACCAAGACTTACTTATCTTTATATCTCTAACACCCAGCAGAGTGCCTGGCACAGAATGTTTAATAAATCCTGGGTGGTTAGGTGAAGAATTAATGAATAAAAAATCAAGAGCTTATGGGCACCTGCAGAGTAGAGAACTGTGCTAGGTATGTTAGCATTTATTCTAATGTCTAATTTCCATAGGAATTAGACTAAGAATTACTTTTCCTCATAGATATACAAAGAGACATATTAGAGTCTACTCCATATCTATATCTATATCTCTGTCTACTTCTATCTGTCTATGCAGCTAGCTAGCTAGAGATTTGTTTTTCTAAAATAAGCCTTATTTAAAAAAAAAAAAAGAAGATTTCCCATGCTACCACAGATCCAAAATCTACAGGGCCTTCTGCTTACAATCTCACATACTAAAATTAATTTAAATGAATTTTCTTAAAACTTATAGAGAGGAGGTAGTTAAAAGGCTAATAGAAAATTATTTAACTCTAAGATGATTCCTATGAAGAAAGGATTTTAGTACGAATGTAACCCAGGTAGCAAAAAACAAACACATTGTAAGGAATCTACAAGATTCCTCAGAGTTTTTTGCAAAGGGTCCTTCCAACTGCATATAGTTCCTACATCACTGGGGATATTTTAGAACCTTTGTTTTTCTAAATTCAAAGAGTACTCAATAAAATATCTGTCTAGTATAACTGGCTAAAAGCAAAGTCGTATTACTGATTTAGCCAGTTAAATTAAGAGTGACAGAAACCAAGAAGTTCACATCTGTTTTGTACCTAAGGACCTGCCTCATACTAAAGAGATTAACATCAAGGCACAGGTTTCCTCTCAGGTAACCTCACCTGTCTGCTTTTAACAGCGACAACACTTTTGTTGCTTAAGGAGTTCTCAAGCAGTACACATTTCTCAGCATGTAATTTTTCTATTTTCCCTCCTTTTCATATATTTATTCTCTAGACTAAGTTCTTCAAAGATCACATGTTTTTCTTCCTGTAATGTGTAGAAGGTGTTAGGTACAGAAATGGGAACCAATGTTTCTTGAATACCTGTTATGACCAGGAACAATGCCTAGAGATCTTTGAGTCCAGAATTATCTATCTTTTGCCAAAATAAGTGAAAAAAAAATTGTATTGGTCACCTATAAATGACTGCAAATTAATACCAATATGCTTAATTAAAACAATATAGATTGATAAATTCAATAGAATCTTAGAAAATTCAATTAATGGAAGCAATAAAGTATGTAATGTTAAAGAAAAAATACAGAGCATGGTTGAGTTGGTATTCATATTACTTACATCATGATCTTCAAATAGTTTATTTTCCAACAGTAGGAAGTTAGATTTTCTTATCTACTTACCCCATTTTCTCATTTCTCTAGATTGGTATGATTCTGTCGTGAGACACTGACTTTATTTAAAATTCTTATTGTGTTCATCTCATTGTCACTAGATTAGGCTAAAAGTCATTGTAGAAATCTCTAGGATCTCCAAAGTCATGGGAAAACACATGACAAAAACAATTTATCACAAAATAAGAGATGACTTGCTTCTCTGATTTGTAGTATAAACAAATCAAACAGTTTTCCAAAGCGAGATATGAACAAGTCATATTTTCTGAAAAAAATTTGAAGCTTGTCATAGTTGAAATATTTGAGAAGCTCAGTAGGACTTAGTCCAAGGATATTTGCCACAAATTAAAACTACAGAATTCTGGTTGTAAAACTTTTAGCATCTCCATATGGCTAATAAAGAATCACTAAGTACTACTGAAACACCTATAAATCCTCCCCCTCATCCCCCAGTGGGCCCAAAGTTAGCCAGTTTTGTAAAATTTAATTCCTTGTGTCAATGTTTTGTGAGGCTTTGATTTTTATTTTCTAGATGCAGACTCTAAGTTTTGACTCCGTCTAAACATCTATCAAGTATTAAGAATGATTTGTTGAACTTAAAAGAAGAGAAGTCACCATGGTAATGAGAAACTTGTTGGAGCACATCATTTGTTCTTACAGGATTTTCAGGAAAACACAATTCTTATCTTTCCCTTAGAAATATTATATAAAGAGGATTTCAAACTTTCATAATTACAAGTTTTTTTCTTCAAAGAATTAAATGAAAAATTCTAAGGAGTATTAGTGTTGTTGGTACCCCTTAGATATTGCTCATTGTCTTTCAATATAATTTGACGCCTAGGGAGTCATTAGGTACCACTGTTTGCATCACCAACTATATGATCAGAAATCGTGATTATAGCTAAAAAGTACACCAACTTCTAGAAATTATAATTAAGTGCCAGATAGAGAGAAGGGAAATGGGAAGAAATGAAGCTTTAGCAGACATTGTGAACAGCTGTTTTCCATAAATAATGTAAGCCTGCTAGTTTTTAATGCAGTATAGCTTTTCATGAGCTGATTCCTTGCAGCAGTAATACTAATTAACCTTTTAAAGTCAGTTTTGTGTCCCAAACGAATAAAATTTGGTAGGGGCAGAGCAGTTTATCATCATCTCTGGTAGTTCATGGGATGAATGAGGGTGGAGCCCTGAAGGCAAAGGGGTAAGCAAAGCAGATACTCAGATTGAGAGCCTCAGCTGTCAATCCCCTGCCTCCGGACAGCTGAGGAGAACAATTCTGGATCCACCTGATGCTGAGATGCAGCCTCTTCTGGCTCCCTGGTATTTTTCTCACATTCCCGTGTCGTTTTAACAAAGGTAGATAGAGTAATCTTTATCCAACATTAAATGGACTGCATATCTAAGTTTCTAAGTGTAAAACTCTTCGATCGCTTCTCATTACATTTCATATAAAATGCAAAACCTTTGTCTTGGCTTACAAAATTGTTGCGATTAATGACTGTCACCTTCAGCAGCAGCTGCCCTTTGCCCACAAGGCTCCCATTGCAGCCCCTCCCTCAGATTACTAGAACTACTAAGCAAGTTCCTCCCTCACACAAGTTGCTTTTTCTACCCAGAATCATCCTTCACTCCTGCCTGCGTGGTGCCAACCTTTAGATTTCAACAAGTCCACTTTGTTTTTTACCTCTGCTGTTGAACATATTTATTTTCTCTCAAAGCCTTTATGAGTTCTGGTTACATATTTATTGGGTTATTGTTTTCTGTTTTGTATCCCCAGTGTATTATATACTCCATAAGCCCAGGAACTGAGGCCGTATTGCTTAGAACATGTCTAGAAGAGCAAGTGGCACATACTGGATGCTCAATTAAGAAACAGTTGAATGTATAAATGAATATTTGTGGATCTATTCTGATGATGTTGGCCTCTTAGGGACATTATTACAAGATGCAAAAGCAACTAGTTGAGATATAAAGCATTTAATTAGGTGATTCAGATGCTAGGCAGCTGTTTTGACTGATTTTTATAAACGTTTTTACTGAGTTGACAGATTTGGATTGAAGAGATCCATCTGGAATCTCATCTAGATTTCCAAGGCTCCATATATATTATCTTGCCTCTGTTCACTTCTCACTCATATACAGGATGCTACATGAGAACATTCTTATCCAGAATGTTGGGTATACTTATTTCGACACCTTTCTGAGAAAAAAATCACTGAAGTATTCTCTTTATTAAGAGGTGCTAATGTTTCACTGACAGAGAATTTTCAATAGTAGGTCCATCTATTTCTGCTACATACTATCAAATAAACATTTTTATGGTTTATAAATCTTAGGACGTTTTTCAGAAAATGGTTAATAGATGAAGAAAATCATGCCCTAAAATGATACATTTTTTGAGAAGAACTAATTGAACAGTAAAAGGATCCTCTCTCCCTTGTTTATGTGAATAATATTTTAGGGAACAAAAGAAAAAAAGGAATAAGATGAGGAACAGCCAGAGGTCCCTCACTATCTCATCACTCGTCACTCCTCACCTGTGTGACCCAATATCCTGAGTTTAGTACCAAAAATTCCATATCCCAAGATATCCTTTAGTTGTAGGCAAACCAAGACAGCAATTGCTCACCCTATAAGGGAGGTTGAAACAATGGTGTGTGTGTGGTATGTGAGTGGAAGGAGGGTGAGAGAGGAAAAGAATGCTGCATAATTCTGGGAAGGGAAGGCAAGGGTCTTCCACCTGCTTGAGAGCTCTAAGCATGTAGAGTAGATTTAAAAATAGCACATTGAGCTAATCACAGTGCCAGAGATGTGCTGTTGATGACAATAGGCTGTAGGGTCTGAAGGACAGGATGATGCCCACAACTAGGATGGGGATGGGGACCCGCTTGAGAAGGCGCTTCTATCTTAGTCTTCAGTGTGAGGTGATGACCTCTAAGTGGGATTTTGGTGACCCAAGTTTTTACTTTTAAATAAAATGACTGACTTGATCATTCCAATATTAATTTCTGTTCAGAAAAATTGCTATTTCTGCTTCCCAGTTTCCTGTGATTAGTTCAATGTGTCATTTTGAAATCTGTTCTTCAATCGCAAAAAACTGAAAAAAATCTGTCATGAGTTCACATCTCAGCTGCATTGGAAGCTGTTGTAAAAATAATTGGTAGATCTCAAGTGAGCATGTTATGGTGTATAATGATTAGAAGATGAACTATAAGAAAACTTGTTTTGACATTAATATTCTTTAGAAAAAGAAATCAAAATGAAAAATACTATAAAAATCTCCCAAGTTGAATGTTATTTATGTAACCCATAAAGTATTAGCAAAATGTTCTCATTTAGCAAACTATGATTGAATTATTTCAATACCTTTTTTTCCAAGCTCATCTTGACATGAAAAGGAAATCGTTGTGTTAAAAAATTATCCCCCAAGACAAAAACTGTTTATGGTTCTCTCTTACTTAAAAATTGTATAACTCAAATGACCCACCAGCAAAAAAACAAATAAAAGTGGGCAAAAGAATAATCCTAAGTGAACTAATGCAGGAACAAAAAACCAAATACTGTGTGTTCTCACTTATAAGTGGGAGCTAAACATTGAGCACACATGAACATAAACTTGGGAACAATAGACACTACAGACTACTAGGGTGGGGAGAAAGGCAGATTTCGATTGAGAAACTACCTATTGGGTACTATACTCATTACCTGGGCATAACATACCCATGTAACAATATACCCTCTGTATCTAAAATTAAAGTTGAAATTTTAAAAACTGCAAGAAATGGGCAAAAGATTAAAAAAATTTCTCAAAAGAAGACACACAAATGACCGGCAGGTATATAAAGAAAGGCTCAGCATCACTAATCCTCAGGGGAATGAAAATTAAAACCGTAATGAGACATCACCTCACACCTGTTAAGATAGCTATTACCAAAAAGGCAAAAGATAATTAGTACTGGTGAGGATGTGGAGAAAAGGGAGCCCATGTACACTGTTGGTGGGAATATTATTCCAGCCATTATGGAAAACAGAATGTTCTGTGGTTCCTCAAAAAAATAAACTTAGAACTATCACATGATCCAGCAATTCTATTTCTAAATGAAATGAAATCAGTACGTGGAAGAGATATCTGCACTCTCAAGTTTACTGAAGCATTATTCACAATCACCAAGATACAGAATCAACCTAAGTGTCCATCAATAGATAAATGGATAAAGAAATATGTCCTGGCTGGGTGCAGTGGCTCACATCTGTAATCTCAGCACTTTGCGAGGCGGAGGCAGGTGGATCACTTGAGGTCAGGACTTTGAGACTAGCCTCGCCAACATGGTGGAACCCTGTCTCTACTAAAAATACAAAAATTAGCCAGGAGTGGTGGTGGGTGCCTGTAATCCCAGCTACTCAGGGGGCTGAGGCAAGAGAATTACTTACACCCAGGAGGCAGAGGTTGCAGTTAGCCAAGATTGAGACACTGCACTCCAGCCTGGGTGATACAGTGAGACTCCATCTCAAACAAAAAAAAAAAAAAAAAAAGAAGAAAAAGAAAGAAATGTGTCTTATATACCCAATGAAATATTATTCAGCCTTAAAAAAGAAGGAAATCTAGTCATTTGCCATAACATGGATGAAACTGGAGGACACTATGTTAAGTGAAATAAACCAGGCACAGAAAGACAAATACCGCATGATCTCATTTCTACATGGAATTTGAAAAAGTTAAAAACATAGAAGTAGAGAGTAGAATTGTGGTTACTAGGGACTGGTGAGAGGGATATGGGGAGATGTTGGTCAGAGTATACAACATTTCAGTTAGACAGGAGGAATAAGCTGAGGAGATCTATTGTGGATAACAGTAACTACGATTAACAACAATGTACTGCATACTTGAAAATTACTGAGAGCAGACTTTAAATATTCTTATATTTAATAAATGAGGTTAAAAAATGAGGTATAGGATATGTTAATTATCTTGATTTAGTCATGCCACAGTGTATACATATGTCAAAAATCATGTTGTAATCTGTAAGTAAATACAATATTATTTCTTAATTGAAAAATAAAATTAAATAATAAAGATTGTATAAAAAGTAGAGTATTATATAACAGAAAGCTAAAGCACAGACAATAAAATTATATTCTCCTTTATCCATGAGGATTAACTGTTTGCTATATGTTTAGATTCCTTAGGACATTTATACATAAAGTATGTCCACAAATATGAAGTTGGTCTTAATACAGAACTCGGGATAGTACCTCTGATATCGTTTGAATGAATTGCTGGTTACATACCACCAAAAGCTGTAAGTAAATGGATTTTCTTGGCCCTTTTCTCCCCCACCCACAACCTTTTTTGGAAGAACATTCATTAACTGTATCAAGAATTTCAAGTTGAGGGAGCCACATGTCTTAAATTTTCCTTTGCATCCTTAACTGACAAAGTTAATATATTCAGATCATAAAGCCAAATTGGGTTTAGGTTCAATGATTTAATGAGTTATGAATTACTGACACCCAGCTTTGTTTTGGTCCACTGGGAAATTTTCTGTCAAAAATGTCCACTTCAAGACTCTAGAACAAAGATTAGTCAACAAATTTGGAGTACTTATTATGAGTACTTATTAATAAATACTTATCGAGTGCCTACAAAGAACTTAAAATGGTTTAGCTGAGGCAACTATTGCAATAACCTGGTAAAGTAGATTCTCTTATTTTCCCTTCCCCGTTTTACTGAGGAGGAAACTGAAGCTCAAAGAGAATCTCTCATGCAAGCAAGGTCATACAACTAGTAAGTAGCAGCGCCAGGATTCAAACCCTGATACTCCTGTCTACTCCCCGAAACTCCCCAGTACACCACTATTTTGCTCTTTGCCACTCACTACATACTTGGGCTTTCCAGAAATGCTCCTGCTCAACTAATTCTTGCTCATCTTCTACTCACACCAAACATGCTGTTCAGCCCAATCAACCTTCACATTATTTTCTAAACTTGCCATATGTATTCTTATTTTTGTGTCTTTCTTCATATATTTGACATCTGGTTCTCCTAACTATACTTCCTGCACAGTGTCCTCTAATGAAGTATTTCCTATTCATTTCTAATTGAATCTTACTGCTGTTTCCTTTCAACTCAAGCAGCATGGCTATACTGATTTTATAACACGTATATTATTCCCCATGTTATGAGGTCAATCTTAACATGGAACTTGGGGCTGCTTACTCTAACTCTTGTTGTAGTCTGTCTCCTCCTCTATCCCTTCAGCCCACTAGACAATAAGCCCCTTTCTGGCAGGGCTTTGTTTTACTTTTCTTTGAGTTCACTAGGGCAGTATCACAGTGTTTTTTCATGTTTCCGGTGGTCCAATAAATGTCTGTTGAATTGAGTTTAATTAAATACATAAGGAAGAACATTTAAGGTAATTTTTGTTCCCAACTGAATGCAATTCAAGTGTACAGCCTAAGATTATATCTACTGAAGCCAGGTAAGTGCTGTGGTAGCAAGCAGAACCCCTTGACTACCTAGTTAAAGAAGATGGTTGATCCATCCACATTTTAGCGTGTGGCAAAACCACTATACTTAGAAAATCAGACAAAATACACACATAAAAAGGATTAGCTGAGATTTAGTAAAAAAAAAAATATTTTTAAAAGACAGACCATTAACATTATTCTGAGCAAAAATGTAGAACATAGAAAAATAAGAGCGTCAGGCTTTTTCTTCACTCAAATAAATGTCAGGAAAATGTTAAAGGTTAGAGTTTCCTGATTCTGAAATAACACCTGAGTGGCAGAAGTCTTCAGAAAAAGGCTTTAATGGCCACCTATTAATAATAGAGCAAGCTATGGGGAGTATATGTGATCTGCGTAGGGTCACGGATCATCTTAGATGCGTATTCCAACACTCTGGCTCAGAACACTCTACTATATTTAAAGGGATCAAATCATTCTTTTGGTTTACCAATAAAGCAGAGAGGTACATCTTATAACACAGATGGACAGACTGACTGGAAGTGAGGAGACAGGCAGAATCCCCCTCCCCCCTTTTTTTTGATATAGTGTCCCGCTCTGTTGTCCAGGCTGGAGTAAAGTGGTGATCTTGGCTCACTGCAACCTCTGCCTCCAGGGTTCAAGTGATTCCCCTGCCTCAGCCTTCCGAATAGCTGGAATCAGAGGCGCCCGCTTGGCTAATTTTTGTGTTTTTAGTAGAGATGGGGTTTCACCATGCTGGCCAGGCTGGTCTCAAACTCCTGACCTCAGGTCCGCCCACCTTGGCCTCTTAAAGTGCTGGAATTTCAGGTGTGAACCACTGTACCTGGCCCCACTCTCTTACGAAATGGAGGTAGAGGCAGTGCCGCTGCAAGACACTTTTGGTGAGCAGCCAGGCCGCAGCTCTGGATTGTACTGTACAGTTGCTGGGCTTAGGCTCTTGGCTCCAAGCAATGACAAACTCTAAGTGGAGTAAATTACTAGTGAGCTCTCGAAGAACACATCCATCTTGGGCATGGAAAGTCAGAGACAAATGATATGATTGGTCTATAACCAAAGGCAGGCTTCCTTCAATATTGGCTGATACTTTTTCTGAAATGCAAGCCCACCCAGAACAGTTTGCCAAAATCTAGGCATCTAATTTCCTGAAGTTATATTTTTTACATTCTGATTATTATTATTAATTTTTTTTCAGAAAGGGAGTTTAGCAGATTAATTAAGAGCATAGACTGTGAGCCAGATGCCTAGGTTTGAATCCTGGCTGCGCCATCTATCAGCTGCTTGATTTTGGGAACTGAACTTCAGTCCTCTGTTTCCTCATCTGAAAAATAGAACATATAACTATATCTAACCCACAGATTTGTTTTGAGAATAAGATGAGTGTATTACCAAAAAACATTTAGAAAAGTACCTGACATATTTATTGTTAGCACTCAGCCACTCAATAATGCTATTATTACTGTTGTTGTTTATGCAACTACTACTGCTTAAACTATACACAGCATAGGTGGCAATAGCTATGTTTTGATGTTTCTGTCTCTCCCATGACTTCAAGAGCTGCCTTTGTCCTTACAGCCTGCTGAATGAGTAGTCGAGGTGACCCTCTAATTTATTTTGTGCCTGCCTCATCTTTCCTTGGCTTCAGATGACTGGACCAGAGGCAAACACCTGATCCAAGGCCACCTAGTCCATTGGTTGGCCATGAATGATCAAGTCATTTTGGGAAAAAGCCATCTAGAATCAGGGCCAAACTCAGCCCTAGAGCACAACAAAGTCACAAAGTCATGTGTTAACTGAAATTATGAGAACTGAAACCATTAGGAAGTTGGTGGGGAAGGGAAGGGGAGGGAATGGGAAGTAGGGGGGAGGGAGAGAAAGGAGAACAAAAGGAGAGAAAAGGAAAGAAGAGGAGAGAAGATAAGGCAAGAGGGGAGAAGAGAAGGCAGCACTTCAGCTCCTGAAATTTTCTCTTTCTAGCTCTAGTCTTCATAAATGTGGACTTCATACAACTTTCTTTTTCAATACTTGCTGCTTGTTTATTTCAGCTTGTTTGCATGACTTTCGTTCTTTCACCCTAACATATTATAGTATCATAGAAACATATACAGCATAGGGGCCCCCAATTAGTAGATAGGACCCAAAAATTTTATTTGGTGGCTCTCTAGGCCAGGAATTGCCATTTATCTCCCTCTCATTGTATTGATTGGTTTGGCTTGATTTTCTGGAGGGGAAAGGAAGGTAAGGTCAGCCAGCCCTCAATTTCCTTTGAAATTCTAATTAGGAACTTTTCTGTCACCTCTGTCCTTTTCTCTATCACTCTGACTTTCCCCTAAATGTTCAAGGTCCTGGAGAAATAAAATGTGCCTTTCCTCATATAAAGACCCCTCTCTCATGATCTTGAGACACGTTCACAAAAATGATAACTTTCATGTTCGGAGACTTTTGAGCACATGAACAATTAATATAAACAGAATTGTCCATTATACTAGGCTCTCTCAGTCCAAGGCAATGCAGAGTGTTTCAAGGACAAAGAGTTCCACAAAGTACTGTACAGTACTGAAAAACAGGGGTCCCATACTTAAATAAATTTGGTAGGAGTTTAAACAAAGACAAGCTGGACTTTAAGAGATTCTAATATGCTACTGTGCAGCAGGAATCCTTAAGAGAGAAGAAAGCATGCACCATTTCCCAAGAGGCCACATTTTTATGGGGCATAGTGACACAGGGAACTCAGTTTGGAAAGTTTCATCTAGATCAATGGTTCTCAGCTGGATACAGTTTGTTCCCCCTGGCCCTCACACCCTTCCCAGGAATATTTGGCAATATCTGGAGACATTTTTGGTTGTTACAACTAAGGGGTGCAGGGTGCTATTGCATCTAGTGGGCAGACTGTAAGGATGCTAAACATCCTACAAGGCACAGGACAGCCCCCCCCCCAGAAAAGAATCACCTGGCCCAAATGTCAATAGTGCTGATGTTGAGAAATCCTGATCCAGGGCATAGTAACTTGAAGGGTGGAGTGGGAGGGAGTGGGCAGCAGGCTTCTTGGGCATGTCCTTCCTTGCCAGGGCAAAACACGTTATGAAAAGGGAGCTCCTGGCCGTCCATGGTGACTCATGCCTGTAATCTCAGCACTTTGGGAAGCCGAGGCAGGCGGATCACGAGGCCAAGAGATCAAGACCATCCTGGCCAACATGGTGAAACCCCGTCTCTACTAAAAATACAAAAATTTGCTGGGCATGGTGGCATGCTCCTGTAGTCTCAGTTACTCAGGAGGTTGAGGCAAGATAATCGCTTGAACCCGGGAGGTGGAGGCTGCAGTGAGCCATGATCATGCCACTGCACTCCAGCCTGGAGACAGAGCAAGACTCCATCTCAAAAAAAAAAAAAAAAAAAAAAAAGAAAAAAAAAAAAAAGAACAGAAAAAAATGAGGGGCTCCTAAATCCCCCAGAATCTGTTCCAGATTAAGTTCTTTGTAGGTTCTTGATGGTCTCAGTTTAACAAAAAGCTTTTTCATATCTTACAGTGTTATTACATTCATACTTTTAAAAATATTTCAAATTTACAACAGAAAAGGGAAAGTAAAGGTGAAATAAGAATTGGTATTTTTTTCTGGTTTAATGCTTTCTCGAGATTTATTCAATCTAACTTATTTCTACCACACGCCATAGAAGATAAGCAGCAGCAGATGAAATTTTGAGGACTGTCTGCTCCCTAACTCTTCCCTGCATCAGATCTCCCTTCAGCACCCTGAACTCCTCTCCAGTTGTCTGGCTTCTCTTCTGGGACAGATAACTCATTCTTGCGGATGTATAAGAACACTGATGCCTTATTCCTCCATGGCCAGGGAATATGTTTATGATACAGGAAGAGGACGAGAAAATGAGCATTCATGTGGAAGTATTAGACATCTCTCTAGGCGGGTATTTCAGTACAGGGTCTACCCAGCCCCCCTCAAATCTGCCCTGCAAGTGATTGCAGAAGTTGAAACTTCCAATACTTGAGGCTACGTCGTAGAGGCATCATTCCACATTTGGAAACATCATTGCCAGAGGCAGAAATGGCCCAACAAGTAAACTTTTAAAATTGTTTTTGTAAATAAAATCAATTATTAAATAAAATATTGCAGAAGACTGTAGTTATATAGGAAAACTTTTTGAATTTACTTAACGATGAGATATGAAAGGGAAGAATTCAATTCTATCCCCATGGAACTTGACAATAGGAAAAATGTTCTCTTCAGACTTGAGAAGGTTTTACTGCTAAGATCCACGGATGGAATCATCAGACTGAATACAAACATGCTTTTCTTCTCTAATAGTGCTTAGGAAGCAGAGGTACTTGCACAACTGTTTGTAAGGGGGAGTGAAGTGAGCTGGCATCTCACAGTAATCTGCTTCTCTCTATCATCATCACTGTTCCTATTTTTTATTCCCCTCTGGCTTGCTTAGATTTTCTTTTGGTCTATTCTCCTGAAAAGTCTTAGAGAGCATGAGCTAACATCAACTAAATCTTAAATATTTCAAAGCAGGCACAGTATCTGGTAGTTACTGGTTATGACCATATAATGCTTGGTGTGAAACCGGAATTGTTTTTACTTTGTATGAGGAATTAATACCTATTGCTAAACCTGTGTAAATAATAAAGTGGCTGGGAAAAATACATAAAATGAGAAGTTGCTGCCATAGAAAGTACCAATGTTTCCACGCTGTCACTGTCACATAAAAGAGCTCTGTTTTTAATAATTTACCATTAAAAATGAATTTTCTCCAAAAGACCACTTCTACAGTAATGTCTCAATTCCCCAAGATTATCTATCTGAGATAAAAACCAAAGCTGCCTAATGTCCACAGTCTAGGAAAGAATTCAACTAGCAAATTCATGTGTGAGGCTCTGCTTGCACAAGAAATTCTAGTTTAGGTGAGAATTTTGGTACTGATTATGATTTTTAGTAGCATCTATGTCCTTCATGAATCTTAACATTTCAAGCCGGATTCATTTTTATGTGTTAATATTCAAGTACAGGATCTTACATAAATAACTACACAAGATTGGATGTGAAAACAGACATACAAGAAATGCACTTGTCATTTTCTATTGGATGGAGATTTTTTTTTTTGACAATACTTAAAGTTTAGTCAGTGTGCCTGTGTGTGTGTGTGATTATGTGTGTGTGTATAGGTGAGGCACACGTCACACAGGAAAAAGTCTGCTATGCTTTAAATCTTTAAGTTCTTAGCATAGACAAATACATTTCTCATTAAAAACAACATTTTCTAAAATTTAAATATTTAAGATGGAATCTGCTATTTTCGGGGAGATTTAAGGAATATTTATTTGGGAAAAATTTAGGAAAATTACTCACTATGGAAGCCATTTGATCATTTTTTGGGGATTCTTTGTTGTGATTTTTTTTTTTTTTAAAGAACAAAAAGCATGAACCTTTTTATTTGGGAGAAAAGAATCAATAGTTATTTAAGCTTTTAAAAATAAGAGGTAAAATATCCTTGAAGCCAGACCATATAAGCAGTCAAGCTATATACCCTTTATAATTAGAATAGACATCCCTTATAACTGAGAAGTCTTTCCTCATGTCTAATCTAAATATATCTTGTTGCCAACTCTGGCTACTTCTTATTTTGCCTCAGTGGAAAAAAATAGATCTGCATTTTCACTGCAGCATTTTTTATTTTTATTTTTTACTTTTTGCTAAAAAGCCATTATTAAGATGTTCCTTTTGGCATCTCTTCTCTTGACTAAATAACCTCAATCTGTTTATCTTTTTTTAAATTAACAGGTTCTATATTCTGGTTCTTGTATTATTCCTGTAACTTCCCCTCTATATCTTTTTTGAAAGTGCAGGGCCATAGAAAAGCAACCTTCTCTACTGAGAGGTGAAGAGAGCCATAGACAGCCAGAAGTGTTTTTTTTTGGTCTGGATTTTGCATGTTTCCTTTGACTAGGACACTTGCTGGGCTTGCATTCTTCCAAAGGCTCCCCCTCCACCCCAGGTATAATACATTACTGCCCGAGCCCCCTGGCTTGAGACCTGAATGTAAGGATCCAGCCAATGGCTCTTCCACGGCCACCGGTGGCTAGAAAGCCCTCCATCAACTTAGCCTCATAAGACAAGCTCCTTAGCAAAGAAACCAAGATCTACTCTTTAGCTCTTTGAGGCCTTGAAGATTCTTTTGTCATAGCAATGGGAGTTTTCCTGTTTAATTTATTCCTTGTTTTAAATTTAAATTTATATTTTCACATCTAAAATGGGCAACAGAGAACCCTATGGTATGGTAGAGGTGTCAGGGGGAAGCTGGAACCTTGAAGCATGAGACCAGTCCTCCTTATTGGCACTGAAGAAGTTGAGTTCACAGGGTGGCCTGCTTGTGAAAGATAGCCCTTTGTTGAGCTTTGCTACCTAAAGTACTCCCTTCAGGTAGTTTAATCAATTAAAACATTGGCAGGCTAAAAATCATCTTGCTTCCCTTTCCCTCACCAAGGAAATAAGCCCATGTATCCTTCATAGCTTTTATCTAGTACTGGTATTATTCTCTTTTATCAAGTTCCTCATTACTTTCTTCCCCAGCTTAAACTGAGTAAGCACTCTAGATTCTATCCGCATATGCCATGGTTTCTTTATTCAAAGTTGTTATGCCCATATGAATAAATCCAAACCTCTGACATTCAAATACAAGGACTCCATTGGTGGGGGCTCAGGACATTCTACCCCAAAGTATATCACCTTGGTATTTGACAAAACAGCCTAAGAAGCAAGGTCAGTCTTACCTTTCCCTCCCTTATATCCCCTGAAGCAGGTCATAAGATGCTCATTCCAGAGGTGCCCTCACCATACCTGGAGGAAAGGAACATCCTTATCTTTCATGACACACAGACCCAGAGAAGAATCTGAACAAATATGCCTTGCTAAGTTCCCCCAGTTTGTTACTATTAGGTCATTCCCTTTTGTCCTCCAACCATATTTCTCAGGACTGTCCACTCTTTATCAAACCTAAGCATAAATACACAACTTTACCTGTTTCATTTCTTTATGAAGGCTCTCATGTCATGAAAATGTACATTAAACGGATCTGTAAGCTTTCCTTGTTAATCTATATTTTCTTACAGGGGCCTCAGCCATGACTTTAAGATGGGAAGACAAGATGTTTCCTTCCCCTACACTGTTTAAAATGTCTAAAGGTTTCACATGAGAACAGATAGACTTTACACAACTGTTGGTTAAGAAAACAAATAACAAAACACTACCGAAATGCAGTAATGCATTGGAATGAATTTGTATTTTTCTAATCACAATAGTGTCTGTATACTTTTGAGAAGCAGCTACATACATATGTAGGATACATAATACTGATTTTCTTCAGTCAACAGTGGACCCATGGACTCACACACGCCTTGCCACAACTCGAAGTCTCCCATTGGTCCTCAGAATACAAACGGGAACCACTGCTCTGGGGAATAGTTATGTTGCCATGGTGCCACTTACTACCTTAAACTCTCATGACGATCTAGTGGCCTTGAAGATGTATTTTAGATCTGAATTTCCAGAATTTTTTCACAAGGGCTAACTTGAGAGTTCCCCAGTCTTGTTTAGCATCAACACTGCCATTGATTAAAATCTTACTGAAATCTACTTGTGGTGAAAAAATAGAAATTGGAAAGACACACCTAAAATTTCAAGCTATTATCTCAAATACTTTGAGTTTTTATTTTTATCTAAATTAAATTAGGCTTAATGTATATATCATAAGTGAGAATGAAGAAGTATGCACCATTAAAAAAAACTTTCATTTTAAGTTCAGGGGTACACATGCAGGTTTGTTACATAGGTAAACTTGTGTCATGGGGGTTTGTTGAACAGATTATTTCATAACCCAAGTATTAAGCCTAGTACCCATTAGTTATTTCTCCTGATCCTCTCCCACCTCTCACCTTCTGTCCTCTGAAAGGTCCCCATGTCCTTTTAAAGGAAGTTAATGGCTGCATAGTATTCCATGGTGTATATGTGCCACATTTTCTTAATCCAGTCTGTCACAGATGGACATTTGGGTTGATTCCAAGTCTTTGCTATTGTGAATAGTGCCGTTTGCGTCCTTTGTAGGGACACGGATGCAGCTGGAAACCATCATTCTTAGCAAAGTATCACAAGAACATAAAACCAAACACCGCATGTTCTCACTCATAGGTGGGAACTGAACAATGAGATCACTTGGACTCGGGAAGGGGAACATCACGCACTGGGGCCTATCATGGGGAGGGGGGAGGGGGGAGGAGGGAGGGCTTGCATTGGGGAGTTATACAAGATATAAATGATGAATTGATGGGTGCTGACGAGTTGATGGGTGCAGCACACCAACATGGCATAAGTATACATATGTAACAAACCTGCACGTTATGCACATGTACCCTAGAACTTAAAGTATAATAAAAAAAAAAAAAAAAAAAAAAAATTAAAGGAAGTTAATGAAGTCTTCCACGTAATAATATAGAATTCAAATAACACCAGTGTGATTATCTCTGAGCTTCTATTTAAAAATATTTCTAGCCTATCTAATGTTTTTAAATACAACAAAGATAGCATTGGAGAACATTTTTATTTGATACAACGGTCATGAAGATTCATTCCTTTTATGTGTCTAGCATTGTGCTAGACTTAACAGAACATAAATAATCAAATTAAACTCATCAAGCACTTCTTCGGGATTGTGATTATTATACTAGGAGAATGCCAGACTCAGAAAAATTTGACAACTTGCCCATGGTCACCAAGCTAAAATATTCCATGACTTGAATTTAAACCCAAATTAGTATGGTAACAAAGCCTGAGCATTTTGCATTACACAAGGCTAGAAACCTCTCTGATAAATCAACTGAAAAGGAAAACAGTAGTTGCCAGTGCCGGTAAATCACAAACAGCTCTGAAACTAAGCAAGGAGGACCCTGGATTAACAAGGAGGTGAAAAACTTCATTCTCTAGTGGAAGTATCCATAAATTTAGTAAACAGATCTAATCCATCGATGCTTACTATGAAGAAGTTATGAATTAATATGCCCATTAAGTTTCTTTTTGACTTGCCCATATGTCCATAGCCCTGTACTGCCACTACACATAATGCCCTCCAAGTAATTAACTATTTTCAGTGAAAGTGAGTATACTGGATCCTATCTAAGCTTGACCTGTCAACATTTGGGATGACAATAACATTGATTAAGGGAAACACTCTAAGAACTCATCAGGTATGCATCTGCTTACTCTTGTACTTGTATCCCCCAATCTCTTCATCTCTTGGTTGTTAGTAACTAGAACGCTTATATATTTGAACCTTGCAGTGAAGAATGAGAGCAGAAATGTGCACTGCCAAAGGGGAAATCAGAAAATAAATGGGCAAGCCTCCAGACCACAGAAGCCATCAGCAAAACTGCCAGTTCAGAGGTAATGCAACTTTAGTGGTGAAAGAGTACAACATCTTTAAAGAAGAAAAACTGCTAAAAGTAAAATGCTATCTTGGCAAACAAAATAAAAAACGTTGTCTTTACTCTGGATTTGGACACACCACAAAAACATAGGATGTCCTTAGTTCTGCACACTTGCATTAGACACTTAATCCTAATGCACACTCAGTGACAGCTACCATGCTGGCCCCAGTGATGCCTTTTCCTGCCTGGATTTCTCAACAGCATCATAATTGGTTTCTCTGCTGTCATACATACTCAGCAGTTATTCATCTGTCATCTCCTATTTGCCAGGCACTATTCTAGGCATTAGTCTTACTACTCAGCCCCTTCCCACTTGTCTTAGTCAGTTTGGGCTGCTGTAACAAAGTACTATAAACTGTTGACTTATAAATGATGGAAATTTACTTCTCTCAGTTCTAGAGGATGAAAGTGTAAGATCAGGGTGTCAGAATGGTGGGGTTCTGGTGAGGCCCCCTTCCGAGTTGCAGACTACCAACTTCTTATTGTATCCTCACATGGTGGAAAGAGAGGCTAGCTAGTTCTCTGGCTTCTTTTTGTAAGGACATTAATAACATTCATCAGGGCTCCACCCTAATGGCCCTAATTACCTTCCAAAGGCCCAACCTCTCAATACCATCACATTGGGAGTTAGAATTTCAACACAAATTTGGGGGTGGGTGTCATAAACATCCTGTCCTTTGCACCACTCTTTCTCCATTCCTTACATTTAAGCCAGGAGGATTCTTCCAAAACATAAATCTCGTCTTGTCATTTTCTTGCTTTAAAGCCTTCATCGGCTTTCCATTGACCTTGGGATAAAATTAAAAACTTCTTGGTTAGTATAGCTAACAGAGCTGTTCACAGCCTGACCTTGGCTTCATCTGGAGTCATGGGCACAGGCTCTGTGTGTGAGCTGCTTTGCTCAGGCCTCTCTCTCACTTATCCTCCCTTGCAAGTGTCTAAGACAACATGTATCTTCCATTTATGGCTTCTTGTGGTGGTCAGCTGACATGAAGCTGATAAATCCCTGTACCTGCTTCAGTGCTGCTCATAGAGTGAGTAGGAAGTCACATTCATGCTTCCCACTTTATATATAAATCGATATTTATGTTCACTTTTATCCTCTTTCAGCTTCTTCTTTATGAAGTTATCCAGAGACACAGCAACAAAATTTAGAGTGCAAGGTATTTGAGTTAGAAGAGAAGGAGGTCCAGGTAAGAGGTGATAAAGTATGGGTAAAACCCCAGCCTGGGTGACAGAGCGAGACTCTGTCTCAAAAAAAAAAAAAAAAAAAAAGAATAGTACACGTAAGTCAATAATTTATCAGACACACACATACACACACACACACACACACACACACACCCCTACCCCTACCCTACCTTTCCATTCTGTAAGAGTTATTATATTTGAAAGGGTTTAGGTTTATGAATGTCTACACACTAATAGCTAATCAGGTAAAGAATGATAGGTAAGAGAACGGTCCATAGGAAGCAGTAGTAAAAATGTAATTCTTATAATATTCAATATAAGCATATGCACTGGCAGATGTTTCCTTTTCTACCCCTCACTGTGTTAACACTGAACAAATGTAAATGGTATCATTTTATTTCCTCAACTATAAGATGAGAAGGTTAAAAGAATTCAACTTAAGGGTCCTGTCCAGCTCTAAACTTAATAATTTGGCATTTCCTTGGAAATGTGTGGAAATAAAATAATAATGAATCCTAGAACTTAGTATTATAAATAATAATCAGATTATTATTATGGTTAAATAGTATTCCTGTGATTTAGGTGTATTCACAAACTGGTGGCAGTAATATGTGTGTAGTCATGCAATTCAAGTAAAAAAATATAACTGAGTTGCATTTGATAAAGGGATGCATATATTTTGATAAAGGGATGACTTCATTTTATTAATGGCTATATAACTCCACATTAAAGAAAGTCTGTCACATTCAAGAGTAAGGAACAACCTGGAACTGTTCTCACTGATTATCACATTTTGTTTTATCCAGTAAATGTGGGTTGATGTTTAAAGTTTGGCTGAGAGGATGTCCTAAATCTTTAATATCACTTAATGTAAAATTGCCTGTGATTATCAGTTTGAAACATTTTATTTTCTGCCTTAGATACAGTCAGTCCATTAATTTAGAAATCTCCCAGATATTCCTTTAGGTATATGCTTTGAATCCTGTCTTCTATATTAGGAAGCTACGGAACCTCCCAATAGGCACACGATGAGTGAGGGTCTTTGAACATTGTTGCTTCCAGTCTTTGGGTTTCCATTAGCGTTCAAGAGTTCTGGAAAACATCCTCTTGAACTGCTTAGCTCACATCATGGTTCTTAAGGTCCCAGCTCTGGACCAGAGCCTCAGTGCAGACTGTCTCCCCACCTAAACCACTACAAACATTACCTTATCCTAGCCTCTATCCATGGAAACAAGCTAATGTTGGTCAAAGATCATTATTCTCACTTTGGAAGAATTTACTCTAATGCTTAATTTCCCATCATATTGATCAAGAAAATAGTTTGGGGACTCGTCACATGTTATCCTCTGATTAAATTTTCTCTTTAATTCTTGTTCTTTCTCTGCTATAATTGCTTTGTTTTCTTTATTTTTAAAACTTCACGCAGTATCACACCTCATTTCTCTTCTGTCTGCCCCAAAGCTATTTTCTCTAGAGAACACTATCAGTTTTTGTCTATTTCTCACAGCCATTCAATCTTATTACCTAAAACTTTTCCCCTTACACCTACATTTTTCTTTCAAGTGAAATAAGATCTTTTATTTGAAAACTTCCCCATTGTTTCAAGTTTAAAACATCCAAGGATTTAGAATATCACAAAGATGATCATAAAGTAAGGTCTGCGTTAGGATTTTTCTATTTTAGATATTTGATTTCATAAGAATATTAAATTATATGCATATATTTTTAATTGTAGAGAATGAGGAATATTTGTAAAATTAGATGCATTTTTTGCAATTTATAAAAAGAAATTTGAACACTGGAGTAAAGCACAGGTGGCATATTTAAATTAGCAGATATCTTTAATTTTAAAAAAGAAGATAGAAATATTTATAAGAATTTTTTCAATTCATTTGATTCTCTTCCAGGCTACCAAATTAAACTATCCTGAATATCATCACATATCAATTTACAGAGCGTTGCTTCTACAGCACGAAATTACTTCCTCCATTTCTTTGATATCCTGGTTTTGAATAATTCACTACGGCTTGTTGCTTCTAGCCCTATTCAAAAGTCTTTTCAAGTTCCAAAAAGGTTTTCTTAATTTTAGAAGGTCCATATGTTTAGCTTCTGTTAATAAGTGCTCTCTGGAGGCATAGTTAAATGGATATGAAAAATCTGCCAGTGGATGAGGTATATTCTTTGACATATTTTTAAATGTCTCGGGGAAAATAAAGATCAAATTACAAATTACAAATTTTATTGTTCATATTTGAGTTTTACAAAATGATATTATGGGATACATATAGATAGCAAAAGGGTTACTATAGTGAAGAAGATTAACATATCTATCATCTCACATAATTACTTTTTTTGTGACAAGAGCAGCAAAATCTACTTGTTTAACAAAAATTCCAAGCACAACAGAATTTTATTAACTTTAGTTCTCATGTTGTACATTGGATCTCTAGACTTGTTCATCCTACATATCTGCTATTTTGTATCCTTTGGTGTACATCTCCCTGTGTTCTCCCTCTCTCCACCTGTGGTAACCACTCTTTCATTTTCTATTTCTGTGTATTTGAGCTCTTTTGAAATGTTCCACATTTTCAAGGTATACGTCATAGAAAGACTATTAGAAAGCAATTTAGGAGATCTGTCTAAAAATAACACTGTGGCAATGTTCCTATATATTGAAATTTCAAGGGTTATGATAATTACTTGTCATGGTTCATTGTATGTGCTAATTTCTTAGGAAAAGAAAAAGCCTATATCTTCACTGGTGTCACAGCATGATAGGTTGTTAGAAATAATTAACAGAAAAAGGCACCACTAAGTTTTTATTCTCTTAACGATGTGGATTTGGAACATTACATCTTTTAAGTGACCTCCTTCTCATTAAAAAAAGTATCCAAACTCATTTTTATAAAAAGTCTTTACTAGACTGCTTAGAAACCTCAGCTAACCTATTTTGCAGATGAAGATTGGTGAGAATCTCTTCTCCAAGTAAAGTAAAATCATTTATATTGACTTGTCATAAACTGTGTTGAAAGTTTATTTTTAATAAAAATATAAGGTATAATAGTTAAGATGGTCTGTCATGTCATATGATTGATAGGAATGTGAAAGAAGAAAAGGAGATAGCCTAGGAGGAAATAAATACCAAGCTCGTTTTACTTATAGTAAAAGAAATAGCCACAATTCTCATAATAGAGAAAGGAAGGATTAATAAATTGTAGGACAAATGGCTATTTATAAAGAGAAAATAATGTGAAGTCTTTGTATCACAGCATTAACCAAAAATAAATTTCATATATACTGGGGCTAGATATAAATAATAAAGCTCCAAACAGTCTAAATAAAAATATAAATGATTAGTTATAGGAAATCAATTTGAAGATGGACTTTTATTATTTATTTATTTAAAATTTTACCTTAGGTTCAGGGGTGCATGTGCAAGTTTGTTATACAGGTAAACTTGTGTCATAGGGGTTTGTTGTACTGACTATTTCATCACCCAGGTACTAAGCCTAGTATCCAACAGTAATTTTTCTGATCCTCTCCCTCCTCTCAGGAGGTGGACTTTTATAAGCATGTACAAAACAACAGAGTAAAAGTAATAAATATTTGAAATTCTTATGTGATTCAAAGGAATACACTAAAATCTAAAAGGCACTCTATAGTATAGGCGGAAACAAAAAAGCATGGTCAAAAATATGGCAGTCATTGACTACAAGATTTCTTATAATCTTTAAGAAAAACATGACCCCAACTAGTAAATAGATAATAACATAACCAGAAAACTTCAGAAAGAAAAGAATTCATCATGGCAGATGAGAGGCAGGACTAGACTGCAGCCCCAACTCTGATGGATGGAGCAGTGTGTGGAGGCTTATATCTTGAATTTTTGCCCCAGAGCAACTGCAGGAATAAATCAGGAAACTCGAACGGACCTACAGACCCTCTGAAGGAAGTGGGTTGTTCCTGCAGGACCTGGAAGACACCCCAAATAGTGTGTGTGCCCAAATGTGGAAGTGGGAAAGGGAGATCCTCCACCCCTGAACACACATCCCTACTGGGGAAACTAAAGGTCTAGTTTACAGGTGAAGATTCTGACCTTACCTGGAGCTGAGTCAATTTAGAGAGCTGAGTGAAATACAGGGTTAGAGGAAGCAGTGGGAAAGGCCCTGGGAGCTCACTGGGTCTCCAAGCAGGCCATCACTGCCTGGCACCACAGGGACCCTTCAGGAAGGTGGCCAGGGGCACGGGGAAAACACCACAGAGAAAAGGAAATCTCCAGCTGAAGTTTGTAACAATTTGAACTGGTCAAGAAGCCTCCTGGCCAGAACTGAGAGGAGGGTGCAAATCCAACGTGCAGACTCCACAGGCAGGAGAAGAACTAATGCCCTACTTTCTTTTGCAGCTGAGAGGCAGGTAGCCTGGGGCAATTTCTCAGCCCTGCTTGCACACTGCCTGGAAACAGACTCGGTGCTGCTAGCAGGGGCATGGTGGGAGTGAGACTGGCCCTTCAGATTGCATAGAAGCTGGGGGAGGCCTGTGACTGCAGGCTTTCTCCCACTTCCCTGACAACCTGCATGACTCAGCAGAGGTAGCCATAATCCTCCTACCTACATAACTGTATTAACCTGGAAACCTCACCCCCATCCCCCACAGCAGCGACAGTAAGGCCTGCCCAAGGAGAATCTGAACTCAGACATGCCTAGCCCTGCCCCCACCTGATGGTCCTTCCCTTTGAATTAACCCAGTCCAACAAAGACAAAGAAAAAAGAATAAGAAAATATAAACAAAGCCTCCAAGAAGTCTGAGATTATGTTAAATGACCAAACCTAAAAATAATTGGCATTACTGAGGGAGAAGAGAAACCTAAATGTTTGGAAAACATATTTGGGGGAATAATTGAGGAAAACTTCCCCAGCCTTGCTAGAGAACTAGACATAGAAAACAAGAAGCACAAAGAACACCTTGGAAATTCATCGCAAAAAGATCATTGCCTAGGCACATTGTCATCAGGTTATCTAAAGTTAATTAAGATGAAGGAAAGTATCTCAAAAGCTGTGAGACAAAAGCACCAGGTAATCTATAAAGGAAAATCTATTAGATTAACAGCAGATTTCTCAGCAGAAATCCTACAAACTAGAAGGGACTGGAGCCCAATCTTCAGCCTCTTCAAACAAAACAATTATCAGCCAAGAATTTTGTATCCAGTGAAACTAAGCTTCATATATGAAGGAAAGATAGTCTTTTTCAGACAAACAAATGCTGAGAGAATTCACCACTAGTAGCCACCACTACAAGAACTGCTACAAGGAGCTCTAAATCTTGAAACAAATCCTTGAAACACATCAAAACAGAACCTCTTTAAAGCATAAATCTCGCAGAACCTATAAAACAAAAATACAATTAAAAAAACAAAACAAAAAACCAAGGTACACAGGCAACAAATAGCATGATGAATGCAATGGCACCTCACATCTCAATACTAACATTGAATGTAAATGGCCTAAGTGCTCCACTTAAAAGATACAAAACTGCAGCATGGATAAGAATTCACCAACCAACTATCTGCTGCCTTCAAGACACTCGTCTACGTAAGGACCATTAAACTTAGAGTAAAGGCATGGAAAAAGGCATTTCATGAAATGGACACCAAAAACGAGCTATTCTTACATCAGACAAAACACATTTAAAGCTATTCTTGTATCAGACAGAACAAACTTTAAAGCAACAGCAGTTAAAAAAGACAAAGGGGGACATTATATAATGGTGAAAGGCCTTGTCCAATAGGAAAATATCATAGTCCTAAACATATAAGGACTTAACACTAGAGCTTGCAAATTTGTAAAACAATTACTAATAGACCTAAGAAATGAGATAGACAGCAACAAAATAATAGTGGGGGATTTCAATACTCCACTGATAGCACTAGACAGGTCATCAAGAAAGAAAGTCAACAAAGAAATAATGGATTTAAAGTATACCTTGGAAGAAATGGATTTAACAGATACATACAGAACATTCCATCCAACAACCACAGAATACATGTTCTATTCAACAGTGCATGGAACTGTCTCCAAGGTAGACCATATGATAGGCCACAAAACAAGCCTCAATAAATTTAAGAAAATTGAAATTATATCAAGCACTCAGCTTGATATCAAGCACTCAGACCACAGTGGAGTAAAACTGGAAATCAACTCCAAAAGGAACCTTCAAAACCATGCAAACACAAGGGAATTGAATAACCTGGTCCTGAATGATCAGTGGGTCAAAAATGAAAGCAAGATGGAAATTACAAAATTCTTTGACTTGAACGACAATACTGACACAACCTATCAAAATCTCTGGGATACAGCAAAGGCAGTGGTAATAGGAAAGTTCATAGCCCTAAACGCCTTCATCAAAAATACTGTAAGAACACAAACTGACAATCTAAGGTCACACCTCAAGGAACTAGAGAAACAAGAGCAAACCAAACCCACACTTAGCAGAAAAAAGGAAATAACCAAAATCGTAGCAGAACTAAATGAATTTGAAACAAAAAAATTACAAAAGATAAATGAAACAAAAAGCTGGTTCTTTGAAAAGATAACTCAAATTATAGACCATTAGCAAGATTAACCAAGAAAAGAAGAGAGAGAATCCAAATAAGCTCAAGAAGAAATGAAACGGGAGGTATTACAACTGACACCAAGGAAATACAAAAGATCATTCAAGGTTACTATAAGCACCTTTACGCACATAAAATGGAAAACCTAGAAGAGAAGGAAAGATACAACCCCCCCTAGCTTAAAGCAGGAAGAATTAGCTACCCTGAACACACCAATAACAAGCAGTGATATTGAAATAATAATTTAAAAAATACCAACAAAAAAAGTCCTGGACCAGACCATTATATTCACAGCAGAACTATACCCGACATTCAAAGAACAATTGGTACCAATCCTGTTGACACTATTTCACAACATAGAGAAAGAGGGAACCCTCCCTACATCATTTTATGAAGCGAGTATCACCCTAATACCCAAACCGGGAAAGGACATAACCAAAAAAGAAAACTACAGACCCAAATCCCTGATGCACATAGATGCTAAAATCCTTAACAAAATACTAGCTACTCAAATCCAACAACATATCAAAAAGATAGTCCTCTATGATCAAGTGGGTTTCATACTGGGGTGCAAGGATGGTTTAACATACAGAAGTCAATAAATGTGATTCACCACATAAACAGAATTAAAAACCAGAATCACATGATCGTCTGTTTGCTGATGGTGTGCTCGTTTACCTTGAAAACCCTAAAGACTTCTCCAGAAAGCTATTAAAATGATAAAAGAATTCAGCAAAGTTTCCAGATACAAAATTAATGTACACAAATCAGTAGCTCTTCTGTATACCAACAGCGACCAAGCTGAAAATCAAATCAGGAACTCAACCCCTTTTACAATAGCTGCAAAAAAAACTACTTATGAATATACCTAACCAAGGAGGTGAAAGACTTCTACAAGGAAAATTATGAAATACTGCTGAAAGAAATCATAGATGACACACACAAATGAAAACACATTCCGTGCTCATGGATGGGTAGAATCAATATTGTGAAAACGACCATACTGCCAAAAGCAATCCACAAATTCAATGCAATTTCCATCAAAATATCACCATCATTCTTCACAGAATCAGAAAAAGCAATGATAAAATTCATATGGAACCAGAAAAGAGCCCACATAGCCAAAGCAAGACTAAGCAAAAAGAACAAATCTGGAGGCATCACATTACCTGATTTCAAACTATACTATAAGGCCATAGTCACCAAGACAGCATGGTACTGGTATAAAAATAGGCACATAGACCAACGGAACAGAATAGAGAACATAGAAATAAACCCAGATACTTACAACTAACTGATCTTTGACAAAGCAAACAAAAACATGAAGTGGGGAAAGGACACCCTATTCAACAAATGGTGCTGGAATAATTGGTAAGCCACATGTAGGAGAATGAAATTGGATCCTCGTCTCTCACCTTATACAAAACTCAATTCAAGATTGATTAAGGACTTAAATCTAGGACCTGAAACTCTAAAAATTCTAGAACATAACATTGGAAAAACCCTTCTAGACATTGGCTTAGGCAAGGATTTCATTACCAAGAAGCCAAAAGCAAATGCAATAAAAACAGAGATAAATAGCTGGGACTTAATTAAACTAAAGAGCTTTTGCATAGCAAAAGGAACAGTCAGCAGAATAAACAGATAACCCACAGAACGGAAGAAAATCTTCACAATCTATACATCTGACAAAGAACTAATATCCAGAATCTACAACAAACTCAAAGAAATCAGCAAGAAAAATAAATCCCATCAAAAATGAGCTAAGGACATGAATAGATAATTCTCAAAAGAACATATGCAAATGGCCAACAAACATATGAACAAATGCTCAAAATCACTAATAATCAGGGGATGCAAATTAAAACCACAATGTAATACCACCTCACTCCTACAAGAATGGCCACAATAAAAAAAATAAAAAAAAAGTAGGTGTTGGTGTGGATGCAGTGATGAGGAAACACTTCTATACTGCTGGTGAGAATATAAACTAGTACAACACTATGGAAAGCAGTGTGGAGATTTCTTAAAGAACTAAAAGCAGAACCACTATTTGATTCAGCAATTCCACTACTGGTTATCTACCCAGAGGAAAAGAAACCATTATACGAAAAGGATACTTGCACATGCATGTTTATAGTGGCACAATTCACAATTCACTAATAGTGGCATATATAGTGGCAAAATTGTGGAACCAACCCAAATGCCCATCAATCAACAGTGAACAAAGAAACTGTGATATATATATGTATATATATATATATATATGATGGAATATATGTATATATATGATGGAATATATATATATGATGGAATATATATATGATGGAATATATGTATATATATGATGGAATATACACATGATGCAATATATATATGATGGAATATATATAATATGATGGAATATATATATATATATACTCAGACATAAGAAGGAATGAATTCATGGCATTCACAGTGATCTGGATGAGATTGGAGACTATTATTCCAAGTGAAGTAACTCAGGAATGGAAAACCAGTCATCATATGTTCTCACTGATATGTGGGAGCTAAGCTATGAGGACACAAATGCATAAGAATGATACAATAGGCCGGGCACAGTGGCTCATGCCTGTAATCCCAGCAGTTTGGGAGGCTGAGGTGGGTGGATCATGAAGTCAGGAGTTTGAGACCAGCCTGACCAACATGGTGAAACCCCATCTCTACTAAAAATACAAAAAGTAGCCAGATGTGGTGGTCCATGCCTATAATCCCAGCTACTCAGGAGGTTGAGGCAGGAGAATCACTTGAACCTGGGAGGTGGAGATTGCAGTGAGCCGAGATCACGCCACTGCACTCCAGCCTGGGCGACAGAGTGAGACTCTGTCTCAAAAAAAAAAAAAAAAAAAAAAAAAAAACACAAAAAAATGACACAGTGGACTTTGGGGACTTGGTGGGAAGGGTGGGAGGGGGGTGAGGGATAAAAGACTGCAAATAGGGTGAAGTGTATACTGTTCTGGTGATGGGTACACCAAAATCTCACAAATCAGCACTAAAGAACTCACTCATGTAATCAAGCACCACCTGTACCCCTATAATCTATGGAAAAATAAAAATAAAAAAAGAAAACCTCAAAGAAAGAGAAAATATGGGTAAATATGTTTGACCTAATAAGTAAACCAAAGTAAATTAAGAAAAATTAATATATTTTATTATCAAAATAATTAAATTTGAGACACAAATTTTACGTAGTGCAGAATGTGTGTATAAATCTATTTTCAAGTAGTTTGGAAATATGTACCATGCTCCTCAAAACTACTCATATTGCTTGACTCAGTAATCATACTCTCATGATTCTATCATTAGTAAATGATCTGAGAGAAGGAAAATCCTATGCACAGCAATATTTGAGAGAAAAAGAATCTTAAATGTATCAAGAATGGATGATGGTTGCTGGGAAATATTGGTACATGTGGAAGTTGGAACAGTATATGGTTATTAGAAATGACTTTTGAATAAAACAGAATATCAGGAGAAAATCTTTTTGTTAAAATGTAAATGAAATATCAGGCCATGAAATTATCTGTTCAATAATGTCTCAGTCTTCTGCAGAGCAAAAGGAACTATCATCAGAGTGAATAGGCAATCTACATAATGGGAGAAAATTTTTGCAATCTACCCATCTGACAAAGGTCTAATATCCAGAATTTGCAAGGAACTTCAACTAATTTACAAGAAAAAAACAAAGAGCCCCATCAAAAAGTGGGCAAAGGACATGAACAGATACTTCTCAAAAAAAGGCATTTATGCAGCCAACAAACATGAAAACAAGCTCAACATCACTGACCATTAGAGAAATGCAGATCAAAACCACATGAGATGCTATCTCATGCCAGTCAGAATGGCGATTATTAAAAAATCAAGAAACAACAGATGCTGGAGAGGCTGTGGAGAAATAGGAATGCTGTTACACTGTTGGTGGGAGTGTAAATTAGTTCAACCGTTATGGAATACAGTGTGGCAATTCCTCAAGGATCTAGAACCAGAAATGACATTTGACCCAGCAATCCCATTACTGGGTATATACCCAAAGGATTATAAATCTTTCTGTTATAAAGATACATGCACACTTATGTTTATTGCAGCACTATTCACAATAGGAAAGACATGGAACCAACCCAAATGCTCATCGATGATAGATTGGATAAAGAAATGTGGTAAATTATATACCATGGAATACTGTGCAGCCATAAAAAGGAATGAGATCATGTCCTTTGCAGGGACATGGATGAAGCTGGAAGCCATCATTCTCAGCAAACTAACACAGGAACAGAAAACCAAACACCACATGTTCTCACTCATAAGTGGGAGTTGAACAATGAGAACACAGGGACACAGAGAGGGGAACAACACACACTGGGGCCTATTGCGAGGGGGTGGGGGTGGCGAGGGGAGGAAGAACATCAGGACAAAAAGCTAATGCATGCAGGGCTTAAAACCTCATGGATGGGTTGATAGATGCAGCCAATCACCGTGGCACACATATACCTATGTAACAAACCTGATGCTCTGCACATGTATCCTGGAACTTAAAGTAAAATAAAAAAAAAAAAAAAATCTCATTACACAAACATTTCTCCCTCATGTATACAGACATTTTCCCTTCATGTGCCATTGTTCATTAACAAATAGAAAATGTATTTTGCCTGAATATTAATTAAATAGCAAACTTTTAGTACCTGAACTACATCTGTCATGGAAGATGAACAAAATATTCAAGAAAACCATTCCTGCCTTGGTCAGTTTTGGTAGTATGAATAGGACTGACAGGATTTGGGAAGTGTAGAGAGAATAGACACCACCCCCCGCTTTTTTTTTTTTTAGAAGAAGCACAGTATCAATTGTAAGACAAAAATATTTTCTAGGAAGTTCATTTACTCTTAAAATTAGTTTTAGAAATATTTCCCTTCCACTGGCCCCCATTCCCAACAAAGCCATGATTTTAGGCTGTGGTCCTCCCCTTCCTCACTTCCAGGCCTGTCCTAATGGAGCCACAGCTTGCATACTTCCTATCCTCCTTTTTGCCCTTTCTTTCGCTATTTCTTCTCTTGGTTCCATTTTTTTTTTTTTTTTTGAGACATCCTTGACCCTGAAAATGGTTCATGAGTATTGTTTACCAAGTATTTTCATATGTGTTCTCTTAGTTAACCAAGAAAAAGTTAAGAAAAGTTTCATCTCTGAGTAACCCTCATTTTTTGGTTTGTCTTCTTGAGACAGAGTCTCATTCTGTTGCCCATGCTGGAATGTGGGGGTACAATCTCGGCTCCCCACCACAGCTGCCTCCTCGGTTCAAGTGATCCTCCTGCTTCACCTTCCCAAGAAGCTGGGATTACAAGTGTGTGCCACCATGCCTGGCTAATTTTTTTGTATTTTTAGTAGAGATGGGGTTTCACCATGTTGGCCAGGCTGGTCTCAAACTCCTGACCTCAAGTGATCTACCCACCTCGGCCTCCCAAAGTGCTGGGATTACAGATGTAAGCCACCTTGCCCTGCTGGACCCTCATTTTTAAATAATTTTTTTCCTAATAATTTCCATCACAGGAGCCACGTAATAACAATTTTTCCCCCCATTATCCTGTGCCCCAAAGTGGTCCAATCTGCACTTTTGCCTTCTTTCTCCTTCTATGCCTGGAGTACTCTGCTCTTCCCGCCGTTACCCAAATATGTTTTGTTTTCTATGTTGGGGCTCTTATTCTTGCTTTTCATGTTTCTCGGAATGACCTCCTAAGATGACTGTAATATGAGAACATGGTAGATAAGAATTTACTAGAAGAAACAAACAAAAAACCAACCAACCAACCAACCAACCAACCAACCAACCAACCAACCAACAAAAAACCAGGACTCAGGATTCTCTAGTAAGAAAACACCAAAGGAGACCTCTTTTGGAGTGGTTTCAACAATACTTGCGTTTTCTATGAGTTTTTGAGAGATGGCTCTGTACCACCATCTCTCAGCAAAGTACCACACAGCAAAGTACCAGTGACTTTAGGGTGGCAGGGAGTCCTACCAATTCTAGGAGCGGCACTTTTTACAGCTTGGAAGACTTTAGAGAATTCTACGTACTCTAAACCTCCGTTGACCATAATTTATCATCCGAATAAGTACATTGAGACTGGGAGTGGGTGTTATTAAAAATTATACTGGGACAAGCAAAAAGCAGTACAGTTATGGACAAATTTTTAGTGCTTCTTACTGTGTATTAGAAATATAAAATTTCCAATATCTGACCTTCTGAGTCTGAATCTCTGCAATTACAGCATGGAATCTGCATTTTACGTAAACTCTTCAGTTTCTTGGTAATTGAAATTTGAGACCCACTACTTTAAATTTTTTTTTTTTTACAAGTTGGTATTTCTTTTTGTTTTTCTTCAATAATCTTCTTCTAAACATTTAATGGAGATCATGATTAACACAATTTACTAAGTAAATAATCCACATAGGGTACCTTTAGGGTACAGTCAACATGCAAAGTTAAAACTTGCTTTTTGTCTGCCATTTCCAACAGTGCTTTTATACCTACTATGGCTACTCAATTAAAGACTTGGTTTAAATACTGTTAAATAAGTATAGAAGTATTATTTTCAAGCATTTTTCAAGGCAACTATATGACATTTCAACTACATTGTGACCTCCTTTACAAACTCTCATTGGGTACTTTATTATAATTTGTACATAACTTTGTTATAATTTAATAGACTTGCTAAGAAATAAACTTTTGGAACTCAATCCATTGTCTATTTTGAGACTATTAAGTTTTGTGACTTAGGCACATTGTTTTAAAATAAAAAAAAATCCTTCTACAATGTCCAAATCTCTTAGAACTTGTCCAATCCATCTAGTAAAGATCTCACTGAAATTTCTAGTAAGTATTTTCATTTTCTGGAATAGACACAAAGACTTTCTGACCTGTAATACTTTATAAATCCCTTGAGAATTAATATATACCACTTTGGATGTAAGAGAAAAGCCTCTAAAGTCCTTTTTCCATTCTTTAAAAAGACTAACAGTTTTAATATACATAAACATTAAATAAATGCATTAGGCCTATTATGGGTAAGTTATATATATGTTGAATATATATAGTATATGTTATATATAATATATATGTTGACTCTAATATACATGTTGAATATACATTATACATATTCCTCAGTGGTTAAACAACTCAGAAATTGAGTTCATTATACTGTACATGGTAATGCCTAATTTAAAGTGTTACTTAATGTTCCTGCTAACCCGTGTTCTTCTTGTTTTTTTTTCCTTAAAGAATCCATATGACTGCACCCTTTCTTCTTTTCCTTCAAAAGGTCCTATTTTAAAAAATCATGTTATCAATGGCATGTTTTTAAATTGTTAATCAGATGTTTTGGGGAGCATTCTTGTCATTTCACAGCCCTTCTAAAGTTGAAGTAGCATATTGGGTAGTGGTTCTCAACTGGGATAAGCATACAAATCACCTATGGAGCGTTTTTTTTTTTTTTTTTTTTTTTTTGAGACGGAGTCTTGCTCTGTTGCCCAGGCTGGAGTGCAGTGGCACGATCTCCGCTCACTGCAAGCTCTGCCTCCTGGGTTCACACCATTCTCCCGCCTCAGCCTCCCAAGTAGCTGGGACTACAGGCGCCTGCCACCATGCCTGGCTAATTTTATTTTATTATTTTATTTAAAAAATTTTTTTTAGTAGAGACAGGGTTTCACCGTGTTAGCCAGGATGGTCTCTCCATCTCCTGACCTCGTGATCCACCTGTCTCAGCCTCTCAAAGTGCTGGGATTACTGGGGCTCCACCCTAAACCTACTGAATCAGAATGTGTGGAACTGAGGCTTGTGTGTGTGTGTGTGTGTGTGTGTGTGTGTGCGCACACGTGCTCATGGAGACTCCCAGTTAATAATTACCACATTCAAATCCTTGTCTGACCACATAATAGTTGTGTGGCCATGTTATTTACTCCCTCTGAGATCAATTGCTAGTCTAAAATGTGGGAGTTATCATACAGGATTCAAAAAGTGATTTTTGGTAATCAAAGTAAGACAACCAACATAGAGTGCCAAATTTCCCTCTATGTAAGGCAAATTTTCTTATTTAGCCTCTAAAAGGAATAATTTTATATGAATAATGTTCATTATACAATCTTTTTGTGCTAGTTTTCAGTTAATCAGGCAGAGCTGACAGTCTCCATGAGGAATCATAAAAATAATCAACCTTATCCCAGAAGAATTGTCAACCAAGACAAAAGCCAGAGGGAAATTAATTTTCTTCACCTCTTAATATTTGATCTACAAAGAAATTTGTTTTGTGACTTTTCTTGCTTTTAGAATAGAAACTTGAGACATAACCTCTTGGAAAAATTTGCATATTATTTCAAACAAAGATGTTATGACCTTATATCAGAGCTTGATGCCACTCAAGTTGCCATACAAGAACTAAGTTCCTATAGAAGTACAGCGACAGCTGTTGGGCTGAATGCCTGCAGAGAAATGAGAAAACATCAAGGTACTAAGTAATTCTGTTATTCATGGCTGTTTTCCAGATTACTTCCTCTTTAAATGAACCCACAAGAAGTGTAGAGGTGAGTATAAGCTATGTTTCCTAGGAAACGTTAAAGGTAAAATTTCAAGTGTCAGAATAATTACTTTGACTCATTTGAGTCAATAGAGATGACAAATGTTAAAAGGGCCCAGAAAAGTTGCTCTTGCAGAATGGTTGTTTAGATTTCAGTATTTAGGAATGTTTTAAGTTATCCTGAAGTCTACTATAAAGTTCTACACCAAATTATTTTCAATTTAATGTATAGGGCAAACAAACTAATCATTCTTTTAGGAGTGAAGGTTGTTCACAGTACCTAATTATATACCTAATTATATAGTATTAGAACATCAGAAAGGATGAGAATCCCTGCTAGGAGCTGTGGGTTTAGGGCCCCAGGATGACCTGGGAAAGCTAGGCCTCCCTGATATAGTTTAAATAAGCAGGAGCTTGGAGTAGAAGCAATATTTCTATCATGATTGTACCAAGCACTGTGCCTGGCATAGAGTAGATGCTTAATTAAAATTTATTAAATAAATGAATGTTCGTGGATTACTTATGTAAGCTTAGTGAGCTGGCTTGATAATATCTGCCTGGGCAGCAAAAATGGTGTGGAAAAATAGCTCCAAATCCATTATTATTACTGGGAGAACAAATTCATATACAAAGGATATCATTTTTTCTTACCAAGTCAGTGTTTACCAAGAGAAGAAAACAGTAACAGTACAATATTTAGTTTAACCAGATTTTAACATGGTGCCCAGCTCTTCTAAAGCATTGCATTGCAGATTAGGTTGGGGAAGATGTGTGTCAAAATTTTCTCCCAAGCTCCCTGCAAAAGCATCTCTTCCAATCTCCTGGTGGTTCCCACTCCCTTTCTGTTGAAGACAGCCAGGTTTCCTGCCCATTGCCACACACTCACAAACTGGTGGAAACATTCTTTGCTCCTCTTTTTGATAACCTTATTTTACAAAGAAAAAATGTCTAGAATTGGTATTTAAAAAAAAAGCACAATAGCCTGATGCATACATCTCAGTGCAGCCTAGGTCAGAGAAGTCTCCAGTCTCCAGTGTATCTATGGCCGCTCCTCAGCTTCCCGTGTGCTCTGCTGGCCCACACTGCTTGCCAGCAGTCCTTACATCGAAAAGGTTGATTATGCATCCAGCCCTACCGTACTCTTCTGCTGGCACCATGCTCACAAAGCTGTTTTATAATTCTTATTTTCATTTTTGGAGATGCGCATGCATGGAAAAATTTTACACAATATGGAATGTTCTGGGGTAGGCAAATGGAAAATGAACATGGACGCCTCTTCCCCCGGGATGTCCATATGTCTATTTTTTTCCCACAATAACTTTACAGGGACTGTATTCATATGGTTCTGCTTTATGGGCTTATATGACTGATAAACAATATAATTTGTTATGGGTACTATACTTTTTTCTTGTTTAAACAGAAAAAAAACAAAAACAAAAAAACAAAAAAAACAACAAAACCTAACTCAGGTATTTTAATTCAGAGCAGAAGAGCTTCCGAAAACTGATACTTTCTGCTATGAATGTTCTGTTTCAACATCTGGAACATCCAGGATATTACATTGTCTTTTTTTTTTAAGGTAGGTTCCATTCAAAGTACAAACTCATGATAAAAATTGCTGTAGCAGGAGTGTCAGTCTGCAAATTGCTTTTCAGCTGAAGGAGCTTTGTTTCCTATTGAATAATAGCTCCCAGGCATTTCTACTTGTGATTGGTGGAGGAAATCCTCCTGTCATAGCACATTAGGGTTTGATACATTTGCTTGAAATCTCCAAATCTGCCAGAGAGGTACCTCTGTAGTAAAGCCACTGGCATAGTTTGCTACAGGGATCTGGGTGAACTTTCATCACAAGTGTGAGTTAGCAATGTTCATCCTCAAAACTAGGGAAGACCTATGTATTGTCAAGGGCTCTGACCAATTGAGGCACTACAAATTATCTAATCAAACCTGACCTATTTTAGATCTACTAGACCAGTCTAAGATAACCTAGAGCAGTAAGAACCTAAGAACAGGAACTTTCTGTTGTGCATAAAGTGTTGCTCCTGGTGGAGATGAGTTCTGACCTTCCTGAAGGAAGGTTCTATGTTTTAATTAAAGTACTTAGAGATCCTAAAATGATGCTCTTCTAGCAAGCACCCAGTAAATGCTAATAGTTTTCCTTTTTGAGGGGAGAGAGAAATCTTTGTCCATCATTCTGTGATAGTGTATATATAGCTAATGCAAATGCGAGTAGCCTCTTACATGGGGATTAGGCTCTAAATCTAATGAGAAAGACATACCATTACACACAGTAAAAATGACCCTAAGTTTCCTTTAAGTTGACCATAAAGTGTAGTATTCATGGTGTTGTTAACATAGCAATAATTACTATAACCCCAGATCTGAGAGCCTCTGAAAGCCTATATCCAAATGTGTGGACATTCAAGCCTTCCTGCCTTCTAGATTACTATCAGATTTTTGAGTAAATGGAGAATGGATGATAAGGGATTCTAGAATAGTCTTGCTTGATAATAGTGATTATATTTTTGTTTTAAAATTAAGCATCTAATATCAGTATATGTTTATATATTTCTTTATTTTAGAAAGGATTAAACAAGATGGTAGAGTTTCACCTTAGGTGGCACTGAATTCTAACATTGCATAAATTATGCAACTCCATTATTTTTGAGGCATTAATTACATGACTGTAGATTATGTAACCACTGTGGGGGGCATATGGAGCAGGCAATTTTAGTTACATAGTGTTTTCTTTAAATCACTTTAATTTGTCACCTTTTTTCTAGGCTTTTTAGCCATGGTTAACAGTGATAGCAATCAGGTAAGAGTATTAAAATCATAGATTATCTGGGTATGAAGGATCCTTTATCCACATATCTTCATTCATATATTGATAATTCTCTAGAATACCTGAATTGACACTTTTTGAGTATGGTCATCCAACCATTTACACATACTCAATGTGTAGAATTGAATAAATGAACATTTTCTGAAGACTTTCAGGTTAGATTTCGTCAACTACTGAAATCTGGATTTCACTGTGCAATACTAGTGTTATGGACATAGTAAATCTGTCAAACAAGGAATTAAAGTAAGAGTAACGTGATTTGTTATTGGTGAGCATATACAGGATCCCAAGGACACTTGCTTTTCAAATTACTCATATACCCACCTATTAAATTCATTCTAGAATATTGCTTTTGATCAATGTGAAGCTGGTTGGCTCTTGAAATTCCCTAACATAGTAGAATCAGCAATAAAATTTGTCTGTCTCTAGTCTTCCAGCACCTTTCCCATTTCCCAAAATTCTTCCACAACAGTGGACAATGATTTGTTAATCTCATTTAGGAGTTTTGCAGATACTTGGATAGAGTTCATTCCATTCCAATTACTAGAATTCCCTTGGGAGGGCTACATGTTCTCTTTACAAGGGCCGGATGTTTGGTGTCAATCTTGATGTTCACAATTCTTTCAACTGTCTTCTGATATGTTGTGCTTATGTGATGTGGGGGTTTTGCAAAGCTTGTCACTGGGACCCCCACTTTACTTTTAGTTAAGACACAAAGGTTTTTATCTGATAATTTATGAAATACGAATCTATTTCCATCAAGAATAAGAACCTTGGCAAGATGTTTCTGATCCTGGTGTGTCCTAGTATTCCATCGTTCTCAAATGGTGCCAGTGGTGGCACAATTCGTGACCACCAGGCACACAACCTCCCATAGCAGCAGCCACTGCTATTCTCAATGACTTGTTTTAATGCAGTCTAATAACTTCCCTCACAAAGAGCTCTTTCATATAGAGAGTTGCCACAGAAATGAAAAACCCTATATAGTTTCAGTCATACCAGATGAATAAGTTCTAGAGATCTGCTGTATAATATAGTACCTATAGTTAACAATAAGGTATCTTACCCTTTGAAGTATGAGGCTAGAGCTCATGTTAAGTGCTCTTATCACAAAACAAAATCAAACCACAAAATAACACAAGGTAATTTTGACGGGTGATGAATATGCTTAGTACGCTGATTATGGAGATGGTATCACAAGTATGTACATATGTCCGAACTCATCAAAATGTGTATATTAAATATGTGCAATTTTAAATGTATCAATTATGTTTCAACAGAGCCTTTCTAAAAAGAGAAATAAAGAACCCTGCTTCAAAGCTAATCCTGCCCTCCTGGGCAGAGGGCACTGTGACTGCTCGCTGAGGGTAAGCAGACATCTTCTTGGGAGGCTGGGCACATTCCAGGCACCATTCAGCTCTGACTGAACTCAGTTTTCTCTGCCTTGTACCCTACATGTTCATGGAGGTTTCTGCATATAGGGCTGCAAACAGCCACAGTGCCCTTAGCAAATGTTCGAGAGGGATTGGGAGCTTTTAAAAAATTATTATTGATACATAATGGATGTACATATTTTCTAGGTACATGCGATATTTTGATACATTCATTTAATGTATAATGATCAAATCAGAGTAATTCAGAAATCCACCAACTTAAACATTTATCTTTTCTTTATGCAGGGGGTACTTATTAAAAAATTATAGCTTACCATTTGGTAATTGACTAAAATATTTCTGTGTTCTCTTTGTGCCACTGAAACCTGATAGACTGATTTTGCTGCTGAATTGAGATGAAAGTATAGTTTCTAGCATGGCGCTTAGCACATAGCAGATACTGAGTCAAAGTGAGTTTGTTTCTCTTACCATGGCCTTGGTGGTACTGCTTCATTTTATACCTTCAATAATCAGAGATGGCAAGAAAGGAGGGTGGAAGGTGAAGGGGTAATGTAAGTCTTTACTTGAATACATCTCAGGCTATTCCTAACACACACTATAAATGCATCAGTTATACGCTGTTGACCAACTCCCTGATCAAAGCTTCCCAGTGGCTCCCAAGGCTCCAAGGTCCTATCTAATCTGTTTCCCATCTGCCTCATTCTGTTCCCCCTCTGCCTCATTCTGTTCCAGCCACAGTGACCTCCTTGATGTTCTTCAACACACCAGGCACAATCACACTCCAGGGTCTTTAACTTTATTGTTGCTGCTGCCTGGAATACTGTTCATTCAATATTTGCATGGTTTATTCCTCACTGCATTCAAGTCCTAGTTCAGGTATTTCCTTAGCAAGGTTCCCTCATGACACCTAAAAATCATAATCTGTTCTTTGTTTAGGCACTCTCCATCTCCCTTACTCTCTTTTATTTTTCCATACTATTTATTACTCTCTAATGTCCTATATAATTTACTTATGTGGAATGTTTATTGTCTGTATCTTCCTATATATATACAAACACGCAGAGACACAGACACACAGATATACATACAGAATGTGGGCTCCATGAAGGAAGGGAATTTTTTCTTCTGCCCACTGCTGTATTCCCAGTGCCTACGAAAGTATGCTTGGAAGTAGTAGTTTGCACAATAAATATTAACTAACTTAAAAAATGTGAATGAAGGACTATTCAGGAATGCAACCTGGCGGAAAAGTGAGACATCCCTATATTTGGCCAAGTGATGGGTATTCACTAACACTTAGTGGAACTGGAATCTTATTATCTGGGCATTACAAAGAGCAGTAAGGCCCAGATCATGTGGACTGATGTTTGATTTTATAGCCATTGTTGATACTTTATGGTTCTCCAACTCTGAGACCAGAAACATGTATGGTTCATCACAAATGCAGTCCGGATCCCTTGTAAGCCATTATGCTCAGCACCACCAGAATTATTGGTCTCAAAGTAAAATTTGACTATGACTCTTGTCTGCTTAAGGTTCTTCAGTGATTTTCCGCATTTTTCAAGATAAAGTCTAACAGTGCATAAAACTAGTATGCTAGTTCTTCATTTACTCATTATTACCGGCCCTCTGTGCACAGAGTCATATTAAAGCACTTGCAGTTTCTCAGAAATGCTATGTTCTCTGCTTTTGTAAACTTGTTTCCTGATATTTATCAATTCTATCCTATTTATTTTGCCAACTTCCGCACCTTTGAGTTCCAATACAGGTCTCATCTTTTCTGAAAAACCTTCCTTGTACTGCCTAGGATGCATTAACTTACCTTCTACTTCTTAGCAGATGAGATCTGCCAGTTTCTTCTTGTAGTTCTGCCAACTTCTAACGTTTTACTTTATGTATTAACCCTCTTTATCTATGACAATGTTTTTCATGATCTTAAACTTTATTTCATCTGATTTTAAAGCTGTGTCAGCTCCCTTTGGTTTGTTTTCTTGGTAGTTATTTTCTCACAATTTTATTTTTAATATTAATGTGTTATATTTTTAAGTGGGTTGCTTATAAGCATAATATTGTTAGTTAAAATGTATTATCTGTCATTCTTTGTCTTTTAATTCAAGTATGTAGCCAATTTTCACTCACTTGGTTAACAGTATATTCGTGCTTTTAAAAAATTTCTCCTTTTCATCTTTTTGAGCTAATTAGGTTTTTTCCCCCCCTTCTTAGCTTTTCTGTCTGCTAGTTTTGGAATTGCAGTCTTGAACTCTATAATTTTAGTGCTTACTCTAATTTCTAATATGCATACACAACTCAATACAGTTTAATCAGTATATTTATCCACTTTAGGAATAATACAAGGACATTTGAACACAACTTTAATCACCACCACTATCAACAACTGATATGCTGTTGTCTTGCTTTTTAATTGTATTAATTATATGCAAATTAAATATAATTTTCAATTATTTATAGTCAACATTTGTTTACATTTATCTATTCATCATACTCTCTTGTATCTCAGATCTTCTGATATGGTTTGGCTGTGTCCTCACCCAAATCTCATCCTGAATTGTAACTCCCACAATTCCCACGTGTCATGGTAGGAGCTGACTGAATTATGGGGGTGGGTAAATTATGGGGGTGGGTCTTTCCTGTGCTGTTCTTGTGATGGTGAATAAGTCTCATGAGATCTGATGGTTTTAAAAATGAGAGTTTCCCTGCACAAGTTCTCTCTTTGCCTGCTGCCATCCAAGTAAGATGTGACTTGCTCCTCCTTGCCATTCACCATGATTGTGAGGTCTCCCTAGCCATGTGGAACTGTGAGTCCACTAAACATCTTTTTCTTTCTAGTCTCAGGGATGTCTTTATCAGCAGCATAAAAATGGACTAATACATCCTCCTTTAAGAAAATTTTCCTTCTTTCTTAGAACATTTTTATTCTGATAATCCTCTTAAAGTTTATTTGCAATTGTTTTCCAGTAGTTTTTAACACTATAACAATTAGCTTTTTCCATCTATTTGCTTATAATTACATAATAATGCTCATCATTCTTTTTTGTCTTTAGATAAGACAACCTTTCTAGGGCAAGTTGCCTTTTTATTTAAGTAGATCTTTTAGGAAAATACATGTGTGAGCATTTCTGGGTAATAAATTACTTAGTTTCAGTTTTTAATATTTATTTTTTGGAATGACCAAAAACAAAGTTGTTTTGCTTTTGTGCTTAAAAGACATATCATTACACTTGTCGGTAATTTATCTCTCAGAACTTTCAAATAATTATTTCAGCCTTCTATATTCCATTATTGCTAAGAATTATCAGTCTAATTGTCATTCTTTCTTATGTTATCTGCTTATTTTCTCTGACTTCTTATGAGACTATTCTGTGTTCTACAGTTTGTCTATAGTGTGTATGGATTTCGTTTTATTACTCCACTTTGGAACAAATTTGGCTGCTTGAATTGGATAACTGCTGTTTCTCTTCAATTCTGGAAATTTCTTAACAATCATGTTCTAAAATATTTCCTCTTCTCTATAATTCTGTATTCTTTCTGGAATTCTGATTAAATGTACCTTTTAACCTCTCTTTCATATTTTTCATCCTTTTCCTCTTTATATTGCATTCTGGGTAATTTCTTCATGTCTATATTTTACTAGTTCTCTCTTCAGTTGTGTCTAAGATGCTAATGTTTACTACACATGCGCACACACACACACATAATAATTTCTATAAGTTATATTCATTCTTCTTTCAGGCATGATGCCTCTGTATCTCTAAGTTCCCTTGCTCCCCACTCATATTTATGGAATGCTCTTTTATTTATTGAAGATTTTACTTGTCTATTTTACATCCCAAAACTGCCTGACACACCATCTGTAATCTTTGATAGTCTGAGTCTGTCATTTGTTTCTTTTGCTGACCCTCACTCGTGTTAGCTCAGCTCTTTGGGTATTCATTTGTTAGAATTCTTGGAGTCTTGGGGTAACGGTTATTCTCCCAGAGAGGATTTTCTTGTGCTTATGTGAGGTGTGAACTTAGGTTTGGGGGAACACACAGATATTGTGAATTCAAATTGACACTGATGTAAGAGCTAGGAGATGTTTTTCCTTCCTTCAATGAGATCCAAGGTCGAAATAGATTATTTTTTTAGCCTCTCACTTTCTGAGGTGGTTACCTCACCTGATTTTATTATTTATTTGCAGCAATTGTCCTTAAGCAGTTTTTGCTTTACTCGGGACCCTCTTACCAGCTAGAAGGCTCAGCTTCCTTTCCCTTGAGCATGTGTGATCTAAGCTCTCAGCCACTAGGCAATGGAAGAAGCACATGGCAGATGTCAACTATTTTCTCTCTGAATTCAAAATCCCTCCTAATTTAGGCCTTTAAAGGGCTCCCTTATTTTTTTGTCAGCTCAACTATGTATTTTTGTAAGTGATGTTATAAAAAGGATTTTCAGAGTACATATTCCATCATATTGTTAGAAAGGTAAGTCCTTCTCATAGTGCTTCAAATTTCTCATTTTATAATATTTAGTACATTCTTTTAAAAAATTTAAAAAGTTTTTTAGAGAGAGGGTCTCATTACGTTGCCCAAGCTGGACTTGGAATCCTGGGCTCAAGTGATCCTCCTGCTTCAGCCTACCAAAGTACATTCTTTTGTAAATGTCAAATTTTTTATCTTTTTCAGTTGATTGTGTTCACCCTGAGGTCATGAACCATTTCTTACCATGTAATAATTTATTTAGTCAAGAAATAATAAGTTTCTGTTATTTACTAATGCACTGATGTACCAACCTGGTTGTATATATAAAGGTAGTCAAAATTGAAATGGTTCCTGCACTTACGAAGCTGACAAATTAAAAATAATACAAGCTAATTTTTGTTGAATCATTTCTTATTTAGAAAATTGCTTAGTTGTTCTGATACTCTATGCTTATTGTCTCATATTAATCTTCATAACTATCTTATGAATTTGCCATTATTAATATTTCATTTTAAAGATGGGGTAACTGAGGCTGAGAGACATGACTTGTGTGTAGCAAGAGAGGAGTATAATAATTATTATGATTAGCTAGCCATGACCTACATTTAAAAATTTTTAATTATCTTGCTGGGCAAGGTGGCTCACGTCTGTAATCCCAGCAATTTGGGAGGCCGAGGTGGATGAATCACTTGAGCTCAGGAGTTCAAGACCAGCCTGGGAAACATGGTAAAACCCTGTCTCTACCTAAAATACAAAAAATTAGGTGAGCATGGTAGTGTGCATCTGTGGTCCCAGCTACTCAGGAGGCTGAGGTAAGAGGATCGCGTAAGCCCAGGAGGCAGAAGTTGCAGTGAGCCAAGATTGCATCACTGCTCCCCAGCCTGAGTGACAAAGCAAGACGCTGTCTCAGAAAAAGAAAAAAAAAAAAAAAGTATCTCATTCTATTGAATTTTTATAATGATTTTCTATTGCTATAGACTCAACACTATACATGGTTTCAGAGATTCACTTGAACACATCAAAAAGAAAGTGAGGATGTATCTCTGAGGATGGACCCTCTATGCATACACAACGCTCTTTTTCTGATACTCTCTCTCACTGTTGCTTGCAAATGCTCTCTATTCTGATGACTTCTTTTTTTCCAAGTGTATTTGTTTCATATTGGACTCTTCCTTCTTTTTTCTTTATATTTCTTTTCCTAAACCCTTTAAAAGGTTTTGGCTCTGAATTTTCAAGAGGAGTCTATAAAATCCAACAATCAGGGATTTTTAATATAGCATGAGTTGTGAAAAGTAGTTTTTACCAGGATTTGTAGGCTCTGAGTTATATCCTAGATTGAGGAGGGAGTATCTTCAGGCAAGAACATCATTATAATCATGATGTAAAACTTTTTGGTCAAATAATTCAAAGCTCAGTTGTTTTATATGTATCAGGTTTTTAAATTGAGTTATATCTTTGAAGATCTACTTGATGTGACAGAGATTAATCTCATCATATAAATTCTGAGAAACTAAAGAAGTCTTATTGTATATGCCCTTAAGAACATTGATTCTTACAAGCAATAACCATAATGATCACTATGTCATATATAGTTGCATTTAATTAATATGCATGACATATTAATTAATGAAATATTAATGACATCCTTTCAGCAGCAACTTGTACTTATTCAGTGGTACTTGTACTTCTTTGGCATTTGAAGTACCACCTTACACTTCTTAATCTGCCTTATTTTAGGTGCCTACTTTTTGCATTCTTTGTTCTATCCATTTCCTTATATTTTGTGGCAGCCCAGGTGGCCACCTGGTCTCCTCTTATTCTCACTCATTGGCTGCTGTGTAATGAGCTTCAGCATAAGGTTTTCCTGCAGGTAGCAATGGGAACTTTTCTGTTCAGTTCTTCTGCACCCCTGGATCCTGTGCATATACAATGCTCTCTTTCTGATGTTATCTCTCACTGTTCCTTGCAAATGCTCTATTTTTTTGACTTCCTTCTTCCTGAGTCAGCTCCATCCCAAGTGTATTTGCTTCATATTGGACTTTCTCTTCTTTTTATTCCTTTTCCTAAACCTTTTAAAAGTTTTTGGCTCTGAATTATAGATTTCAAGAGGAATCTATAAAAATCCAACAATGGACGTTTCAGTGATTTCTTTAATAGAGCATGAGCTCAGCAGAAAAAGTAGTCTTATCAGGATTTTTCATGTTATAATTTCTCACTTTGTTTTACAAAGACAGCACACCCGGGAAAAAAACAAAAAAACAAAAAACTGTTCGTTTGAGAACAGGAGGAATCAACTCCTCTACAAAGTAATGGTAGTATAAATAAATAGATAGAAACAGTGTAAAAGGAAAAATCATGTTGTTAAACATTTTGAGACGTGCAGAGCATGGTGCTGTTTTTATTTTCAGTTGCTCTCATCAGACAATGATTACTTGACACCCCTTAAGAGTAAAGCAGGAAGATTGGTGAACATAAGGTTCACAACTGCTGGAAATCTCACAGAAGAGTGGGTTTCTGATGGATCTTAGGCCTGTGATTAATTACAGACCAACAAATGCATGAGTCATAACTTGTTAGTCACATTAGAATTATCTAAAAATCAAGTTGAAGATAAAATGGGATATAGATCTATTTTTCCCACATGAAAAAAAGTTGCTTCCAAAATTAAAGACCATAAAGCTCTTATGATGATGCAAGTATACACTGTTGTCAAACTTCCATGTATTCTTTGGAAAGTCACCTCACAATTAGCACCAACCCAGCAGAATGCAGAGACATGAGTTAAACCATTCCTAGAATGTATATGATGTGTGCTGATCAAAGGGAAGAAAATAAAAGCAATATGTCCATACATGTGCATAATTACTCCCAAATCCTCAAAAGTGAATTTTAAAATGTTGATTTTTAGAAAAATGAATACCCAAAAGTTAAAGAAAAGCCAAGTAAAAGGACCAAAATTTTGAGCATTTAAATCTGATTCTCTTAACTTTATACAATATGATGTCTTGGACTTTCCCTGAACACATCACCTGCTGATGGATTCCCTCACTCATTTCACTGCATTTAGGGGCATTTTTAGTTTTAGTTTTATGGTATCTTATGTACTCAGAGGAAGTTCCCCCAAGATTTGCTTGTGCAAGTGCAGGCCTTTTATAAAGAGTATTTCCTAGTTGATGCCTGTACCCTGCTCTGCATTACTAACAATTATGCAAATGAATCTTAGAACCACCCACATCTGCTTTTAACATGATGCTTTCTTTGTATAGCAGGATTAAAATTTAGAGATTAAATATATCTGTGATAGCACAGGTCTTTTAAAATTTAAATTGGGGTATTTTGGCCTTTGAAGTGGCATCATATATTTTACAAAATTATTACTTAATGGGAAAGTATATTGTCTTTTTGTTTTCCTTATTCTATTCATTTAAAAAATTAAGTGCATGGGCAAGTGTCCAGATAAATTTACTCATTTCCATCCTTTTAGTTTTTAATCAGTGAATAGACAATCAAAAATCCTAAAAATAATGACTGAATTGCAGAATCACCACTGAAAACAGTCTGAAAAGGTAATCTATGTACAGCCGGGTATGGTGGCTCACGCTTGTAATCCCAGCATTTTGGGAGGTTGAGGCGGGCAGATCACCTGACGTCAGGAGTTTGAGACAAGCTGGCCAACATGGCGAAACCCCATCTCTACTAAAAATACAAAAATCAGTTGAACATGGTGGTATGCGCCTGCAATCCCAGCCACCTGGGAGGCTAAGGCAGGAAAATCACTTGAACCCAGGAGGTAGAGACCACAGTGAGCCGACATTGTGCCACTGCACTCCAGCCTGGGCAACAGAGTGAGACTGTCCCAAAAATAAAATAAAATAAAAAAGGAATATAATCTATTCCCTGGCTTTTATCCAAGGTAGCAGTTTGCTTGTACTTTTACTTGTAACACTTTTAAAATTCTGCTTGAAATTAGTTGGTCACATCCTCATTCGTCTGCTTTAGTACACTGAAATCTCTTGAAAGAAATGTTGATAGATAATATCTTTGACTATCTTATCATGCTTGTCACATGATTGGTGTGCAATAATCGTTTATTAAGTGAAATCTAAAAAACACAGGTTTCTATCTGTTTTAAAAATCTCCAGAGAAAATAAACAGAGACATACTTGAAGAAGAAGTGAAAATGGGCTTAAAACCATTTACGCCCAAATTGAAGTCCATTACCTCTAATTCCGTTCTTCATAGAGCTAAATAACTAGTTGATGGTTTACCGTTGAGGATTCTAAGGGATTGAACCTGCAGCCTGGATTAGGGCCCCTGTGTCCATCCACTGATAACTGTGTGGCCATGAGCAAGCCACTAAACTTTGCTAGGACTGATTTTCTCATCCCTAAGATGGTGATAATAAGAGTTTCCTTCCTCTGTGGCTTTCTTAAGGTTTAAGTACAATACAGATATAAAATATTTAGCCCTGTTTCTGAAATGTAGTGACAATCACTCATTAAAAGTTGGCTATGATCATCATTACCGTCATCATATCAGCACTGTCCAGTTGGATACAGAATCTTGTCGACATCTTTAATCCTCTCTGCTCCATCAATCTTGGATCAATCCAACTGTTTATGCTTTTGTTCTTGGTATTTGGCCTTTAAGGGCTATCAATCCTACCATTTAACACTGTACTGGACATTCTAGTGAAAGCAATAAGACAAAGAAACTGAGTTTTAGCAGGGTAGAGAAAAAAGTTGACATAATTTATATATAATATCCAAGATAATAGAAAACCTAGTAAAGCTAATTAGGTAATTCAGCAAGGTTGCCAGGATATAAGACCAAAACATAAAAATCAGTAGTGCTACTCTGCAACCACAATGGCAAAATAGAAAATGAAATAGCATAAAAAGGCATTATTCACAAGGGCAACAAAAGCTTTCAGATTCTCAGGCATAAATATAACGGATACATGCATATGTCTGTAACCTTCATTGTTACTCACAGAACACAAGAATTTGGCCACACAAGTGCATGGATAGCAAGTGCTATGGTCTGAATAATTGTGTCCCCTTCAAATTCATATGTCAAAACCCTAAGTCCCAAGGTAATGATATTAGGAGGCTGGGCCTTTAGGAGGTAATTAGGTCATGGAGGTCAAGCCTCATGAATGGGACTAGTGCCATTATAAAAGAGACACAAGAGAGACACCTTGCCCCTTCCACCATGTGAGGACACAGCTAGGTGGTTTCATCTATGAACCAGAAAGCAGGCGTTCGCCAGACACTGAATCGGCTGGCATCTTGATCATGGACTTCCCAGAGTTTAAAATTGTGAGAAATGAATTTCTGTTGTTTATAAGCCACTAGTTATATTATTTTGTCACAGCACCTTGAAAAGATAAAGACAATATTTTTTGGATATAAGTTCTTTTGAACTTTTCTATAAATTCTGTCATTTTCCAAACAAACCATAAACAGTTTTCCCTGGGGAAAGGGCAGACTGAAAAAGTGATTTGATCTTGAGTAAAGATCCAAGATTAGACATAACAATTAAGAAAAAGAAATCAGGAAGCAGAGTTGTTCTACCAGATGTTATAAATATGTAGTAATCAAGAATACTGGTGGCTACAGGGATAGAAGAAAAGCAGATCTGTGCAAAAGAATATTAAGCTCAGGAGCCTACTTGAGCATATATTGATCTTGGCATTAAAAACCAGCAAAGAAAATAGGAAAATGGACTGAACATGATATTGGAACAGTTGCCACTGGAAAGGGATACAAAATAAATTAGACTTTAAAAAAATCATACACAAAAAACCCTCCAAATGATTTAAAGACCTGAATGTGAAAAAAGAACTTGAGACATCTCGGAAATTTAGGAGAATATCCTCATTACATTAGGGCAAGAAAGTATTTTTAATATCATAAGACACAAAACACAAGATGATTAAATAAACTGTCAAATTGTCTATGTAGACACATACATCTCTACAATAAAAGGTACCACAATGTTAGAAGTAAAGAGCCTAAGAGAAGATGTATATTAACATATATGGTAAATATTTAGAATATGAAACATCATTTAGGAAAAGAAAAAGATACAAAAACAGAAATGTGCACGAATATGGACAAGAAATTCATTAAACAGAAATCCTACACAGGAAATAAAAATACGAAAAGATACTCAATCTCATTTGTAATGAAGGCAGTGAAAAGTAAAACAATGAAGAGGAGTAATTTCTTACAATAAGTGGCCAAAATTTAAAACATTTGGCAGTATCAAGTATTGGTAAGAATAAGGAGAAATTGGAAATCTCATATCTCCCACCACTCTTGGAGGGAGTGCAAATTGTCAGCCTAGTTTGAAAGGTGATTTGTCAATATCTAGTAAAATTAAAAGTGAGCAGAACCTATTACCTAAAAATTACACTTCTAGATTTAGACCCCAGAGAAACTGGCAGATAGTGATAGAGACATACATAAGGATATTTGTTTACAGAATTGTCTCTTATAGTCAAAAATTATATATAACATAGAAAGAAACATAATGTTTCATGAAAACATAATGCTTATCCAAAATATGACTATAACATTATGATTTATATAAAGAAAAAGACTCAGCGACAGCTGAGAGGGATACACGATCTTAGCAAATCACATCTAATTATACAAAGGTTAGACATTCTCATAATTTAATCACATAATTTAATATGGCAACTAATAAAATGGCATATTCAGAATGGTGAAAGAATGATAGTCTGAAAGGGAAATAAATGAGATAAGACATTTTATATTAGAACAAAAAAGTTTTTAACAAGCCTTAATAAAATTTAATTTAAAGGTAAAATGAACTTCATGAAGTTCACATGAACTTCAAAAAATATCTCTCCTAGCTCAGTCATTAAATAGGCTGGGAAAATATCACCATTTCTTTCTCATGAGTAACAATTTGACCTGCACCCCTAATGCCCAGATTTTGGTCTCTATATTCCATAAAAGTAGCCAGCCAGGATTCCTTGAAGAGTAATTGATTCCCTGTCATGGGGTAGAGAAAATAAAGTTGTATTCCAACTATGTAATTGTTACAAGGAAGCGAGAATGCTTTCAAAGATGTCCGGGAATGGTTCTGTAAGGGGGGAAAAAAAAGTCTCCTGGGGTTATGACAATCAGAGTATCAAAAAAGAAAGTGATAACTCTATCAAAGGTCATGAGCTCATAATGTTACACAAGCTAGGACAATGGTGGAAGATACATGAAAGCAAAGGCATTTATGGATTTTTCTTTTTCTTTTCTTTTCTTTCGTTTCTTTTTTTTTTTTTTCTGAGACAGAGTTTCACTCTTGCTGCCCAGGCTGTAGTGCAATGGCGCAATCTTGGCTCACTGCAACCTTTGCCTCCCGGGTTCAAGCGATTCTCCTGACTCAGCCTCCCAAGTAGCTGGGATTACAGGTATATGCCACCATGCCCAGCTAATTTTTTGTATTCAATAGAGATGGGGTTTCACCATGTTGGTCAGGCTGGTCTCAAACTCCAGACCTCAGGTCATCCACCCACCTCGGCCTCACAAAGTGCTGGGATCACAGGCATGTGCCACCGTACCCGGCCTATGGATTTTTAATAACATCTATAGAAGATACTTAACTGAAACTTAAGTGTATTGTATTTTATTTGCCTCAGTTTCATTAGAAAAAGTCAGAAGGTAAACATTCAAGGAGTCTGTGGTAAAAAGTTCTGTATGAGATCTGCGGCCAATGAACATACGAAAAAAAGCTCATCATCACTGGTCATTAGAGAAATGCAAATCAAAACAACAAGATACCATCTCACGCCAGTTAGAATAGCAATCATTAAAAAGTCAGGAAAGAACAGATGCTGAAGAGGATGTGGAGAAATAGGAACGCTTTTACACTGTTGGTGAGAGTGTAAATTAGTTCAACCATTGTGGAACACAGTGTGGCAATTCCTCAAGGATCTAGAACCAGAAATGCCATTTGACCCAGCAATCTCATTACTGGGTATATACCCAAAGGATTATAAAACATTCTACTATAAAGACACATGCACATGTATGTTTACTGCAGCACTGTTCATAGTAGTAAAGTCTTGAAACCAACCCAAATGCCCATCAATGATAGACTGCATAAAGAAAATGTGGCACATATACACCAAAGAATACTACGCAGCCATAAAATGGAATGAGATCTTGTCCTTTGCAGGGACATGGATGAAGCTAGAAGCCATCATTCTCAGCAAACTAACACAGGAACAGAAAACCAAACACTACATATTTTCACTCATAAGTGGGAGTTGAACAATGAGAACATGTGGACACAGGGAAGGGAACAACACACACCAGGACCTGTCGGGTGGTCGGGGCAAGGAGAGGGATAGAATTAGGACAAATGCCTAATGCATGCGGGGCTTGAAACTTAGATGACAGGTTGATAGGTGCAGCAAACACCATGGCACATGTTTACCTATGTAGCAAACCTGCACATTCTGTACATGTATCCCGGAAATTAAAGTAAAACAAAATTAAAAAAAAAATGGGTGAGAGTGACAATTAAGGGATGCATATGGGATAGACCATGAGAAACTATTTCTCTGCAAAAGACTACCTGACACCGCAGCAGATGGTACTGTGAGGAAGATCCCATCCCAATGATCACACTGGCTCTGCCATGTAAGAAAGTACACTCAGGATCATGTGTTTTTGTCTCAAATCTCTCACCATAATCCAAATCTGCAAACATACCTAGGTCCTAATTCTGTTCTCTGTAAACTTGATCTCTAATTAAACTGCCAGTTTGAGATGGTTATTTTGCTTCTGTGACAAACAATTTTAACTCTTGATAGCATGACACATGATGGAGATGGAAAAAGACATGAAACAAATGCTTAGTATAATACTTTTGTATTAAATGCAAGTGTAGTAATGATTTCTATCTTTTTTGTTAATTTTAACTTGTGCTATCTGCTTTTTAAAGAGAGGCATTTAAAGGAATCTGACATAAAAGACCCAAGATTTTAATTGAAATACTTACAAATATTTACCTTAATTTTGAATCAATATTTAGATGCTCAAGGCAATCTGATTTATTACAACTATCCACTTAGGTGTATTGTTTACAAGCAGTGTTTGAGTGCTTAGGAATATTTTATTGTTTTTATGAGTATTTGAAAGCCTGCTTTCTGGGTGTTTGAAGTGCTAGAAACAGATATATCCAATTTGTGGTTTTCATCATTCTGTTGCAAGGACAGAAAATCAAACACCACATGTTCTCACTCATAGGTGGGAATTGAACAATGAGAACACTTGGACACAGGAAGGGGAACATCACCCACCGGGGCCTATTGTGGGATGGGGGGGAGGGGGAGGGATAGCAATAGGAGATATACCTAATGTAAATGACAAGTTAATGGGTGCAGCACACCAACATGGCACATATATACATATGTAACAAACTTGCACGTTGTGCACATGTACCCTAGAACTTAAAGTATAATAAAGAAAAAGAAAAAAATGTTTAAGAGAGCTTGTTTAATTTTTCTTTAAATATTTTCAAATATATAGGGAATTTTAACCTATTAAATGCATAAACCAATGGAATATTAATTCAAGAACAATTAAAGCTGATATATTAATATATTCACAAAATTACTAGTTTTAAATTTGTAAGTTTACTCTAAAATCTCATGAAAAACTGGGCTTTATAATTAAAACTCTTTTAAACAGGATAATAATTTAGAGACAACTAACTGTAAATGTTGTTTTCTGTATAAAAAAGACACCTCCCCTAAGATATCAAAAAGCCAATTGACGAGGTTAAGTGAAAAAGCAATTACAGAAAATATTATATCATGTGACATAATTTCTATTAAAAAGAAAAGTAACACAAACAATCTATACATTATATATATGGGTTACCATGTAAATAATAATAAAACATAGAAATGTAAACTGAGGAAGGGAAGATAGCACATGAAATTTTATCGGAAATATTTTTCAAAACACTAAAATAATCATAACCAAAAGTTAATATTTGCTTATTGATAGCAGGTACATTGGTGATGATAATATTATTGTATGTTAAATTTATTTCAATTAATATTTCTGATGTAAAAATTCAAATAAAAATACATGATGAACCCAAGGGACCAATAGAAATAGTGAATTGGACATAGATTTGGGCTACTAAAAGACAGATTTACTGGGAAGATGATGATTGAGTAATTAAAATTACGTAACAAAACATTTTCATTTAAAACAAAGCAAGAATGAAAGAAGTTTCTGCCAAGATGTTTCACACATTATGACTGATTAACAAACAGTGACAACTTGACATTTGTTGTGCTCTTTTGACAAAATAATGTGTATTTGAGAAAAATGGTAACTGGTGATGAAATATGTTGTTTCCAATAAAACCTGGAAATAAACAATTAAAGTCTGCCCTGGAAACTCCAACATGGAGAAAAGTTTACTTGTGAAAATCTAAATGAAATGAATGTTGATTTATTCCTATGATACAAATGACATTATTGGAGAATTCATATTATTGGATAAAATGCTCAATTAAATTGATAGCTATAGAGGAATAATGATACATCTGAGAGATTCTGCATAAAACAAAGTCAAGGGATTGTGTGGCTGTGTTCTAAATGCCTTCAGGCTGCTTTTAAAAATGAAATTAATCTCCCAGACAAATATCTTCCACCAGTTTAGACAATCAAAGGGAATATGCTGTAGGATTTTTAGGCAATTCCAGAACCACATCCCCAAAGTATTTTCATTAATGGTAACAGTATTGGAAAAAATATGTACAATGTTATTTAAAGAAAATAATAATTGGCTACGATATAAACCATGTTACATGTTTTTGAGAAATGTGTTTTTCCATTTTATACAGATGTAATCATTTTACGCTTTTGTGCGTACTTTTAAATACAAGTATTTCAGAGAAGTGTGTAACTCAATGAAACACGTGGGCTAGGGACCGAAATCTTGTTCTGCCCTTCAACTGGAGTGTGATGCTAAGTTTCTTGTGTGCTGTGAGGAATGAGGACAACGTAGGGTACCTAACACAGTGCCAGGTTTGTGGCAGGCACTCAGTAAAAGGTAGCTGGTATTATTATTATTTATGGTATCGTTATTTATTTGACAAAAGGCCTTTTGGCTCTTTTTCTTCTCATTAATTCTTCCCATTGGATTTGAGGAATAGGTTTTTCTGTTTTAGTCTTAGTTATTTCAGTGATTAAAGTGAAAATAAATTTTCCTGCAAAATCTCATTGTCTGATTGTTAAATCATTTGCAATAAATATTTATGTAGATAGACCATCCAGGTCCCAGACTCTATTTATTCCTATTTCTACAACTTTATTACCTTATCTGATCTAAGAAATTTAGTGCATATTTATCTCTTCTAGGTAGATGAATGAATTCACTTTGTAAAAGTTTTCTAAAAAATTATACATAACCATGTCTAGCATATCTAATTAGGTAAAATTATTCATAATGTATTTTCCAGAAAACTAAAACCATGATATTCCTTTATTTTCCTACTCTGAATATAGCCAAGGACAAAAATATTTGTCTTTTCAGGTTTGAGAGAGGCATTCTCATTTAGCTTAAAAACTATGATTTTTAATGCTTAAAGGATATCATGATTAAAACATTAAATATAATATCAACTGGAATTAGAAATATAAATATAAATAAAATATAAGTGAAGATATAACTCTTTACTTATATCTAAGTAAATTGAGGAGCTTTAATCCAAAAATACATTCCAGACTTTATATATTACTGAGTATAATGGTTTATATAGCCTTTTCTTAACTCATAATTATCAACATACTTGCTGTCATTAAAGTTTTGTAAAAGATATATGTATATATGCACATAAGAGAATAATTTTAAAATATAAGCATATATATTAAATTATTATCTTAGAATGTTTCTGGTCTGAGAGACTAGCTCATCTCATTGTCTAGGAAACAAGAAAACAGTTTTTCTAGATTATTTTTAATGTACAAAAAACACTACTCCTATTGAGATGCTCTGGAAATGTAATTAAATACTAAGATTGCTACTAACATGATTAAGGAGAAAGTACAGTTAGGCTCTTCTAAGCCAGTTAAAACCATTGTGCCGGTTGCCTTACTCAGTAATAAATCACATCTGATATCCAGAAGCAGAAATATCATGTAAGCATTTCTGTTCTTTTCCTGTCCATAAAAGGTTGGATGATTGTATTAGAGTAAGATTTTTGATGGGGTCAAATAAAATCTCACGCAGATTGTACAAGTACCCGCAGAACTGCTTTACTTACTGGGATTTGAGGTTGTTTTGCAAAATTGATGGTATACTTCAGGAAGGGCACACCATATTGGTGACAGATGTAACACAGAACCTTAAACTATAATAATGGTTTTTAAATTACCCAAGGTGAAGAGCATGTCTCATTCCAATAAGTAAATACAAATAAAAACATTTAACTCAAGTATCATGTTCAATTGGTACATTTTATTTTAGCTTCAGCAATATTAATAACAGGGAGAAAAGGTGATTAGAAAAATTATCTGAATATAAAGTATTTATAGAGAATGAAAACAAAATCTCATTGATTGAAAAGAAAGTGAAAGATATATTAATTCTAGGAAGGATTAGATTTAAAAGAAAGGAGATTCTCTAAGTGTATAAAACACTTTAGTGGGCCGCTCCAAAAATGCGAGCACTCTCATTTCTGGACAGTTTTAGAGTAGACAAATCATGCATATCTTTCCGATTTTTAGTAGAAGAGCTATCTAGAAAGTTCACAGGGATTATATTTAGGTTCTCCAATACCTGTATGAATGAATTCTCTATAAATTAACATAAAATTAATGTAAATTCTCTATAATTTAATGTAAAATAGGGACATCAATTTCAAGGTTTTTTGGTTGAGAGTATTCATAATTTGAATACTCTCCAGAGATGGGAGAGTATTGAATAATACTCTTCACTGAATAATGAAGTTGCTTTGAATGTAGATCCCCCTATTTTTGTACAAATTGGGAAATAAAAATTTTTCCTCACTGTAAATCTGCAAAGTGTAGGCCTGTACTGGATGGTCTGGGTTCAAATCCCGGCTCTATGAATTACCAGTTGTGTGACCTTGGCTGAGTTACTTAAACACATTAGGCTATAAAATAGGAGTAACGATACCTGCCTAAGAGAGCTTTTGAGAGGTTTAAATGAAATAATCCATGTAAAGATCTTGAAACAATTTCTGGCATATAGAAATTATTCAGAAAGTACCAGCTATGATTGCTATTTCAGAGCAGTAGGTCCTAACATTTTGTTTTTTGCTGCGACTCACAAGACAGACTATGTCCACACATGCAACACACCCTTGTTGGTCCATTATGACAAATATACTGGAAGGCAAATTAGCAAAAGTGACATTATAACAGAGATCACTGTGATTGTTTTAGCTTAAAATCAGAATTTAAAAATTTCAGCCCTTAATTTTAATAGCAGGTTAATAGCAACACATATTACATTAGGTCATGACTCAGACTCACGCTGAAAGCCCTTCTTTAGGAAGTAAAGGGAAGGGAGAGAGGTACGTGTGAACATGTTTGGATAAAGCTATTAAATAAATCATTTCCTCTTCCATCTATTCATCCATCTGTCCATTTCAAAGACTGAAGAAACTCTGTCAAGAAGCATGCATAATTTCCTGGACACTTAGGTTTGTTTATTTGTTTTGCTGTTCTTTATTTCTTTGTTTTTGTTTCCTGTTCTTTAAGGAAGCCTCCTATCCTGGAAGAGGTAGGAAAGAGCAAAATTTTCTCCAGTTCTCCCAGTTAGAACATTCATCTTTTCAATGATCTGTCTGAGGAAAAAATATGAGGTTACAGATGAATGCATGCTCAATCCCAGATTTTGATAGATGGAGAGATGTATCCTTGGACTAATACTCAGAGGGGTGGGAGAAAGTGGGAGAGTAACTTTATGTACAGTCAGAGTACATGACAAGGAACCTGGGGCAGTTCCCTTGATTTTAGTTTGGCTTTTATTATTCTGTATTTAGTGGATCAACATGGTGGTTTTTAGTTTACATTTAGGTTAAATATTGTTCTTTTTGGATTAACATGGCAAGTATAATTCAGAATATTTTTGTTTAAGTTTGCTTGTTACAACTACAAGGGAGTTATTATACTCAAAGTAAAATGAATCTTTAACTTTAGTGAGTAGCTATTTCTTTAGTGATTGATTCCAATGCACGTTTGTTTATTCAACAGATTAAATGATGAAGGAGTTGGCAGCCATATCATCACAGCATTTACTACATGAATATGTAAATGCATTACAAAGAGTAGAAAATAACAACAGAAGGGAAAAGCTAGCAATCTACTTCATTTGTTTCCCAGAATTTCCTACTAGGTTTTGCAGAATCAAAATCAGAATATGTCACATGGTCAACCAAAAATTAAAAGTCAAACCATAACAGTGATATATATTTAAATGGTCTCTTCTTCCAAATTAAAAAAATAATTTAATAAAGAAGACCTGTTTTGCTTCAGTCTTCTATAAAATGAGGATGCTTGTTCTTTTCCAAAAGCTTGTGGTGATAATAACAATGCAGTGGGCAGAGCATGCAGGACTGGGGCATAGAGGATGTTTAACGGGGACTATTACAGTATGTAAAGCACCAGTCACTCCAATCCTGGACCTATGTGTGTGGATTCTCAGGGTATCTACCTGGAAGCTAAAAAACCTATTCTTTTCAAGATTTTACTCCCAAATGGTTAAAACATGAAAGGAAAAAATTAACACAAGAAAACTGAAGCAGCAGAGAAATAACCTTCCTCCTCTTCTAGTGAATATTTGAATTTTAAAAGCCTATGTACCGCATATAGTGTAGTATAAATTATAGTTACCATGATGATATACACAAGAAATCTGTATTACTGGATTATTAGCACACTGTATAATTAAAATTTCTACCTGGTAATTTTAATTTAGGTAAAGGGGCATTCAAATAAATAATATACGCATTCAAAAAAGTAATTTTTCAGAACAATCAAATTATAATAAAACAGTTTAAAAAATGAGTGGCTTTAAGTATTTGGATGTTATTTAATAAAGATGACAAATTTATTGTATTCTTTTTAGCTAAGATTATAGGGCACCATCAGTATGGAAGAGACATAAAATATGTCACCTGGCTGGGCACAGTGGCTCACACCTGTAATTCCAGCACGTTCAGAGGCAGAGGCAGGCCAATCACTTGAGCTCAGGAGTTCAAGAGCAGCCTGGACAACATGGCGAAAACCCCAAGTCTACAAAAAATACAAAAATTTGCCTCAGCGACTCAGGAGGCTAAGGTGGGAGGATCATCTGAGCCTGGGAGGTTGAGGCTGCAGTGAGCTGCAGATCATGCAACTGCACTCCAGCCTAGGTGACAGAGAGAGAGAGCTTGTCTCAAAACAACAACAACAACAACAAAAAAAAAAAACCCAAAAGCCAAAGGACAAATACATCTCAAGGAGCCAAGGAGCAGGGTTATTTATCCTGATGTCATTGCAGTCATGACAAAAATCCAGGTGTCTGATTATACAATGTAATAATTATACCATGATTCTAAATTTTAACATTTTTAAACAGTAGTCAAACAGAATAATAATCAAAACACCAGCACTTCAGAAATAGCTGTACTTTCCAGCATGAGCATGTGCAGGTGAAATTTTGACAAGGCCATTTTAATGGTGTGGACTTGATACACCTTAAAGAGCAAACCATTATATTTTTAACTTCTTTAAATACCAAGTTCTTTGCACAAAAATTATCCGAATTCTCTCTGACCCTCATTGCACCCTGGCTTTGTGGGCTGCCCTGAAGTTGTGCTGCACTCCATGTCCAGTCTTGACCCGACACTGGGCCTCGCTCCCCCTGTGGAAGGAAGCCACAGAAGTGAAAACATCCCTTAGGCGCATTACTAGAAAACACCACCCCCATTTTTTTTTGTCATTAAAAAGTACTTCTTTAACAAAGCAAAAGTTTCATCCTTTTCAGTGTAAAAACATTTTTACATCTTGACGTGACTGAATATCAAAAAGGCTGTGTCAAAATGTTCTCTTTACAAAGGCGATGCTTGTCAAAGATGAGCTAGGAAGCCTACAGAGGAAAAGACAGTCATGTATTTACCCAAAGTAAATGGGAAAATGGAAAAATTGAAGTGCAAAAAAGTCCATCTATTACTACAGAATCAGAATATGTAAGGGTTAGAGCACACCTAAAAAACCATTTTGTCTAAATGCTAACCTAATATTTTCATTTTCCACATTGCCTGGTTCCTTGCTCTCAGGTAAGTCAATGACCCTCTCCTGCAGGGTCAGTCTGCCCTAAGCTCAGATCCCCACATGTCCAGGATAGAAGGAATTTCAGTTTGACACTTGGGGAAACAGCCTCATCACAAATCCTGCACTATAGGTAAACACTAATTCTTCTTGAGTGTTTTCTCTTATCAGAGACTAAGTCTTGACCAGAAAGTGGCTCTTGACATTGTTTCTTTCTTTTTAATTTTTACACTTGATCTTAGCCAAAAGGCCGAGAAAACGATTCTTTTTAATTTTTAAAAATTCTTATGGGTACATATAATAGGTGTATATATTTGTGAGGTACTTGTGATGTTTTGATACAGGTATACAATGTGTGATAATCAAATCAGGGTAATTGGGTATCCATCATCTCAAGCATGTATCATTTCTTTGTATTAGGAACATTACAATTCTACTCTTTTAAAATAGTTATTTTTTAAGTTTACAGTAAATTATTGTTCTGTTGTGCTGTGAAATACTAGACCTTATTTGTTCTATCTCTATATTTTTGTACCCATTAGCTATCCCCACTTTATCCCCAGTCCCTCAACCTTGTTTCTTGTACTTGATTCCCTATTTTCATTACCTTCCTTAGGAAGTGGGGGCTGCCTCACTTTCCGCAGATCTCCTCAGAACACCATCTTGTTATGGGAGCTCGGCTACCATGTAGACTGCCATCTATTTGGCTCTGTCCATAGAGCTTACTGGTTCCTCTCTTTCCCATGATTGTGCTCCACCTGACTGTTACCTTTGCCTGGTTCTTGATGCCAGCTGCAACCTCAGAGTTACCGGTTGCCAATCATAACACTCACTGAATGCAATATAGCAGCTGCCTGAATCCATTTCCTTCCATTGCAGCTAGGTCCACTCTTTCAACAACCGCTGCCAGTGCCAGAATTGAGGCTCAGGTCTGGGTCACTCCCAGACTCCCTCTGGTTAATAGGCCTGTGTGTATCATGATGAGAATGAAATTTCTATTAAGTGGTCATCCAATTTCTTGGGGCTTAGAGATCCAAGAGGCCACTAGTTTTTGAGGAACCTGATTTTATCTCATGAAAATAAATGACTAATTAGAAATGTTTAATTCTGTGAACATGGAATCAGAGTCTACATAACACACACAGTGCTTTACAAAAAGGCATCTCTTCCAGACAGACCAATTTTTTTAAAAGAAACTCTACATACCACAGCCTAATCCAGGCCACAGTTCTTGGCCATAGGAGCATGGCAAAATTTCAGCCCACATTTACCTCCTTGTCTGGAAGTCCTTGTGGACGACTCCAATGAAGTTACATGCAGTCCATGTAACTCTACGTGACTGATGGATTGGCCCTGGTTCTGTTCCTTGGAATCTCAAATAACAGGTCTAAATTGCTTTTCCACAAAAGACTCTCCAAGTATTATTATTATTATTATTATTATTAGAGACAGAGTCTCACTCTTGCCCAGCCTGGAGTGCAGTGGCTGATCAGACCTCTCTGAAGTCTTGTGTGTTGGGGCTCAAGCAATCCTCCTGCCTCAACCTTCGAGTAGCTAGGACCACAGCCATGTCCCACTGCACTTGGTTAATGTTTTTTTTTCTTTTTTTTTCTTTTTCTTTTTTTTTAGAGAAGGGGTTTTGCCATGTTGCCCAGGCTGGTCTATAACTCCTGGCCTCAAGTGATCCTCTCACCTCAGCCTCCCAAAGTGTTGGGATTACAGGCATGAGCCACCATACTCAGCCAGAATCTCCCATTATTTGGTAAACAGCTGCTCTATTCCCTCTGCAATTTCTTTTCTTTGGGTTAAACATCTTGAGTTCCTTCAACTATTCCTCTTTGTGAAGTTTTAAAAATCCCTTCTCCTTCTTGTTGGCTCTGTTTGGAACATGCTTCCATTTATCTGTATTTTTCTTCAAGTATGCCCTAAACAAACACAGCACTAATGCAGGTTGGTTTCACCAATGTGGATTTATAATTCTCCCTGTTCTACAACATTCTGTGTTTCTTTTAAAGCACCTTAAGACCAAAGAAAGTTGTTAACTGGCTGGCAAGAGAGACTCTGAGCTTCAGGTATCAAGTATTCTAACTTAAATAATTCTCAAATGAAACAAAACCAAAGTATTTTCTTACGATTACTTTTTAAAAAAGGAGTATAAAGAAAACTGTGACAAACTCTGAGAAAGCAAATGTTAAGCCAATTTTTTGTGATATATTTAGTTAGATTACAATTTAGTAACTTATTTCCTTCCATAGAGCAAATGCTGATTCCCATACACAATTTCAAACTATCTTCCTTCAATTCTATGTATACACATATATTTGTCATTGAACTATTAAACTAATAGGCGAGCCTCTCAATATTCAATCTATGCCTGTATCAGTTGTGGCAGTGACAGAGCTTAATCAATTAATTCATAAGGGCTGGACAGAAAAAAAAAATTAAATACATTTTGTCAGCAAATAATTTGAGCTCATGCAGATAGAGGGGACATGGTTAAAATTAAGAGGTTCACGTAGTTTTTCCAAATTAAGGAAGGATATTCTAATTACATCTTAATGGTGTTGAGAATGTTGATGATAGAGATTATGAGGTTCAAGGTCCTTAGGCAATATGGTTAGATTAGGTCACAGTCTAAATTCTGAAACTGTTTTCATGCTTTTAAATTAACTGATTGTTGATGTGGATGTATGGCAGGGACTGAAATGAACTAAAGGGTTTGACTAAAGTGTGGTTTGGAGACAGACCTATGCATTTAACTATTAACACACAACTGTATCATCTCTTTTAGCTTGTTTGGATAAGCTATAAGATCCTTATAAAAGAGGATAAAGATGGAGAGATGGCTGGGCCAGATGCAGGGCTCATGTCCATAATCACAGCACTTTGG